>NW_024543090.1:7997500-8742500 GCF_018167655.1 Microtus oregoni
ATATTTTTATAACTCATATCAAGTGAAGTGCTTCTGCTGTCATTTGTTGTTTGTGATAAATCTGTAAAGCTGTGTGTGTGTGTGTGTGTGTGTGTGTGTGAAAGAGAGAGAGAGAGCAAATTCAGTGAGTCATGCTGAATTATTTAGGTAGGCTAGAAGCTCTAAGCCTGTTAAATGCATGAGCACACATAACATTCTTTGAGCAGTTACGTACTAGACACTGTTATATGCTCTGTGTATGAAGTGCTAATTCATCAGAGTAGTCCATGACTGTGCCTTTTTATTTAATGGATAAGAATACTAACACAAAGGGACTATTTTCCAGCTTGACAAGTGAAGGAGCTGAGATGGGCCTCTAGAACCAGAAAACTCTTTAGCAATAATAAAATAATTAATACCCTGGAACCAGAAAAATGGCTCAGTATGGGAAGACACTGGAGGCACAAGCCTGGTAACCTGATTTCAACCCTGGAGCTCATGGAATGGTGAAGAAAGAACCTACACCACAACGTTGTCCTCTGTCCTCCCACCCCCACCCCCACCACATTGTTGAAAAGATAACTAAAATAGTGATGAGCCTTAACACTGCCTTTGTTAGAAAGGAGGATGCTTGTTCCTGATACAGCATCTGGGTCTAACTCACAACCGTGAGTCTAAAACCTTAAGGTTCAAATGACAAAGACAAAAGTAAGCTTCAAAGAACAAAGAACACAACCCCAGTGACTTTGGCTAGACTCAGGTGAGGTAGCAAAGGAAAGCAAGTACAGCTTAAGCCAAAGCAGCTGGATCTTGTTTAGAGGTCAAGGCTCCTGTAAACTCAAACCATCACCCATATTTTGGTATAATGATCAGCATTAGTTCTTGTGAGGTAACACTTCATATACAGAGATATAATAGTGTATGATACAGGTAGCTGCTAATTGAATGTTGTATATGCACATACATTCAACAGGCTTACAGGTTCTAGCCTGAACCAATCAGTGTAACTGACCGTGAGCACATGTATATACCTACCCTGTCCCTCCTCCACCTTCTTTCCTCTTGATTTGAAACTTCACTGTATTGAGAATGGATAGACCTTAACCTTTACTTCTTATTCAGGAATAGTCATGGTAGTACCAATGATGTACTTTGGGGCACATTCTAGAATTTAAAATATTAGTGTGTGTGTAGATGTGAAACACTGAGATCTTGAACAGGCTTTGGAACTTTAGAGATGAAAATGTTTGAAAAATAGGATAAAAAAGTAAGTAAAGAAACTCTTTTGTGGGGGCATGGTGGGCCTTTTATGGAAACAGGAGTGATAGGTGGAGGTAAGTGAAGAAAGGGTATATTCACTTAATACCGTCAATGTAGTAACACATATATGCACATGCATTTTCTTTAATTTGAATAAGCGTTTTACTAATACTTGTCCTAATCCAGTGATATATCTACTTAAGCCAAATAGACAAGTAAGATTTGTTTTGTGACTGTTTCCTCTTAACTCAAAGCAGTAGGGGTCATCTGCATGAGGTACTCCTAAGATCAGGCCAATTGGGATAGGGAAGGCTCAAGCAGCCCTTGAGCCTATATATGCTGTAATTAGTTATTTGGAGGAGGTTCTCAGTAACCAAAGTGCTAGTGCTATTTTCTCAGGGGACTCCAATAATTCAGCCCTTCTGAGTGGTCACCCACATTGGCATGGGGTTTTGGTGGTGCATCTGAAAACTCCTTCCTGTGCAGAACCCAGTGAACTCATTGGCTCACCAAGCCGGGTGTGGGTTTCATCATTTCCTTGGTCTGTTGTCCTCGTTGTCAGTGGTGAATAGAAATGGACATCACAGGAAAAGTCACACAGCACTTATCAAACTGGTCCAATGAACACCAAGTTCTATGTTCTTTCCATTGCCCCGTGCCATGTAAGTTAGAGGTGACAGAAAGCTCATAGGTTGCCTAGAAACTCTGAGGTAAACACAACACTGGGAGTGCATTTCTTCTTGATATTATAGTCTTAGGTTTATGACACAAGGGAATTTTTAGTTTCTATTTTCTTTGAAGTTACATTTCTTCTATATTGATTTCTTCCATTTTTGCCCATCTAATTTAAAGTCTCTGCTTCCAGGAAATCTATTGTTGCCTTAGTAGAAATCCTTGATGCACACCAGAACAGAAAATAAAGTGCAAAAAACAAATCAGGTTAAATGGTGTTTTCCAGGTAGCCCCTTCTTAATTTGCTTCATTGCTGTGGTGGTTTGGATGAGAAAGGCCCCCATAGGCTCACATATTTGAATTCTTAGTCATCAGGGAGTGACAATACTTAGAAAGATTAAGAGGTGTGGTGTTGATGGGTTAGGTGTGGCCTTCTTTGAGGCAGTGTGTCACTGGAGATGGGTTTTGAGGTTCCAGAAACCCAAGCCAGACTCAGTGGCTCTTCTCTTCCTACTGCCTGTGGACTGGGGTGTAGAACTCTTAGCTTCTTCTCATGCACCATTCTGCCAATGTGCTGCCAGGCTCCCTGCCATAATGAAAGCAAATGAAGTATCTGAAACTGTAAACAAGCACCAATTAAATGTTTTTTTAAAAATAAGAGTTTCCATTGTCTTGGTGTCTCTTCACAGCGGTAGAACATTGACCGACAATTGCTTACTGGGATCTATGCCCTGTCTCTATCTCCATGTATGTTTTCTTTTAGACAGACTTTCTGTGTTCTTACCTGCATGATAAAGTTGGACTAGAGAGCTTTAAAAAGTCATTCTTTTGTAGGCACTTTGCAATCTGAAGACACAAACAAATTTTGTCAACCCCTTTCCTTCCTCGGTTCCTGGCCCCTTTCTTCCCATCCTTTATTTCTTTCCCTTTTCTTCTCTTAATTTATTGGTATGGTAATAAATGATAATGATAAATGAAATCTTAAATTCACAAACCCTGATTATTTAAAAACATAACCTTGAAGTGTATTGTTTCTAAAAGAAGCCAGCACTTGACAAAGAAAAGGGATGATTCCCACTTCAGCAAAGCAGCAACATTACAGATTACAGCTATCATCACTAATTAGCTCCCACAAATAGAGAACTGCCCCACCCCAAGCTGGCTGGCCAGCTTCCTGAAGATAAGCGAGACATAAATAACTCATGCCATCCTTTCCACAACAACATATGCCATCCTGTTTTACTTGTAAGAGATGTACAATTGGTTCAGTTCAGAATTGGGCCACGCAGACGTTTCAAAGTTACATTTAATATACTTTTCTAGCTGTAATGATTATAATTTCTAGTAGAATGTATAGCTGCATAAAATAGAAATAAGTAAATGTTCATAGCTCTATGATACACCTATGACTAGTTAGAATACTAATATAAGTCCATGTTTCTATTTTTATATATGTATATAAGTTAATCATCTCATATATTTTTGAGCTTCTTTACTCATGTTATCATAGGTATTTTTCTTTAAAGCACTTTGAGATATGATTGGCATATAAAAAAGTTACATGAATGTGGTATCTACAACTTGTTGAGTTTGGAGATAGAAATAGCTGTGATGTGAACATCATTCTTGTATCAGCCACTTTTCTATAGCTGTGATAAAACCCCACAACAAAGGTAGCTTACATCCCAAAGTTTTCCTTATCTTCTTATTTACTACTAATCGTTATAAGAACATTTATTGTAATGTTAGTATTTTTGTGTTCTTTTTTCATCATTGTGACAAAATACCTGACATAAATGTGAATTATTTATTTTGGTCCATGGTTTTAGAGGGCTCAACACATAGCCAGTGACTTCATGGACTGAGAACTTGTTGAGGGGTAAGAACATCATGGTGGTGAGACTATGTGTTGGGTAATCCTAGTTCAGTGAAGGGAGGCAGGAAACAGAGAGCAAGGAAGCGGCTTGAGACAGACATGATCTCTAAAGACATGCTCCCAGTGACCCATTTCCTTCAATGAAGTCTCACTCCTTAAGAGTTGACATCCTTCCTAAACAGCACCACTGGCAGAGGAAACACCTGTTTTATCTTTCATGAGCACTGCTTTCTCCCCTTTGACTAAGAGTTCTTGGTTTTTCACATCACTGAAAACCACCATTTTCCTCCCTGCATTTAAGAATTTAACTATTTAATATTCTTTACTGCAAGTGGCTCTTGCGATAGTTGTCTTTCTACATCTATTTTGTTTCACTTAACATAATGTCCCCCTGAGTCCACTCTTAAGTTGATATCACCGATAGCAGTATTTCTTCTTTGTTTGCTTAAATTCGGTATATGTGCACACACTACATACACTTCATTATTCACACAGCTATTGCATTGAATTTTGTGTGCTGAATTTTATCCTTTCGTATGCTGAATAATTTTGTAATGAAATGCAACAAAATGGGCATCTAGTTCTCTTAGAAATTCTGATTTCAATTTCTTTAGGAGAAATACAGAAGTGAAATTGTTGACTTTTACAATGGTTTGAGTTTTAACTTTCAGAGGCACTACCATCTTACTAATTACATTCCCACCAAATTACACAAGGATTTCCCCCTTTTATACTTTAACATGAACATCGGAAGCTTGGCTTTTGTTTTGATAACAGGCATGAGATGATATTTCATTGTGGTTTGACTTACATTTCTCAGACAATTAATAATGATAAGGGGTACTTTTCACTTACCAGTTGGCTGAGAATCCTATTTGCTTTTCATTAATAGTGTTCTCTTGAGAAAATGTCTATTCTGTTCCTTTTCTCATATTTAAATTGGGCTCTTTGGGAGTCTATTGTTTGTTTAGTTGGTTTGCTAATGAATTTTGTTAGGACTTCCTTTTCTGTTTTGGATATCAGCCTCATAACTCTGGTTGTGAGATGCTAATATTTTCTTCCATTTCTAGCTCTACTCTGGTGATTATGTTCTGTGCTCGGTGGAAGATGTTTAGTTTGATGTAGTTCCTACTTATCTATTTTTGACTTCTCTGTGTTTGTTATCACATCCAAGAAATCCTTACCAAGACCTTGCCAAGAAGTTTTTCATGATGTTTTCCTCTAGGCATTTTGGTCTTACACTTCATCTTTCATTCACTTTCAGCATGTGTGGTGTGTTGAAAATGAAAACAGTAAATTGAATCATCCCTTACTTATGAATCTTGTTTTACCAATTACAAACATAACTTACATTCTTCCATCATTTCAGTTATTAGCAATAATCAACATCTAACTAATTGTGTGCTTTCTTTTAGTGACCTCCAAGTTTTGACAGTTGTTCTTTGCTCATCATTTTTAAGCAGGACTGTGGAGACCACACTTACATTAATCTCAGTACACATCCCCAGATATTTCCCTAGGATAAGACTCTCAGTTCTAAAGTTTCTAGGTAAAAGGACAGGTAATTCCTAAAAGTAAAACTATTTTAAAACTGAGGGATACACTTCATTATCTTGGTTTATAAATGTGAAATTTTTATTTATACCTTCATCGATATTTTGTATTTTTTTTAAAAGGGCTAATGAGATGACTCAATGGGTTACGGTGCTTACTACACAATTCTAGAGGCCTGAATTTGATTCCTAGAACCCACATAAATGTAGGAGAGAGAAAAGTCTGTAACTTTTTTCTGACCTCCATATATATAAATACACATATGTACATATATACATACATATATAATTTATTTACTCCTTGGACATTGAGATCCTCTATGGCAGTGGTTTTCAAAGTTCCTAATACTGCAACCCTTTAATTCAGTTTCTCATTTGTGGTGACTCCCAAACATAAAGTCTGTTGCGACTTCTTTACTGTAATTTTGCTACTGTTATGAACCATAACATAAATATTTGATATCGAGGAAATCTGATATGCAGCCCCCAAAAGGGCACGGCCCACAGGATGAGAACTACTGTTAAATGAGCAACAGAAACTTCTTCACCTTCTAGTCTTGTAAGTGTTGGAAGTTCCTGGTCTGTGGAAGTGGGCATGTAACTCTTCCATCCTAATTTCTAAGGCAGCGCCAAAGATGAAGGAAGTGTCTAATGAGGCTCAGAGGCCTTCCTGGAGTAGAGGGCTGATGGGCGGTGTGGCAAGGAGAAACCTGCAGTTCCTTTGCCTTCCCAGGGCTGCCGAATCATTTAGGCTTCATCATTTCGCATGCTTTATTATGAAATATGTTGGCTCATGGTGGAGAGGCAACCAGCCAAGATTTGCAATTATTGTGACAATAAAAAGGGAAATTGATTAGAAATAATATAATAAATAGTCTAAACATAAGGTCTGTCCAGTCAGAGTCACTGATGCAGAGATACCGAGTCAACAGCAGGCCAATTCTGTAAATTAGGGAATTAGCCCAGCTCAGAACATGTTACCCTGAATGACATTTGTGTTTCATAAGCCTTTCAAATTACCCAGAGATGATAATGATGCATCAGTAGAAATGCTTTTAAAAATCCATAAAGTCTGAATAGTCTTAATCGGGGTCAGAAATGAGATCACAAAAATGGTCAGAACAGACAACTTGTTAGAAAGAATAAAGGCTAATTTATTCCTCGGAATTTGATTTAATGGCACTGATTCATTATATTTAGATAGCAACTGAGCCTAAGAAGCTCTTAACATGGGTTTGTAGCCCTAATCCTTGGGAGAAGATATATAAGGTTCCTGGTTAAGGCAGTGAGAATGTATGGAGACTGGATAAGTGAGCGCCACTGAGATTTTAGAATCAAAACAATGCAGGAGAGCATCGCCTTTTTCAATTGCAGACTGTTCTGCATTTGGCATGCATATTCATTACCACACTAACTATCAATACAAGTATGAAGGCGTAAGTCACAAACAATGCCACACCAATTCAGGGTTATGATTATTAGGGTGGTATTTATTTAAAGGGGAAAAAACTTACAGATCACTGTCCCAGGCAACAGCCCTCTACGCAACCAGGAAAGGAGTCTAGTCGCAGGCGGAGCAGGAAGTGAAGAGAGAGAGAAGAGGGAAGTGGCCGCTGTTTTAAAGGGAGAGAAACCACGCCCCAGTGGGCTGGTACCTCAGCGGTGATAGGCTGGAGGAGTGGGAGGACCTCCCGCAACACCTCCCCCTTTTGTTTAAATAAGAGAGTTCTAAACCTACTATGAAATTATATACAATAAGTACAAATATCCTATTCTAACTAGCTTAGGTCTTGTATAATAAATAACTTGGCCAAGTCATGAGAGAAAGTAACTACATTTATATAGTCTTCAACCCCATCGAAGATCTGAGAAGGGAAATAATGTTACCTGGGTAATTAGGAAGTTCAGTAGAACAACTTCCAAAACATGCAACAAATTACAGAGACAACTAGCTACCTGGGCAATCACCCAAAGTCACATTAGCAGCGTTGAAGCAACCAACTTTGGCTAAGGCCTAACATAACTGACATACCATTTTCTAAGGCAAGCAACTTTTCAAAACTATCTTACCCTGTCTTGGCAGGATATGACAGTCCTGTTTTATCCATTGATGCATGCTCTGTATCTTTGTCAGTTGTTGAGGTATGGGCATTTCTTTGCCCAAACGCCAGTTCTGCCAAAAAGAAAGGCTCCAGGTGGAGTGTCTTTGGTGCTCAACATTCTTTTGGGAATAGAGTGGTGTTGCCAGGAGCAATTGTGTCGCACTACCACAAAACTCTGAGTTAGATTAAAGGCCATTTTCTACAGCTCTTTGAAGAAGTTGAAGATTATCTATCTATACTGAGTATAATCTCTATATATCTAAAGAACCTGATTAGTCTATTATAAATGACAAACTTAGATGACTATTAGTCTATATAATTCTCAATATCTATCTAACTTAAAGACTAAGACAATAAACGACTGTGAAACAAATGAGGACAATGACCTCCAAATATAAACAATGTACAAATATACATTGCAGTAGGCAAATATATATCAATACACAATCATTATATAAGTATCTTAATCAGAGGTAGAAATGTACACTGCAATATGGTAAATATATACTATATATATATATATCAATACAATATATGTCAATACATAAAAAAATGTTTTAAACAGAGGTAGAAACATGCATGCGTACAATAGTCAATATAATTTAACTTTGTATCAATATACAAGAATCTATACCAATGTATTTGTCTAAAAACAGTAACTCACAATTACAAATCTATTATCCCTTCATCCCTCTTTTTTTTTTTTTTCAAAATGATCCCTGAGCGTATAAAATTCCTCCCCCAACCCTCAATCGTATACTAATTATAATCAACCCCTAAATGATGTCCCTAAACCCAAGGGCAAGTTTTACTGGGAAAGGGGACGTCGTCCTCTAGAATTACTTCCAGCTGTCATGGGGGCGACGTTCTTTCTGGGGGATCCTGTGAAAGTGAAATGATGGTTAAATTTCAAGATCAATGTCTTTTAAAATTGCCAATAGTCTCTGAGTATTTTGTGCAGGTCTGGCCAAAATGTTGTATAAGATGTGCACCATTTCAGCTAACCAAGTTGGAACTGTCTTGTGCAGCTGGTACCAAAAGCAGGTCTTGTAGTAGCGCTATCAGTATCATGACGTCATATCAACCAGGTGGAGTTGTTGTTATGGGGCCCCATCTTCTTCCTGGAAACTTCAAATGTCACTTCAGGAAAAACTCATTGTTCATTATGAAAAACTTAAACATTAATCATATAGACATATATAAACATATATATATATTCAATGAAAGACATGATAGATATATTCAATGAAAAGTATGATAGATATGAAGAAAAGCAAAGATGTTTTCTAAACTCATATTTCTTTCTGTCCCATATCATGGCTCTTGACATGAGACAGAAACTCCAGAAACTCTGGGTTTTTCTCTTACTAACAGGCTTGGAATTGGAGAGGGACTGAGCCAGAGTCCAACTTCAAAACCAGCTTTATAAATTTAGAAATATGGTTTAATATTACTTACACAACCGATTCAGTTGTCTTGATATTTCCTATTGGGCAGGTATTTTTCCATCTGTCAGTATCCAAACATCCTGGGTCCCTTGAATTTCTCAAAGATGAGTGTTTTCCTGTGGAGATAAGAACAGAACCCTGCCCCCATTCTATGTTTTTCTTACCACCTGTATGAATATCATCATTGTGGATGAGTTGTCATTTCTCCTTTCCAAGAGGTTTCTCCTCTTCAAATCGAAACTTTATTAATTTTGATGGTATCCACAATTTTTCTTCTCCTGTGGAAACAAGAGCAAAACCCCTTCCCCAACGTAGCACATCTCCTGGCTTCCACTGAGAGGTCAGCACATCTTTGAAATAAATCGGTTGATTTAGTTCAGCAGACTTTTCCATTATCCAATGTCTTTCTGCTGCTGTCGTTCCTTTCTCATTAGCGTTAAGAAAATTCAAGGTTAATAAAGCATTATGTAATCTATTTCTGGGGGTATTTTCAGTCCCTTTCTGTTTGTTCAGCATATCCTTTATAGTACGATTTGATCTTTCTATAACTGCCTGACCTGTAGGATTATTTGGTATACCTGTAATGTGTTTTATATTATAATAATCAAAAAAGCGTTTCATTTTCTTACATACATATGCTGGACCATTATCTGTCTTTATTTGCGCAGGTATACCCATGATGGCCATAACTTCCAATAAATGTGTGATTACTGAATCAGCCTTTTCTGAGCTCAGGGCAGTAGCCCATTGAAAACCTGAATACGTGTCTATGGTGTGGTGTACATATTTTAATTTACCAAATTCCATAAAGTGGAACACATCCATCTGCCAGATTTCATTTCTCTTAGTACCCTTTGGGTTACTCCCTGCAGGCAACGGTGTTTGATTATAGAAAGAACAAGTAGGACATCTCTTTATAATGTCCTTAGCTTGTTGCCAAGTAATGGAAAATTCTTTCTTTAGGCCTTTACTATTGACATGATGCTTCTTATGAAATTCCGAGGCCTGCAACACACTTCCAATCAATAATTGATCAATCTCAGCATTGCCTTGGGCTAGAGGACCAGGCAGACCTGTATGGGACCGGATGTGTGTTATGTACATCGGACAAAGCCTGTTCCTGATTATGTCTTGTACCTGGATAAACAATGAAGTCAACTCTGTGTCATCTGGTATAAATTCAGCGGTTTCAATATGCAAGATAACTCTTTCTGCATATTGTGAATCTGTAACTATATTAAGAGGTTCTTTAAAATCCCTTAGCACCATAAGAATGGCATATAATTCTGCCTTCTGGACAGAATTATAAGGGCTTTGTTCCACCTTACTCAATTCATCTGACTTGTAACCTGCTTTCCCTGATTTATTTGCATCAGTATAGAATGTACGGGCTCCAGTTATTGGAGCATCACGTACAATTCTAGGAAGAATCCAAGAAGTTCTTTTTATGAGATTAAGTCTATCACTTTTGGGATAGTTGCTATTAATTTCTCCCAAAAAGTTAGCACAAGCTCTTTGCCACGGTTCATTGTCTTCCCATAACTTTTTTATTTCTTCAGTAGTAAAAGGCACTATAATTTCTGCTGGGTCTATACCTGCTAGTTGACGAAGTCTCAGCTTACCTTTTATAATTAATTCAGAGACCTTTTCCACATAAGTTTTTAATTTTTTACTTGGTTTATTAGGTATAAATATCCACTCTAAAATAATATCTTCCCTCTGCATTAGAATCCCTGTAGGAGAAATTCTGGAAGGCAATATGACTAGGATGCAGCTAAGATTTGGGTTCACCCTATCCACATGTGCCTCCTGTAATTTTTCCTCAATCATTGTCAGTTCCTTTTCTGCTTCAGCTCTCAGTTCTCTTGGACTATTCAAATCTTTATCACCATCTAAGGTTTTGTTTAAATGAACTATTAGATCAGGTGTTATCCCAACAGCTGGTCGTAGACTGGAAATGTCTCCTAACAATCTTTGGAAGTCATTAAGAGTCTTTAACCGGTCTCTCCTAATTTGTGCCTTTTGCGTTTTAATTTTCTCTAACCCTATTCTGTAACCTAGGTAATTAATAGAATTTCCTCTTTGAATCTTTTCAGGGGCAATTTGTAATCCCCACCTAGGCAAGACTTTCTTTACTTCTTCAAACATCCTTTCTAAAGTATCTTTATTTGAATCAGATAATAAGATGTCATCCATGTAATGATAAATGATGGACTTGGGGAATTGTTTACGAATTATTTCCAATGGCTTACTTACAAAATATTGGCACAGTGTAGGACTATTGAGCATACCCTGTGGGAGGACAGTCCACTGATATCTCCTATTAGGCTGAGAATTATTATAAGTAGGCACTGTGAAGGCAAATTTTTCTCTATCCTTTTCTTGTAACGGTATAGTGAAAAAACAATCTTTCAAATCAATAACTATAAGAGGCCATCCTTTTGGTAACAGAGAAGGCAAAGGAATTCCAGATTGTAGTGGGCCCATAGGTTGAATTACTTTGTTGACAGCTCTTAGATCTGTCACCATTCTCCATTTACCAGATTTCTTTTTTACAACAAACACAGGAGAATTCCAAGGGCTGGTTGATTCTTCAATATGGTGAGCATCTAGTTGCTCTTGCACCAGCTGTTCCAATGCTTGTAGTTTATCTTCAGCTAGAGGCCATTGTTTGGTCCATATTGGCTTCTCAGTTAGCCATTTTAAAGGTAGGGCCGTTGGTACCTCTAAAGGTTTGGTATTTGCTGTATGTTCTTGTACAGCCTGAATGGCTGGTGACCTTTTTCCATAATACCTCATCATATCCTTCCCAGAATTATGAGTTCCTGGAAATACAGGAATGTTAATCTGGGTATTCCATTGCTGTAGCAGGTCACGGCCCCATAAATTTATGGCAATATTGGCTATATATGGCCTTAGTCTTCCTATTTGCCCTTCGGGCCCTATGCATTCAACCCATCTTGTGCTTTGTTTTACACGAGATAGGGTTCCAATTCCCAGGAACTGAACATCTACCTCTTGAAGAGGCCAATTCGGATGCCAAGATTCTGGGGTAATGATACTTACATCCGCACCTGTGTCTAATAAGCCTTCAATAAAAGTGCCATTTATACAGACTCTTAGCTTTGGTCTTTGATCATTAATAGAAGTCTGCCAAAATATACGTTTACTCTGTCCTATTGGTTTTTTTGACTCATCCTCCACACGTAATTCTTCATTTAGACCAGTATTACTTTTTACAGCAGAAATTGGAGCTTTTAATTTTCTTGGTGAGGCATGTTCTCCACTGTGACTGGGAATGACTGGGCCACTGTTGGCTTGGGGGCCTGCGAGAGGCCCCCCAAGGAGTTTCCCGATGATATCGGATTGCCCCGTCTGTCTGTTGTTGACCTACATTCATTGGACCAATGCCTGCCTTTACCGCATCTCCTACATATACCTGAAGGCCGAGGTCTCCTATTTTTGTCATTCCCAGAAGAGATATTATTCCTAGAAATTCTTTGCCTGCAATTCCTTTGCAAATGTCCTAATTTACCACAATTAAAACACCTGGCAGTTTGATGTCTCCTCATTGCTTTGGAAATCGCTTCTCCTACCCAAGATTCATCATTATAGCTAAACGTCTCAACATTCATCGTATGCTGAATCCATTCATCCATAGGTGCTGATCTAGACTTTAAAGGCCCAATTATCTTTTTGCATTCTATGTTTGCATTCTCAAAAGCTAGAGATTCAAGAAGTATTCATCTAGCTTCTGGGTCTGTTACCCCTATGTCCAGAGCCTTAATTAATCTTTGCAAAAAGTCAATAAAGGGTTCTCTCTGTCCCTGCCTAATTCTGGTATATGATTCAACCCTTTTTGCTGGATCTTGTATCCTATTCCAAGCATTTAAAGCTGCTTGGTGACATAGACACAGTACTTCATCGTCATAAAGAGCTTGGACCTGTGGATCAGCATATTCTCCTGCACCAAGAATTTGATCTTGGGAAACCTCAATACCTTTTGCTCTTCCTTGCTGTTCCATATGTTTGGATTCTTCTCTGAAATAAATTCCAAACATCAAGGAAGGTCCATTATCTAAAACTGCAGACACTAACTGATGGAAATCATGGGGAGTAGCTCTAGCATTAGAAGCCCAAGTCCTTATCATTTCCTTTACATATGCATTGTGCAGGCCAAAATTAACAACAGCTTGCTTAATTTCTTTCAGATCATTCATTGCTATTGGCGTCCATCTAGCTTCTCTGACTCCCTTTGAGCCTTTAGAAGTTGATGCTTTTTCAGAATTAAGTATAGGGTATGTCGCTAGAACCCTGGGTAAGCCAGTTCTAATAGCTGGTGGAGGCCTTGTATCCTGTCCTTGTGCCTCCTTACTCAGTTCACCAGCTGCAATAATTTCCCCAATCTTTTCAAATCTTTTTATCATTGTCTCTCTTAAATCCTGAATCTCCTGACCTGTATATATTTCCAGTGATTTCACTGATGTATCAATTTTTTTGGTCCCCATTCTGCACCTGTGATTCCAAAGCTTTAATTTTTTCCTTCAAAGATAACATGTCCTCCTTAAACTTTTCTTGTATATCATGTAGATTCCCATCTTGGAGGTACATTCTGTCTGTTACCTTATCAAAACTTTGTGATAAAGTCTGAACGTCAAATTCAACAGCCTGAACCCTTTCAGGTAACTTTCTAATACCCTTGGATATGGAATCAATTTTGTCTGTCATAGTATCCACTTGTTCAGATAACCTCTGATTTTCAATAATTTTAATCCTGTCAATTAGTTGTTCATTATTAGTTCGTAAAGATTCTATCATTCTTAGGAGTGCCATATTCTTCTGTTCATTATTAGTACGTAAAGATTCAATCGTTCTTAGTAGTGCCATATTCTTCCTTAATGATAGAATATGGAAAAGAAAACTGAAGGCTAGTAACAAGCAAATTAAGGTATCCCCATAATCATATAAACCTTGTATGATGTAATTCATTGTATTAGTAAATATAAATTTACTAATCCATTGTATTAGTGAAAACAAAGCAGTAAAATTTGCGTTAGAAACAAAAACTGCAATATTACCTATTATCCAGCAGGTGGCGCTGTTGCAGAGTCGCGGTGAAAACATGGTCCTGTTTCAGTGCCTTAGTAGATGTTAAAAACTGGAAAATTCAAGTTTCTCAACAAAATAAATCTAATTAAATCAATTCCTGAGACGGAACAAGTCACCCTGAGGGGTTGCAGCTTTCAGCAACCACGTGCTCTGGTTTGTGCCACTTAAGAGCTGTACTTGCAAGGGAGATTTAAAAATGACTCAGAAAAGAGCAAACCACGCAGCCAGAGACTACGCGGGCCTGTGGAGTTTAAATCCACGTGGGGAGTCCAAGGCCGCTGGCGGCTGAGGAAGGGGAGGGCTCCCGCCAAGCCGAACTAGAGCCCGCCAAGCCCGCGGCCGCCAAGCTGAACTTGCGCCCGCCAAGCCCGCAGCTGCCAAGCCGAACTTGGGGCCGCCAAGCCGAACTCGCAGCTGCGAGTGGGGAAAGGAGAGGTTCTAAAACCAAAGGTTGGGCGCCAAAATGAAGGCGTAAGTCACAAACAATGCCACACCAATTCGGGGTTATGATTATTAGGGTGGTATTTATTTAAAGGGGAAAAAACTTACAGATCACTGTCCCAGGCAACAGCCCTCTACGCAACCAGGAAAGGAGTCTAGTCGCAGGCGGAGCAGGAAGTGAAGAGAGAGAGAAGAGGGAAGTGGCCGCTGTTTTAAAGGGAGAGAAACCACGCCCCAGTGGGCTGGTACCTCAGCGGTGATAGGCTGGAGGAGTGGGAGGACCTCCCGCAACACAAGTAAACTAATTTAGCATTTCCTTTTACAACTCTGTCTTTTAATTGTGGTTTGCCAATAAAGACATAGATAGTTCCTTTATCATACAAGACACAGCACACTGAAGAAATGCTTCCCCGCCCCTAGTTGGTTAGAGGTAAATACTGTGGTAGTGCAAAGGATCAACTAGCTAATTTTACAATGTAAGAGATACCATTAATATTAAAGGAGGTCATAAGGTGAATAAAAACAAGAGTTATCCAATTAGAATAGAGACCGTGAGGGCTGCAGAGAGGTCTCAGTGGTTCAGAGGATATATGTCTCTTGAAAGAGCCTGAGTTTTGTTCCTAGCACCCATGCAGGGTAACTTATAACTGCTTGTAACTTTATCTCCAAAGGGACCTAATGCTCACTTCTGGATTCTGTTGGTACCAAAATTCATGTGCACATACCCATCCACAGACACAAACACATAAATAAAATTAAAATCTTAAAACGCAGGCTAATAATGCAAAAGTCACACAAGAAAATTTGCAAATGATAATTGTCACCTTAAAAAATAAATCACCTCGTTACTAATGAAACAAATTTAATTAAATACATGTTAATTTTGCCTCTTAAACTTGGCTGCCTTTACAAACATGAAACACCTGCTTTTTGTAAAGATTATCTTAAGTCCATATACATGATAGAGCACAATTTTTAAAATTTTTAAATCTTATTTTATATAAATAACATTTTTCACTTATTTTACACAGCAACTGCACTTTCCTCTCCCTCCTCTCCTCCTGTGCTTCCCCCACTTCTCATCTACCCTCCCCCCACTCGCTCCTCCTCCAGTCAGAAAGGGGCGCCCCCCCCCCCCGCCCAATCCATGGGCTTGAACAAAGTGTGGCTCTTCAAGTTGAGGCAGGACCAAGCTCATCCCCTTGCATCAAGCCTGTGCTAGGTAATCTAACATGGGGGTAGAAGTTCCCAAAAGTCAGCTAAGTGTTATGGACCGATCCTGTTCTCACTGCTAGGGCCTTACAGAGACCAAGCTACACAACTGTCGCACACATGCAGAGTCTAGGTTGGTCCCATGCAGGCTCCCTAACTGTTGGTTCAGAGACCATGAGCTCAGGCCAACTGTCTCTGTGGGTTTCCCATCATGACACCCCTGGATCATACAATCCCTCCTCCCCTTTCTTCAGCAAAATTCCTGGAGCTCAAACCAGTTCTTGGCTGTGGATTTCTGCATCTGCTTCCATCAGTTACTGGATAGAATATCTATGTGAACAACTAGAGTAACCAATCTGATTACAGTAGATGGCCAGTTAAGGCACCTTCTCCACTACTGCTAGGAATCTTATGATGGAGGAAGGTCATTGGCTAATAAAGGAACTGCCTTGGCCCATTTTATTGGTTAGAGGATAGGTGGGAGGAGTAAACAGAACGCTGGGAGGAAGAGGAAGTGAGGTCAGTCTCGACAGCTCTTCTCTCGGGAGCAGACGCCTGAGAGAGATGCCATGCTCCTGGCTCCTGGGCAGACACACGCTATGAAGCTCCGACCCAGGATGGACATTGGCTAGAATCTTCCTGGTAAGCGCACCTTGGGGTGCTACAGAGAGATGATTAGAAATGGGCTAAATTAATATGTGAGAATTAGCCTAGAAGAGAATGGGCCAAGCAGTGTTTAAATGAATACAGTTTGTGTGTTGTTATTTCAGAGCATAAGCTAGCCGAGCAGGTGGCTGGGGTGCTGGGAACGCAGCCCCGCCGCCCCATTACTACAATCTTAGCTAGGAGTCTTATCCTTGTGGATTCATGGTGGTTTCCTGTTGGAGGGGGCTGCTTGTTGGTTCCCAGCTGACCAGCTAGCAAAGACCTAAAACAATCACACAGAAACTGTATTAATTAAATCAGTGCTTGGCCCATTAGCTCTAGCTTCTTATTGGCTAACTCTTATATTAATTTAACCCATTTCTATTAATCTGTATATTGACATGTGGCTGTGGCTTATGGGGTAAAGTTCCCAGTTTTTATGTCCAGTGGCTCCATAGCCTCTCCATGACTCTGCCCTTCTCTCTCCCAGCATACACCCTAACTTTCCCTGCCTAGTTCTATTCTTCCCTGCCATAGGCTCAAAGCAGTTCTTTATTCATTGACCAATAAAAGCAACACATATACAGAAGGATCTCCCACACTAGTTTCCCTGGTGCCAGGTTTTTCCCTAACCCCAAAATGCTCCCCCCACATCAAGAACATAATATATTTGAAGAGGGAAAACATGTACCTAAGTTTCACAATGAAACTGAGAAGATAGATTAGTGGATAAAAGGCCTTGCTATGAATGTGTGAGAACCTGAGATAGCCTTCACAGAACCCTGTGTAAAGTCAGGCATGGCATGGCTCCAGTGCTCCTCCAGAGAGATGGGAGTTAGAGAAGAGAGAATCACCTGGCAAAAGCAATCAGAACATGTGTATCTAACAAAGTGGAATGCAAGAAGAGATATCCAAGGTTGTTTTCTAACATACACCCCAGTGCACTAGTACACGAACAAGTAAGCATTCATGCACACACAAATGATCACCCACTCATACATATGAAAAGTTTCACTTCCAAAGAGCTTTATCCTGTCTAATATGAGCTCTCCCAGATACAGCTCCAGAGATAGAAATTCAGATTTGATTAATTTATTTGTGAGAGATAGAGATCACCAGGAGAGAGATGAAGATGTGTCACAGGAGAACATGCTTAATCATGCACATTAGCCACTGGGTATGGTGGGCTGCTGAGCCTTGGTCCCAGGGGAAACCCTTGCAGCTGCTATGAGTAGAGAGCTCACAGTTATCACACCGATATCAGAAGGAACAGACTATTCTTAGAGCAATCTTAAGAGTTACTGACTGAAAGCTGCCAGGGAGCACGCCATTTACTTGGACTGTCCCCTGCTGGGAACTTGGACGCAGTGTGTTCCCTAACTGCAGGAAAACAAGTCTTAGCTATAGGGGATGCAAACAGTGACAGAAATAAATATTAAAACCCCAAAAGAATGTGTGTTTTTGAAAAAAAATAAACTGAACTACAACTCTGTCTTTCTGTTTATCTATCTATCTATCTATCTATCTATCTATCTATCTATCTATCTATCATCTATCTACCTACCTCTCCATCCACCCATCTATCCATCTATCATCATCTATCCAAATCTAAACAATAGAGCATGTTATATGTTAGAAAGAGTGTAGGTGTCAATGTTTAAAGGCATCATAAATATTATAATTTTATATCCAATGATATATCATTTCTAGGTAATCTTAATTATAAAAATATTACTGACATGTCTATACTTTATTCAGAGAGATAACAGGTTATAAACTGGTGCTTTAGAGTATGATTACAATTTACTTAGAAAAGTTAGGCTTTCCTAGAAAAAAAAAACCCTTATAGAACTTGGAAAATAGTACCTGCATTTGAGTGGTGTGGTAATAAATGCTTTTTCCTCATTCTCTTCTTCCTGTCTGCCTTCCCTTACTTCCTGTTCCTCTCTGTCTTCCTTTTCTGTCCCTTTATCAACCTTTCTTCCTCCTACTTATTCTTCTAGCCAATCTTTTCTTACTCTGTCTTTCTACTGTAAACACATTTTGCTTCTGCAATGGAAAGTTAATGCTTTAGGAATGTCAAAATGTGTCACAAGCAAATTAAAGTCAAGTCACTTAAAAATACTCACTGAGTCAAGAAAACTAATTTTAAGTGAATTAATTACTGTTTACTTCTTTGAACACAGTCAAGATTATTTCTGTGAACATAATATTTTTTTGTCCTTTTGCAATTCAAATGGTCATGCTTGTCAATTTATAGGGATGATGTATAAAAATAGGCTGACTTTCAGCACTGGTCTCTCTAAATCATTTTCATTTAATTTATTATGTTGGCAATAAAGAAATTGAATTCTAATTACGAATTTTCAAGCCAAACATAGAAAATTGTAGCTAAAAAATAATATCCAACTTTAACATGGAATTTCTAAAACAATATAACACTAAGAAATAAAAGAGCATTGATGTAGCCAAAAGAGATACGGGGATACAAAATTATCTCCTGAAAGGATTAGAAGTACACAGTTTGAAATGTGAATGGGGTATTGTTTAGAACTACTGTTAGCAAAGAAAACAGTTTTAATAGCTTGTCATACTCATGGAAGCTAATATAAATATAACCAAATGTTGGTAAATGTGTTGACTTCTTAGTTGAGTGCTTTATGGACAGTAAGTCTACAAAGATAGTTCCCCAATAAGGTAGCAGGGCCTTGTGAAAAGGAAAGCCATACATGTGATTATCTGACTAGCGAGATGGCTCCCGTGAGTTAAATTGTCGATTCTTTTCTTTATGAGGATTTTTTTTTCTCTTGGAAAGAGAGTGGGAGATCATTGTTCTCATCTCCTTTTAAGAGCTCATCAATAATGCACTATATCAAAATTTAGAACAGGCTGCGTGTAACGATTGACATATGGGGGTGAAGAAAATTAATTTGGTAGAAGAGAACAACCAGACATCTTCCCTTCAGTATTCTTCCTACTTCTGTGAAGGGATGCTTTAGGAGGTGGTGGGGAGGAGTGAGATGCATATCTTTTTAAGTTGCCCTTATTTTTAACCCCATAAGGAAGATGTATGATTTAAATGGAGTTTTTTCATCTTCCCTCCACCATGGAAGCTGATCCAATGTTCTATCCTACTGACTCTGGCTTTGTGGTTTTCCTCATTTTGACTTCCTTTCTGAAGCAGGTTCCTATGACCTCTTTGTGGTCTTTTGTACTGGGTTCTACTTTTTTTGTTCCCTCATTGAAATATGTTTGTACTAGCATCAGGATAGCTTTCAAAGCTCAGTTCTCATCGTTAATCTGTAGCTGTATTACATCTCTATATTTCATTCTGTTTTTGAGATTGTGTGCATTCTCTTTTTATGAACCAAGGCTAACTCTTTAGATACTAGTTCCATGCATGCTGGAGGCAGGATGCTGGAAGTGTTAAAGCCCATGCTATACAAGATTTCAATGCTCATGAACCAAGGCCTCTAATGGAACACTTCTCTGTGTTGGGGACTTTCTGTACTTGAAATTAAGCTATTTTCATGACCCAATCAATCTGAGAGAAACTTAGTTACTAATAATATCCTAGAAATAAGATTATTAGAAATCTACTTTTAATAACAACAAAATATGGGACAATGAAAGACTCATTCATTAATTCTACAAATATCTACTACTCATATTTTTTCAGTAATCCTGTTGTAAATAACAGGCTGTTAACTAAGGTTAGGCTGACTAAATTGTTAAAGCTTCTTTGTTCACATTCTTACTTTTAAAATTGGAACTATTAAATGCAGTGATCAAGGTCACGTTAAAAAATCTAAAATAACTTTTGTTTACTGAGAACATACATAGTTCCTTTAATGTCCTGGCATAAGACTTTTAATACGCATGTTCTTCAGTCCCCAGGACAAACAATCCTTACCTTTTATCTTTGGTTCAACTCAGAAATATCTTTCAAAGATAATTTTCACATATAAATCTTCCCTGATAAGCTTCAGTCATCACATTATGAATTTTGAAGCACCTCACTGACCCTTTATAGTATTTATCAGAATGCTTAATTATATAACAAATTCTATAGCATGACTCACAGAATATCTCTTACTTTGCTAAGTGCTTAATGCATTGCCTAGAGTAAAGATGTTTTCCCTGAATATTTGTAGAATGAATGAGTAAATAAATAAATGGGCCAATTTATATACATATGATATATTATTAATAATTTCATTCCTATGCTGTACCATAGAGCATCATTAAAGATCACTCCCACAACAGTGACAAATGGGATCCTCTGATTACTTTTGTTACCTCCCATTTCTTCCATGCCTGATTACCTTACTGTGGTTTCCATTTTCATCTTGCGTTTTATTATTTATTTACATAATCTGACTATTGTCTATGTTCTGTTTCTCCCACTAGAAAGTAAATGGCATAAACTCAGGAACTTATACTTTATGTCACATAGCAGCAGGTGCCTTGTGAATATTTGTTAAACAAAAGAAGGAAAGGAAACAGAGTCTTCAATGAAAAGAAGGTGCCTTCCAAGCAAAGCCCCGGGCAACATGGAATGCAGAGTCCTTTAAAGGACTTGCTGGAACTAAAGGAGAGGGAGGGAAGGAAACATGAGTCAGAGAAGTTGTCACAGGCCCCACACAGAAAACTTCATAGTGTGTGACCAAGTGAGGATATCATTAACTTAATACAAAGAACAAAAAAACCCAACTATTTATTCACTTTTGGTCCTAGTGAATATTAGTATGAAAGATGAAAATGATGGCATTTTAGTTACTTTTCTCATCACTGTGACCAAATGCCTCTTAAAAGCGAATTAATCGTGGTTCATTGATCAAGAAGGAATACAGTCTATCATGATGGGAAGACACAAGCCAGCTGTTCCCATTGTATCTGCAGTCAAGAAGCAGAGATAAATGCGGTGCTCAGCTGGCTTTCTCAACATTATTTCCTTTTATCCAGAACCAAGAGATGCTGTCACTCATATTCCTCCAGTTAAACTTCTTGGGAAACACCTTAGCAGGTATACCTAGAGTTGTGTATACTAGGTAATTGTAAATTCATTTAAATTGATGGTGAAAATTAGCCATTAAGGACTGTTTTGTGTTTTTGTTTTATTTTTATTGAAAATAGATTTTTCTCTCATACAGTACAATCTCATAAACTTCCCCTTTCTCCATTCTTACCAGCTTGCCCCCACCTTCCCTTTCTCCTGGACACATTCCCCCTCCCCATCAGTTTCCCTTCACCAAAGAGCAGGCATCCAAGAGTCAACCAAATACAAGAGTCAACAACCAAACATGACAAAACAAAAATACGGTGATACGGCAAAGCCTTCATATCAGAGCTGAGCAAAAGAACCCCAAGTGCAGGCCAAAGAGTCAGAGGCACACCTGCTCCCATATTAGGCGTCCTACAAACCCACCAAGCTAACAGCCATAGCATATAAACAGAGGACTTGGTGCTCTCTCATGCAGGATCCTTGCTTACCTCTTCTGGCTCTGTGAGCACCTGTGAGCCCAGCTTAGTTGATTTGGTGGGCTATGGCGTTTTGGTGTCCTCCATCTCCTCTGATTCCTACAATCTTTCCTTCCCCTCTTCCATGGGTCTTCCTGATCTCTGAGAGGAGGGACATGTCAGAGACCTAGGAGACCTCCAATTTAGTTTCTCTCTCTGCATACTTTATGGCTATGGTGTCTGCACCAACTCCCATCTGCTGCTGGAGGAAGCCTCTCTGATGACAACTGGACAAGGCATAAATCTATGAGTATAACAGAATACCATTAGGAAGCATTTTATTGATTTGGGAGTATAGTCATGTTTGGTTCTATCCTAGATCTATGTGCTATCCAATCTCTGGTTCCAGAGTTCCAGACAGTGTAGGACATAAGCTCCCTCTTATGATGTGTCCTTAAGATGAATCAACCATTGGTTGGCCACTCCCACAAGTGCTGGAACAGGATTGGCCAGGCATATCTTGCAGGCAGTACAGTTGTATTTATGCTTCGACTTTTTCTGAGAATTTGCAAACAATCCATCATTCCTTTGGTAACATCTATTAGGTTCTCAAAGCCTTCTTCCCTCAAAGTGTTTTAATACTGACCTGTTTTAAAAATACTTTTAATTGAAACATATAGTTAGGGATATTCTTACATTGTGGAGTAATTAAAGTATCTATTTAGTATATAGATGTTCTTGTTTAATTTTGTGATAATAATATGCAAAATTTACCCAGTTGTCAGTTGTCAGTTTTGGAATATACAATATGTTGTTATTGACTTTAATCCATACTGGGTATAAGTATTCTGATCATATACCTCACATCAACTAATTATAATGTGCCCCTTTGCCAACATCTTTCAATCTATTCATTCCTTAGTCCATAAAACTACAATTTTTCTATGAGTTCAATATTTTTATTTTCCATATATAAGTGAGATCATGCTGTATTTGAAATTTTGTAGATGAGTTATTCTACTTAATGTCCTTAAGTTCGTCTAGTCAATAAAAGCAAAATTTAATTCTTCTAAAAGTAAGAATAGATCCCATTCTCTTCATTCATTGACAGATATCTTGTTGAGTCTACTTCTTAGTTTTGTGGCCAGTGCTATAAAGAACTGCGAATTCACAATGACTCTCCTTTGAAAAGTTTGTTAGTGAATTTAGTCAATTATCCACAATTTTGTAGGTGCTAGTCAAAGATTAGATAATAATAATATATGATCTTCCTACTCCTGTTATCCATCAGAGATGTTGACGTTTTCTTCTGAATCACAAAAGAAAAGATGTAGCTTGAAGAGAGGTGTTCTTAGTGAAGGTAGACTAAGAGAGCCTGAAATGTGAAGGCAAACGGAAAATGAATGTTGATTCTTCAAAGAATTTTTAGTGTATATTCTTTCATTGAAATGTTGAAAAAAGCTCTTATTCAAAAATGAAGAAACCGAGAGGCAAGAAATGTAGAAAAATGGGTGTAAGATACTAAAAATTTCTATAGAGAATTTAAATTTTAAAAATTCTAGGTTTAATCATGTCCTTTACTTTACAGAGCTTCTTAGTTTCAGGAGGTTCCATTTTATTTTATTTTTATTTTTTTTTTGGTCTCCAAATTGATTTAAGTATTTAGTTTCTCTTTGTTTTGTATTTCCATTATATGGAATATGCATATGTTTTCTTTTTTTTTTTAATTTATTTATTTATTAAGGATTTCTGCCTCTTCCCCGCCACTGCCTCCCATTTCTCTTCCCCTCCCCCGATCATGTCCCCCTTTTTTATATTTAGGAAGTGGTCTACTGTGCCAATGCGTTCAAGTATACTTCCCACTTTCTCTTCTAGGAAGTTCAGTAAAGTTGATTTGATCCATTTGGACTTGAGTGTTGTGTGTGGTAATAGATACAAATCTTTTTTCATTCTTCTACATGTTGACATGCAGTTATGCCAGCACCATTTGTTGACTATGCTTTCTTTCCATTTTGTAATTTTTGCTTCTTTGTCAAAAATCAGGTGTTTGTAGGTGTGTGGATTGGGTCTTCGATCAGAATCCATTGGTCTTCCTGTCTGTTTTCATGCCAATACCAGGCTGTTTTTAGTACTGTAGCTCTGTGTTAGAGTTTGAAGTCAAGGATTGTGATGCCTCCAGAAGTTCTTTTATTGTACAGGATTGTTTTGTTTACACTGTTTTTTTTTGCTTTTCCATATAAAGTTGAGTATTGTTCTTTTAAGGTGTGTGAAAACTTTTGATGGGGTTTTACTGGGCATTGCATTGAGTATGTAAGTTGATTTTATTAAGACTGCCATTTTTACTATGTTAATTTTATCTGCCCAAGAGCATGAAAGAACTTTTTTGGTCCCTTATGTAAACTATCATGTCATCAGCAAATAGTGAGAGTTTGACTTCTTTTCTGATATGTATCCTCATGATCTCCTTTTGTTGTCTTATAGAACCTCAAGTACTATACTGGATAAATATGGAGAGAGTGGAAACCTCATCTTGTTCCTGATTTCAGTGGGATTATTTTGAATTTCTCTCCATTTAGTTTGATGCTGGTTCTTGACTTCCTGTATGTTGCCTTTTATTATGTTTTAGTCATATTGCTTGTATCCCTGTTCTCTCTGAGACTTTTATCATGAATTGGTATTGTATTTTGTTGAAGGTTTTTGTCAGCCTCTTTTGAGATGGTCATGTGGTCAAAAGGGCAATCTACAGAATGGTAAATGATCTTTACCAGCCCACATCAGACAGAGGGCTGATTTCAAAAATATACAAAGAACTCAAAGAACTGGTCATCAGAAGAATAAAAATTCTAATAAAAAATTGGCTACAGACTTAAAAAGAGAACTCTCAACAGCTGAATCTTAAATGCTGAAAGACAAGGAAATGCTCAATTTCCTTAGCCATCAGAGAAATTCAAATCAAAACAACTCTGAGATTCATCTTGCACTGGTAAGAATGTCCAAAATCAAAAACACTGATGACAACTTATGCTGGAGAGGTTGTAGGGTAAAGAGAAACTCCTCCACTGAAGGTGGGAGTGCAAACTTGTACTGCCACTTTGGATATCAGTATAGTGATTTCTCAGAAAACTAAGAAACAACCTTCTGATGTGGGAGTGTCATATATCAATCTGTTGATTTCATTGGTTAATCAATAAAGAAACTGCTTGCCCTGATAGGTTAGAACATAGGTGGGTGGAGTAAACAGAACAGAATGCTGGGAGGAAGAGGAAGTGAGCTCAGACGCCATGCTCCCCTTCTCCCAGGCAGACATGATGGAGCTCCGACCCAGGATGGACATAGGCTAGAATCTTCCCGGTAAGCACACCTTGGGGTGCTACACATATTATTAGAAATGGGGTAGTCCAGGTGCGAGAGTTAGCCGAGAAAAGGCTAGATATAATGGGCCAAGCAGTGTTTAAAAGAGTACAGTTTGTGTGTTGTTATTTCGGGGCATAAGCTAGCCAGGCAGCCAGGAGCTGGGCTGTGGGAAGAGGCCCACAGCTCTTACTACAACCTTCTTCAAGATGCAGCAATATCGCTTTTGGGAATATACCCAAAGGATGCTCAAACATACCATAAGGACATGTGCTCAACTATGTTCATAGCAGCATTATTTGACATAGCTAGAACCTGGAAACAACATAAAAGTCCCTCAACTGAAGAATGGATAAAGAAAATGTGGTACATTTACACAATGGAGTACTACACAGTGGAAAAAATAATAACATCTTGAAATTTGCAGGCAAATGGATGAATCTAGAAAACATCATATTGAGTGAGGTAACCCAGACCCAGAAAGACAAATATCATATGTACTCACTGATAATTGAATTTTATACATAAAGCAAAGAAAATTCACAATTCACAATCCCAGAGATCCTAGACAACAAGGAGGACCCTAAGAGAGACATTCATGTATTTAGTCTACACAAGAATTAGAAAAAGACAAAATCTCCTGAGTAAATTGGGAGCATGGGAATTATGGGAGAGAGTTGAAGGGGAGGAGAGAGGAATGGAAGGAAGCATAGAAAAATATATAGCTCAACAAAAACAATAAAAGACTTATCAAAAAATTTCTAGGTTTAAGGCTCTATTTTCTCAATCTTCTATTAAAATTCCTGCAAACTGGGAAGCTTGAATCTTAAATCTTTGTTTCTTACCTAGAAGAGGCTGGGAAATTCTAGATACATTGCTCTTCAGTTCATTACCTGGTGAGCATGCTCTTCCTCACTTACAAATGATCCTTTCTCATTCTCACAGGGTGATGGAGGAATAGCAGCTAAAAGAGGCCAGGCCACATCTCTTCCTACCAGTCATTAACACCTTATAAGGGCTCTATCTGTATAACATGTTTCCTTCTCATGTCAATGCCATCGTGCTTGAGTGGAAGAGGGCATCAACATCTATTTCTGACAGAAGCACTATTCATTCCTAGACTATAGTAAATGCCATTGCACTTTCTATACCATGAAGCTGTGTTCTTACTATAAAGATGCCAAAAGTAGTCCTGGATGAATCATCCGCAAAATTAGATCTAAGTTCATTGTCTTTAATTATGTTTCTGGAGGTTTTAGTTAATGCCCAGAAAGCTTTGTTCATACACACACACACACACACACACACACACACACACACACACACACACCTATGAAAGAAGTTTTAATGAAAGAGGATCCAAATGAACTTCTCTTCCTCAGTCCCCTAGCAAGTCATTCATACTAATGTAAACTTGATTTGCTATTTATAAAGTAAATGACTCAAGGGCAAATTTGTATATTTAAAGTTGGGTGCTATTTTTACATTTGATAATAAAAGCTAGGATTTAAAATGTTTTATAAGATTTCAATTATTGACTATAGAAAATCAGCAAGAGTCGACATATTAAGTGGACACAGGGACATTTGCCATTAAATAGAGATACTGGTTACTATTTCAAGATATTGGTTACTATTTCCACTCAAGATGGAAATAAAAAATAATGAAGTTTTTATAAAAAGCTTTTGCTTAAGAGCCTGACTCCTAAATGAGGCCAAGAAAAGTTTATTTTATTTAATTTTTGTCATTTTCTATTAGTTCATTGAGAATTCTGTACAATGTATTTTAACCACATTTAATGCCCCCTCATCCAACTCCTGCCAGATTCACCACCCTTGTTCCTACTTATGCAATTTCATGTCTTTTTTTTAAAAAAAAACTCATCAAACCCATTTTCCCCTATATTCTCTTGGATATATGTCTGGCCTTACACTGGATCATGGTTGACTGTTGTTGGGGTTTCTGTCCTGCCCTGTTCCTGCAATTGTTAAGTCCCAAAGAAATCATCCGGAGGTCTACATTAGTTATAAACTGATTGGCACATCAGCTCAGGCTTCTTATTAACTCTTATAACTTATATAGCTCATTATTAGCCATTATTCTTATCTGTGTTATCCACGTGTTAGTACCTTATTCAGCAGGGAAGTCACATCTTGCTTCTTCTATGGTTGCGTCAGGACTGCAGAGGAATGAGCTTCTTCCTTCCCAGAATTCTCCTGTTCTCATTGACCAGCCTCTACCTCCTGTCTGGTTGTTTTGCTTATACTTCCTGCCTGGCTACTGGCCAATCAGCATTTAATTAAAATATAATTGACAGGATACAGATCATTCTCCCACACCAAGGGACCACACCTTTAAAAAGATGGATTCATTCTCCTTCTCCCAACAACTGCTAGCTAACAGTATTTATTAGTTAGTGGTAGAATATTTTGTGTCCTCCCATTTCTGTGCTTGGATTTGCCTGACTCAAAGGTGCACAGGTTTTATGCAAGTTGTAACAACTGCTGTTTTGGTTCACATATGCCACTGACCTGCTGTGTCCTGAAAACACTATTTCCTTCTACATCTTCTTCCACAATGATCCATGAGCCTAGTAAGGAGAGGGGATATGACATATTATCCAATTTAGAGCTGAACATTCCTGAGTCTCTCATTCTCTATAGTTTGACTAGTTATGAGTCTCTATGTTCAGCATCACCTATTGCAAACAGAGGTTTCTCTGATGGTGGCTCAGAAATGAACAAATCTATGGGTATAATGATAAGTCTTTAGGAATCAGTTTATTACTATCTCTATATAGCAGAATAGTAGTAGTAGGATCTTTCCTACAGTCTATGGCCTGTCTGGCTATAAATTCATTTTGTAGAATAGCCTTTACATCCAATCAGAAGGTTGTTAGTTATTTCCATGCCTTTTGTTGTGCTATTGCACCAGTGGGCATGTCATACCAAGCAAATTGTTGACAGCCGGGTAAGCTAGTTTGCCATGGTTCTCCTTTATAGCATGGATGGCACCAGCAGGGATAAAGCTGCCAGGATAGACCAACTTGATATATCCTTGTGCTATGATTGATGTATGTGTTATTTTCAGCAATAGGGTTTATCATGAAATCCTGGTAAGTAATCAAAAGCATGAGTAATAGCCTATAATGTTTGGGGGTTTGTGGAATATTTTGGCCAACAACTCCAAAGAAGCTAATGTATTCCTATACTAGGCATTTTTTATTCATTACCCTGTGGTATAGTAAAGGCATTGTCACCTTGTTATGAGGTAATACATTTAAAATCTTTTCACTTACATTTTTGCATTTAGTAAAGGGAGCTGTTACAGCAGTGGATTTCAGTTTCTTTTCGTGAAGGTCTTTAGTGTTAGTTATACAACTTTATAATCTCTTGTACCTTGTCCTTTTAGCCTCAACCTCAACTTAACCCTTTTTGGCAGTTATTTTCCTTTTCCCCTTTGCATGCTGTGCTCTCTCTTTCCCTGCATAAAAATCCCTTCCCAGAACACCTATGTCTAGTTTATCTCACCCAGAATGGTGGTTTTCAGCTACATCCATTTACTTGTTACTTTTATAATTTCATTCTTTATATCTGAATAAACTGTTATGTCAATAACCATCATTTTCATTAGTCATTCCTCTTTCAGGAGACATATAGGTTATTTCCACCATGGCTTTTATGAATACAGCAGTAATAGATATGGATGAGCAGGTATCTCTACAGTAGGATACAGGATTCTTTTTTTAATTATTTGATTAAAAAAAAATTCCAATCCAAGTTCCCACTACCTCCTTCCTCCCATTCTGTCCAAACACCTTCTGACCCCACTCCCATCCAGTCCTCGGAGAGGGTAAGGCACATTGCTTTGTGGAAGGCCTCTCTACCATATTTAGGCTGAGCAAGATATACATCCAAAGAGAGTAGGATCCAAAAAAGCCAGTACAAGCAGTAGGGATGAATCTTGGTGCCACTGGCAGTGGCCCTTCAGTCTGCCCCAGCCTTGCAACTGTCAACCACATTCAGAGGGACTACTTTGGTCCTATGCTTGTTCCTTCCCAGTCTGGCTGAAGTTGGTGAGCTCCCATTAGCTCAGGTAGAATGTTTCAGTGGGTGTCCCCATTATGGTCTTGACCTCTTTGCTTGTATTCTCATTCCTTCCACTCTTCAACTGGACTTTGGGAGCTGAGCCTAGTGCTCCAATGTGGGTCTTGCCTCTGTTTCCACCAGTGCTGGATATAGGTTCTATGGTGATATTTAAGATATTCCTCAGTCTGACTACAGTGCCAGCCAAGATCAGACCCCCTCTCATCTATTACTTAGGGTCTTAGCTCGGGTCATCCTTGTGGATTTCTGAGAATTTCTTTAGAGTCAGGTTTCTGCTAACTCTATAATGGCTCCCTCAATCAAGATATCTCTTTCCTTGCTCTCATCTTTGTCCTTTCTCCATCTATACTATCCCATTCTCTCAAGTTCTCCTCAACCTTCCCCTTCTCCCCGCTTCCCCTTCTACCCTCCTTTCTTTCCCCACCCCTATGCTCCCAATTTTGTCAGGCAATGTTGTCTGTTTCCAATTTTCAGGTGGATCTATATATTTTTCTTTGGATTTACCTTATTACTTGACTTCTCTAGGGTCATGAACTATAGGCTCAATGTCCTTTGTTTATAGTTAGTATCCACTTATGAGTGAGTACATACCATATTCATCTTTTGGGTGTGGGTTACCTCACTCGGGATAATGTTTTCTGATTCCATCCATTTGCATGCTAAATTCTTGATGTCATTTTTTTTTCTGCTGAGTAGTACTCTAATGTGTAAATGTGCCATGTTTTTAAAAATACATTCTTCAGTTGAGGAGCTTCTAGGTTGTTTCTAAGTTCTGGCTATTCCAAATAATGCTGCTATGAACATAGTTGAACAAATGTAGTATGACTGAACATCTTTTGGAGTCAGACGTGCTACCGTTGCGCCACAAGGTCATGTTTGAACATCTTTTGGGTATATGCCCAGGAGTGGTATTGCTGGATTCTGAGGTAGGTTGATTCCCAATTTTCTGAGAAACCACCATACTGATTTCCAGAGTGGTTGTACAAGTTTGCATTCCCACAATCAATGGATGAGTGTTTGCCTTACTACACATCCTCTTTGGAATAAGCTATCATTGGTGTTTTTGATCTTAGCCATCTGACAGGTGTAAGATGGTATCTTATAGTTAGGATAGCTACACTTGCTTGTTTCTTAGGTCCATTTGATTGGGAAACCTTTTCCTAACCCTTTACTCTGAGGTAGTGTCTGTCTTTGAGGTTGAGGTGCATTTCTTATATACAGAAGAAGTCTGGATCCTGTTTTTGTATCCATTCTCTTAGCCTCTGTATTTTTATGGGTGAATTGAGTCCATTGATATTAAGCAATATTAATGACCAGTGGTTGTAAATTCCAGTTATTTTTCAGTAGTAGTGTTTGCGTGTTTCCCTTCTTTGGGTTATGCTGGTGGAGCATTATCAGAAGCTTGTGTTTGTGGGTTCAATTAGCTTCCTTGTGTTGGGGTTTTCCTTCTAGAACTTCATATGAAGCTGGGTTTGTGGGTACATATTGTTTAAATCTGTTTTTTCATGGAAGATCTTGTTTTCTCCATAGATGGCAATTGAAAGCTTTGCTGGATATATTAGTCTGGGCTTGCATCTGTGGCCTCTTAGTGTCTGCAGCACATCTATCCAGAACCTTATGACATTCATTGTTTCCACTGAGAAGTAGGGTGTAATTCTGATAAGTTTCCTTTTATATGTTTCTTGACCTTTTTTTCTTTGCAGTTCTTAATATTATTTCTTTACTCTGTAAGTTTTATGTTTTCATTATTATATGGCAAGGGGATATTTTTGATCCAGTCTATTTGGTGTTCTGTAAGCTTCTTGTACCTTCATAGGGATAGCCTCTTTAGGTTGGGAAAGTTTTCTTCTATAATTTTGTTGAATACATTTTCTGTGCTTTTGAGCTGGAGTTCTTCCTTTTCTAACCCTATTATTCTTAGGTTTGGTCTTTTCATGGTTTCCAGATTTCTGGATGCTTTGTGTTAAGAGTTTGTTGGATTTAATGTTTTCTTTGATCAATGAGTCATTTTCCTCTATAGTATCTCAAGCCCCTGAAATTCTTTCTTTTGTCTCTTGTCTCTTGTATTCTGTTGGTTATACTTGTCTCTGGAGTTTTTGTTCATTTACCTGATTTTCCATATCCAGAATTCTCTCAGTTTGTGTTTTATTTATTACCTCTATTTCAGTTTTCAAGTCTTGAACTGTTTGATTCACCTGTTTGATTGTTTTTTTTCTTGGCTTTCTTGGGTGTTTTTTATTTTTTGAGGGATTTTAAAAATATTTTCTAATTTTTGTTTGTCTTTTTCTCCATTTCTTTAAGGAAGTTTTTCATTTCCTATTTAAAGGTGTCCATCATTTTCATAAAATTACATTTAAAGTCATTTTTCTTCTATTTCTTCTGGGTTAGGATGATCAAGTCTTCCTGTTGTGTGACTGGGTTCTGGTGTTACCATGTTGCTTTTTAAGTTGTTGGAGGAATTCTTGCATTGGTGCCTACCCATCTCTTTCTTTAAATGAGATCAACAGTGTCTTTGTGTCTTGTTCCAGTCCTTGCAGTGGCTGAGTATTTGGGAGTTTTTCTTGGTTTGCTCTGTACTGTCTCTATCTGTCTCAGAAAGCCTCTGAGGTCTCTACATGCCTGCTCTCCTGTTCTTGTCTCCTGGGGTGTGGCTAGTAGTTTGGAGGGTGCAGTGGATGGGGTTGTGTTTTGGGGTAGCCTACCCACATGAGTCTTCCTGCTGGCTTGCTCAAAAATTCAAGGGAGTTGGGTTAGGGGCCCAGGGTTTTGTCCCATTGTGGAGGTCCTAGAGACAAGGGTGTCCTGCCATGTGGCTGTTCACTCACCTCTTAAGTTCCCACAGTATTGGAACAAGCTATGTTTCAGAGTTGTACCTAGGTTGCAGGAAGATATGCGGGTTAGGGAACAGGATGTGGCTAGTAGTTTGGAGAGGCCGCTGAATGGGTTTGTGTTTTGTGGGTACCTACCCGCAGGAAACTCCCTCCTGGCTGGCTAGAAAAGTCAAGGGAGTTGAAGGAGGGGGCCAGGGTTTTGTCCCACTGTGGAAGCCCTAAGGAGTGGGTATCTTGCCACATGGCTGTTCACTCACCTCTTAAGTCCCTCCAGTATTGGAGCAAGCTCTGTTTTAGAGTTCCACTGAGGTTGCAGGAACGGATACAGGATTCTTTTGATACAAGCCAAAGAGTGGTATAGCTGGATCATGTGGAAGATTTACTCTTAGATATTTGTATTATTTTAATTTTTCATATACATCATATATATAATCTTTTATATATTCATTAAAATTATTTTAAAATTTGTTTTACATACAATGTGGTTTGATCATATTCTTTCCCTCCTCCATTTCTCCCAGATCCTTCCCACTTCCATATCCACTAAACTTTATCTTCTCATTCTCAAAAGTAACCCCCATAAAACAAAAAAATTAAAGGTCAAAACAAATAAATAATTGAAAACCAATAACAAAAAATAGCAAAACAAAATAAAACTATAAACACACACACACACACACACACACACACACACCATGGAGTTCGTTTGTGTTGGTCATCTGCTCCTGGATAAGTGGTCTGCCTTGTAGTATGACTGATAAACTGAACAGCACTTCATGGGAGAAAAACTGATTTTCTCTTTTCTATCAGTCATCAATTGCTGACAGATTCTTAATTATGAGTGTAATTTTGTGCCCACTTCACCTTCACAATGTTGGGCTTTTGTCTGGTTTGAACTTCCATAGATTTTATGCATGCTCTCAAAATCTCCATGAGTTTATACGTGTGTTAGTCCTTTTGTGTCTGGAAGATGCTGTTTCCTTTGATTTACCCAGTATGTCTGGCCCTTATGATCTTTCTATCTTCTCTTCTCCATAGCTTCCTGAGCCCTCAGGGTAGGGCTTTGATGAATACATTCCATTTAGGACTGAGTGGTTCACAGTCTTTCACTCTCTGTGTACTGTCCAGGTGCAGATCTTTGTGTTAATTCCCATCTACTGCAAGAAGGATCTTATTAGATAATGCCTGAGTGATATTCCAATCTATTGATGCAGCAGTATGTCCTTAGGAGTCATTTTATTGCCATGTTCCTTTAGCAAAATAATAATAGTCTTACTAATAATATGGCCTATGTAGTCTCAGGTTCTTGGCCCCCTTAGCAGTGTCTGGTGTAAGTTCCATTTCATTGAGTTAGTCTTAAATCCAATCAAAAAGTTCGCACAACATATTTTGATCATTTTCACTTTTACCCCCAAGTCTTCCCAGATCCTCTATACCTCCCTACAAAACTTATCATTCTCTCTCACTCTTAAAAAGATGACAAAACAAAGAATAGACTCAATAACATAAAACAAAACCTCTATGAAATAATTACCAAGCCATAACAACAAAATGTATACAAAATCGTGTTTTTTGTTGGCTAAGCAGTCCTGAGCATGAGGCTGGTCCTGAACCATAGATAATAAACCCAGTGTAACTTTGTTGGAAAAAACTGATTTTTGGTTTCAGCTTTTTGAGGAACCTCCACATTAATAGTAACGAAGGTTTTTTTTTTTTTTTTTCTCCTCAGCTGTCCTGTGCAAAGCTTAGGATCAATTCACAATGTAATTTTGTTTTCTTTCTATAAAACAAACAAACAAAAACCCCCAAAACTCTTCTTTCTATTAGACTACATGAAGACTGTGTGCATGGACTCTTTGTGACTGAAATGTTCTCATTCATGTATCCTTGCAGCATGTGACAGTATCATTTAAAATAAACACTGATCCAATTTTAGATATATCTCCTTGTGCCAACGGTTTGACAATGCTGTTGTCTTGCCTTGTTGATATGCGTTGTATACCTTTCATGCCTGAGAGTGCATTGCCTCCCAGCACTGCCAAAATTAATACATCCTTTGACATACTTGCCTTTGTTTTTGTGGATTTTTAATTGCCTATTTGAGCAGACATGCACTTTAAGTTATTTTTAGCCATAGTATTTGGATTTACAATTCAGTAGACTTACTTTTACTAATATAGCTGACTCGCTCTGCAACACTCTATTTTTAGCTCAATTTGTTGATCAAAAAAATGCATTGCATTGGCTTAAGAACCCACCAGTGAAGCAAGCAGTCTGGGAAAACATACTCCAAGACAACAAAGCTGCCTTTTGAAGAATTCACTACAAATCATCACTTTCAATATCCCAGTCAGGTATTATTGTCCAATCTTGGAGAGAGGGTGAAATAACTCCTTAGGAAACAAGGCTGTTGTTATCAGGCTAATCTCTACTTCTGTGTATGATAAAGACAACCATTTATGTGAATGCCATCCTAAGTGCTTGTCAGCTAGATTTATATAGTAGCAGGTTATGGTCAAAGATTATCACTCTGCAGGATATTTTTAGCACTTCTTTTATATAATTTCAATTTATAAAAGAAGTAAGAAAATGGCTTGTCAGAGCAAATTGTCCCTACCCCCGGTTGCTCCAATTCAACATGTTAGCTCCACAGATTCTGTGAATTTATAGAACCAGGCATGTCTGCAAAACTTGGGAACCAGGAAATTAATATAGGCTAATATGTTTAAGTGCAACAGAGAAGATAAATGTATTGCACATAGGCTCTCCATTCATGTGGAAAAAAAGGGCAGAAGATGAAGATTAGACTTGCATTTCTAGTGCAATGGCAGAAGGAGCCCCATCACCTTCTCTCTTGTGAAATTACCATAATTGGTCAAAATCATCTTTATAAATGACAATTTATTCACTAAAAGTTTGCAAAATGGAAGTGGTTGAAACTGGACTGTGGTATGTTTTGCTTGACACAATTCCTAAGCTCAGCCTAATAAAGGATTCCAAGTGGTATTTTACCATTAACCAAGTTTTCAAGTAAGACAAGATTCCATGATGGGATGTCTGAAAAGACTAGGTTCATATTCTCTCTCTCTCTCTCTCTCTCTCTCTCTCTCTCTCTCTCTCTCCTACTCATGGGCAGACAACTAGTCCTGTCTTCATCTCAAGTCTGGCTCAGTTACATTTTCTTGGATGAAGACACAGGCCATATAATGAATTTCTGCTTAAAGGAGGAGGAGGGGATGGCATCAGCTTTTATTTTTGAAATATATATGTGTATGTGTATACATATACATATATTCCCAGCCTTTGTTCTCACTTTCTCTTCCCTCCTCTCCTCCCATCCCCTCCTCCCACCCCCTTTCTTCCCACCCTTCAGTCCATTCCTTCATTTATGTTCAGGAAAGTCTCCCATGATTATTAACAAAACAAGGCCTATCGAGTTGCAGTAAGACTATGGTAGCACATGTTGTAGCCCCATGTGCTACTCGAGAGGCTGAGACAAGAGGATAGTTTGAGTCTAGGAGTTCTGGGTTGTAGTACACCATGCTAATCATGTGTCCACACTAAATTCTGCATCAATATGGTGAGAAGCAGTGAACTGGCCAAGATCAGAAATGGAGCAAGTCAAAAACAAGATTTTCAATCACAAATCATCAATAAGGATATAAAAATCATGAAAAATAAAAAAAAATTCTGAGCACTAATGAAGTTTAAAACTTGATGTGGGATTTCCCTCTGTATGCTGTGATTATCACTAATAAATAAAGAACTGCTTTGAGCTTATGGCAGGGAAAAACAACAGAACTAGTCAGGGAAAGCTAGGCTGTATGCTGGGTGAAAATAGGGGTAATTCGGAGAGAAGCCATGGAACCTCCAGAGACAGATACTTGGAACTTTACAACCATGTGGCAATATACAGATTAATAGAAATAGGTTAAATTAATATAAGAGTTAGCCAATAAGAAGCTAGAGCTAATTGGCCAAGCAGAGATTTAATTAATACAGTTTCTGTGTGATTATTCGGGGTGTAAATTACCCAGACAACTGAAAACTAACAAAAACTGAAAGTGAAGAATATCACTTGCAGTACTCAAGAGGCTTTCCCCCACTGTGGGACTTAAAGCCAAGGAACATACCATAGTTTTGTGCTATTGGGTGATCACTGTTAGGTGATTACTCTACTACTGAGCTACAGCTACAGGGAATATATGAAATGGAACACAGATACACTGTGAAGTGAAATAAAATTAGATAGTAATTTAATTCCATAGAAGCAAAGATGCCCAGAAACTGTGGAGATGGTGATTTAAAGAACACAGTACCCTGGTGTAGGAGGTTCTTCTTTCTATGTGTTGCTTTCATGAGTCAAATAAAGAAACTGCCTAGGCCTTTTGATAGGGCAGAACTTAGATAGGCGGGGGAGACAGAACAGAATTCTGGGAGGAAGAAGGCAGTGTGGTAGACGCCATGGCTCTCTTCTCCGAGATGGATGCTGTTTAGACTCATGCCAGTAAGCCATAATCAAGTGGCAATACACATTATTGGAGATGGGTTAAACTAATATGTGAGAGTTAGCCAATAAGGGGCTGGAGATAAAGGACCAGGCAGTGTTTAAATTAATACAATTTCCGTGTTGTTATTTTGGGGTATAAGCTAGCCGGATGGCGGGACACAGTCGACCACTCTTCATTACAATACCTTTTTAAATATTCATTTTTTGTGTTCTGTCTGGAAATTACTGTATAAAAAAGGCTGGAATAATGTCAGTCTCACTTGATAGTTGAAATATGAGCAGTGGGCTACGTTCTGGCACCCCGCCGCCCACATGGCTAGCTTTACCTGAAATAATTACACGGAAACTGTATTCTTTTAAACACCGCTTGGCCCATTTCTATCTACCCTTTTCTCAGCTAACTCTCGCACCTGGACTAGCCCATTTCTTATAATCTGTGTAGCCCACGAGCTCGCTTACCAGGAACGATCTTAACCTGCGTCTGCCTGGAGTGGGAGAATCATGGCGACTCCTTGACTCAGCTTCTTTCTCCCAGCATTCCATTCTGTTTTCTCCGCCTACCTAAGGGTTGGCCTATCAAATGGGTCTAGGCAGTTTCTTTATTAATAAGAAATCACTCCCACATCACTTGATATATAAAAATAGAAAGAGAGAATTTCACAGGGTTCCAAACTCCAGCAAGTTACTGACATTTAAATATATATATATTATATAACACTTGTATATTTACATATATACATCGTACATATATGTATGTAACAATAATACTTAAAGTTAAAAAGACTATCTACTTGAGAGTTGGACAGAGACATGGGAGGGGTTTGAAGGAAGGCAGCTTCGAGGGAATGAAGGGAGGGAAGAGAGTGGGAAAATGGTATCATTCTATTCAAGTTAAAAACATTAGCATTATTGAAAGGTATACTAATACAAGATATAGATAAAACATTATAAATTAGTAATTTATGACAATGTATTTTGGATAGAGTTCATGAGTAATATTTCCATATTGCTAAGTCTGTATTGTTTTGTGACGAGGACCCATTCTTACAAATGTGTTGTTAGGTGAATTTGAACTGTGTGAATGGCATCAAGTATAGTTGCACAAGCTGAGGTGGCCAAGGTATATAGCTGGCTGATACAGTCTAATGTGATCAGTATATGAGCACACTTGAATTAAGTTAATAGAATTCTGAAATAGATTATGATAAAAAGAGATGCATGCATTGTAACAGAGCAACTGCCAATAAAAAAATTAAAAATAGGGATAAAATCATTAAAATACTTAAGTGTTAAATTATAAAGGATAAAATTAATTCTAAAAGAAAAAAAGTAAAAATAAATGCTGTAAAGGGGATATGATATGCATAAAAAGAAAAAGTAAATTGACACTTGTAATTTTATGTCAAATCATATTAGATGTCAACTAACTGACAATTCAAACCAAAGTTATAGAAGTAATGTCTAAAAATAAAAAGGGAAAGTAAAACTAGACTGTGGCATCTCTATGTATGCTAATCGTGAAAACTAATAATAGTAAGTACGGGGGTAATAATTGGAAACTTCAGCCAGGCAGTAGTGGCACATGCTTTTAATTCCAGCACTCGGGAGGCAAGGCAAGCTGATCTCTGTGAGTTCGAAGTCAGCCTCGTCTAGTTCCAGAACAGGCTCCAAAGCTACAGAGAAACCCTGTCTCAAAAACAAAAACAAAAACAAAACAATTGGGGACTTCAAAGTCCCATTTTCAATAATAGGTGAGAAAACTAGACTGAAGTTATTAAGAATTTGGAGACCTTGAACACCAATACACAGAATTTGTGCACAGTTACAGTAAAGTGTTGAATTTACAAACTTCAAGTTGACCATTATAAATATGTACAAAGAATTAAAAAGCATCAGAATTAACGCAGTCAGTAAAAATAGTACAGATCAGCTAGTAGATTTCCATTATGACCAACTGAAGTTTTACAGTGTTGCCAAGATGCTTCACTACATGGCGCTGGGGAACTTGGATATCCACTTGCCAAAGAATAGAGCTGTACTCTCTCCTTATACTATTCAGTGGATGGGGGTGAGAGTGCTGTCTCCTAAAGCTGACTGAGAAAATACATTTGTGCTAATAGAAAAATAGCAGTTTGATAAAGCCCACTTGATTAAAAAAAAAAAAACCCTGATCTTTAAACTTAATTTTAACATCATCATCTGCCACTTCCCATCCCTCTGGGGATGCAGCAAATGCAACTGTCATCCTTTCTTCTTGTTCATGCTAATGTGGTGCAAATTATTTTACACTGGTGATATAGAAGTGGTTCATTCTTCATGTTAACACTTTTGACATGGAAGATTGAATGCACTGAGAACTGTGTTGGAGTCAAATAAAAAATGTAACACTTTAGGCAATGAAAGTGAAATAGGAAATAAGGTATCAATTATACTGTGGAACATTTAGAACTTGGTAAAAGAATTAATTCAGTTTGGTGACTACACTCAGCATGACTATTTCTGAATGGGTCTTTAGACATATCAGGAAAATTAATTTTTAATCTTATTGTGAATTAATTATAAGTATATATTATGGGGTTCAAAGTGATATTGTGATTTATGAATACAATTTGGGGCAATTAGATCAAGTTAATTAATATATCCATCACCTCATTGCATACTAGTATACTTCAAATACATGTCCTTTTTATGATGAGATCATTTGAAATTCATTCTCAAAAAATTGAAATGCTATTACTGAATATACTTACTGTCCTATGCAATAGATCTGAGCAAAGAAAGAAAGAGCCTCATTTTCCTCCTATGCAAGAGAGGCTTAGTATGCTGTGAACATCACCTCCTCATACTCGGCACTCCCCAGCCTACGTGGCTCCCATTCCTCATACAAGAGAAAAGTTTCATATACTCGTATATTATTTAAATAAATCCCATGTCTTCTAGACGCTCAGTTATCTCTTTTTCAACTAAAGTTTTGTTTGGCTACAAAGAAATTGTATTCATACATCGATCTCTTTATGCTTTGTTCTTATCCATCCCTTCATCCACTGCCCTCCCCTAGTTCCCTCTCTGCTTCTCTCGCACATGTATTTTATTACTCTACCCTTGAATGCCCCTCCTCGCCTTCTTTAGTGCTTTTCCTGCCCTCTCATTGTTTCCTTTTTATTTGTATGTGTTATAAATATTTGGAAGTACCTTGAGATGAAATCCTACTAGATATTTCCATTGGAAGGTAAAATAATAGAATATTTTCAAATTCAGAATGATGAGATCTATAGAACTTGCCTGAGCCACGATGTGCAAAATACTTAGAGTTGCATCTATATTTTCTGATAACTCACTTCTGAAATTAAGCCTTCTATTATTTGATTAGTGGGGTATTACCTTTCCAAATTCTTTTCAAAGCACAGAGAATATTATAATAAACTTTTCTATCAACAATTATCTGTTAAAATATGATCTTATCTTGAGTCTGTTTCCACAGAATTATTTAGGTTTAGTAACTTCTAAAATTTAAAAACAATAGCTGCTTTTTCTTGTTATAAGTATCTGAGATCCTCAGAAAGAAATGTGATATTTTTCTTCCTTTCTGCAAAGTTTATCAAAATAGACTTAAAATAATTCCCCCACACACACAAATCTCTATGAAACAGGGAGCCTAAAATTTTGTCTGAAACTAAGAAGAAAAACACTTTCAGAAGAAAGAGTCCCAGCACAGAGAGGGGGCAGGGACTGAGGTTCTACATGCAACTCCGAAGTTATTTGCAGCTGATACCCACTGGGAAAGGGGAAGTCAGTTTTCTCCAATGGAATCTTGTTAGCTATATTAACCATGTATCAGGTCAGGCCAAGGAGTAGTTGGTAAAAATAAGAATGGACTCTCACATTTTTCTTTTCTATGTTTTTGGTTATTTTTTGTTTCTTTGTCTTGGTTTGTTTGTTTTGGTGTGTGAGCACATATAGTTTTTGTTTTATTTTGGTATGTTTGTTGTTATTGGGTGTTTTAATTTGTTTTGATTTTTATTTTTTGACTTTTTTGTTTTGAAAGAAAGGTGCAGAAGAGCCAGACAAACAAGAAGAGAATGAGAATATGTGGGGAGTTGGATGGGTAGAGAGATAGGGAGGAACTGGGAGGAGTTGGAGGAGGGGAAAGAATATGATCAAAACACATTGTATAAAAAACCTTTTAAATAAAATAGAAACTAATTTAATAAAACAAGAAGTCACCTTGTCAGAGAACAATTATTTGAGGAATAAGATTGTTGAGCCAAATGCATGAATTTACAACAAACAGTATTAAAATATAATGAATGTTTTTTTATCTGAGGTATCATGAGTTTTATTAAAATAATAATAGTAATTTTAGCAAAAAGTCAAGATAGAAATATAAGATTAGACAACAGTGCTCTGTTTGAGGTAGGAGGTTGCAGTGTGGAAGTGCCTGCTTTTGCCTACTTGACTATTCCTTGTTTGATTAATTCAAGGTTATTGATTGTACAGCAATTATGGTATACAGTCACTTTGGGAACTTGTAGCTGTGCTGAAGGAGAGAGTATACCAAAAGTCGCTCTCATCCAAGTTTATATATACCAGATAATAAACAAATTAACAGAGTTCAAATGTAGTATGTAGAACATTTTTATCAGCTCTGAGTCCTGAGACAATAGTGACCGTGGGTGAAAAGCCATCTCAACAATGTGATAAGGAGCCATCACAAGGAAGATATGATATTGGAACCAGCGCTAAAAGCAAGGCCTTTGGGTAGTCAGGAGAGGACCTTGCCACAGAAGGAAGTCAACATAATGTCCCAAAGGCGAGAGAGGAGCAAGGCAGATGCGCCTGAAAACATAAAGGAACCCAATGTGTCTGTAATTGAAGGGAAATTCCAAATCACACAAAGAGGAGCCACCAAGTACAGGGCTGGGTGACACTGTAGGAGGGGAGCCTGGTGAATGCTGAGACAGCAGATTATAACCTCTCCTATATTTTAAAAGAATCATCATGTTCTCACAGAGAAAAACCATGAAACCATAATAACTTATAGACAGAGCAGTGGATTTGAGGATGGGGCAAAAGACGGTGGCAAGAGCTTGATTTCTTACCATGAAGGAAGAAATGGGTTAATACTGAGATGGTAAACACAGTTGGCAGATTGTGTGTGTGTAGGTATTGCTATCTGTATGATGTGTGTGTGTGTGTGTGTGTGTGTGTGTGTGTGTGTGTGTGTGTGTGCATGTCTGTGTCTCTCTGTGTGTAAAGTGAGCATCAACTGAAAAGATTAGGAACATGCCTGCCGGGGCTTCCTGCCCTGTATAGGGAAGAGAGAACTCAGGTCTGCCCAGCTCCTTGCAGTGCTCGGTGGTCAGGGCAAGAAAATCTATGGTGAGGTATGGAGGAGAGAGAGAGGCAGAATGGTTCATGTCCTGTGGAGAGAGACAGATCTGTAGAGAAGTAGGCGGTCAGAAGGGGGCTAAGGTGGGTGGCTTGCTTGCCATCTGGGGCCATGGTGATGTTGGATTTGGCCTGCTGCCAAGAGCCACATATGAGTCCATGGCCCCGCCGTAGTTGCCGTCTAGGTGATGTCTGTGGACACAGTGTTGGTTTGCTGGCCCTGAGAGCAAGAGAGCAGAAGAGCTGACCCCACTTGCATCATCTGCCAGGTGTTGGCATGGGTGAGGGAAAGGTGACACCCCCTCCTTTACACCTTGCCACATGCACCAGGCAGAAGAACCGGCCTAGGGGGCATGACAGTGGGAGAACTAGTCCTGTCCCTTACCAGCTTCAACACCTGGAAGAATGGCCCCTGCACTTCACTTGGGCAACACAGTAGAGCCGAGCCTAGTGGTGTGGGCACTGGAGATCTGCGTTGGGTGTGCTAGCCAGGACAGTGCTGGAGAGTTCAGCCTGGTGATGAGGATGAGAGAGAGAGAGCTCGTGGGCTGACCAATCGCGCTACCACCCAGGCCCAAAATAAGGGCTATGAATTGGCCTATCACAACATCCACACATCTATGATGTGCTGGAGCATGTGAAGGGGTTGGTCCTATATCCAAAGCTACAAGATCTCTATGACACACGCAACAACAGAATATTCGAGAGCAGCCCCAATGAGGATCCAGTAGACGCCAGTGGCCTCAATCCAGACCAAAGACTCATTGCAATGGACACTTTCAAGTAAAGATGTATGAACTAAAAGATGCACTGTGGGATTCACAGTGCCACACTACAGCTTCCATGACATTTTTATTCTTTTCTTTTAAATTTCATTTTATTGGGGGGTGGGTGGTTGCATGGACAGAGGGCAGATACAAAGGGCCTGGGGAAGATGGATAGGATCAAGATGTATCATGTGAAATCTACAAGAATTAATAAAAATGTTAAAAGAAAGGGAAAAAAAGAAAAAGATTAGTTGCTCAGTTTGAGATACCTGGAAGCAGGGATTAATTCAGTGCTGGATATGTATATCTAAGGATATGTACATGTATATATGCATTCAGTTTGATATTAATTTTTCAAGATGTTTTCTTGAATTTAATTAAGATGGCATAGAGAAAGGGAAAGGCAAAGGTGGAAGACAGGACATAAATGGAGCCTGTAGCTGTACTGCACTTTCTTCTCTTTGAGGAAGTATCATGAATGTGTGTCTCCCCTTCTCATAAATGGCAGCCCTAGATTCTAATAACTCCAAACACTTAGGCTTTTCCTTTAAGTTCAGGGCACAGTAGCTGTTTTCTACTGTCTCTGTTTTGGCATTTATGCATATTTTCTTCTAAAATCTATGCAACCAATCCCTTATATTAAATTCTGTTTTGAAAATTTCCAGTCTTATTTATGTGCTCTGCCTACTACATTGCACACCTGATATGGAAACCTATCACAATATAAAATGAGTTATATATTTCTTTTCATTAAAAAATTATATAGCTTTCAATTTACTACCTTGGGAACTCATCAATAGTGTTCAGGGTACACTGCAGTCTATAACAATATTACAATAGTGTTTTGGAACTCTCGGGTCATAACAAAATAAACAAGTTTAAAGAATAAATAGAAACAAACTGAGCTCTTAAACGTTATTCCTTTGCAACTGCTAGCATATAAATTGTTTAACACAGTAGAGGCTTTATGTTTTCCTAAAGACAAAGTATTTTTGCACAGCTCTCAGAAGTTGACATTCTAGATGACTTTACATTTAAATGCAGCTTTTTTTTTTGAGGGGGAAGATAGCTCTCCCTGCTGTGCAACTGAGTGACTGTTTTATTTCTTTGAAGATGATTTAAAATTCCTTTTATTTAACTAAATCTGATTTTTGTTTTCTTTGCAAGTTTGAAATAAAATGTTCTTAAACTTCACATAAATCTGTATTTGCCTTTCATATCCCACATTAAGTTATGACAAGATGAAAGTGCTTCTACTAAAGGCATAAAGACACTCCTCTCTTTGTATAGAAGTATATGATCAACTTATACAAATTGCTGTTTGGAATCGCCCTATAAAGACTGCATTAAAAAAAAATCTCACAAGCAAAGGGCTGTATACAAACCTGTCTTGTTAGCTACTTCGCTAGCATGCTAAAAACCCAGGTTTGATTCCCAGAACAACAGAAGTCGACATCATGATTTTGGTTGTGTAAACTAAAGAATTGTTCTTCATCTCCTTCCTTTCTTCCCTCTTCCTTTCTTTCCCTCTCCTGTCCCTATTCCCCACTCACCTCATGTGGATTGGTTTTTCCTTAGTAAGTCACAAACTGTAAGTCAAGTGGTGAATTTAGATACACTTATGTCAGGGTTCTAATAGAATTATGGATAGATTTTATTTTAAAAACTATTGTTGTCTCTACTAAAAGCCTTTTGAAAAGTCATATGGAAACCTATTGACTTGGACACCTCCTAAAATATTTACATACATGAAAAGTACTTAAGTTGAGTCACCATTTGATGGGGGAGACAAAGCCCAGCTGGATGTCCTAAGCTCCAAGTAAAACCTGCAGTGACAGGAATGGATTACAGCTTGTTGAGTCGTTGACCAAATGGTTCCCATAGACCACCCCAAACAGAAAGGACTATTACTGGTAACAACTTATATCATCAAAAATGAAGAAATGAATCTGGTGTCCTATGAAAAAACTCATGCGTACTGGCTAAACTTTATGATGCTGGAAGGGACTTTGCGTGCTCCTGGAGAAGAAAAATAATCACCAGTAGCAACCTGTGATCTACACCTGCAACCTGCCTGCAAGATCTACTGATCCAATAGCGACAAATGTTATGGGAGTAGCCAACCACTTTCTGATTATGTTTAAAGCCTACTCTATGACATGAAGTGCATGCTTTCTACTGATAAGGTGACCAAGAACCTGAAACTACATAGATCATAAGCTTTGGAAAAACACTAACATCATTGTTCTACAATAACAACAATAGAAACCAAAAACAAACAAACAAGCATAGCAATAGAATGACTTTTAATGGCATATACTGATATTATGCCTGTAGATCAGAACATCATTCAACCTTCATCGGACAATCTTCTTATAGCAGTAGGTGTTAATTGACACAGAGACTCACAACTGAACAATGTGCAAAGAGGGAGAGACTTTGGAGAACTCAATCCTAAATTAAATGTCTTTATCTGAACCCTCCCCTCCAAACTCAGGGATCTATGTGGGAAAGGAGGTGGAAAGATGATGCTAAGCTCTTTGGACTCTCTTAGGGGGCTGAACACCCTGCTCCCAAATAAACCACACACAGAAGCTTAGTCTTAGTTATAATCCTCTGACCTTAGCTTGTCTTGTTGCATGCCAGCTTTTACTTAACTTATATGATCCCATCTACCCTTTTGCCTCTGAGCTTTTCTGTTCTCTTATATCTGTAGATCTTACTCTTACTCCATGAATTACTGTGTAGCTGGATGGCTGGCCCTTGAAGTCCTCCTCCTTCTCATGCTACTCCTCCTCCCTCTTCTCCTAGGTTTCTCTTTTTAAATATTCTTTCTACCTGCCAGACTCACCTATCCTTTCTCCGGCCTTGTTATTGGCTATTCATATCTTTATTAGACCATCAGGTGTTCTAGACTGTCAAGGTATCACAGTTTAACAGAATTAAATAAATGCAACATAAACACAAATAACACTCCTTAAAATAATATTCTCAACATATCCTGATTTTTTTCTTTTTGTTTTTTTTATTATTTATTTATTAAAGATTTCTGCCTCTTCCCCACTACCGCCTCTCATATCCCTCCCCCTCCCCCAATCAACTCCTCTTCTCTCATCAGCCTGAAGAGCAGACCAGGTTCCCTGCCCTGTGGGAAGTCCAAGAACCACCCACCTCCTTCCAGGTCTAGTAAGGTGAACATCCAAACAGCCTAGGCTCCAACAAAGCCAGTATGTGCAGTAGGATTAAAACCCAGTGCCATTGTTCTTGAGTTCTCAGCAGTTCTCATTGTCTGCTATGTTCAGCGAGTCTGGTTTTATCCCATGCTTTTTCAGACCCAGTTCCCAAATGAACATCCCCATTGCCTCAGTGTGTGGGTGCACCCCTCGTGCTCCTGAGTTCCTTGCTCGTGCTCTCTCTCCTTCTGTTCCTGATTTGGACCTTGGGGTTGTAGTCCAGTGCTCCAATGTGGGACTCTGTCTCTGTCTCCTTTCATCACCTGATGAATATCCAGGAGGATGACTATATGTTTGTCTTTGGCTTCACCTTCTTATTTAGCTTCTCTAAGGTCATGAATTATAGGCTCAATGTACTTTATTTATGGCTAGAAACCAAATATAAGTGAGTACATCCAAACAATAATGCAAAGCTTTCACTTGAACATAGTAAGTTTATTTGATAATAAGAACGATTATCAAATAAACATTACATTTACAATGTACTGTATTCCAATTCTTTTGTGTCTGGTGAACTTAAAGAAAATACTCTATGATCTATCCTATTTTAATAAATTGAAAATTTTATACCTAACAAACTATGCATCTTATCTAAGGAAAACTGCAACTATTACTATCCACTCTTCAACTCCATCAAAGGCACAAGAAGAATGTAATATTATTTAAGTAAACAAAAAGTGTATTGCAAACATTATAAATGACAGAGACTTCTGACTACCTGGATAGTCACCTATAATTCCATTGCAATATTGGACATCCATTTTCAGCCTACACGCCCATAGTACCTGGCAAACTTTTCAATGAAATGGAAATTTGCCAGACTGTCCCACTTATATGGGCAATTTGTCAGTCACTTTCCTGTGTCCTGCAGCAAATCTGGCCATTCCTTCCAGGAATCTGGAAGGACCCATTCACTTTGTTTTGTCACAGTTCAGTGGTCACTTTCCTGTGGGTCCTTCATGTCTTATTTATACAACATACTGTAAAGCAGTCAAAACAAGAGCAGTTTCTTGCCCAAATAGCTGATCTTGCCACAATGAGTTTCTTCAATGCCAATCATCTCTGAGGTAAATTGAAACTGCCAGGAGCCAATGTGTCTTATTGTCATGAAAACCTTTAGTTAGCAAAGCATTGTAAGTGTTATATTCTATAGGTCTTTGAAGTGTTTAAAGATCATTTATCTAAGATATACCTATTTAACTTAGCAAACATATCTAAAATTACTATACATTTGATTATTACAGATTAACTACTACCTTCATTTCTTATTTATACATTGCATTTTTAAATGAACTGCATAAACACTGTACCCCAAAACAAGAACAAAAACATATATATAGTATATTATAACAAAATGGCCTTAATTTGTATCAATATGTATCAATATACAAAATACCTTTGAACAAAAGGAAAACATGTATACAGTGTAATAAAATTGACTTTGAATTTGTATCAATATGTCAAAATTCATGCCAATGCAATATATCTGAGATTAATAATTGTCTTTTTATTTTATATTCCTATAAGTACAATATGCATCCATAACCCACCAATAAACCAACAACCTCCCAGAGTCCAGCACTAGGAAATTTGGGTGTAGTTTTCTCCAAATTGTTTACTGCTTGCTGTGGTTGAAGGCACTTTAAGGGTCCCAGGGAAATTTTTTTTTTGAGATAATGATCAAGTCATTGGAAGATCATCATTGACCTTTGTTGAAGGATATCACTGGTGAAGTTTCAGGCAGTTTTCCTTGATCACACCAAATCCAAATCAAACTGGACTGAAACCACAGTCTCATGTTTTTTGAGGAGGAAACAAAAACAAAACCTCTTCCCCAAAACATTTTTATTTCTATCCATATATATATATATATATATATATATATATATCATTATGAAAATATTTAGTCTGGTTTATTTCTACAGACTCTCGTTCATATCCAGGTCTCTTAGCAGCTGTCCTTTGCTTTTCAGCAATCAAAAAAACTCCAAGTCAGCAATATAGCATACAGGATCCAGACTCTTTGTATTTCCCAATTTTATGTGGCTTTTTTTCTTCTACTCTTTCTTTAAAGACTTCATTTTATTTTAAAACTATTCATTTTTATATGAATATGCACTTTTTTTCTTTTCTTAAGCCACACACATTGTTAACACACTGGAACCTGTTGAGGTTCTTCTATTTGGACCCCCTTCTAGTGCATACCTTTTAGCCTTTTCTGAGTGCAGGAGCAACCTTGAGAATAAGAAGTTACACCTGGATACTCCACACTACCTGCTTCTTTGTTTTTGAGAGTCAAGCATAACGCTTTGAGGTTTGTCTCACTAGGAAAAATGCATTCCCAGACCTCTAGAATGTCAATGCTCGTACTGTAGCAGGCATTTTTACTTCATTTTTTGTTTCTACTTAACCTTCTGGGTGCTCAAGAACTCACTGAAAGCCAGAAACTGTTTGGCTAAACTCTTAAAGGTGCTGTATCTGCCCCACCTTTTTTCAACCTTTCTCAAGCTTCAGGTGGACATACGAGTAACACGTTGGTACAACAAACTGTAGTTTGATAAAGTTAAGCTTTTTGTACTCTCTTGGGGGACTTGTCAGCCAGCTCCCAAATGAATCACAAACAGAGGCTTAGTCTTAGTTATAACCCTCCGGCCTTAACTTGTCTTGCTGCTTGCCAGATTTTTCTTAGCTTATATGAGCCCATCTTATATGATCCCCTTTTGCCTCTGAGCTTCTCTCTTACTTCTTTAAATTGTACTCTTACTCTGTGGATTGCTCTGTAGCTGGATGGCTGGCCCCTGAAACCCTCCTTCTTCTCAGGCTACTCCTCCTCCCACTTCTCCCAGATTTTTCCCTTTATATGTTTTCTCCACCTGCAAGCCTGCCTGTCCTTTCTACTGCCTTGCTATAGGCTCATCAGCTCTTTATTAGACCAATCAGATGTTTTAGACTGGCAAAGAAACACACGTTCACAGAGTTAAACACAAGCACTATAAAAGAATGCAACACATCTTTGCATCAATAAGCAGATATTCTATAGCATAAACGAATGTAACATGTATTTAATTTAAACCTAACCAAGAAGGAGTTTTGCAACTGATATCTGCTGGGAAAGGGAAAATCCATTTTCTCCAGTGGAGAGCCACTGTGCTTGTATGTCAACCACACTCTAGAACGTGCCCCATGTGTGGGAATAGTTGGCCAACACAAAACAGATTCCATTTTGGGGGGAGAGCTCATAACTAATCTATATTTTTTGAAGGGACTTAGCATAATTAATTAAATATATTACTATAGAGATTTGGCAAAGATACCTCAGACTTAGCTAGATATAAAGACTCACAATTCTGTATTACAGTTAGAAGAATGTGATTCTCTGTTACTCAATGTCCAAGGCCATGGTCATCTTAAGCATGTGACCGATTCCTCACCTTTACCATCCTATTCATTATGCTCAAATATTTAATCTCCTAGATCCACAGGCAGCTGAAGGTGGTGTTACCGTTTACCTATCTTACACCTACTCACAGCCCTTTCTTTGTTAAAACTCAGCATTTCTATGTAAACAGAGCTTGCAGGGATATAAGTCCTAGATGTAGAATCATACTACAAGGAGAAATAGGACAGATACAGCTTGCCTGAGCTTGTAGCTGATGTAGGGTTCGTTGGTATGACAGGAACACAGCAAAGTCCCTTGAACTTTTAGCATTCTGGACATATGAGATAGTTAATGTTTAATGAGTAAATTGATTCTCATTGGTCATTCTGTGCTATAACTCATACCTATAGAGTCTATTATTATCTGGATTATGTATTATAATTAAAGTCTTTCTACCTGTAGATTGCAGGAACAACCTTAACGTCTAAGATGTTTATGCACCCTCCTTACACACACACACACACACACACACACACACACACACACACACACACTATACACTCAATAGAAAGCATTCTATCTTAGCAACTTCTTAAACTAAAGGAATAAAGATCTGGGATGTGCTTTTCCCTTCCTTTTACTTACTGACCTAACTTGATGCTCACTTTGTGCCCTTACATGATGTGGTATGACTTTTCTTCTTAAAATACAAGTAAACACTCTTCTTTCAGTTGACCTCTTCATGTCATTACTGTCATCTTTACAAAGGCCTTGGCCAGTGTAGAAACAACTTGCATTACAAACCAAGTGAGTTGGCACTCTAAAAAACAGAATATAAGAAATTTTAGGATTTTTTTCTCTGTTTATCTTTCAGAGACTATTTCCTATTCAGTATGTTTATGAACTCTGAAATAATGATGCTTCTCAGTGTTCTCACAGTCTTCTTCTTAAAACAGATTTGTGGCATTGAAGAGATGACTCAGTGGTTAAGAGCACTGATTCCCTTCCAGAAGACCAGGGTTCAAATTCCCAGCACCCAGGTGTCAGCTTACGACTATCTGTAACTCCAGTTCCATGGAATCTGATGCCCTCTTCTGGCCTTTATGAGCACTGCATGCATTGTAGTACCCAGACATACATGTAGCTAGAACACCCAAGTACATAAAATAAATAAAAATTAAAACTAATTTGTCATAAAGCAAATAATTTAAAAGATAAAGAACAGACTCCCATTTCTTTCCTGAGTATAGACTCTAGCTACTTAAGACTAGTTGGGATACACTTGCAAGAGGGGCTGCTACTCATGCAGAGGCCATGTAGGACCCTCAGCAATTTACTCAGAGGTAAAGACGTCATATATGTTGAAAATAAACCTCACAGTCATAAAGAATATTGAAAAATAAATTAAAGCAAGAAGATAAGTTATATTATATGGACATAAATGCTGTTTTCAACTGAGATTTGAAAAAGGTGAAAATAGCCAAAGTCATCAAAATAAGTAGGTTGTATCAGGGAAGGGCATTCCAAGTAGGGAGAGAAACATATGAAAGACCAAAGGGTGTGGGTATGTCTGTGTCCTTGTAAGAAAGGGACAAATTAGAGACAAGATCCAGGACCATGATTATAGAGCAAGAACTCAATGGTGCACTAACTATAAGTGTTGCAATTCAGAGCGTAAAAATCTTAGCATTTTTTTTAAATTCATGCCACAGCTTTTGTTTCTCTCTCTTTTTTGTGTGAAGAGTGGCCTTTTGTGACTTATTATTTTTTTCATCCTAGATTGAACCTTCTGGAATTTATCTTTCTGTTTCCCATACCATAATGGAATAAACATCAGCTAAAAGATAAATTTGATCTCATCAAAGCATTTCTTACAATCATTAGATAAACCAATAGTCCTTGAAATTCGGCAGAATTTTGTAAGGGCTTTACACATTCAGAGAAGCATATCTTTTGATACCCTTAGCCCTATGTATATTATAAGTAAAACTGAAATATGAAAAATTATCCCAAGTATTAGAAGTAAAAGAACAGGTTGTTGAGCCATATGTAGAGTGCTGTTTTTTTTTTCAAAACAAACAGTATGTGTTTATTCATGCATGACATTATGCTAAAATGGTCTTGATGGAGAGTTTTAAAACTGAGTTCTGAATGATTAGGAGAACAGATTTCAAAGTACAGATCTACGGAGAGATGTACAACCACCACTGTAGAAGATAGGAATGAGAAAAATAGCTGTTGATGGCATCAAGGCCAAGTTGTTACTCAGAGACTTGCAGAATGCAAAGAGTTCTTGAGAAGAGTTACAGGGGTTGAGTGATTCATGCACCTGCTGGGAGGGAGCAGAGTTTGTTTCCCTGGAAACTTACAATCATTCAGTGAGCTTGGACCAACTGCTCTGGGATATTTACAATATAAAGTTTAGAGTGTGAATTCTGCCTTCTGGCTAAGGTAGCCTTAGAGACCTGCAATTTCAGACTTTGATAGTCAGTGGATTTGTGTATATTTGTACTGCAAAAGGCATATGGAAGGTCTTATCCAAAGACAGGCCCCAACGAGATCACCTGAAGAGACAAAGAAACTCCACAGATACAAGGATCAAACAAAATTTAAGACAATGAGGGGCTGCCTCACATGATGAAATTCTGCAGTCAGAGATTCTGAGAAAAATGGTGTAAATATATATAATGAGACATGCACTTAGCTATCAATAAGAGCCAAATGAAGCTCTGTCAACCAAGCAAGATCCTTCCTAACCAAAGCTTTATTTCCTATTGGAGTCCTGGTGCTGAAAGGTTAAAAAGAAAAAAGAACAAAGTTGGCTAATGGTATTGTCACTCTACCCAGCCAAGAGAGAAGAGAGCATTGGTCTGGGCTGGAGTTTACAACATTGTGTTAAATGATGCTCTTAGGGAGCTGAAAGGAGCATCTTAGATGCAAGATAATATTATGTCTAAGATTGCATTGGGTATAAGAAGATGATAGAAGATAAGCCTTGGAAATAGGGAGGTTTAAATTTAACAGTACAAACAGTACAAGGTGATTCTGAAACCTTTTTCTTATACTTACATGCACAGGGAGAGTCAGCTAAGTGCTAAGGACAATACATTAATACAAACCAGAGGAAGAGAATACTGCCTGAAGGGAATTCAGGTTAGATATCCACTTGAGCAGGTATATCTTAGGAATTAAGGATGGGTTTAAGACAGTCCAGTGAAGACAGAGAATGATTCATAGTCAGCAAAATATTTAATACAGGGACTCACAGTTCTCCTTTTCTGGGAAAAAAAGAATTTGTTGGCCGCATCAAGCAGGAGATGTTAGGAGTCATTATCCAATGTTAAAAATGTGAATGAGAATGAGGACCCCTTAGGGTCTTATTTCTAGATCTTGGGCAGACTGTCTGGCATTTAGTATGAAATTAACATATATATCTTGATGAATATTCATTTATATAATTCCTAAGTTAAGAAGATTATCAAAAGTTTGGACCAATATAATATGTAGAATATATTTGAAATACCATCAGCATAGTTGTATGAGGCATTGGTGTAACAAAGATAAAGTATAAAATGCTTAGAGTTTGAAATGAGAGGGACAACTTCAGAAAGAAATGTTAAAAAAATAGAATTTAACATGAGCTTTGCTACAAAGTCAGGAATTGTGGGCAACTGCATTATCTATTTCTTTTTTAGTACTGTGCTAAGATGCCATAATCAAGTCTACTTACAGAATAAAGAGTTTGAGCATATAGTTTCAGAGGGTTAGAGTTCATAACTGTTACAGTAAGTGTTTGGGATAATTGTACACTGTGTAAAAATTATTGCTGTGATTAGTATAATAAAAAGCTGAAGGGCCAATAGGCAGGCAAGAAATATTGGTGGGATTTCTGGGAAAGAAAGGAAGAGAAGAAAGATCTAGGTGCTTAGGAGACACAGACAGGAAACAGTAGGTGTAAGATGGAAGAGAAGTAACAACACATGATTGAATGTAGATTCATATAAATGGGCTAATTTAAGTTATAGGAGCTGGTTAGGAACAAGCCTAAGCTATAGGCTGAGCTTTCATAAGTAATAAGAAGTCTCCATGTCATTATTTGGGAGCTGACTGGCATGGCAGATAAAGAATTATTGCAGTGAAGAGCATAGCAGGCAGGCAGCCATGGTGTATGTGCAGGAACTGTGAGTTTAGCTATTGAGAACAACTATAAGGCAGAGAGCTAGCAAACTAACTAGGAATGGCTTGGGCTTTTGAAATCTCGAAGCCAATTCCCAGCAATTCACTTTATCCAACAAAGGCAAACTTCTTAATCTTTTTCAAACAAGTCTACTGACTGGTGATCAGGCAGTCAAATTCTATGAGCCCACGGGGGCCATTCTTGTTCAAATCATCAAAACATTGTTTGTACATAATAGAAAAATTTTGGTAACAGATGGAAAATATCATACTGGCAAGCACCATACTTCTATGTTATGAACTGAGAATAATGTTCTTGACTTTCCAGTGTTTGGATTTGCCTGATGTAACTTTGGTTTGAGAGACATGAAAATAAAACTGGTAAGTTCAATGCAAGGCTAACTTTATATTTTTCTTTTTTTATTGTTTTTATTGCACTATAAATTTTCTCCACTCTCCTCCCTTCTTCCCCTCTTCCCTTTTGCCCTCTCCCATGATTCCCATGCTCCCAATTTGCTCAGCAGGCCTTGTCTTTTTCTCCTTCCTAGTTAGAACCCTGTATGTCTCTCTTAGGGTCTTCTTTGTTGTCTAGGTTCTCTGGGTTTGTAGGTTGTAGGGTGTTTTTTTTTTCTTTGTTTTATGTCTAAAAGCCACTTATGAGCGATTACACATGATATTTATCTTTCTGCGTCTGGGTTAACTCACTCAATATGTTTTTTTTCTGGACCCCTCCATTTGCTTGCAAATTTCAAGATGCCATTATTTTTTTTACCACTGAGTAACACTCGAATGTGTAAATGGACCATATTGTCTTTATCTATTCTTTGGTTGAGGACCATCTATGTTGTTTCCAGCTTCTGTCTATGACAAATAATGCTTCTATGAACATAGTTGAGCACATGTCCTTGTGGTATGAATGAACTTCCTTTGGGTCTAATATCCAAAAGTGGTATTGCTAGGACTTGAGGTAGATTGTTTCCTAATTTTGTGATAAATCACCATACTGATTTTCAAAGCAGTTTTACAAGTTTGTATTCCCACTAGCCATGCAGGACTGTTACATTACTCTTACCCCACATTCTCTTCAGCATAAGCTGTCATTAGTGTTTTTGATCATGGCCATTTTGACAGGTGTAAGATGGAATCTCAGAATTGTTTTGATTTCCATTTCTCTGATGGCTGAGGATGTTGAACATTTCCTTAGGTGTCTTTCAGCCATTTGAGATTCTTCTGTAGAGAGTTCCATGTTTATTGCTTCTGTAAATCTATAGTGTGTCTTTTGAGGATTTATTTTAAAATGCAGAGCAGGGCAAAACTTCTTTGATGGCTACAAAGAAGAGTGACAGGTTAAGGAAGGTAAGATGGCAACATAGACTGCAAAGCTGACCTAAGGATGTATTAGCCATTTATTTTCTCTTTTCTTAAACTAGATAATGAGCTTGGACTTCTTGGACACTTGGGCTGTTTAAAGTGGAATTGAGTTGTCAGAGTGACCAAGGTTGGAGACCCTTATCTTTAGGGTGATGAGGAATAGTCCCATTGTGTAGTTCCCTCATTGTAAAAGCATGTCCACTGGGATAGCTGAGAAGCTTTCTGAATAAGACAGGGAAGCCATTAGTTTTGAGACGGAAAAAGGGAATCCATTGAGGGGCCATGCATAAAGGGCACAAGGACTCTGAATGCCCCGGCAGCCACTGTTGAGTGAAATGAACTGAAAGAGCATTCTGTCTCTGGAGTTGTTCTGTGCCTTAACCTGAATTCATCACAAAGCCTTCGCTGAAGTGGTCTTTGGTTGTATTTGAATAGCATAATGTGTTCTGCGGAGACCACTCAGTCAAGTCTTAGCCATCCCAAGTTTTCCAATGGGTTATGCAATCCACAAGATAACCACTAGGGCTTCCATCTGCAAAAGCATCTCCTGCTATTGCCTGATACCTTGCTTTGGGACAACAAACCAATTTCCTCATGGAACAATCATTTGAGTCAGGTTCTTTCCACATTGGAGAGCTAAAATTTGTTTTTTCTGGGATAAATGCATACTCTTAATATGAATTATTTCTTTCCAACAGGTCTGCCACTTTATCACCATATGTGGAATTGTACTAGTCTTCAATAAACTTTTGGTAGATGCCAAGAACATGGATGATTCTGTCTGGGATGTTGATGGTTTATAACTTATTATCTCAGTGGTAAGAGTAGCGTGTAGCTTACAGGGCTTCAACATCATGGTTGCTGGCATGAGGCTTCTTTGCTCCTAGGCCAGGAACAGGTGAAATTATTCTAGCTGCTAAGCGTACCCAGGTTAATTGCCCAGAAAAGAACTGGAGAAAATATCAAGTGGGCTGATGTGTCCAATATAAGCTTGAGTTTCCTTTGGTAATTGCATTTGTAAACAGCCAATCTGACCTAAGTTCATAGCCACAGTTTTGGTTTTAGCTATTAAAAGCTAATAAAAGTCTTCTAAAAGACTACGAATCCATGAGAGCTGGAATGTTCTGTGTATTGCATCACTGAAAGACATAGTTTCTCTGAGGAGGCCTTCTCCTAGTTGCCCTTGGGGAAATAAGTTAGACCTTTATGTGTTTAAAACGAGTATAGAGTTTCTTCTCCAGAGAGAAAGGTCTCTACCATGATAATTGAGCACTGAAATAGGAATTTACATAAACACAGGATTATGGTCTTCATTATAGCCACTGATCTCAGTTGTCTACCTGTCAGGAGTTGATTTTGTCTGGTTGTACACAATATCTAACTTCCTATTGTTTTAATCCTAGGAATATCTTGATATATAAAATCTCTATTCTCATGGATCCTCTGTTTTAAACATATTGGAGTTTATATTGAAATTGTCAGTTTCTATTTTAAAAAAATAATATGACCTCATAGCTTATTTTCACTTAAGTGCTTGTATTCCATCCAGCAATTCATGCTATCTTATAAGCCTTTATCTCATCATACACTTGTGCTTCTCTCAGACAGTCATATGTATCACATATCACAGGGTGTCATGGTTTCCACTATTAACAGCAATGGGCTATTTATCATTTAACTGATATGATCTTTAGTCCAATAAATGGAGGCTGAGTCTGCCTTCCAGAGCTATTTTATATACCAGTTGCCTTCTCTCGGGCTGTGACAAGAAACAGAGCACCAGATTAAGGATTTTATGTGTATGATTTATTTTAGGAAGTAACAAATCAAAGAATAGGAGGTACTCTGAGAAGAATTAACTAAGAACAAATCCAGTCCAGGTGTGTTAACAATCTCCTCATACCCATAGACAGTTGGAACTCAATACTATAATCCTCCATAAAGGCCCCAGGGATGGAATGAAAAGACAAAAATAACTGATTTGATTGTGTCTGGCAATCTGTCCCAAGCACTTAATTTTCACGGATCAACAAAGGACCATAGATTTTAATGCAATAGAATGTTCAGAATGACTAAGTTCTTTTTCATAGCCATCCTAAAGAGCACCACTCCACGAGTGCGGGGGGGGGGGGGGGCAGAAAGTGACAGATAAGGACTGCACTGAAGTGATGTGTAGGATCTCTTGACTGCCACTATTAAAGATGAGGTCAACAGTTCACTAAAGAAGAGATGAGGCAAAGAGGCAAAGCATTAAGTGGGGTACTGATTACTGATGCGACATGTTTCAAAATCATTTTTACACATAGGATGAACCTTAATGTCTTCCACTTACCAAGCCTTCCACTTCCTAATTTTGTATCTAATTCTGATTAAAAAATCTATATCTTTACTACACTAGTGTTTAAAATGTTATTTGATATAGAGATATTTAGTTCCAACAGGTCACTGAGTTGTGTGATTTGATCATTTAAAACATTTTATTTATCAATATAAATATCTGGAGAAATTTCTTGCCATTATGAGGCTTGAACAAGCTGAACATAGAAATTTATAAGCCTCATTTTAGATAGACCAAGACAGAACCTGATGGGAACCAAGGATCAGTGGTTTCATAGGCTCTTTAGAAGATCCTGATACGTGGAAAGTTTGTTCTCTGATCATATTTCTGAGCATCCTTCTAAGGGTGTATAAGAGTTAAAGGAAATAAAAAGCCTTTAGTGACACAGGCTCTTTCAGTATCCAGCACGTATTCTCCACTGTGTCAGAGATTCGGCTCGAATACCATTTATTTATTTTTCATGCTGATGACTACATATTTATTTTTCCTATGTAGTATCTGAGCCAAAGCCCTTAATGCATCTGTCACCAAACGGAATGAACAGCAACTGTACTCAAAGCTCTCTTCAGCTGAGAGGCAAAATAAGAAGAAAAGCACTATGTCTACATCCTCGGCAAATCTCAGTGAGTCATTGTTTTCTGTAGCTTCCTCCTCTTGACAACTGGTGGAATTTCTGCTTCTTTCCAGCTAATACAATATGGAAGAGAAGAACATGCACCTCTTGATTAGTCTATGACAGATGACAAAGTTCATCAGGCATTGCTCCAATGATGAAGGTCGAGTGAGACCATTTTATCAGGCTTACTACTCTATAAGAATTCTATTATGTGATAAATCCCTGGAGAGGGATAAATGGCAGAAACTGATAGTCAAATTCAAGGGGCTAAGTTCTTCAGCTATGAAGATCTGATGGAGGAAGGTCATTGGTTAAATAAAAAGAAACTGCTTGGCCCTCATTGGTTAGAAGATAGGTGGGAGAAGTAAACAGAACAGAACGCTGGGAGGAAGAGGAAGTGAGCTCAGACTCCACAGCTCTCCTCTCAGAAGCAGACGCCTCAGAGAGACGCCATGCTCCTGGCTCCTGGGCAGACGCGCGCTATGAAGCTCCGACCCAGGATGGACATAGGCTAGAATCTTCCCGGTAAGCGCACCTTGGGGGGCAACACAGATGATTAGAAATGGGCTAAATTAATATGTGAGAATTAGCCTAGAAGAGGCTAGATAGAAATGGGCCAAGCAGTGATTAAATGAATACAGTTTGTGTGTTGTTATTTTGGGCATAAGCTAGCCAGGCAGCCAGGGTGCTGGGGACGCAGCCCTGCCACCCCTAATTACTACAAAGATCTGCCAACAACCCTCTGAGTTTTGAAAAAACCTTGAACAGCACCAGTCTACATATTTTCCCAGGCTATGTGACCACGAAGAGAAGATACAGCTAATCCGTGTCCAGATTATTGACTCAGGGAGTGCTATATAGTAAAGATATGTTAACAAAGGTGATATTTACACATTGTGTTATATACCAATAACAAACTAGTAAGGAAAGTAGATGGTCATTCCTGCCACCTCCATCTTTTAAGTCTATGGATTTCTCTGTCAGGGTCCATGTTTTTCATGAGTTAAATAATTTAACTATTGGGTTGCTTGTAATCATGCAGACCTAAGAACTCAGTTTTTTTAATAAAATAATTTTAATTTATTTTTTATTTTTATTGAGCTTTACATTTTTCTCTGATCCCCTCTCTACCTCTCTCCTCCCCTTCAACTCTCTCCCCATGATCCCAATTTACTTGGGAGATCTTGTCTTTTTTCTACTCCCCATGTAGATTAGATCTATGTATGTCTCTCTTAGGGTACTCATTGTTGTCTAGGTTCTCTGGGATTGTAATTTGTGAGCTGGTTTTCTTTGCTTTATGTTTAAATACCACTTATGAGTGAGTACATGTGATAATTGTCTCTCTGTATCTGGGTTACCTCACTCAAAATGATGTTTTCTAGTTCCATCCATTTGCCTGCAAAATTCAAGATGTCATTATTTTTTTCTGCTGTGTAGCACTCCGTCATGTAAATGTACCACATTTTCCTTATCCATTCTTCAGTTGAGGGGCATTTAGGTTGTTTCCAGGTTCTGGCTATGACAAACAAAGCTGCTATGAAAATAATTGAGCACATTTCCTTGTGGCAGATTGAGCATCCTTTGGATATATACCCAAAAATGATATTACTGGGTCATGAGGAATGTTGTTTCCTAATTTTCTGAGAAATCGCCACACTGACATCCAAAGGGGCTTTACCAGCTTGCACTCCCACCAGCAATGTAGGAGTGGTCCCTTAACCTCACAACCTCTCCAGCATAAGTTGTCATCAGTGTTTTTGATCTTGGCCTTTCTTACAGGTAAAAAATGGAATCTCAGAGTTTTTGATTTGTATTTCTCTGATGACTAAGGATGTTGAACATTGCCTTAAGTGTCTTTCAGCCATTTTAGATTCCTCTGTTGAGAGTTCTCTGGTTAGGTCTGTACCCCAGTTTTTTATTGGATTATTTGTTCTTTTGATAACAAATTTCTTGAGTTCCTTGTATATTTTGGAGATCAGACCTCTGTCTGATGTTGAAAAAAGAAAGCATATTTAACAAATGGTGCTGTCATAACTTGATATCAACATGTAGAAGAATGAAAATAGAAACATATCTATCACCATGCACAAAACTCAGTTGCAAATGGATCAAAGACCTAAACATAAAGCCAGTCACACTGAACCTTATAGAAGAGAAAGTGGGAAATACACTTGAACTCATTGGCATAGGAGAGCACTTCCTAAATATAACCTCAGCAGCAGACACTGAGAGAAACAACTAATAAATGGGACCTCTTGAAACTGAAATGCTCCTGTAAAGCAAAGGACACGGTCAACAAGATAAAATGACAGCCCACAGAATGGGAATAGGTCTTCATTAAGAACTCAGTTTTAATATCTTCAGGGGGGATTTCAGTTTATTGGAGTGTGCGGAGAGAGTGGTGAATCTCCGTTACCAAGCTGGTTTCCTAGAGATGTCGCATAGCACCGACATAGTGCCTATGGATTGCAAACTACCATGAGTCACAACTACAACAGATCTGGGGGAATACAGTGGTAGGCTGGCTGCAAGTGGCCTGTGGTATCTACTTCCCAAAGTTACCATTCTCTTGTTATTTTTATTTTGAGACAGGTCTTGATAAGTTGCACAGGTTGTACTTGAGCTAGCAATCTTTCTATCTCTCTTCCAGGTAGCTAGGATCACAACCCTGAGCCATCAGGACTGACTTGCCAAAGATGTCTTACTGTAACAATTTAAAATTTCTCTTCAAATGATTAGACACCTCATTCTAAAACTCTACCTTTTTCTTCCATTACTATAACCTCCACCCTACAGGCCCTGGCTTTCCTTTGTAATTAAAATTTGAAGCATATTATATCTTTCACACAAATAAGACATATAATAAAATAACAAAATAGTTACTATTCTAGTTGATAAAAATAAAAATTTAATCCCGAAGAATGTACAGAAGAATAGAGATCCAGTTTGAAAACTTGGCTCATCTTCAAAGAAATCATTGCAGTTCTGATCATTCTTCATTGCAGCTTTCATGCAGCTCTGATGCACTTCAGTTGGTTATCAGTTGAGGCACAGGGACTGTGTGTCAGTCTCTGATCCAGATGCTGACAGGTGGGAACCCCAGGAAAATTCACATCCTTGTGGGGTTTGTGTTCTATTGACATTGCTGTGCTCAGCAGTTGCTACCAGTGCTTGGAACATGTTAGTATGATGATAATATGGTTATAAAAATAAGCACCGTAACTGTTTTTACAAGTTCAAATGGAGCTCTGTGGACTAAGATTTAAAGAGAAAATTCTTACTAGCGATGAAATTACTTAACCCTAATCCTTTTGCAGTCCCGTTTCATATTTACATTTTAAGAATTCATCATTTATTTTTATGGAGTAGCTGCATCATGTGCATGTGTAGGATACTAAACATGGCAAGCAGGTGGAGGTTAGAAGACAACCCTGTAAGGTCACATCTTTACTTCTACTGCTGCATATGTTTCAAGGATTGAACTCACATTACCATGCTTGCACAGCAAGCATCTTTGCCTGCTGAGCCATCTTCCCAGCTCTCATATTTATCTTGCTTTTAGAAATCAAACCCTAGTCTATGATACTTCATTTGTACCAATACTGAAATCCATACACAAATTTATATTATTATAAAGTATATGTAACATTATACTGTTCAAAGGTAAACATATTTTTAAATTATATCACTGAGCTTGAAGGTGCTGTTTGTAGAATGTTGAAGAATTTATAATTTGAGAGTAATGCATCTTGGTTTTTAACAATGTGGGTTAGAACATTTTTAGTGTAGTATCTAAAAGAAAATTTGAATTGTTATACAACTATAAGTATCCACACAGCATCATCCAAAACGTGTGTAACTACATAACAACAGTAGGTCTTGTCTGGGAAAATGGATGATTAACTTAGGAACTCAAAATTAATGTATGCAAAATAAGCTAAATAGTTAAAGTTCTAACCCAGGAGGCTCTTATTTTCTGTAGATTTGTCTTCAGGGCATCTGTATTGTGTTCATTTCTGTCAGCTGTTTTCTGTAGGATTTGCAAACTGTGTAAAGCTCAGAGAAAGGCACATTCTGATTCCCTGTGAAGGGAGGTCCTTTTAACAGCGTTTATGACTCTCTGGAGTCAGCTAAAGTAAGATATGGTATTCTAATAGGAGGAGCAGTCAGTAATATTCAGACATATACAAATATTCATTTTACCACTGGCTGACATAAACCATTTTAAACCTGCATTCTGTTTTCAGTATAGGCCAGATGTCGATTTATGTAATCAACTGAAGCCTCCTCGTATTTTCTGCAGCTACTCAGTATTCGAGCTCTGTAGACAAAGGCAATAACGTGAATTCAAATTAGTTGTAAATCCCATCTCTATCTCTGTGTTTCTTGCTAATTAAGCTTTAATTGGCATGTAATAATTTTACAAATTCATAGGACACAGCGTGACATTTCAAGACATGCATTCAATGTAAAATAAGCAAGCAGAATCATCTGGCATCTCTCTCACCCCTAACATGGGTCATTTCTTATAGGTAGCTATTGTCAATAGTTAGTCTGATGAATAATACCACGTTGAAAATTATTTCTCTTAAACATGGCATTTGTAAGAAAATAAATGAAACTAGAAATTATATTAAATAAGGTGACTCAGCCTCAAAAACATAAACACAAAACATATGTGGATACCAGATTTTAATTTTTTACATGTATAGAATTTTCTTTTTTTTAAATTTTGAGGTACATTTATTCCTTCCCTTTCCTCTTTCTAAAGTTTAAAGTCTAAACCCTCCCATAATTCTCTCCTTGCTCTCTTTTAAATTCATGGCCTCCTTTTTCACTGATTGTTATTACATGTCTATATGTATGTCTTTATACACATATACTCCTAACTATAACCTGTTCAGTTTATATAATGTTACTTGTGTATGTATCTTCTGAGTTGAGCATTTGCGTGTATATGTGATTATAGTGATAATAAAACAAAAAGCTGGAAAGGTGATCAAAAGAAGGGGAAGTATCTTCAGAGAGGGAGGAGAGAGAAGAGGACACCTCAGGGGTAAAGAAGCTTTGGGATGAGAAAAGGGACCTTCAAGAAAGCACAGGGAACAGGAAAAGCAACAAAGGAATGGGAGCTACAGAAACATCATCTGAAAATGTCACAATAAAATGCATTTCTTTATGTGCTAATTTACTAATTAGTAACAATAATAATGAATCATTCCTCTTATGCAACTGTACCTGAGTTTTTGAATCATTCATTATGTATGTACCCTTCTGTATCCCTTTCCAGGTAATGATGAATAACTTTCTACTTTATAATTTGTTGAGGCCACTAACTGAGAATGTGTGGCATTTTTGTTTGTTTGTTTCCCCCCTTGCTCTCTCCCTTCCCCTCTCCTATGTTATTTAACATACTGTTCTCAAGTTATATCATTGTTTTATTTTTGTGACTGTATATTTTACTCTCTCTCTCTCTCCCTATCTCTCTCTCTCTCTCTCTCTCTCTCTCTCTCTCTCTCACTTATACACACACACACACACACACACACACACACACACACACACACGCAAAGGTGCCTGGGTTGGTTCGAGGGACCTGGACTCATTCCTTCTATTGCTTATTGTGACTGTTACAACAATAAATAGATAAATGTGAATGTTTTTCTGAGATCCTGATTGAACTTACTTCAGGTAAATTTCCTGTTTGTTATTGCACGATCATGTAACAGTTCTGTTTCAGATTTCTGAATAGTGTTTCTCATAATGGCTCTGTGATTTGGCACTCAAACCAGCAAGCGATAAGGGCACCCTTTCTGTATGTCTTCACTAGCATTTGCTTTTTAATAATTTTCTTAATAGCCACTCTCCATATCATTATAATTTTGGTTTGAATTTCTCTGATGACTAGTGATGTTGAGCAATTTTCCATATAATTGTTGGCTATTTTTTTAAATTAAATTACGTTTCAGACAATTTTACACATATAAAAAAACTCCTACTCTGACCCATATTGACCCTGTTGATTTACCTCTTGCGTTCAAGGTTCTTCATTTTGTTTGTGACCCATGAAGTTTAACTAGGGCCACAGGTTTAGAGCTATATGTTGGATCTGGATGGATTTCTCTATCTTCACTTAACAAATGCCGTTTCAGATAATTTATCCAGTTAATTATTTTAACTGTTTATTTAATCTAAATTTTTCTAAACAATATATATTGATCATGGATTTTCTCTTCCTCAACCTCTCCCAAATCCTCCCCATATCTCTATTCACTTTGCTTTCTCTCCTTCTCTTAATAATTTATTTTTTAGTTTTATGTCCATTGGTGTTTTACCTGCATGTTTGTCTGTGTGAGGGTGTCGGATACCCTGGAACTGGAGTTACAGACAGTTGTGAGCTGCCATGTGGGTGCCGAGAATAGAACCTGGGTCCTCTGGAAGAGCCACCAATGTTCTTAAATACTGAGTCATCTCTCCAGCATCCCCACCCCTTAAAACAAATAAACAAACAGTAAAACAAATAAAATTACATTTCCCAAACAAAATAAAATGGAACTGGAAATGCATACACACACACACACACACACACACACATATGCACACATGCGCCTGCATCATGGACTTGATTTTCTGTTTGTCAACTACTTGGCATGGAGTATAGCTGTTATACCCAGTTTCAATCCATTGGAAAATGCTTAGTTTTCTTTGTCATCCTGTAGCAATTGTAAGTAGCTTCTCGGTAAGGAGCAGGATCCCATTTCTACCTCACCTTCTCAGTGCTGGAGCCCTATCAAGCTAGAACCTGTACAGGTCTGATGCATGTTGCTACAGTCTATATATGCATTAGTCCTGTTGCATCTGAAAGACACTGTTTCCTTAGAGTCATCCATCACCTCTGGCTCTTACAATCATTCCACCTCTTCTTCTGCATAGATCCCTGAGTATTGAGGGGAGAGGTTTGATGACAGCATACCAGTTAGGACTGAGTACTTTAAAGTCTTTCACTCTTTCTGTATTGTCCAGTTGTAGGTCTGTAATTATTTCCAACAAATGGAAGAAAATGTTTCTCTTTTGAAGTTGGCATAAGGTACTGCTCTATGGGTATAGCACTATGTGATTGAGTCTTTTTATTGCATTGTGCTTTTATCAAAATAATTATAGTAGGTTTTCTTTTAGCCCCATAATCTATCTAGTCTTAGGTTCTAAGCCACTTTAGCAGGTATGGGTACCCTGCCATGGAGTGGACCTTAGATCCAATAAAAAGTGATGGGTTCCTTCCCACCATTGCACCAGTATGTCTTTCAGGCAGGTTGCTATTACAGGTCACAGGGTTTGTAGATATGTGATATTAATGATTACTTTTCAAGGCATTTGTTTTATTTGGTTTCCTTAAATATATATTGATTATAAATTTCTTATCTGATGATTTTTAAAATCATCTCCCATTCTGAAGTTGTCTCATTACTGTCCTAATGGTTTCATGTGCTGCGCAGACTTTTAGTTGATTATTATCCCCTTTGCCAATTTTGCTTTCATGGTCTGAACTTTTGCATTTCACCAAGGCTTTCTTTTAGTGATTTCATCTCATATATTTAAGTGTCTATTCCATTTTGAGTTGCTTTTAAATATAGTATTTTAAGGTAGGGCATGTCTCATCCTTTTTTGTATGGATGCCTAGTTTCCCAGCACCATTTATTGGCAGAATTTTTATCCATTGCAGTTTCTTACTATCTTTAACTAAAATAAGTTTGCATTCATGGATTTAATTTTTGGGTCCTCCCTTCTGTTTTGTGGGTTCATGTTTCATTTTTATGACATTACCTTGCTGTTTGGTTAGTACAATGTAGGACATTTTGGATTAGTTATCCCTTCAGTTTCTGTTTGTGCAGGTTTGCTTTTACCACTCAGAAGTTTTTATGATTCCATACAAACTTTAGTTTTTTTTTTCCGAACTCTGTGAAAATTGTCATATTCTGATAAACGTCACAATAGATCTGTCAATTATCCTGGTTACTAAAAGCATCTAAAATTTTTTCCTTTCAATCTACAAATAAAAGGTATCTTTACAGTCTTTAGATTTATGTATAAATGAGTATAATTGTGATCCATGGTTTTGAAGAATCTCTTCTTTGGTTTTCTATTACCATGTGTATATATGCATTTCAGATGGACAATTACTATTGGCTACTTGCTTAAGGTATGCAATTTTTGCCTATTTCCTACCTTTGAAAATTAAGGGTGTCTTATGCCAAATTGTAGCATTATTGACCGGTGATGTCTTTTAGGTGAGTCATGAATACAGAAGCTCTGGAAACAAAGGGAGCAGACTTGTAATAGTATGCTACCTACTCTAATCATCCTGCAAACAAAGTCTCATCATTGTAGGAATGCAAATTCCTAGGTCTCTGCCTTAACACCAGACAATGTAGTCATTCCTGCTCCCGACCTCTTTGGGTTATTGTTATAGAGATGGATACTTTGCATTGGTATAGATCTTGGTTTATTTTAACAAATTTAAGTCTAATTTTGTTATATGTATATTTCTGCTCTTGATTAAGGTATTGCATTTTTGCAGCTCATTTGAAAACATAATGTATAACGCTGAACATAGCGGACAATGAGGACTACTGAGAACTCAAGAACAATGGCAATGGGTTTTTTATCCTACTGCACGTACTGTCTTTGTGGGAGCCTAGGCAGTTTGGATGCTCACCTTACTAGACATGGATGGAGGTGGGTGGTCCTTGGACTTCCCACAGGGCAGGGAACCCTGATTGATCTTTGGGCTGACAAAGGAGGGGGACTTGATTGGGGGAGGAGGAGGGAAATGGGAGGCGGTGGAGGGGAAGAGACAGAAATCTTTAATAAATAAATAAATTTAAAAAAAGAAATATAGGTTAATAGATAATAATCTATAATAGTAAAGCTTGTAGTCATGTTAGTTAGATTTTCTAAATGTATAGAGATGTAGTTTAGATGGATAGACATTCTCCATACCTTTCAAAGACTACAGAATATGGCATTTAAAATGTTTTAAGAACTTAGAACTTTTCATGACAGTGAGACACATTTGCTCCTGGCAGCACCAATTACTTCAAGAGGAAGATGGGCATCAAAGAGGCTCCTTATGGAGTTGGTTAGCCATTAGGGCAAGAAACTGCTCTTGCCTGGACTGCTTGATGGATTGGACATTCAGAACCTGCAGAGAAAGGATTGCTGAACTTGCTTAAAGGTGAGACAATCCTGGGTTCCTGCTTCATGAAAGAGTCTACTAGACATTCTTCAGGACACAGAAGAAAGTGACTGACATACTGCCAATATAGGTGGAATTGTCATTGAAAAGTCTGCCAGATACTATGGGACTGTAGGTTGAAGATGGATGCCCCAATGGTATAAAGAACTTTGGCTGACTGTCCAGGAAGCAAGATGTCTCTGAGTTCTAGAGTTTCGGGAGTTGCTTACAATGCACTTCCTGTTTTCTTAGGTAATATCATATCCTTCTGCAGTTTTTGATGGAGTTGAAGAATTTATAGTTATAGTTGTAGTTTTCCTTAGATATGACAAAAGATAAAGTAGATATAGAAATATTGTAAGTATAATTCTTGCTTGGTAACTGTTTTATGTAATTTTACTATGTTAAAGTTAAAACTTTCCTTTTTATTTAAACAGAAAAGGGAAGGTGATGTGGGATTCCCCTCTGTATGCTGTGAATACCATTGGTTAAAACAAACTGCTTTGAGTCTATAGCAGAGCAGGGCAGAACAGGGGTGGGGGGACTAAAATGAATGCTGGGAGGAAGAAGGCAGAGTTAAAGAGAAGCTATGGAGACAGACATGCTGAAACTTGCCTGGTAGGCCATGACCTCTTGGTGATGCACAGATAAATATAAATGGGTTAAATTAAGAGGTGAGATTTAGCTAAAAATATGCATAAGCTATTGGCCAATCAATGATTCAAATGATATAGTTCCTGAGTGATTATTTTAGGCCTGAACTGCCGAGCAGCTGGGAACTAACAAGTGGCCTATTAACTGGTTATATGCAAATTCCTCTGCTACAAAAATACTTCCCAGTTCAATAACTTCCTTAGCTAATCCTCCTTTCCTCAAATCTCTTTTTGTTGGTCCTTAAAACATACCCAGTGAACTTCATATGGCTCAATATCTCAAAGTCTCTTTCCAGAGGAGACCCAAGCTTGGCAAGCTCTGTGATTGGTGAAAAGAGTATAGGAAGGAAACCTATATTCATCACTTGGCCCTTAGGATCCTCCTTGTCTATCTTTTTGTTTAGTAGAGTGTGTATTAGTTAGAGATAACTTAAGGGTCTAGTTCCTGGGGCAACAATTACTGTGAAGTGCTATTTCAAACTGAGGCTACTTCTTCCTCCAGAATTTTCCTCCTGACCTTTTGTGATGTTGATACCTACCAATGGCATTTTGATCTCCATTGTCTGGTTGCTTCATTTGTCTTGTGAAGCAATGTCTCTGAATGCAGGCATGGGAATGCAGTTGCTCCATTTATGGGACACCTGAAACTCAGTTAACATGAATACCTAACAAGAAAATGGAAAAATACATTTAAGTTGCTTACCATAGCACTTGGAATTTAATAACTGTTAACTGAATGTGAACCCCATTTATTCAGGAATTTGCCTGACTTCATTTTGAAGGCAGGGGCCATTATGCTGTAGTTTTAAAAATAAGTTTCTATTTTCTGTGAGAGTTGAATGCTCTCACTTTCCTGGAGCCTGACCTTCTCTAACTAATGACCTTGATTTGTTTCTGAGGATAACCTTACTCTCCCCTAACCTAATCACGTGACTTCTTTTAAAGTTCTTTTGTTGTTGTTGTTTGTTTCTTTGTTTTTTTTAATTTTATTTATTATGTACACAGTGCTCTGCCTCCATGCACCAGATCTCATTGTAGATGGTTGTGAGCCACCATGCAGTTGCTGGGAATTGAACTCAGTACCTCTGGAAGACCAGTCAGCATTCTTAACCTCTGAGCCATCTCTCCAGCTTTTCTTTGTTTTTTTTTTTTTAATTTCATTATTGTCCCATTGTCTTCCTTTTGTAACTTGTACTACTCATGATTTTACTCCTTAAAAGAGGCCTAAGAGGTAGATCTGGGGCTGCTCTCTTTAACCTGACTCTTTGAAAGCGTGTGTGTGTGTGTGTGTGTGTGTGTGTGTGTGTGTTTGAAAGTGAAGGCAGATTTAAACACATTGATTTTGGTTTTTCCTTAATAGCATCTGTAATGATATACAGTGTGAGGTGGAACCACGGAGCCTATGACAGGGTACAGGCAAGCCATCAGAAACAGCTTACATGAAAAGGAAGTTTATTGGGGAAGGAAAGGGACTGAAATGAGAGATAAGACAGATGAGAGAGAAAGAGAAAGAGGCAGAGAGAGATAGAGACAGAAACCTGCCTCCTCAAAGAAATGACAGAAAGAGAGTTAGAGTGGGTAGAGCTTGTCCCTTAAAGGGAACTTTGTACAGGAACAGGGTTCTTCATCCCATGCCTCTGCCAGGTCCTCGAGGGCCAGGGCCAGGTTTGTGTTTGCCTGGATGATAACAATGTCCTACCAACCTAAACCTACCATATCATTATTTAATTGACATCTGTGATTTTTGAAAATGTATAGATAGTAGTTTGCACATATCTTTCTTTCTTTTTTATTAAAGATTTCTGCCTCCTCCCTGCTACTGCCTCCCATTTCCCTCCCCCTCCCCAATCAACTCTCCCTCCCTCATCAGCCCAAAGAGCAGTCAGGGTTCCCTGCCCTGTGGGAAGTCCAAGGACTGCCCACCTCATTCCAGGTCTAGTAAAATGAGCATCCAAACAGCCTAGGCTCCCACAAAGCCAGTACATGCACATATTTTTCTTTATGTAGGTTAGAAATATTGGTGATCAGAAGCCTTTCTATGTATGAGAAGAGTTATCAAAAATAAAAGATAGCTCTCCACATTTTGAATGTCATTCATCATTCTGTTCCATATAGCACTTATGGATCAATAATTCTGTGGCCAATTTTGAGTTAAATGAAGCCCATAAATACTACTACATTTAGCTCTTACACACACACACACACACACACACACACACACACAGAGAGAGAGAGAGAGAGAGAGAGAGAGAGAGAGAGAGAGAGAGAGAGAAAGAGAGAGTTCCTGTGCTACATCTGTCTCTGGATAGTATTGTTGGAATTCTTTTATCTAGTGGACATAAAAGAGCAATGCATATCTTGATACAGCTTTTAAAAATAAGATGTGCAAAGACAGAATATTAGGCTGCATTGATTTTCAGCGAACATCCTCGTATGTGAAGTTCTACTATAGGAATGATGCCAAGACTGAGCTGTGAGAAGAGCACTTTAAATAATTCACTCATGTGTGGAAATCTGGGTCGTCACAAGAATTTGAAACGGTTTGGGAGCCGTAGAGACCTTTAATGAAGTCAAATGCTGTCAAATCATATGGGTTTCATTAGGCTTTATAGCCTTTAAGCTATTTCTTGTACATTGAATAACAATATTAGCAGCGTATTTACTGTTGAAAAGTTCCCCAGCTAAAAGTATTTCCTCAAAGACATTGACACTAGCAGAACAGTAATAAGGTAGTATTAATAATATATATGTCATTATATATGATATATATGTTATTCAGTGTAGCAGGTGCCACTCAGTAGTCATCATCTTTTTCTTCCTTGATTGGGCCATTGTTTTAAATAGACAATTGGCAGATGTTCTACATATCAGAGAAGCTATCCTTTCCCACCACACCAAGTTTCAAAAATAATCTATAATTAATCAAATCATGATAAGATCTCTTTTTATTCTTTTGCTTATAGCATTTTTTTAATTATTACTTAAGATAAATTTGATAATGTTTGAGGACACCTCCCCAGAAGCTTTGGGGAAAGTGTTTATGGCCACATTTTCTGTGAATTTTGTTTCTTTTTTTCTTAACTCTTGAGGGTTTGGTGCCTAGAACTGTAGAAGACACAGTAGGGTGCTGAGATCAATGCATAACAAAGAACATCCAGCCTGAAGATAGCGATGCCATCACAGACAAACAAGCTTCGTGAAGTATCTCACTTTATTGTTTAAGTCATTTTACATGGCGTTTGAGATTTTCAATAATATTCACAGAGCAAAGTCTAGGATTTGCTAAAATATTGGTATTATTTTTCATCTGTTGGCAATAATTTAATATCAGTAAAATTAATGCAACATGATGTTTAAAAGATGTTGCAGTGACCACTGATGGATAGCTCCCCTTGTGGAGATGTCTGAAACACTATTGCAATATTTTCTACCAACTAAGCTGACTAGCACTCAAGAGGCTTTGGGGATCTATTTTCCAAATATCTCTGTGCAGATCATGAACACTAAGATGGAAAGAGGGTTCTGTGCAGTGCAGATTTTGATTTTCTGTGGAATGACAAATAAGTGGTTAAGATGAATTGGTTCTGGACATCATCACTATTGCTGACTTACTCCTGATTTCTGTAGGGCAGAATCCAGAGGTTCTCAGATGACAGCTATACACTCAACTGTAAATAGGGCCCTCTCCCAATGAACTCCTACTTTCATTCATCTTCTTTCCCTTAACTTAGGGTCCTGTGCTTACAGATCAAAATTTCAAGATTCGTGAATGTAAGATAATGGTATTCATGGACTTATAGATAATTTCAATTTACAGAAATTAGAAATCAAAGGCTGAATATAAATTAATTTAAACAATTATTAGAAAGTTGATATGATTTTCTTTTTTAAATTATGCTTCAGACAGGACATCATTAACCTTGTAACTTTTTTGCTAAATGAATTTACAGAATCAATTTATAAAAATAAATAAATAATCAAGCTTTGATCCATATAGTCTCCCTCTGCATATGGTTGTGGTTGTATAGCTTGGTGTTTTTGAGGGACTTTTAAGAGTGGAAATGGGGATGGTTTCTGAGTCTTTTGCCTGTTCTTGGGACCCTTTTCCTTCTACTGGGTTGCCTTGTCCAGTCTTATTATGAGGATATGTTCCTAGTCTTATTGTAACTTGTTATACGATGTTATGTTGATATCCCTGAGAGATCTCTTCTTTTCTGAAGGAAGAATGATGAGGAATAGATGTCAGGGAGAGGGGAAATAGCTAAGAGGAACTGGGAGAAGTGGAGAAAGGGGAAATTATAGTCAATATGTAATATATGACAGAAGAATACATTTTAAAAATAATAAATAGATAAATGCTTTCTAAATTGCTAGAACTACAGTCCTGGAGATTAAACCTGTAGCCTTTCACAATATACAAGTGGATTTGAGGCATATCATCAGCCTAGAAATTATTGAATAATGTAATGAACATTTCATTTCCTTCAGAAGATATTTGACTTACAATCAACAAGGAAATATGCATTTAAAACTTTGACTTCCAAAATTATATTTTTACTCTGAAGTTGAATTTATTTTAATATTTAACATAAAGATTTTCCAGTCTTGAAACTTAATTCAGAGTAATTGAAAATATTTTATTCCCAAGAGGATATTATACATACATTAATAAATACAATATGAGGGGGGAAAGTAAAATTACAAGTTACATAATTATCAAAGACTCTCAAGACTTTTGTTCATTTGAAATGATGCTGTTTGCCACCATGGCCTTTCTGAATGAGACAGGGATGTTGGTAGAAGACAGGAGAGCTAATTAAAGCCACCAGTAGATTTAAACAGTCAATTTTTCATTTCAAATCTCAGAGTTTAATTCAAAGCCAAATTATACCTGAAGTTTAGTATCTTTTAAGTTTTCTTATTATTACTCGCCTGTTGAGCCCCATGCCAGGTTTGCTTGAACTTAGTATCTTAATCAAGAGTGAAAGAAAAGACACAAATCCACATTTCCTACCCAATATAAAGCCTGACAAGTTGGCTCAGTTTGTCGTTGAAAAAATAGCAGCTGTACATGAAATGTTTCATGTGCCTTTAAATGAAAGAATTTCTGGCACAAGTGTAACCTTCATTGAATAAACCTTCCCTCCTAGCCTATATTCAGACAAACAGTTCAGCTGGAAGGCACAATTGTTAGACTGACTCTCTCTCTCTCTCTTTCCTCCCTGCTCCTCTTCCCCCTCTTCCTCCTTCCTCCTTTTCTTTTTCCTTTCCTTCTTCCCGCATCCTTCATTATATTCATTGACAAATACTAATTCTTTCTTTTTAACAATAAATAATATTATATTTACAAAATATTTAAACTGCCCTGTAAAGGATTTGATCAAGTTAGTTAGCAAACCTACCACCATAACATCTACTCACTGTTCTATAGCAAAATGTTTAGAATGACATATGTAATGCTTGACTGTGGTCATGCAGTTCAATATTGTTGATGGAAGTTTCTTTCCATCCTGGTCCTGTAGCCATTCAGTCCCAAAGAAAACACAGAGGTTTATATTAATTATAAACATTTTTTGCCTATTAGATCAGGCTTATTATTAACTAGCTCTTACAACTTAAATTAACACATAATTCTTGTCTATGCTTAGCCACGTGTTTTGGCACCTTTTCTCAGTATGACATTCTCATCTTTCTTCTTCCGTGTCTGGCTGGTGACTGACTTTGTCTTTCCCCTTCCCAGAATTCTTAGTCTGGTCATCCTGCCTATACTTCCTGCATGGCTACTGGCAGTGTTTTATTAAACAAATAGTGTGACAAATCTTTACAGTGTACAAAGCATAATTACACAGCACAATATACTGCTAACACTTATCTCTTTGTACTCCATATTTTTACCAACACCTTCCCTTGCCCATTTTTGTCCCTTCTTTTCTAATTCTATAACTAATTCTCTGCCTTCTATTTCTATGATACCAACATCATTTGACTCCACATATAAGCTATGTATATATGAAAGCTTTATTTTATATATTGTATTGCTACAAGTTAATTTATGTTTTTAAAAATGACAGAATTTACTTTTAAATTCATTCCTAATATTCCATTGGATATATATACTGCATATTCTTCATTAATGCATCTCTTAGTGTGGACATTTATACTGACTCCAAATCTTGACTATTCTGAATAATGTAATGGATAGAAGAGCTCACTATCCTATTGATTTCTATTTCTTTGGATGTATTCCCATAAATGGGATTGCTGGATCACCTGGTAGCTTCATAGCTTTGCTGTTCTTGAAGAACTATCAGGCTGTTTTTCATAATAGCTATAGCAATTTTCATTCCCATCCACAGTGTTCAAGGATTCCTTTTGCTTTGCCACCTCAGCAACACATACTGTTTTTTTTTCCTTTTTTTAAAAAAAATCCTTATTGTGGTTTTAATTTACATTTCTCTGATGATCAGTTATTTTTAACTTAATTTCATATACCTGTGGTTTTACATATCTCTTCTCTTGTGAAATATCTCTTAGGTACTTTGGCCATGCTTATACAAAGCCATATGCTGGTTCCTGCATTATGTTAAGTTCTCATTAACTTTGAATATTTAGCCCTTCCACTTTCACTAAGTTGTGCTAAATAAAAGCAAATCCATGTAATGTATCTCTCTGTACAATGATTTCTTAACTGCTTTTCTAGTCTCTTCTTTAATTCATTTATGATTTACACTATTTGGTTCCTTTACTGATTGGAGACAGGCTTTCATCTTCTCTAGCATATTGGGTAATAATAGAGTTAGGCTCTTCACTTAGCTGCTTCTTTTTTTTTCTTTTAGCTTTTATCATTTTCATTATCTCTTTTGTTTTTTGAGATTATAATATAATTACATAATTCACCCTCTCCCTTTCCTCCCATCAAATTCTCCATATGCTCCTCTTCATTTTTTTCAAATTCATTGCTTTTTTATTAATTGTTCTTATATGCATATATCCATGTATCTGTCTATGTATATGTAGTAACTATTCAGTCTGTATAATGTTACATGTATGTGTGTTTTCAGAGTTGACTTATTGTATTGGACAACTATTTGGTGTGCTCTTCACTGGAGAAGACTATTTCTCACACTCATTATTTCTTAGTTGCCTGTATTTCTTTGAGTAGGATTTCTCTGAGGACTCTTGGGCTTCCATCCACCAGCTCTGGCAAGTCTATTCCTGTTGCAATTGTTCACTTCTTGATTAGCCAGCCAAGTGGTGAAATTTTATGGGCATAGCTCTGCTATTTTTAGGAGACAAAACCTCATATAAACACCTTGACTCTCTGATCTTAAAATCTTTCTGACCTCCCTTTGACAATAATCCCTGCTTTAATTGTGAGGATTGTATTTTAGAAGTATACTTTGGGACAGGGATGCAAACTCTGCATCTTAATTGGCTGTGGTTTTTTGTGATAATTATCTGTGTTTTGTAAAGAGAAGCTTTCTTGAGGAAGATTAAAAAGAACTTATTCATTTTTCCAGATAGTTTGTTATTGGTATATACATATTACTAATTTCTGAACCATGAGTTTTATAACATTCAATGTTACTGAATTTATTATTTCTACAAGTTTGTTTCTGGAGGTTATTGGGTTTCTATGATCATATCTCTTCAAAACAAGGTGTCTTTACCCTTCTTTTTTGATTTGAGTGTTTTTTATGTCTTATTTTTACCTAATTTTTCTGGGTAGAACATCCAGTACAAAACAGAATGTAAGTGGAAAGAATGGGCATAGCATATGAGGCTGGTTTGTTTGTTTGTTTTTTAGATTTTTCAGCATTGGGTATGGATGTTTATTCTTTATTATATAATGTTCAGATAATCTGAAAAACAAAAATGAACTTAAAAAACAAAGAAATATTAAGACCGAGAACCATTTGAAAATAAGCTGAAAGGTATTATACATGTGTACGTGGGGTCTGAGTGCTGAGAAATGATACTGCAAATGTTGTGGTTTGGGGAATTGGGAACTTACACTGAATTAGTTAAGCACGCTGGAAAGCTAGGGTTGGTCAGGTTATCTGGAGGAGGAACTCTGTTAATGATTCATGCTATTAACTCTGTGTGCTTAAGGGATCTTGTCAGGGAGAGATTCCTCTTTTGATGTAGTTGACCTGTGGTAAGTATCAGTATATTTACTAATGCATTGAAAGAATTAGTGATAATGGATCTGGATGATAGATTAACACACCACAATATACCACTGAGGGAGCACTTTTGTCTGCATTCCTCAAAAGGACCATCTAGGGAACAATATGTCTTAAAGATGATTCCATTTAATTACCGTCTGGAAAGTGCTATGATGTCATGGGTTGCTTTGAACCCTTTAACTACACAGCCATTTGAGCTAGGCCACTGGTGTGGGCCAATTTTGCATTCTGTCAATTACATTTTAAATAAATGATGATTGGCGAGTAGCCAGATAGGAAGTAGAGGTGGAGAAATATGAACAGGACTATTCTGGGAAGAAGGAAGCTCTTCCCTCAGTCCTACTCAGACCACAGAATAAGCAAGATGTGATTTTCCCCGCTGAAAAAGGTACTGAGCCATGTGGCTAACATAGATAAGAATAATGGGTTAATATAAGCTACAAGAGCTAATAAGAAGCCTGAGCTAATGGGCCAATCAGTTTATAACCTAATGTAGATTCTCTGTGTAATTTTATCTGGGACTAAATGGCTGGGGGACCAGGTGGAACAGAAACCCCCACAAGGCTGGCCCTCATGTAACAGGCCACCAGAAAACAGTTGAGACCTTTAGAAAAGTCTTAGTAATGTTTTTTATAAATTCACATTTTCAGTTAACAAATCATAAACATATAATGCATGATAGTCAATGACTAATTTAACTGTGTCCTTGACTTACCAAAGAAATGCTTTTGTTCATCAGAGGTGTTATAATCTGTTATGTTTTTCTCTGAGTTCTGGATAAAATAGGCAACCACATATATGAGAGGGAGAAAATGGTTTTGTTCTGTTTGTTCAAAGGTGTAATATTCTCTTGAATGGATGTATCCCACATGATCAGTTTAGTATCTGATAAACATTTGACGTGCTTCCATCTGGGGGTATTCTAAATTAGCAATGCTATAAATATTTGCATGCAATTTTTGTTTAAATACCCATTTTAAATTTATTTTTGTTAAGTTGACTAACGTACCCATGTTTTCCTGTCAATTACAGAATTGGTATATGAACTAATCTCTCCACTCTTAGGAGAAAATGATACCTAAGTTTGAAGGTGGTAAAGAATTGTAAAACTATCCAAAAGAATAGTAAAACTGACAAATATAAAGAATTAAAGTTTAATTATCCTCTATTTCTAACAAAGTCCATGCTTAGAGCACGAGTTAGTAGCCATGGAGACGCAGAGGCTTTGATTGAATAAAAATTATTCCTTCATTTACAGATTGATGCTGTGTCTTCCTCCCTTCAACTTTCCCCCTGTGTGTTCTGTCATCAGAATATTATTGTCTAATATGCCAGTTAGCTGCAGAGTGGCTATTATCGGAAGGAAACATACGCTAAGAACAAACAGTCCCCTGCTCTGCTGTGTCATTTTAGAAACAATGACCGCGAGTGTTTTGTCACTGTACCAACAAGATTTCAAAGCCCCAAGATATATATTATTGATACTAATCAAAATCATAACAATAATAATTGGTTGTTTATGGCTGCCACCACATAGAGAAAGCCAGAGTAAGCTTTCAAATATTTATCAGGTCAAATTATTTCCAGGCTTTATACGCAATTAGACAGAAGTCCAAAGCCTTTACTGTGTCTTCAGCAGCATGAATCTGTTGCTACAGACCCTGGCTTGAATGTCAACCTGAGTGTACTGTGAACTTCAGCTTTGTCTTGCCATTCCTTTCGTACCTGGTCTCATAGTGGAGAGTACTTGGGCTGCAGTACACTTAGGTGCATGATTTCCTTGTCTACCTGTCTTTGTAGTTAGGTTGATTCTTTTCTTATTTCTATACATTCATCACTGCACACTAGCTGATCCTTATCACTTTCTTGGCTTTGACAACTTTTTGTGTTTTCTGCCACCACATCATTTTGCATGTAGAAGGAATGACACATTCTTCAAGGTCTGAGACCACAAGAAGAAGCAATTAGAGCAGCCATCTTCTTGTTTCATCTGTCACATCTCTATGTTCTTTTTTCTCACATTCACAGTCTGCAATATTTATTGCCACAGTCTCATTATTTGATACTTGTTTAATTTTTCATACGTTGATGAAATGGTGTATCAAAATCTCAAGTATCCCCTGTAGTAGGCTAAGTCCAAAGTGCAGTAGGTATCATGAACTTTGTAATTAAACTAAATAAATGAAGAAATGATGTAACATCTGTCAATTTTCTGAAGGTCTTTTTTTTGTTGTTGTTGTTTAAGTCGACTAGCTCATTGGACACAACAATCCAACCTCAGTGACCTGACTTCTTTTATCTGGTGGATCTTTCAGAACTGAAACTCAGGGCCTAGTGGATTATAAACAGGTGCTTTACCAAAAGCCTACATCCTCCAATCACTTGAGATTTCTGCGGCAGGGTATTAGTATGTAGATGGGACTGGCATTACCTTTATAATGCAAATTGGCCTCCACCTAGTCCTCCCCCTGGAGCCACCTGGCAAGTGCTGAGATGACCAATATTGGCCACCACAACTTGCTAAATACTTTTGATTTTATCCCAAGGCCCCTTTGATGAACCATACCCAGAAGAATAAAATAGTATCACTATCATGTGGCTTTCCTTTAATATTAGGCAGACGTTACTTTCAGTCAGCAAGGTCAGAGATCATGCATTCCTGGGCCGCAAGAAATGTCATCCTAGTATTGTGAAAAGAACCCACGGATTATACTATAAGATGTTCTAAGATCTAAGTTATTGTAATAGTTTGTATTGCCACATTGACAGGAATTAGAGTCTCTTAGAAAACATACCACCATGCATGCCTCTGAAGGGTTATAGAGATTAGATGAACCTCTGAGAACACAAGATAATATTTTAGATTGAGGAGGGAAGACCGACCTAACCTTTGGATACCACCATACTATGGCCTAAGGTCCTAGACTGAGTCAAAAAGAGAAAGCAGTGTTAGCATAAGCATTTACCACCCTTTGCTTCCTGAATCCAGATGCATTTTGACTGGCTAGCTGTTTGTTTTAATTGGCATGTCTTCCATGCCATGACAAACTAAGTCTTCTAAAGCTGTAATCTCAAAACCCATCCATTCTTTCCTTAAATTGCAGTCAGATATTTGATCTCAGCAATGATAAAAGTTGCAAAGGCAGCTGGAAAGAGCTTAAGTCCAAAGGACCTAAATTTTACAATCAGAACTAAATTTGGGATTTAGCTCAGTCACTGTTTAGCAATGTGATACTGGGCCATTGATAAAATTTCTCTGTATTCTTGTCTTTGCTTCAAAATCTCTACTTAGCTCATTCCATTTTCCTGCAAAATTGAAAATGTCGTTATTTTTTTCTGCTGTGTAGTACTCCATTGTGTAAATGTACCACATTTTCCTTATCCATTCTTTGGTCGAGGGGCATTTAGGTTGTTTCCAGGTTCTGCTATGACAAACAAAGCTTCTATGAACATAGTTGAGCACATGTCCTTATGGCACGATTGAGCATCCTTTAGATATATACCCAAAAGTGGTATACTGGTTCTTGAGGAAGGTTGTTTCCTAATTTTCTAAGAAATTGCCACACTGATATGCTAAGGGGCTGTACCAGCTTGCATTCCCACCAGCAATGCAGAAGTGTTCTCTTTTCCCCACAACCTCTCCAGCATAATTTGTTTATAGTGTTTTTGATCTTGGCCATTCTTACCAGTGTAAGATGGAATCTCAGTTGTTGTGATTTGCATTTCTCTGATGTCTAAGAATGTTGAACATTTCCTTAACTGTCTTTCAGCCATTTTAGATTCCTCTGTTGAGAGTTTTCTGTTTAGGTATGTACTCCATTTCTTAAAAATTAAATTATGTGTTCTTTTGGTGTCCAATTCTCTGTGTTCTTTGTATATTTTGGAGATCAAACCTCTGTCTGATATGGGGTTAGTCAAGGTCTTTTCCCATTTTGTTGTCTGTTGTTTTGTCTTATTGACAATGTCCTTTACTTTACAGAAGCTTTTTTTTTTTTGAATGAGGTAACCCAAACACAGAAAGACAATTATCACATGTACTCACTGATAGGTGGTTTGAAAGCATAAAGCAAAGAAAACCAGCGTACAAACCACAATCCCAGAGAACTTAGACAACAACGAGTACCCTAAGAGAGACATACATAGATCTAATCTACATGGGAAGTAGAAAAAGACAAGATTTCCTGAGTAAATTGGGAGCATGGGGACCTTGGGGGAGGGTTAAAATGGAGAGGGGAGAGGCAGGGAGGAGAGCAGAGAAAAATGTAGAGCTCAGTAAAAATCAATAAAAAAGAAAGAAAGAAAAAAAAACTTTACTTAAAAAGAGAGATGTGTACCACACAAACTTTCAGAATGATAAAACTTAGATCAAGGGAGAATCCTTTTGCTGTGGTGTATACACAATAAACTGTTGATGCAGAATTTGAAGATAGGGACTGAATTCCAGGAAAACAACCAGAATATGAGGAGGTTCTGAGGTAGAGAGGCAATTGGAGACTTGATCTAATAAAACAAAATAAATCAAAACAAAAAAAGAGGGTAGTGAGACATGATTCTGCAGAGGCAGGAAAGGTGAGTTGTTGAGGTCCTACAACAGTGATAAGCCAGAAATGAACCAGTCAGGGAAGCTGCATGACCCACATGCATTTGGTTTTGATGATAGCATACCTCATATCACATAACCCATGAATCACTCAGGTAGAATTTGGGCTCATATTTTGACTGTAGTTTCCCTATTTTCCTATGTCTCTATCATTGCTTTATATTACCTTATCTAAATAAATATTTGTCTCCATCCATCACCAGATGAAGGTTCTATGGTGGTATGCAAGATATTCGTCATTATTGCTATAGGATAGAGTCATTTCAGGTTGCCTATCCTCAGCTGCCCAAGGGACTAACTGGGGACATCACCATGAGCTCCTGGGAGCCACTCTAGGGTCAAGTCTCTTGCCAACCCTAAAGTGGCTCGCTTAACTAAGAATTGTGGTTCTGTGCTCCCCTGTCCAACCTTCCTTTATCCCAATCCTCCTGTTTCCCCAAGTTCCCCCCCCTCCTTCCCTTCTAACTTTTCTCTCCCCATCTCCCCTTACCCCCATCCCACCCCCAAGATCCCAATTTTCTCCCCGGCAATTTTGTCTACTTCCCATAGCCAAGAGGATAACTATATGTTTTTCCTTGGGTTCACCTTCTTATTTAGCTTCTTTAGGTTTACCAATTGTAGTCTCCGTGACCCTTATATAAGGCTAGAAACCAATTATGAGTGAGTACATCACATGTTCATCTTTTTGGGTCTGGGATACCTCACTCAGGATAGTGTTTTCTATTTCCATCCATTTGCATGCAAAATTCGAGAAGTCATTGTTTTTTACCACAGTGTAGTACTGGTCTGAGCTCCCAAGGTCCCAATGAGGAGCGGAAGGAGGGAGAAGATGAGCAAGGAACTCGAGACCACGAGGGGCGCACCCACCCACTGAGACAAGGGGGCTGATCTAGTGGGAGCTCACCAAGGCCAGCTGGACTGTGACTGAAAAAGCATGGGATAAAACTGGACTCTCTGAACATGGCGAACAATGAGGGCTGATGAGAAACCAAGGACAATGGCATGGGGTTTTGACCCTACTTCATGTTCTGGCTTTGTGGAAGCCTAGCCAGTTTGGTTGTTCACCTTCCTAGACATGGACGGAGGGGGGCGGACCTTGGACTTTCCATAGGGCAGGGAACCCTGACTGCTCTATGGACTGGAGAGGGAGGGGGAGAGGAGTTTGTTTGGGGGAGGGGGAGAAGGGTGGGAGGAGGGAGAGGGAAATGGGAGGCTGGGAGGAGGCGGATACTTTTTTTCCTTTTCTGAATAAAAAAAAAACAAAGAAAAAAAACATTTGTCCTTTAGTAAGATATTTTTGTTAAATTTTATTTGTTTTTGTCATACTGTTTTGCCTAAGGCCTTTTTATGTAAGTATGTAGTACACTTTGCATGATTAATTCTCTCTTATCTTCCCTTGCCATGTCTTCCTATCCTTCCAGTTGTCCCTTTGTTCCTTAGGAAGTTTGCTTTTACTCTCATGTCTCCTGTACATACATAGTTGTAATTTGATATGTGAATATCTTTATGATATGTTGACTTCTTTTATTCTTTTTAAAATTAATTTTTAAATTTCATTTTACATTTCATCCATAGTTCTCCCTCCCCTTCTCCTATCCCCACTTACCTCAAGCCCAAACCCCATCCACTCCTCCCAACATCCCAACAGGTAAGGGCTCTCATGGGGACTCAATAAAGTCCAGCATATTGAGTTGGTTCAGGGCCAAGACCATGTCCCCATCATTAAGGCTGAGCATGGTAACCCCATAGGGAATGGGCTCCAATAAGCTAGCTCCAATAAGATCTATCCAATAAGATAGATACTGGTCCGACTGCCAGGTGCCTCACAGATAGTCCAAACTTCACCACTGCCTCCCAATATGGAGGGCATAGTTCTAGACCATAGAAGCTCCACAGCTGTGGGTCTGGAGTTCATGAATTTCCTTGAACTTGGTTCAGCTGTCTCTATAGATTTCTCCATCATGATCTTGACCCCCATTGCTCATATATTCCCTCCTCCCTCCTTTCGATTGATTTCCCTGAGCTCAGCCTAGTGCTTGGTTATGGATCTCTGCATCTGGTTCCATCAGTTGCTGGATGAAGGCTCCCTGATGACAGGTTATTCACCAGTCTGATTACAGCAGAAGGCCTGTCCAGACTTCCTCTAGGAGTCGTAGCTGGGGGCCGTCCTTGTGGAATCCTGGGGATTTCTTTAGCCCCAGGTTTCTCCCTAACCACATAGTGGCTCCCTATATCAAGATATCTCTTTCATTGCTCTCACACTTACTCCCTTTCCTTCCTCTACCATCCCATTCCTTCATATTCTCATCTCCCATGCCCTCAACTTCTTTTATTCTTTAATCCAGTGACTTCATGACTACAGATAAATTACCCAGTTTTGCTTTACTAAGATTGCTATGAAAAGTAAATGAGAAACAAATACTTGAAATAATTTACATATACTATAACTCTTAGCTTTATTTCTATTATTATAATTTGCTTAGGTACATAGCCAGGGTATATATGAAACTCCTGAGCAAGCTGAGAAGGGACACTGCTGTATTTCAGATGTTCCTTTCTGTCTCTCATTGAATTCTACCATGAAAGTTATTCTTATGGGGCAATGTGTTGAGATTTTATTTCCTAATCTCCTCTCTGCTGGAAATTCATTTTTTTCTCTTGGGACCAATTATTCATCTGTGACTCTCAGTTTCCCTGTCTTTAATGAGGATTGAAGATTTGGGTACAAATCTCTTTGGGGATGGTAACAGGTCACAATGAGCTAAGAAGGCTTAGGGCCCTTGGAAAAAAATGCTAATCTGAATTTTAAAAAGCTACTGTCATTTTTGATGTCACGGTTGAAAGGTGACAGATATACACAATGAATTACCCTTAATAAATTGCTCTGGAAGTCGCATAAAATTGCCCTGAAGATGTCTAGACATAGTGGGTCTCCTTGGTATTAGGAAAGCTGTAGAAATGTCAATTAAGATGAATGCCCAAAGGCAAAAAGGGAAAAAGAAAGCCATCAGTTTTTGAGTCTAAGAAGAATCTAACTATCTTCCTCTGAACTCTTAATAGTTGAACATAAATTTCTCTAGTGCCTTCTCTGCCTAGAAGATACATTGTTCCTGTTTTAACAAACTAGAGTCTGAAGCTTAATGATTTCTCCAGGGTTAATCAGCAGCTATTGGAAGCTGTTTGTTCTGAACTCTAACTCTGGACTCTCTAGTTAGATTTGCAAAGTCATTGGACCTTAGATGCAACACATCACCATGGCAGAAATAGTCAGATCTTTCCCCTTCCGTTCACAGCTGTTCACCTAGCCATCTTGCTCATTGCCAGTTATGATACCGTTTTAACAATGTGTAGAGAATTGCTGTAGAGAGAGCCTGTCCCAAGAGCAAGATGTGAAAGGAGTCAGGTAATTTCAAGTGTTTCTAGCCCTCATGGACTCCATTGTCTTCGTAACAAGCCATTATTTTGTTATTCTCCTATTACTTACATGCCAAAACTTCTTCATCATATACTCTGCTTTTAGTGACTACAAAAGATGAATTATACTTGATATGGCATAGAAGGTTAAAGACACTGAACTATCACAAAAATTGTCTGGGTCTCAGTTATTTCATCTGATAGGATCATATTGCTCATATGATCATTTGGCCTTATGATTCTGTTGTTGTAAAAAATTAGTTATCAAGCCTACTGAATATATTAAGTAATAATTAATTTGCTTTCCAGTTTTTAATTAACTGGGGACTTAAGCAGCTGCCAGATATAACTCGTGATCAGCATGACATGCAAGGCCGAGGGCCACCTTGAGATGAAGTATCCAGTGGGAAACAGAGATTTTCAGCATACCATGGGAGGAGAAGAGCTGCAATTAGGCGCTAAAACAGCAATGTGACCTTCGGAACAATAGCAGTTTTCCTCTGTTCCTGAAAGTACTTCAGCGTGAGAGAGTCGAAGTTAGGAGCTATTGACAACTCTTAAGCTTTCTAGTAAAAGCCTGAGGAACTTCCAGGGCCTGGTTGAATGACCTTTTAAAAATAACTGGTCAGGATACTTTTGAATTACTTTGGTAATATTAGGGTCAGTCCCACTTTAGCTGAATATGTTTTTATTACAAGATAAAATATTTTGTGTATCTGCTAACTGCCATGAATTTATGGGTTCAAAAGCAATGTTTTTATTTTTTCCCTAAGGTGTGGAGAGAGTATGCTAAGCGCAGTTTATTTGAAGTTTGGTTTCCACTTGCTGCCACTGGTTCAGGGGTATGACAGAAAATAATGAGGAAATTGCTGTGAATAGTGTGCATGTACAAACGCTAGCTGTTTATTGAGAACAAAAACCACATAGGACCTTAACTGATTTTTTGTCTTATTTTAGAAGATGCTTAATATTAATCTTGGCCAAAAACTCTTATAGTTTTGCTACAGGATGTGTGCGTGTGTGTGTTAGCTTTCTTCAATACATGAAAAATAAAGAGTATTTAATCTCAGACAAGCCAATTCACTTAACTTCCCGGTGTTCTATCTTTTTATCCTAACAAATTCCCACATTGTCTCTTTATATTGCACTTTACTTTCAGGGTTATCAGCCAGATTCTTCACTTCATATTAATCTGCAAGCTACAAATACACCTTGGTTAATCACAGCCTCGGGTCTTCAGACAGGGAAAAAGGCATGATGATGAAATTCAGCCTTTTCTGCTGTTAGTTCCTAGTTAGGTTTTCGGGACAACTTAAGCGTTTCTTCCAACAAGCCTTGGCCACGAGTGCTGCCTGATGAGATAGGTATGAGCCTCGGAACCCACAACATTTTGAATTTTTCTTATACATTGCCTTGCAACTTGTATTTTTCCCTTCCCCTGCATGATAGACTCCCTTTAGTGTCTTCAGGGAGGGTTCTATTTCAAGAGTATATTCACTAGACTGAAACATTTTTGGTGAGGAAAACCAAGAATCTATGCAGTAAATGAATGAGTGGATGCATTCAGTTTTTTTGTTTTGATTTTAAAGTGGAGGAACTAAACTGGCCCCTTCCCAGCCAGTTCACTGCATTACTGCTATGTGTCTTGGACTATAAGATATTTGGAAAAGAGGTCTCAGTCCACTGGAAATGGTGCCAATGAGGGAATTTATATATATATTTTTGTTTTCTTTAATAATAAAATAAAACTTGCCAAAAACAGTGGGAAGGAGAGAGAAAAGTTGCCATGACAACCTCCAACGCTGTACCTCTGAAAATTCAGTTTATACATTTAAAAAATGTGCCTTTACTTTTCCTCATAGAGACTGGGATTTTGTTATCTGCTACGCAGTTTTATGGAGGAGGTTTTAATGATACCTGTCAATTTTAGAGGTAAAAACAAAATTTTATATATATCACAGCTGGTAAAAAATACTTTTAGTCTTGCATACTTTTTATGTTTCTAAGTTAAATGTGTTTAGTGAGTTTTGGTCTAGGGTTAGGGTTAGGGTTAGAGTTAGGCTCACTTCTAGTCCAGAAAGTAGACTGATCTCACACTTGCCCACCTTATCACACGTTTCTCGAAAATAAACCAGAGTCTTGTAATATCAAGCTGAATAAATCATCAAAGGAGGATAAAGACAGATACTCACCAGAAAAAAAAAAAAAAGAAAACCAAGAGTGTATGAAGGTTAAAGCTTCACATCAGAGTTTGTTATGAATCTTGGCTACTTTGTCCTGTACTAGCTAGCTACATGGAATGGAAGATATTGGCTAATTTTCTATATGCCTGTGTTCGATCATGTGTAAACTAAGGAGGATAAATTTCAAATAGTAGTGCAATATTAAAATTAATCAGCACAACTAAAACACAGAAGAGCTCATATAATGCCTAATGATGATGATGATGAAGATGATGGTTATTACGATAATTGTCATGGTGATAGTGAATATGATGGTGATGTGATGATAATGACGGTCATTCTGGGATACTTCATTATTACTGTTTTATGTGTATAGAGCTCATTAAAACAAACAAACAAACAAACAAACAAACAAACACAGCAAACTTACATTGGCAATGTTTACTCCAGGAAACACATTGATGATATCAGGCTCCAAGAAAGTCTGTAGGGCATTTTCTTAATTGACCCAGATCATTATGGGTGTTGCCACCCATGGGTTTGTGGTCCTAGGTTAGATAAAAAAGCAGGATGAGCAAGCTGTAAAGAGCAAGTGAGTAAACATTATTCCTCTGTACTCCCTGCATCACCTCTTGTCTCCTGATTCCTGCCCTCCTTCAGTTCCTGCCTTGATGTCTTCCATGATGACCTGTGATATGGAAGTGTAAGTAAAATAAATCCTTTGTTTCTTAGGTTATTTTTTATTGCTGGATTTCATTACAGTAATAATAACCCTAATTAAGACAATGGCTGCCTTGAAAACCTCTTAGAAAGAATTTGGGTTTAAGAACTTTGTCATTTAGTATGGAATATGGATTAATCAAACATTACAAGGTAAATAAAAATAAATTCAATCTCCTTAAGACAATATCAAGTCTCTGATTGTGTCTATTATTAGTTTGCTGCTCATCCATGCTTACCTTCCCAAAATAAGCTGAAACAAAGCCCTATAATCATCATGTTCTATACGATGAGTCTATCCATCATGCACTAACTTCTCACTGTTCTGATCTTTAAAGCACACCAAAGACCAATGTCATGCCCATTTTTTCATTTTCTGCTTACTTGGACACATCTACTCCTACCTCCAAATTTCTTCATTGTCTAATAGCTATTGTATTAGCTGTTAGGAAATATTTTTATCTTGTTTAACTCTTTGAGATTATAATATGATTACAATATTTTTCCCTTCCCTTTCTACCTTCAAGCCCTCCCACCATACATCACTCTTCACTATTAAATTCATGGCCTTTTTCATTGCTACTGCCTTCATATATGTACATTACATATATATTTAGGAGTACTTTTATATAACATATAAAACATATATTTAGAAATACTCCTAAATATAACTGTTAAGTATGTTTAATGCTATTTGTATATATGATTTTAGGGTTAGCCATTTGGTTCTGGACATCCATTTGGTTTGTTCTTCCCTGCCCTGGGGAAGACCACCTTTCCTTCCCCCCCCCAATACTTTTCTCAGTTGTATATAGTTATTTATATATCATGAGATGACTTTGCTCAATTGGACATGTCCATTGATGTCATCCTTGTTCAGCTCACCTTGGTGAGTCTTTATGGGTGTGGCTTCTGGTATTACTAAGAAACACCATCTCACAGCATGCTCCCTGATCCTCTGGTTCTTTCATTTTTTCCTTGGCCCTTTTATCTAATGTCCCCTTAACCTTATGTGTGGGAGTTCTTTGTAGATGTATCCACCGGGACTGGGTTCCATAATTCTGCATTTTGATTGTGGTTTTGCGTAATGGTCACTCTGTTGCAAAGAGAGGCTTCTTTGGTGAGGAGTGAAGACTAAACTTTTCTGTGGTATAATGATAAATGTTTATAGATTGTTGTCAGGAATTATGTTAGGAGAGTAGTAATTATAGATTTCCCCCCAATAACATGATTTTACTAGCAGTGAAAAGTTAGTTAGGTTTCCACTGCTTCTTTTCTTTCTTTCTGAGCAGTCCCAAATCTGTTTAGAGAGATGTTGGTTTCTGCCAAATAAGCATGCCACTCTAGAACCCTTAGGACTATCATGTCATGCTGGTCTTCCATTGCATCATAGCATCAAAGCTAGTTAGGACTGTTGTTTGCTTCCCTCCTTTGGAAGCTCTCATGGTACCTTTTACTACCATAAAAGATGGTCCTCAAGGAGGAGGCATTAGATAATTTCCAGCTCAGGGGTCTCTGGGCCCTGTTTCTCAACAGATATTCTTAGAAATAGGTATTAATCTTATATGTCTTTGGCCAACCAAGGACAAACAGTAGGCTGTGTGTTTGGGGAGTCTCTTAGACAGTCCTGGTAAGCAATTACAAAGAGGGCTTCTCATGTCTGGTATTGGGTTCTGTTAGGGTCTGTGACTCTTGGAGGAAACATTGCTATGTCAGATGAGGTAAGTTTGTTAAAGTTGTATATGTATATTTATAAACAGATTTCCTATTAAGATTTATGTCACATGAGCAAACACTGGTAGGCCCTCTGTCACTGTACCACTTACTTTTCTGTTACTATGAATTAATAATTGAGAAAAAGCAACTTAAATATGGAAGAAATAATTTGTCTCATTGTAGTCTTGTGTTGGCAGAAGCCACTTGTCCATTCCTGGCTTCCTTGGCCCATAGCTTAAGCATATTTCTGGATAATTCATATTTTAAGTGAACCCATTTCTATTATTTTATATTTTACCACAAGGTTCATGGCTTACTGGCAAGGTTCCAGCTGGCAGCTGGCGTCTTTCTCCTCTGGCAGCTACATGGCATACCACTTACTCCACCTTCTTTCTTTCAGCATTCAGTTTAGTTTTCCCACCTAGCTCTATTCTGCTAAGCCACTGGCTGAAACAGATTTATTCATTAACCAATAAAAGCAATACATAGACAAAAGGACTTCTCATATCAGTTTTGGCCTCAGGAGTTTGAAACAATTGATCATGTTGTATCCACAGTCAGAAAGAAGATGGGGATGAATGATGGTACTCAGTTTCCTTCTTTTTGTTTGATTAGCGACTACTACCCATGAAATGGTGTCACCCATGTTTATTGTGTCTTTCCCTTCAGCTCAGTCTAGAGACCCCCTCACAAACTTGCCCCAAGATTGTCTCTAGGTGATTCTAGAGCCTTTCAAATTATCAAGGAGTATTAACAATCACAAAGTTAGCCCATGTAAAGTTGATGTTGAAACATGTGACTTTTGAACTATAACCTCTCACCCCATCCCCATGTACTCATTGCTATCTTATAATGCAAAAATTCATTTGGTCTAACTTCAGAAGTCCCCAATGTCTCTAATAGTTCTAACACTTTAAAATCCTAAGCTTAAGCCTCTTCTGAGACTCAAGAAAATTTTTCAACTATGAGCATTTATTTAACAAACAAACCAAAAACTAGTACATACTTCCAATATACACCAACACAGTATAAAGCTTTACATTCCAATAGGGAGAAATGGTTGCATAGCAAGGAAAGATTAAAACCAAGAACACAAATCAGCAGAGCAAATTGGGCAACTAGGACTCTTGAAGTGTCCCTACCAGTGGGATGTGAACAGAACCGAATTCGCCCTGGAGGGGAGGAATGAAGGGGACAAAAGACATGAGAAACGACAGCAAGTTGGGCTTTCTGATCAAGCTGACACTTTATTATTTCTCAGGAGCTGTATATGGCAAACAGGCAGGGGAGAGAAGGGTGTCAGGTCTGCTGGAATGTCATTGATCTAACAGGAATGTCAGGTCTGGAGATGTCTCTAGCTGATGAGGAAATACTGAGGTCTGAAACTGTTAATTAACAAAGGAAATGCTAATTGTTTCTAAAGTCTGGGGCCTGCAGGTCTTGCAGGGAGACAAGATACTAGGTTAATGTTATAGGTCCTGAACTATCCCTGCAGAGGTGACAGAGGTGAATATTTTACTTAACTTGTGCATTTAAGATGGCTGTAAACAAAATACTGGTCTCAAAGTACAGGTCTTTGCTTCTGGCATTGAAGGAATCATCTGGGCTCTAGGAATCTTGCAGCCCCCTTTCTCCCACTGTCCTGTGGTCCATATATCCTCTCATTTGCACATGGTGTACATGGTTCATGCATCATTTCTCAGTAGGCATCCAAACATCCTACAGTATTCATTGCAATGTAGAGTTTACCCTTTCAGCTTTGGGCTGTGTGCCACTGAAGAATCTTTGTAAGGAATTCAATCCTGCTATATATTTTCTAGTCTCATCAATCATTCTGAACCATGGCACAAGCCTCCATTATCCCTTCACTCTTGCATATATCAGTATATAATACAAGTATCAAACATAAGATGCTTCCAAGTTTGACTAAAAACTCAAGATATGGTATGTCTACCTTGTATTCTATTATATATTATATTGGTTTTGGTGTGTCTTCTAAGCTAACCTGTGGAAAACACTTACCTATTATTTTTAGAACAATGAGCCCCTTCTGTGGTATTCTTAGTTAAGATTTCTTTCAAATGAGTTTAGATTTTCCAAATAACACATTTAGTAGGAGGGTCTTGCCCCTAGAGTATGCTTCCTATTGCCCCAGTCCCTGCATAGAACAAGGTATTTCTATTTAGTAGAACTAATTTCTTTAACAATAAAATAATTATAGCTGATTTGTCTGGACCATCCTAGAAAACACACATGCTTTCCTTAAAAAACTTAATATTCATCTTTTTATTCTCTCTCTGTCTTTCTGTCTCTCTGTCATTCTCTCTCTCAAACACACACACACACACACACACACACACACACACACACACACACACTTTAGATCTAAATAAGAGCTGTCATTTGTAACCATGTCACATATTGAATATGTTCCCATGTTACTGTTTTAGAATTTCTTCTATGAAACAAATTAGTCTATTACTTTTGGTGATAAGCTTCAGTTAAGGTCTCAGACACACGTAGAATACCACTTGCTTCTTTGACAGAATATAACTTAAATGGTTCTAGAGCAGTTGCCAGAAGAATTGCTACTCTCTTCAGAAAGTTCAAGAGCTAGGTCGTCACAGTCCACATTTTTTACAGCATTTTTGTCTTTCAAATTTCTACCAGAATGGCCCATTAAACTCTGCTTACAGCATTCTAGGGCTTTTGTAGACTGAAGTTCTAAAGTATTCCTCATTTTTTCCTTAACCCAGTTGCATAGGTTCAGAAATCACACAGGCAGGTTTATTCTGGCAACAGCACAATTTTCTGTATGAATTACTTGTTTCATTTCTGTGACCAAATACATGAGAAAAATATTTCACCTTCACAGTTCACAGTTTGAGGGTGTAGTCCATCATGGCACATGCTTGAGGGGGTAGGTCACATTGCATCCACATAAAATGAATGTTATTGCTCTGAATCCCAGTTTATAAAATGGTGCTATCTACATTTAGGTTGCTTTCCCTACTTCTGTTGATTAGATCTCAAGGCTTTCTCACAGGCAGGTTCAGAGGCCTATCTCCTAGATGGTTCTAGATCATGGGATATTGACAATATTAATACCACAGACACCAAGCCAGATTTCATCTTATTTACCTCAGGGAACTTTTTCTGCTACTCTTGTGTTACTCAGAGTTAACATGCTTCTTTCTTTACATTTTTTTTTCTCACCCAAAAGCCAAGCAGAGTCCATGATATGTAATAGATAGCAAATATTGCTAAAAGGAAGATACAGTAGTTAGTATGCAGAGAGGATGTGTCCTAAAGATTCTGGTGAATTTAAAATATTTGTAAATAATGTTTTAGCTACACAAGACATAGAAGTTAGCTACATAAAAATTAACCTTACTTGGACAAATCCATTTTATTTGAATTGTAAAACACAAAAAACCCACAAAAAATGGATACACTAAATCTTTATTACTATATTTAGTTCTAAACACAACTTTGGAAAGTTGAGGGAAATGTATCACTGGTTACTAAGAGAATTGTTGTATGCTTTGGTTGTACCTGAATTCTACTTGAAAGCCCCTATATGTTTTGTTTTAAGATATTGGTTGTTTTTATAATAAATTAGAAATTATTGTTCCATTTGTACAGACCGTGGAACAGTGAATATGGTTTAAAGTTGCTATTTATATGCACAGTAAAAGATAGGCTGTGAGTTTATCTTTTAGAGCACAGAAAGTGATTGCAAGTCTTTGCATAGAAAGAAGTGCCTAATGGACACTCTTCAATATCTGAAATGTCATGTGTCTTTCTGGAGAAAATATTTTTCTGAGACAAATGCTCTTTGATTTATTTGTCACGTATATGGTGTTTACTGCCTTTTACTCAGGCACCACATAGGTAGGCTTGATCAAATCTGTGCAAAAAAATGGTAGAAGCTATAGATCTGCTTTCTAGGGAACATCTTTGTACAAAATATATCCCCAGTTCACTTTTCCAATTTCCAAAACAGTTTTATGCCAAGGAAGTGATGTGTTTTGAACCTGAGCAATTGAATGTATCACCTCACATATTTTTCTGTTTCACTTTTCCTACCCAAACAAAACTGATGTTGAACATGCCATTTCCATTTGCTATCTTGATTCTCTCATTATATCCTCAAGGAATCTAGAATCATCTAAAAAGTGCTGACAGAATGAAGCTCTAGAATTTGTAAGATGTCACACACGTTGCTCTTCTCTGTGCTTGGCACTGAATCCTACATCTGGAAGTTCTCACTTTCTCTAAAGCAAGTACATGGAAGGAAATACTTTATCATAATAGATAATCAATTGCTAGTTGGAAGGATGCTAAATAAAATGTTTTTTCAGGTTATTGAATTATTGTGAAGACTTTAGTAGTGACCAAAGTTATTAAAATATATTGCCAAAGGCAAGGTGCTAAGATTCTTCAAGACTTGGATGATAGATGTTTTTGTCCATATACAATTATTTCAGTGTTTAAAATTTTTAAGTTCTGTTTTATTAAAGCCACTCATTCCTCATCTTCTGAAGTTCCAATAAATATTAAGAAATGTGATATTTGCTTTCAATTTTCAACTTGATATGACCTAGAATCACCTGGTAAGAAAGCATTAATGAGGAATTATCTATATCAGGCTGTATTGTGGACATATCTGCAGCGGGATTATCTTGATTGATGTGGGTCAACTCATTCTAAAAGTGAGAGACACCATTCCTTGGTTTGGGGTTTGGGGGTATAAAAAGAGTAGAGAAAGCAAACTAAGTAATAGATACAAATCTAATCATTCTTCTCTGTTCTTGTCTGACAATCTGATGGGCCAGTTGCTTCAAGTTCCTGCTACTTTTGCTCCCTTGCTATAATAGGATGTAAGTTGTGATTGTGAACTAAAATTAATGTGAGTTAAATGTTGTGGGACAATGGTCTGTACCCTGTCATTTGTATTTTAGTAAAAGGCTGATTGACCAGTAGCTAGGCAGGAAGTATAGGCTGGGCGACCAGGCATGAAGTAGAGGCAAGGTGACAAGAACAGACGAATTCTGGGAAGAGGAAAGAGTAAGTTTGCAGTTGGCACCCAGGTGCAGAGGAAGCAAAATGAGAGTTCCTTGCTGACAAAAGTAGCAACCCACATGGCTAATACAGACAAGAATTATGGGCTAATAAAAGTTATAAGAATTAGTTAATAAGATTCCTGGGCTAATAGGCCATCCAATTTATAATTAATGTAGACCTCTGTGTGTTTCTTTGGGGCTGAATAGCTGAGGGATTGGGTGAGACAGAAAACCCAGTCAACAGTTTAACAATCAACAGTCAAAATAAACTGTTTTCTACAAATTGTTTCCTGTGGTTTCTTCACACAGCAACAGACTAATCTGCTTGTAGAAAAGAATACAGAAAGTTTCTCAGTAATACAGATTTTTATAGTAAAGTATGATTTTGATATTACTGCTTATTGTGTTTAGATGGGAAGTTTCATGCCCAATTAATACTACATTGGTTGACACATGCAAAAGAACCCAACTGAAGTGGGAACTATTTTACCATTTTTATTCTGCATACTAAGGTTTTGATGAAGCAGAAGAGGAAGAAATGGAGAATTTGAAGCTTACACCCCCCCCCCCCGCCGGAGAGAACATTATACAAACAATCATAAAACTAAAAAACTGTATGACATGAACATTATCTTATAGGTAGATATTGCCTGGGAACAAAACTGACAGAACAATGAATTTAATAATAAGAAGAGGAAATTTTCACAGAGGAGTGGCTTTGGACTTCCTGCTCAGGGAGTTGAATTTTCTTCTGTAGACAAGTGTGAAAGCCGCAAGGCAAGGCACAATAAGGTGAAGGGAGTGCAAACTACAGGAAGCCATTCATGATTTAGTGTTCAACATGATTAGACAGCAGACATGACGAAGGAGATTATTTCAAAGACATCTCAGCAGCAGAAACATTGCATTGAAATAATGGAAGCTTGATAAACTAATCAAGTAAAAATGCAGTATGATTCATTAAATCTGCTTCAGCTAAATAACAGTTGAGGTATGTATACACATATGTGATCATGTGTATGTGCGTCTGCTAGAGCATGTGTGTAGACCATAACATGATTTTAGGCATCTTCCTTAATCCTCCTCTATATTATTTTCTAACATGGAGTCTTGGGTAACTAATTATGCTTCCTGGCTGACCAGAAGGCCACGGGCCCCACCATGACTCTGCTTCTCCAACCCTATTTACTTTTCAGGAATGCAGGATTATGCCTCTTTTGTGTGTGTATGTGTGTTCTGTTTTTTGAGGTTAGACTCTGGTCCTTACACATATATGGCAGGTACTCTACTGACTGTGCCATCTACCCGACCCATCATGGGTAATTTATTATTTTAAATATTTCACAAACGTTCGATTGGAATATATATGTGCTGTGCTGAGAATTATTTATTATACTTCTAAAAGTCACTTTTAGCTATTTTCTTAAATTTTATTTGACAATGCCCTTGGGAGGTGAGAGAGCAAAGGAAGTGACACACAAAGGACAGTGTGGCCCTTGAGTGTGGTAACTGTACCATCATTGATTGTTCTTCACTTCCTCAGATTTCTCAAAAGGTTTAGATGGAAAAGTGGAGGAGGACTCTGATGGCTTTAGGGCTTTATAGCTTTTTGCTAGAATGGAATCAATCTGTATCATAGTCAAGACTATTATTTCATACAATTAATATTTTATTTAGAAATTAGAGATAATTTCTGAGTGCAAATAAATTGTGAGAAACTTTGCACTGCATTTGAATACCACCACAGGATATTCACTGTAAGCAACCAAATGGACAGAATGAGTTGGCCAACTGACATTACCTAGTTTCTATTGTTGGCTGCTCAGGTGCCCTAATGCTTACACAGTGGATTATAAAGGTTGTCAGTGGGTTGGCTGAGCCAGAAACTGAAGGCCCAACAGCAGGTGCTTCTCGTCAGAACTCAGATATACCATAGTGTCCTTGTTAGGGTTCTTGTTGCTGCAACAAACACCATGACCAAAAGGAAAGCTGGAAAGGAAAGGGTTTATTTGGTTTGCACTTCTATATTACTATTTATCATCAAAGGAAATCAGGACCAAAAATCAAAAGCCATAGGCATTTCTGTTTATTAGCTTAGAAGCCTGCTTTCTTATAGAACCGAGGACCACCAGCCCAGCAATACCACAACACACAATGGCTGAGCCCTCCCCTGCAGTCTTGTTACATTAGCTACTTTATGTTTATAGGCCAGCAGATTAAGACTTTGGGCTGTGATAGAAGTGACCGACTCAGATGATCATGAATAGATAGCTGCAGCTTGTTGCATGAATTTCTTGTTGACACAAATAAATGTGTAGTCACTCTAGATAGAGGACTGATGACAAACCAAAGAAAGTATTTCCCACATGTCTAGATGTCTCAAAGGCAGCTGCACCACCCAAAAGCTCACCCCAGTATGTGTGACAAATCAGGAATTCTGCATCCCAGGCTCTCGCTGCACAGCTTACAGTCAACTCAGGCTTTTGGCAGTCTCCTCTTTCCCAGCATTTCCTTACTGTTTTTATAACCTTGGGGAGGTGCCCTGTCAATATTGTAACATTTTTGCTCTCTGAACCGTCTAAATTTCAGGAGCATCTCTTCTCCCTAGAGAGGGCATATTTCATTGTGGAGAAAAATGTACACATAACACTACATGTATTTTCACTGTTACTAGTCTCATGGAATTTTAACTCTCATGTACAAGTGTAAAAATCATATTCTGATAAATCACAGCAGCCAGAGACTCAGATCCCATACACATGAAGTGAGTCACTCCGCCAGGCAAGTCTTTCACCTCTGGCAGTGCTAGATAGGAATGGAAGGGGAATCTATAGCAGAGGATGAGGATGAACCCAGTAAGCATTCATTATGGTTATGAGACCACAGTGTCAGCTTTCTGAAACTGTGACTAATCATGATCCCAGACTAACATGATGTGCACAGAGGGAAGCTTGTGTGAGAAGCAAGAGGAGCTGAGCAGTGCAGGAAGGGAGCTGAGAAGTGCAGGGAGGGAGCTGAGCAGTGCAGGGAGGGAGCTGAGCAGGGCAGGGAGGGAGCTGAGCAGGGCAGGGAGGGAGCTGAGCAGTGCAAGGAGTGGGGCTGAGCAGTGCAGGAAGGTAGCTGAGCAGTGCAAGGAGTGAGACTAAGCAGTGCAGAGAGGGAGCTGAGCAGGGCAGGGAGGGAGCTGAGCAGGGCAGGGAGTTGAAGATGGTGGATACTGTCAGGGATTCTCCAGCATTTACCAGGGAAACACATCATACAGTGGTGGCTGCTAGCAGATCATCTCCTGAGAATGGGCCTTGGCTATGAAGAGGCTGCCTCAGATGGGAAGTGGTGTTGTTTTTTTCTACTAATCTACTGGGACAAAAGGCTTCCCTATTTTTTCAAAGTGGAAATAACTCTGGGAAGCTGCTTGTTTTTTACTGTTTCCTAGAGTAGTTAGCTAAAGATATCATCAAACAAAACTCATACCCATGATTACCTAATGCTCCTTATCTCATAACACTTCCTCTTTATCTTTTTATTCAGTGGCTACTACTAGCCAAGTCACATTTACTCAAATCCTTGTTTTAGATTCTGCTGCGAGAAGAAATGTCCCAAGATAAAATCCTATGATTTTGGCTTTTGTTTTGTTTTTAATAAATTTATTTATTTATCTATTTATTTAACATCCTGGACACAGTTTCTTACCCCCTCCTTTCTTCCCAGGCCCTCCCCACTTCTATCTCCTCCAATTCATTGCTCCTCCATTTCTGTTTATAAAAGGGCAGGCATCCTATGAGTATCAACAAAACATGGCATATCAAGTTGCAGTAAGACTAAGCATTTCCTTGCATATTAACACTGCGCAAGGTGACCCAGTATAAGGAGTAAGGTCTCAAAAGCCAGTAAAAGAGTCAGAAGCAGCTCTTATTCCCACTGTTAGGAGTACCACAGGAGGACAAAGCTACATAACCGTAACATATATGCAGAATGCCTAGGTCAACCCCATGCAGGCTCTCTGGTTATCAGTTCGGTTTCTGAGCCCCATGAACCCAAGTTGATTAATTCTGTGAGTTTTTGTGTGTGTGTTTTTTTTTTTTTTTGGTGTCCTTGACTCCTATGGCTCCTACAATCCTTTCTTCACCTCATCTGCAGGATTTCCTGAGCTCCACCCACAAGCTGGATAAAACAGAGACATAGAACCAAACATGACTGGAGGGGAAAAAAATCTGTCAATATAATGATGCCTAATGACATTCTGCTATACACAGCCAAAATGTCATCAGAGAGGCTTCATTCAGCGATTCATAGAAACAGAAGCAGGCCCACAGTCAGACATCAGTACTCATCTTGCTAATTTCATTTTCTACTGTTTGTTTTCAGCGGTGCTGGTCTCATTTCTTTTTCTGTGTATGCTAATGTAACTACTTGCCAATCTTAGGGCTCAAAACACAATTCCTAGCTCCTTAATTTGTCATGTTGACTAATCCAGTCCATGAACATTATAATTCCAGTGGAGCTAAATTTCCTGCAAACCTCATTAGTTAAGGAAGTACCACTTACTAAAACAAAGAGATTCCAAATTGCCAGTGGATTAACAGACTAGAAGCTTATTTTGGCTCCCATTCAACTCAGTTGAGTAGAATTAGAGGAACATGCCTTGGCGTTCTACTCCAGACAGTCTTCCAGAGTCCAAGGCTAAATAAAGAAGTATGCCATCCTTAGTTCTTGGTTTCTAAGGCCTCTTAGAAGGTTGGTTGACATAAATCAGAGATGAAAAGACGTGAAAAGATCACACAGTTTAAATTTTGAGTTAACTGACTCCATGCGGAAGTGTGCTCCTCACCTGCGTTGGTTTCGTACCAGCCAAGTAGTCAGTCATATTGCCTATTTGTATCCATAGCCCTGTGGAAAGAGTAGTATTGACCCTGCTTCTTCCTTCTTGGCAATGATCCTATGTACTGGAGAGGAAAGAGCTTTTATGGGAAATGAATCACATCTACGGCACACATCCTCCTCTGTCACTGGTTACTCATGCTCATCAGTCATTCCAGACAGAATGCAAAAGGCATCCTCCTTTCCCATGGGAGAACACCTGGCATTTCATTCAGGCATTGCCTCTGGATCACCCTGGAAACAGAATCTCATGCTGTTACACTAACTTTGATACAGAGCTTACAGATCCATTGGGAAACCCTTTCAGCCTCCCATTTGTGTGCAGATGCAAAGAGGTCATTGTCATTGTGTCACTAGTGACAAAATTATCTTCTGTAGTTTTTCCTTCATAATAATGGTAGCAGTGGTTTTTTTCCTCAGAAGAAGATATGCCACGAACATATTCATTGCCTTCCATGTGGGGCATTTAATGAGTGATTCTTCTAATGTATATATTCTTCTGATATATATCTGTAACTTAACTTTTGCCAAGCAAGTCTTTGCTTATAGTTTATTTATATTTTCCTTTTTTTAAATCTCACCATATAATTACTGGGAGAAATCTTAGCCCTGTAAATCAAAGCAAAGAGAAATCATTACTTTATTTGAACACAACTGCTATTTAACTTGGGGGTTAACACACAGACTGATTTCTGCTTGTATTTTGTCCATTAAAGTAGAGAATCACATAAATGGTAGCCAATTAGAGCTGTCTGCTGATGAGCATTTTCTCAAGTAGTCTCTGTTAAAGTGACTCTGGTCAATGGATACTAATGGTTCATATAATTAGCCCACACCTCAGGAATCAACCCACATTTTGAGACTAAATATTAAGCCACCCTTTGATATGTTATTATGACCTTATTTTGAAGTCTAGGTTGTTTCACTAAAGGAGTGGTGTACAGTTTTACCAAAGTTCTTCTCTTGCTAGCCTTAACTAACATAGTCAAAAACCTGAGGCTGTTGAACCATCTAGATTCCTCAGCTTTGTCACGTGCTTACAGCTTCAAGGAGATTATGGTAAATACTACTCAAATGCTGCTGAGAAAAATATACATCAAATAATAGATTTTTGAGCATACAAATTGTTGGAACTTTAAGCTGCTTAGTTTTGAAATTTTATGTGGGAAGATAACTGCTATAGCTACGGGATATTTTAAAAAGTAATCTCCACGCAATTTTCATTTCTTGTAGTCCTAAGTCTAACCATTGCCCTTTGTTACTGACTTTCCATCACACTCTAATTGATGGGGAAATAAAGTGATTTGCTGCCCAAAGTGCTGGGTTCCAGTTAAGTTCTTTTATCACTTTAGTTTTCTGAAAAATCAGAAGTATCTGTTTTCATCCTACTTTTAATTTTCTCATTTTTATAGTAGCTACCCTCAATCCTCTTGCTGTCAAATTTCTTCCAGGTACATTGGTAACTTAGATTTAGAGGAAAATGGGAAATAATTGACAAAACTCTTCCAGTTAGACTTTTATATTACTAAATTGGAAGAGCGGGATATATTCTGGCTGTTTTTAAGTATAAGATATTCAGCCTTTAACCTATTTGATAATTTTATTTTCTTTTATGTTTCCATGTTGCTTTTTCTTGAAACTCATCTATATAGGTTTGAGTTTCTTATGCTGAAATAAAAATAGGGTAGGTTCCATTACAATCAGGCACACTGTTGAGTTGTGGTTCTTAATAGTTCTAAATTTGCTATTTTAAGGTTTTTTACTACTCTATCTGAGCTGCAAGTTCTTGATTCTACATTGTATTTGCCTTTGCACAGTTATAAGCAGGAAGCATTAATGAAAATGCGCAATTCCTTAGGCAGTTCCTGCAAGACAAGGTACAAACTCAGCGAATGGTAATAATCACAATTACTACTATCAAGACTAAGACTAATAATTTAAAAAATAATTACCCCCAAGCATATTCTTCCAACCATGTCAGAAGCTCATTGACCTACTCTTACGCATTTTGAAAAATTGATATGATTTATTTCTCCCATCTTTTATGGAAGTTGAATGTCATTGGAAGATTAATGGTAATAAGAGCAGTAATTATTGAGCATTACATGACAGGCACCATTACAAACATCGTACCCACATTAACATGCTGAACACCCACAAGAGCAATTTTAGAGAACAAAGTGATATTTTGGTCTCTTTTTTACAACAGAGAAACTAGATATGCAATTATCCTAAAGCACAAACTTAATAAGAGCAGTCCAGCTGATGGGGCAGTGTCTTGAATCACCCAACGGACACAACTTTGAAACCTGTACACAAATTCAACTCAGCTACATTTTCCACTTCTGAATTCAGTTGGTGAATTGGTATTTCTGCTATCAACACCATTTTTTTTTTTACTTAAGTCAGTTTGACTTTTGTCCTACATTAGGACTTTGATTTGTCACGTGGTATTTTATTGTAATTTCAGTGCAACAAAGAATCATCCTTTGCTCCATATCAAGGAATACATCACTTCCTACAAATCTGATATAATTTTGATCAAAAGTATGATCTCATTTTGAGGTTTCCATGTTGAGTTCATTCATGCCTCTACCTCCTCAGTGCAGTAGGTAGGACCTACAATGAGCTGTAGACATTGGCCTAGGATTATAGAATCAAGAACTATTGATTTCCTCCACTAACCCTTCAATTAGGCCTGCAGGTCAACTAAAGCTCAGACTATTTCTTTCATGCTTCTTATTTCATTCAGTCTTTTACGCATACTTTCATTTAACAAGAATTTAGCATCCTATAACCAGCTCACAATATCCACTGATATAAATTAGTTTCCAGGAAGCTGCTAGGAACCTCAGTAGATGCCTCGGAAGGTGAGAACAATAGAAGACTTCTAGCTCAACTCTAAGAAAGATGTCAGGTTATAATGACTTTGAAAGTTCTGGTATGGCATTTTAAAGTGAAGTGTAGTCTGAAACCTTCCCAATCTTTTGATTTCTCTTCTCTAAAAAGTTTGAAGCCCTTGAGTCACAAGTCACATTTTATTTTCAACCAAACTTTTCCCTCCTCTCTCCAAATCCTGGTTTGAAAAGGTTATGACAACTCATATTACTCCAGGGCAAAAATAATACAGTATGAGTTGGTCAATGTGTCCCAAGATAGCATACTTCAAGCTGGATTTCAGGGGAAGTAGAAAGTAAGCATTTTAAAATCATGACATATTTTATATTTTTTTATTTTACTAAAAAATGATTCTATTTTCATACAATATAACCTGATTATTGTTTCCCCTATTTCTAACCCCTAGTTCTTCACCATCTTCCATCACCTCTGGATCCACTCCCTTCCTGTTCTGTTTAGTTAATAACAAGGTGTTTAGATAACAAACTCAAGATATCAAAATAAAATATAATCAGATGAAGCAAAAACTATTTTATTGAAGTTGGACATGGCAACCCAGCAGGAGGAAAAGGGTCTCAAGAACAGGCATAAATAAGAGTCAAGAGAGCCACTCATTCTCACAGTCAGGAGTCCCATAAAAACATTAAGCTAAAAGTCACAAAATATATGCAGAGGACCTGGTGAAGGCCACTGTAGGTTCTGTGCTTGCTGCTTCAGTCTCTGTGAGTTCACATTCACCTTGTTTAGTTGATTCAAAGTGCTTTGTTTTTCAAGTATCCTTCATTCCCACTGGATCTTACAATCTCTCACCTTCCTTCCACTTCCACAGGATTTCTTGAGCTCTGAGAAGAGGGATTTTATGAAAACTGTCATTTTAGACTCTTTCTCTGTATAATGATCTATACGTGTAGCAGAATATCATTAAGAACCATTTATCTATTTATCTCTGTATCTATCCCTGTTTTTATCTTTGTACCTATCTATGCATATCTATCTATGCATATCTATTTATCATCTATCTATATCTATCTATCTATCTATCTATCATCTATCTATCTATCTATCTATCTATCTATCTATCTATCTATACCAGTGGTGTTTTGCTTACCCTAGATAACTAGGCTATGTAGACTCTGGATTTTTTTTTCTAGTTCATCCATTTGCTTGCAAATTTCATAGTGTCACTTTTAACAGCTATAGTAATAGTAGCATTTTATTATGTAAATGTACCATATTTTCTCTATCCATTTTTTTCTGTTGAGGGGCATCTAAGTTTTTTTCCACTTTCTGGCCATTTTGAATAAAGCCACAATGAACATAATTGAGCAAGTTTCCTTGTGGTAGGATGGAGCATACTGTGGGTATATGCCCAAGAGTGGTCTAGTTGGGGTCTTAGGGTAGATCAATTCTAAACCTTCTGAGGAACTACCATATTGATTTCCATAATGACTGTATATGTTTTCACTCCCAGCAGCAATGGAGAAGTGTTCTCTTTGTTCCACACTCTCACAAGCATGAATTGTCACTCGTGATATTATTTTAGCCATTCTGACAGGTGTAAGATGGAATCTCAAAGTAGTTTAGATTTTTATTTTCTTAATGTCTAAGGATGTTGAACATTTATTTAAGTTTTCTTTTAGGCATTTAAAATTATAATACTTATAAGTCTCTGTTTAGATCTGTACTTCATTTTATAAATGGATTGTTTGGGTTTTTTTTGATACCTAGTTTCTTGAGTTTTGTATATATTTTGGAAATTAGTCCTTAATTGGGTGTGGAATTGGTAAAAAAAAATCTTTTCCCATTCTGTAGGCTGCCACTTTGTTCAACTAATGGAGTCCATTGCCTTACAGAAGGTTTTCAGTTTTGTGAGGTTGTATATATTAATTGATCTTAGTGTCTGTAATATTGGTGCTCTGTTCAGAAAGTTGTCTTCTGCTCCAATGCATTCAAGGCTATTTTCCAATTTTCCTTCTGTTAGGTTCATTGTAACTGGTTTTATCTTGAGGTCTTTGGTTAGCTTGTACTTGAGTTTTCTGCAGGGTGATAAATATGAATCTATTTGCATTCTTCTACAAGCGGACATTCAGTTTTACAAACGCCATTTATTAAAGACAGTGTCTTCTTTTTTATTGCATGTCTGGCTTCTTTAATAAAATGTAGATGTTCATATATTGTGAAATTACGCCCGGGTCTTCAATTCCCTTCCATTGATCAAACTGTCTGATTTTATGCTAATATCATGGTGGGAAGCAAGCAAGCAGATATGACACTGGAGCAGTAGCTGAGAGCTTATGTCTTATGTGCAAGTTGGAAGCATACACACAAACATACACACTCACACACACCTACACACACACACACACACACACACACAGAGAGAGAGAGAGAGAGAGAGAGAGAGAGAGAGAGAGAGAGCGAGAGGAAGGGAGGGAGGGAGGGAGGGAGAGAGGGAGGGAGGGAGGGAGGAAAGGAGGGAGAGGGAGGTTCTGGTCTGATCTGGGTTTAAAACTTACCCCCAGCAGTATACCTCCAACAAGACCACACCTCCTAATCCTTCCTAAAACAGTTCCACCATCTAGGGACCTAGCATTGAAGTATATGGGCCTTTAGTGGTCATTTTCATTCAAACCACCATGGAGGCCTAACTGGGAGGCTTTGATTGATGTCCCCTTCTTCCTTGACCACTCCCCATCTTTCTCTTCATTCTTCCTTCACTGATTTTTATTTATTTTTTGAGACTGGGTCTCATTAACAGGTTTATCAAACTCATAAATCTCCTGCCTCATCCCCCAGAATGTCTAATTTCAGTATGTCCCACCACTATGAACTTTCCCTTCCTTTCTCTATTTTAAAAACAGTGTGTGTTCCTGTGTGTCTGTATGCCTGTCTGTTTTCTCTTCCTGCTTTGCTCTTTTGAAAAGAAGCAATAAGAGGGCTAACAGAGAGTGGCACAGGAGTGGGCAACAAGGGTGGTCGTGAGAAGAGTGTGCAGTAGGCCTGTGTGAGGACATCATAATCATTCTGGATGCTTACTAACAATACTTTTGAAGTAAACCAAATATTTTAGGAGAAAGGTAATTTTTTTTTCCTTTGAAACTATATATGACATTTTAACCTCTGCCTTAATTTAGGTAGGCTTGTGTAATTAGTTTGTGGTCTAACTTAAAACTTTTAGCTTTGTAAAAATTATTGACCATATTAGAGTATTACTCATATTAGAGTATTACTCAGCAGTAAAAAACAGGGACTTCTTGAATTTTGCATACAAATGGATGGAAATAGAAAACACTATCCTGAGTGAGGTAAGCCAGACCCAAAAAGAGGAACATGGGATGTACTCACTCATATTTGGTTTCTAGCCATAAATAAAGGACATTGAGCTTATAATTCGCGATCCTAGAGAAGCTAAATAAGAAGGTGAATCCAAAGACAAACATATTATAGGCATCCTCCTGAATATTAACCTTCATCAGGCGATGAAAGGAGACAGAGACAGGGACCCACATTGGAGTACTGGACAGAAATCTCAAGGTCCAAATCAGGAGCAGAAGGAGAGGAAACACGAGCAAGGAACTGAGGACCGCGAGGGGTGCAACTACACACTGAGACAATAGGGATGTTCTATCGGGAACTCACCAAGGCCAGCTGGTCTGGGTCTGAAAAAGTATGGGATAAAACTGGACTTGATGAACATAGAGAAAAATGAGGACTACTGAGAACTCAAGAACAATTGCAATGGGTTTTTGATCCTACTGCACGTACTGGCTTTGGGGGAGCCTAGGCAGTTTGGATGCTCACCTTACTAAACCTGGATGGAGGTGGGTGGTCCTTGGACTTCCCACAGGTCAGGGAACCCTGATTGCTCTTCGAGCTGATGAGGGAGGGGGACTTCATCGGGGGAGGGAAATGGGAGGCGGTTGCGGGGAGGAGGCAGAAATTCTTAAATAATAAATAAATTTAATAAAAAATAAAAATAAAAATAAATTATTGACCTGTATAGGGCATTGCCCAGAATTTAGCCAAGATAATTTGAACTTTTTTCTTTGAAAGTTCTCAAATACCTTGAAGTTTCTCGTTTTTAAGTTCATATAAATGAACTTACCCACTTTATGTAAATTTTACTTAGTCTCTGGTAACATACCATGGTTTTAATTATTCGTTCAGGAAAAAAAATATGAGAATATCAATGCAATTATATATGTAAGTGACTTTCTACTGTGAATTTAATTGGACTTTGGGGTAATCTATCAAGCTACTTAATTTCAAGTATTATAGTGTAGATACACACTCGTATCAGAATATCTTTTTTGTTGTAGAACACATAGCTACTTTGCCTTCAGCATCAATAATGTGTTTGGCTCCACATTAAGCCCTGAGCATCCCCTCAGTGGGTCTTCACAGAGATCTTGGATGGTTTAGGTGTTAGATATTACAGTTCTCCTCTGTTGTTTAATGTTATCATTTTTAATTTCAGTTACTGCCAGTAAGCCCTGGTTTGAAAATATTATATAGCAAATTCCGGAAATAAATAGCTGATGATTTTGAAATTATTACTCTTATAGTATGTTGGTATGGTTGGGCTGTGTCCTTATTAGCAACTTTTAATCTTTTATTCCACTTACATTTATATTAGACATTTTCACAGGAGCAAGTTGGGAAACACAAAGTATGCATAGCTTCTGGAACCTTCTTCTCTTCTACAAATCTCTTTATCTGGACATGCTCTGTAAGATCAGGGAAGGTGCCTGCTATGCACTAAAAATAAAGGGCTTAGGAATTCTCCCAACTCAGAAAGCAATGGTTTTCAGGCTACAAATAATCCCTACAGTTCAGGTTTTTCAAATCTATAAATTATCCCACTTTTTCTTCATAGCAGACTGTGACTTAACATGCTATCCAATTAAAGTAAACAAAACCCACACTGCTGTGCCTGTTGTACCAGGTAAGAACACCGAGTCTGTGACGGATATGCTTGGCTGTCAACTTGAAGACTTCTGAAATTAACTAAAGCACAAGTGGCTGGGTACACATGTGAGGGATTTTTCTTAATTAAATCATTTAAACTGGGGGGAAAACCCACAGTTAATCCAGGTATTTTGAAATGGGAAGATACACCTTTAATCTGGGCCCCATTTTGAGGACCTGGAAGGAGAAAGCTTCTGCTTTTTGTCTGCTTGCTCTTGATTTTGCTGACAAGTCTATTCTTCACTGACATGAGAGCCTACTTCTTCAGGTTTCTGGTATATATTGAAGACCAGCTGACACTTCCAGTCTCATGGACTGAACAGCTACTGGATACTTGGATTTTTCCATTGGTAGACAACCATTATGGAGTAACTAGACCACAATCTGTAAGCCACTCTAACAAAACCCTTTTACATATGTGTGTGCATGCGTGTTCTATCAATTCTGTTCCTCTAGACAACCCTGACTAATAAAATTCCCAAAGAGTAATAAAAATAAGACATTAAGTAAAAATGGAAATAGTGTCAGAGATCATTATTGCTTTTTAGAGCATTATCTGGGGGAAGTGACTCAGTTGTTAGGATAACTCATAATCTCCTAGATAAAATGATTTCTGTTCCCGGGACCTAAATGGCACAATTCACAACTAGTTGTAACTCCAGATCAAGGGGATCTGAAACTGTCTTCTGGCTTTTGTGGGCATCTGCTTATGCACACACACACACACACACACAACATTAAAATTCAGGATCTATATGTGAGAAAAGTCATGGTATTCGTCTCAATGTGGCATGTTTCCTTTAATAATTTCCAGTTCCACCCACTTTCCTGAAAATTTTATAATATTATTTTTATGTGTGAATAAATTCCATTTTGCATACAATGTATTTTCTTGATGTATCCATCTTTTGGCACATCTATAGGCTACTCTACTTCTTAGCTATTGCAAATAGTGCAGCAGTGAACATGATATGCAAATATCTCCTCATGGGCCCTAAAGTAATCTACATATGCACTCAGAAGTGCTGTCGATTGTCTTCTGCAGAACGTGTAGCTCACCCCTGTGATTCAAAGAAGTTAAGTCAGTGGCCCTTTCTTGCTGAGAGGGATTTCATATTAGAAATTGACTTCCTGCCGGAATTGCCTGTTCTGAGGTTACGTGCCTACCAATGACAACCTTCTCTCTAGCAATCTGGGGGTGATCTTTCTGCATGAAGGGCTTTCTCTGGCCACTGCTCTGGGGAGAGTCCCACCTGCCTGGGTTGGCTTTTGTTTTATGAGGTTTTTCATTTGGACACTACAGTGAGCTCGTATGGTACTTTTGGGTTTCTCTGTTTCTCTTCCAAGCAGGGCTGGAGAAGACACATTCTGTTCTCACAGGGAACTCACAGCGAGCCTCAGATAGATAGAGTCCTGGTCCACCGTTCTGTATTTGTCTCCACAGCTTACTCTGCTCAGCCTATGTCTCCATATGCACGCTCTCTTGACCCTGTTTGTATTTCTAGAGAATGTCTCCTTAGCCCACTCTTCTTCGAGCGCATATTCTACTGAAGAGAATACTTCCCTAACAGCTATTGTGGATCCCAGCTTGGTGCAAGCAGTGGGATGTGGCTAGTGCTATTCTGGCTGCTTTGCAGAGATAATTCTACCTAGGCTTAATTCTTTTTGTTCCTCTGCTCTTACTATTCTAGACATAGGGTTTATCATAACTTATTTCTTTCACTGGTTACCACAGAAGTAATTTTATAATCTATCACCTTACCAGGAAATTGAACGTCTGATTCTAAAGTGTCTGATCCAAAATAATACTGGAAGCTATGCAGTGGAATTTTAGAGATTTACTTCAAATATAAAAATGATTACACTGATCAGATGAATAGCCTATATAAATACCAAGAGGAGAAAGAGAGTAATGGTTCAGGTAAAAGGAAAATTCTTGTATTTGTCCAATTGTTTCATTAAATCAATTATTAAAAAAGGATTTTTCCTTAGTCCAAGAAAATTCACTATAAGAAAATATAATTTTCAATAAAAAGGAAGTAAAATATGACAACATTATGTTTTCTGAAACTACAGAAAATTTATCTGTATGTTCCTCCTTAGTTTATCCCAAATTTAATTTCTTATGATTGTAGCCAGAGATACCTTAACTCCCATTTTATTGCAGTAGGCGTAGCCAGTTTCACAATCAATAAAAATGTGCATCCTACAATAGTTTTCTAAAGAAATCCAAGGCAACTTGTTAAGACATCAAAGCTGCAGCAGAGCGTGTAAAAGATATCCTCGTGGGAATAAAAGTGCAGCTTTGGTCTCTTTTCCAGACTAATTTAGATTTCACAATACAGTTTCCCAGATTGTGTGATCTTGGCCAAAAAATCATACACAAGACTCATGCAAGCTCAAGACAGACCAAACGCCAGCTTGAAGTGAACAGGCAAGCATTAAGTTCACCCCCATCCACCCTTCCAATTCAAGGAGCTATTGGCAAATGGTAGTTTCTGGGAGAGAGAAAGTAAGGTTTCATGAATAGAGACCATAGTAAGTTGACCATGCTCCAGTGGAAGGCCACACATACAAGAAAATATGGGCAGCACAAATTAGATTTCAATGGTTAAAAATAATTTAAAAAGGACAAAAAGTTGGATGGGTAAGAAAGTTGGGGGATGGATCTGGGAAGAGTTCAGGCAGTGAATACGACTGTAAGGCAATGTACAAGAGTCTAGAAGAATTAAAAGATGAAAAAAACATCAAGAGTCCTCCTAAGTGGAAGGCAGCATGGTTTGTCACGTAGCTTACCCAGGGAGAGATATACAGACTTAGGCTGTTGGGCACAAACTTCTTTATTTTATATATAAACTGTGGACATTTTTATTGAAGAATAAGATATATCTGCTGTCATGCCATTGGTGTTAGTATAAGAAAGTGATATCCATGCAAAGCCTGGAATATAGTAAGAACAACATAGTGCAAAATGAGATTGTCAATCAAATTTAGGCAGTCCTTAAAGTCAGGTGAGACTCTTCTGAATTCTGGTATTACTTTTCAATAGCTTGTCCACGAGAAAAGTTTGGATGCTGAAATTTTACTTTAGCACATGAGGCATGAGTCTGGCTCCAGAATGATCTTTTATTATACATTGTCCTATAACCCTTGGCTATCTGAATTTTGATGGTCTGAATTCTTTCAAGCTAGAGTTTATGTCTTCTGCCACTCTGTCAATAGTACTTGGTATAAAATCAATGGTTAATGCTACTTGAGCTAATGAATACTCGTTCATTGTGTAGTTCATCTTCCTTAAGTCATGTACAAAAAGAAAAAATCTCTAGATATTACAGACAAACAAAAATGGGCATTACTGGACAGTTAAAGTCATGGTTATAGCACCTAAACCTACTAAAGTGGCAGTATGTCTAGAATGCAGCTCCAGAGAACATGCTTCTTTGTGATCCACTGTGGATTACCGTGACAGTTTAGGTAGGATAGAAAAACACGCTTAGAGAAAACTGAGCATCCATGCAAGGCTATAGGAAAGAATCATCACATGGTTAGGCACATAGCATGAGCATTCATAAGGATTTGGATGGGTACCAATATCTAGGAGACGACTCACAAATCAGATCCCAAAGAATGTATGGGACATGCAGAGTTGTAAACTGAAAAGTCATTGAGCAGAGAATCAAACATTTCTTTGCTTCTTGTTTTTATTTATGAACCAACAGCCAACTTCAGGAAGCCCAAGGGTACTTTCACAGCATGGACATCCTCAGTCCTTAGCTTAATAGTGCCAAAAGAATTGGTTTCAGACTTTTGCTCATTTTTTTCTCTGTGTCATTTTCCCCACTTAGAGGAAGCAGGGAAATCCACTTCATTGTGCTTTGAAGCATGCCATGGGTATTGTTGTAATTCAGTAAGGATTATTACTGTAAGGGGTAACAAAACATCAGCAGTAATTGCATCGTGATAGCTTGGTACATAAAGACAGAAACAAAACCGCCCAGAAATATGGAGCTTTTGATCTATTTATCAAAGCACTTTTAGATTCAAGTCAGAGACCAGGAGAAAAAATCAGAGTAGGTTAATCCATATCTAGAATCCTTTAATAAATAAATCATTTCAGTGGGATGTGAGAGACTTGTTTCTCCCTTGCTTTCTTTGTTTAGCAACTCACAAGAGTCCATACTCTTTCAATCCATTTAATGAGTACTGGGTTTATATGCTTAATTAGTCCCTGATGTCATATTAGGCATGGATTTGGGGGATTGTACTATTTGTTCAAAACACGCAAAGAAGGGAGAGAAATGCCTTCCTTTGTCTAAAAATGAATCTCTGCTGCACAGAAACCTTTATTTTTCTCAAATTCTCCTTCCTTTCCTGAAGTTGTTCTTTGGATGTGTCACTTTCTTTGATGCTGTAGCAGAACCTTAATGAAACGACCTAAGAGGGAACACATTTGTTTGGTCTCATCGCTTCAGGACATACTGCCCATCAGAGCCAGGACAGCAAGGTTAGGTACAGCTCAGTCTGGGATTATAGGAGCTGGGTGTGTTCATTTTGTGGTGAATCAGGAAGAGAGGAAATTACTGGGTCTTCCTTGGGCTTCTGAAACTTCAAAGTCCACTCCCAGTGATACACTTTTCCAACAAGGTCACACCCCCTAATCTAAGTAGTTCCACTCCCATGACTAAACATTCAGAAATATGAGCCCCTGGAGGCCATTCTTATTCAAACTACCATTGCAACAATTACATTCTTTGTTTAAATTTGGCTAATTTTATTTTCTGGAAAACATGTATATTGGACAATTATAGCAGAACACTCAGTATCTTTTCAAAAATATTTAATTACCCTTCAAAAACAGATTCAAATTTTCTTGCAATGAAGCACAAATTGTCATTTAGTTTAAGCAATATAAGCAGCTCTGTGAAAGTAAATATTTGTATGGTATCTCAGACTTTGGCCTATTATCAGAAAGATGCAAATTTTATCAGTTTCCCTGCTATAGTGGACCCAGATTCATTTTGAGAAGTTGAGAAAATACTATGGCTTCTCCATATCTAGATTTCTATTATCAACACATGTAATAATATGTGCAAGAGTAATCTGAATATCCAAAGAAGGCAATAGCTAAGATCAAAGCAAGGTGATGTCCTGCAGTGTCCATATCTGTATTGTTAAGGGGAACATGTCTTTATCTCTGTGTTCATTTATTACTTGGTTTAAGAATCAGTACCTTTATCCCATTTTAATTACCTGTTACCTTTTTCTTCTTTGCATTATGTAGCAGACTTTTTCTTTTGGACCAATAACCAGCCTCCCAATCATTACATGGAGACCTGCTATTGGTTATGAATGCTCAGCCTTAGAGGATCATTTCTTGGTAGCTCTTTTAACTTAGCCTGTTTATCTATGTTTTGCCTTGGAACTTTTTACCTGTCCCTCTTTTCAAATGTCCTATATTCACTGTTTCTTGTGTCTGACAGGTGGCTGTCTGGCTTTTGGCCCTGGCATGTCCCTCCCTTTCTCCCCCATTCTCTCCTTCTTCTTCTCTTATCAAACTTGATTTCCCTTTCTATTTATTCTCCCTGCCCATCAGCTCCACCTACCTAACCTTGTCCTGCCTAGCTATTGACTGTTCAGCTTTTAATTAGACCACTTGAATGCCTTAGGACAGGAAAGTAATACAACAACACATCTTTTCATATTTAAACAAATGCAGCATAAACAAATATAACACACTTTCACATAGTTAAAGTAATATTCCACAACACATTGTTTTATTTTATCATGTTTTTAAAATTTATTCTCCAAAGATTTTTTGAGGTAACAGTCTGTATCATATTTTAAGAGGGAAAATGGAGCCCCTGGTTTGTCTGTGATGAAGGTCCCAGGAACTACCCCACCTTGCCTTTGCACAGACAAATTGAGGTGGATAATAACATTAAAGAGTTGAATTCTTCTGTGAGGAAGAACTTTTGTCAGAGAAATGCACTCATGACTGGAGTAAGAGTGAAGGCCTAGAATCTTCTCTTAGATTACCATTTTGTCAATCTGTAAATTTTGTAGAGAAAAAAAGAATCACAAATTATTTAGTGGTTGGTTAAGGAATCTGCCGATTTGAATGAAAACGATCCCCATAGGCGCATATGTTTGAATACTTAGTTCCCAGTTAGGGGAACTATTTGGGAAGGACTAGGAAGTGTAGCCTTATTGAAGGAGGTGTTTCACAGGGGTTGAATATTAAGGTTTCAAAGGACTTCCATCATTACCAGTTTACTTTCTCCTTCCCATTTATGGATCCAGATGTGAGTTCTCAGCTGTTTCTGCCACCATGCCTTTGATCCACCATCATGGCCTTTAACCCTGTGAAACCAGAAGCTCAACTGAATGGTTTCTTTTGTAAATTATCTCGATCATGGTGTTTTGTCACAGCAATAGAAGAGTTACAGAGAAGTTACTAGTGGAAAGAGGTAAGGCAGTTGGTTTATCCCAGTTATTGTTTTAATATATGATATATATATAATTTAATATATAATATTATAACAAAGAAAAATAAATTTCTTAAGAAGCTACTGTTAGCAGTCACATATATGTTTACCTATGACCTATAAAGATATTGCCTTCTGATAATTTTATGTGTCTATATGCCATACATAAATGACATATACATACCTGAATATATGTAGTATATAAATACATGTTACATAGTAAATTATTAAGAATACAGCATATATAAAACAGATATATTCTTGTAAAATTATATTCCTGGTTAGCATATATATCAACATGGAATTCAGTAATATTGACCATTTCTTTAATATTCTATTGGTAACTTTATTCATAGATTTTCAAAGTTTATTTTATAAAAGTTGAACTGTATCATTTTCTTATGGAATGTGCTTTCTTTTTCCTAGTATGGTTTAATTCACAACCCCTCTGGCTTTCCTCCTGTGTTGCTCTATTTCATGAAGTCTGCTTTTAGTGTCTGAAGACCTTGGCTTTATCAGCCATTCCCAATCCCCAAATCAGTCCTTGATTCTGACAGCAGAGCTGGTTTCTTCCCATTAGTTTTAAGCTTTGGCATGCACCCCCGGACACAGCTTCCACTGACATCTGGCTTCATTCCCTCCTGACCATTTTGTGAAATAGCTGAAACTCAGTGTAGCCTAGGCTTGGCTGGGTTGTTCAGTCTTGCTTGAATTTAAATACATGGCAGGAACGGAGCAATTATCCAGAAGGTCATGTTCAGATTACTGAAGCCTCTGGGGCCAAAATAAAGAGCTTAGGCCCCTTATTATAGACACTATGACCCAAGTTAAGTTCTTTAAAACAGGATTTATTTTAGGTAGATTAACTTGGCTTTTGTATATAAAATAAAACAGAGGAAGGAAAAGTCTAAAGAATAGAGATTGACAAAATTGTGTACAGCCAGGGTGTGTTGTAAAATGAAAATAGTGAGTGTTAAGTTTTAAACCCAGAACAAAATGTTGTGGTGTCTATTTAACATATCAAAGCAGACCTGGCTGCCAGGTTCTCCCAGCATCCCTCAGTTCCTACCTGTTGCAGAGTATGGATCAGAACATACCTTGCCCTCTATGCTGAACTCTCGAACCCAGGGACTGGGCGCCCTTCCCTGGAAGACCCTTCCCTATATAATCCAGACATTTTGATTACTCTTCCCCTCTGGTATCTTTGAACTCCTGGACAAGACACCTGGTTCTTGTCTCATCCTTCTTCCTTTTTCCCTTCCTCTCCCCACATGGTCACTTCCTCTCTACACTCTCCCAGATGTCTCTGCTTCTGACTATGCTCTCCCATTTAGCTACAATAAACCTTCTGCTCCATCATACCCAGAAGAAGTCAAGTCCTTTCCTTTCTTTTTTATTTCTGTTTTTCATTCACTAAGAAATACTGGGAAAAAAAAAGAAGTTGATTTTAAGTAATGGATTTGATGGGACTTGGGGATTCCCAAAGATGTCATGTTACTTGTGTTATGTAGAAAGTTCTATGTGCCATGAACTCTACAACATATGACACTGACATTTTCTCATGTAGTTCTTTACACAATTTGGGAGGGGGAGCATAAAATATGTTTCTAATTTAAAAACTAAAGAAAAAAACAGGATTAGAAAGGTTAAGTAAGTTGCCTGATGTCATACAGCTAAGTGACCTGGGCTTTCTGTTTGCTTCAAATTTCAGTGTTCGGTCCCTTCATTGAGTTAATGTGGAAAGTAATAGCAAAGAAAGAAAAAGAGAAGAGCGGTAAGCTGTTGGTAATGACCATCTAGAGGAGCTATTTCTTAGGGGAAATCATTCTTTTAAACTGTAATTAAAAGTCCGATGGCTGCCTCTGATTTCTAGGAGACAGTGCTTTGTGTCCTACAATAAATTGGAATAACCAGTCTGCCCTCCCTTTCCTCTCTACACTTCCTTCCCAGACCTTCCCAGTGCAGTTTTCATGAAATTGAGCAGCTTGCATTGTGAGAGCTCTGTCTAAATTGTGATTGCAGAATTAGCCCCCTGCTGTTGTAACTCTGGGGCTGTAAAATGAAATCTCACAGCCACCCAGTTGACGCAGAATTTTTTTTTCAATTGCTGTTTCTTCGCAAACAAACAAAACTCCTGCCAAAAAATATTTATTAAGTCCTAGTATAAAGTATTCCTCTAGATTTGTTATTGATGGCAGGAACTCTTAAGGTGGAAACAGCTTTGCTGCTGAGGATACGGCCATGCAAAGCGGATTGGCAGTATTAAGCACAACACCTATTTTAGACTTGCCAATATACACAAAAGTTTTCATTTACCTGTTAAAATAGGGGGTTGGCCTTTAAAACAGTGGTTACTCTTGAGAGCCAAGATCCCAAGCCTGAAGAGAAAACCTGTCTCAAATAAAACCCAAATAGCAACAAAAATGTTTGCTAAAACCTACTTTCAACACATTGAATGACATTTCATTTTCTACCATTTTAACTCTTAACTCTGTTTCTCTCTCTCTCTTTCCTCTCTCTCTCTCTCTCTCTCTCACTCACTCTCTCTCACTTTTTTTCCTTTTGACAGGGGCTTATGAATCCCAGTCTCTCCTCACTATGTGACCAAGGATGATTTGATAACCTAATACTCCTGCCTCCACTCCTGTAGTGCTGGAATTAAAGGTTTACACTACAATGTATGGATTTTAGGGTTCTGCGAAGTGAAAGTACATGCATGGTCAGCAAGAACTCTACCAACTGAGCTACTGCACCAGCTTCCATTTCATTTCTTAAAAAGTTCATTTCCTTTAGCCTTTTTCAATTATTCTCAACAATAATTCTGCTCTTTCAGGATTGGTCTATGGCCCACCTGTAACATTAATTACGAATGGGTCTGTACTGCCTGTTCCAGGAATGACAAACCTGTCTGTGTTTCAAAAAGTCATTTATAACTATCTCCTAACCATGCTTTTGTTTCAGAAAGTTATATGACCACCTATAACTACCTTCTTTTTTTTTTCTAGGACAAATTTTCTTCTTCTTCTTTTTTTTTTTTATTAAAAATTTCCACCTCCTTCCATTTCCCTCCCCATCTACCTCTACTCACTCCCATCCCCCTCCCTGGCCAGTCCAAAGAGCAGTCAGGGTTCCCTGCCCTGTGGGAAGTCCAAGGTCGTCCCCACTTCATCCAGGTCTAGGAAGGTGAGCATCCAAACAGACTAGGCTCCAACAAAAGCCAGTACATGCAGTAGAATCAAAACCCAGTGCCATTGTCCTTGGTTTCTCAGTCAGTCACATTCAGTGTCCGGTTTGACCACGTGCTCCATCAGTCCCAGTCCAGCTGGCCTTGGTGAGCTCCCAATAGATCAGCACCGCTGTCTCAGTTGGTGGGCATACCCCTCGGGGTTCTGACTTCCTTGCTCATGTTCTCCCTCTTTCTGCTCCTCCTTTGGACCTTGGGAGCTCAGTCCAGTGCTCCAATGTGGGTCTCTATCTCTATCTCCATCCATCGCCAGATGAAGGTTCCATGGTGATATGCATGATATTCATCAGTATGGCTATAGGATAAGGCCAGTTCAGGTGCCCTCTCCTCAGCTGCCCAAGGAACAAACTGGGGACATCTCTTTGGACACCTGGGAACCCCTCTAAAGTCAAGTCTCTTGCCAACACTAAAATGGCTCCCTTAATTAAGATATATACTTTCCTGCTCCCATATCCACCCTCCCTCCATCCCAACCATCCCATTCCCCCAAACTCTCCCCATCCTCCCCTTTTCACTTCTCTCTCCCCATCTCACCTTTCCTCCACCCCACCCCCATCCCCAATCTCCCAATTTTTGCCTGGCAATCTTGTCTACTTCCAGTATCCAGGAGGATAACTATACGATTATAGAATTTCATGTGTTATACATAAGTGTGTACATCTATTGGTCTATCTAAAATTCACCCACTGACTTACTTAGCTACTATTAGTTCCCTTTTGGTTGCCTTGGTGAAACTCCATGTTCAAGGCCAGTTGTGGAAGAGAGTTTTTTTTTTTAATTTATTTATTTATTAAAGATTTCTGTCTCTTCCCAGCCACCGCCTCCCATTTCCCTCCCCCTCCCCTAATTAAGTCCCCCCCCTCAGCCCGAAAAGCAATCAGGGTTCCCTGTCCTGTGGGAAGTCCAAGGAACCCCCCACCTCCATCCAGGTCTAGTAAGTTGAGCATCCAAACTGCCTAGGCTCAGATTCTGGAAGAGAGTTTATTTTGGTGTGTGGTTCCAGAGGGAAGAAAGTCCATCTAGGTGGTGAAGCCTAGCAGGAAGCAGCAGTATGGTGTCAGGAGCAGGAACCTAAGAGCTTCTATCTTCAAATGTAAATATAAAGTAGATGCAGAGACAATAAACTAGAACTGGGGTATGGCTCTAAACTCTTGAATTCTAGGAAAATAACACACTTTCTTCAGCAAGGCCAGACCTCCTTATCCTCCCCAAGCAGGACCACGAACTGGGTACAGTTGTTCAAACATTTCAGCCCATAGGGAACGTGCTTACTTACCGCCATAGTTTATCAGTATCTATTTATAACCAATTGATCTTTGATTTGTCTAAATGATGCAGAAAATTGCCTGATATTTAGTTTCTTATGAATTAAAAGAATGAATGTTTGATTGACAAAACAAGAAAGCTGTTCAGTCATGACATATTAGAACCAAACCTTCTGGTGGCTGTGTCAGAGAAGCAGAAGAGGCACTTGAAGTTATTAGCCCTCTGGAAAGAAACTCTTTGATTCATCAGGACAGGCAAGGCCCCAAGACCACAGATCCCAGAATGTCTTTTGCGTCTGCCGCACTTTTATATATTTGCTGCCACAATATTTCTCTGGTATCTGGTATACTGTGAATGGATGTGGGGAGACCCCCCTGCCTGTAATGTAGTGTGTTAATCTCATGGAAACCTTCCGCTTTATTGGGCATTTTTATTCTTGGATTGTCATGGAGATGAATTCTCCCTGCGCTGTACTAATTGATAATAATAATGTTAGTTTATACAGGGTTTTGATAAATAAAAACAGGTACAAGGAAATGTTACAGAGTCTGGGCCTATGATGACTAAGAAAAACAATCAAGTTCCCAGGAGCCAGGCTGGCTCTAATTTTCTTAAGGCTGGAAGATGAAGTTATACGTTTCAGTGTGCATCATTAGCTGAAACAAAACCTTAAAATAACTTCAGGTTAGTTCAGATATTTTGATAACAGCTTTAAGATGAAAAACCCTAGAAAATAGTATAAAGTTCTCAAGGAAACATAGATGAGGACATAAATACAATGCATCCCAAGTTTTACTAGATAATGCATTTTCTTGCTAGAATTGTTTGATGATCAAAGGTGATGATTAATTCTTTATATCCATTTTTGCCCTCAATCTCCTCACATAAAAAACTATTAATGAGTGGGTATGTACCCTAAAAATTTAAAGTAGAACTGACTGATTTTTTATATATAAAACTTTACATTTGTGATTTCTTTAAGATTCCTTATAAGATGATCTTGCAAGATAAGCAATAAAGTAATTGACCCTTTATTTGTAGCTGCAAAATACAGCCTGTCAGTCGGTGAAAGACATGACAAAAACACCTTGCTTACCACATGGTTAATCTGTAACAAGTTTCTTGGGTATGAATGTATGTGGGTTCTTGGGATATTTTGTTGTTCACCTGTAATATAAAATATTTATTCATGTGAGGGACATGGAAAGCATGCTGTTTTACCCTTGTAATCATTCACTTGAAAAGCAGACTGTAACCACATTGTAAGTTTTATATTGCCTGAAAGATTTTCCTGAAGTATATAAGCTGTAAGAGAGAGAACAGAGTTAGAGTTAGAAAGAGTTAAAAATGGGCTAGAAGGAAAACATCAAGAAGGAGAGAGTTAAAATGAGTTAAAAGGAACACATCAAGACAAGAGGGAGAGAGTTAAAAGGAACTAGAAGTGAAACATCAAGAATAAAGAGAGAGTTAGAAAGAAAACATCAAGAAAGAGAGTAGGAAACTGTCAGAAAGATAAAGAATAGAGAATGCGAAAGAGGACTAAAGGTCTGAAAGAAATCACCGAGAGAGTGTGTGAGTGTCTTTTTACCTAACGCCCTCAGATAGAAGAGTCTAGTATATGCCAACACTGTGAATTCCTTTTGAGTCCTGTGCTGTCTGGAGGCTGGCCCCACAGGCAGCAATCAAACCTCTGTGGTTAAGTGAAGTTAGCTGAGGCTAAGGGCACTGGGTGAATATATGCCAAGGTACAAAATGTTTTTGAGAATTTATCTACTGCCTGCTCAGTTCCATCTGTGCCCTCAATTATCTGACTTTTATGCAATTCAAATTCTGGGATTTTTGCTTTGGTTTAGAGCAAAGATGGACAAACTACTGGCTGTTAGAAGAATTATATTACAACAGAGAAATATGCATTCATCTACATATCGCTAATACCCGTGTTTTATAATGACAGTGTTGAGTAGTTGTGCCATTGATTATATGACTAGAGAAACCCACTCTTTGCCTAGGGTGGAGGATATATTATCCTGTGCCAATCAGTTCTCTAGTGGGGAGAGAGCTGGTCTGCAATGCCTACCACTTTCTTAGGTATAAGTACTCTCACTTTGGGCAATTTCAAGACATGCAGATGATCTGTCTGTATCCAGAGCTAGGAAGAGATGCAAAGAATTGCTCCTCACATTACAGTCTGACATTTTCTTGCATGACACCTGTCAGGGTCCAGTTCTCACTTATACTGCTTATATTTTCAGATGATGGTTGCCATCTCCTAACAACATCAGGAAGAAAGTTAGAAAAAGAAGTAGTGCTCTCATTTGAAGACGGTTTTAAAACTGCACCTGGTATTCAGTTCTCCACACCAACCTTGCTAGATTTTCCTTGATTGGAGTTAGAACTTGCTCATAAGGAATTTACCTCAACTCAGGGGTCTCAGTTATGTTTCCTTTTCTTTGTATTTATTTCTGTGTTCGTATGACTATGTCTGGGTATGTGCCTGTGGGTGTATGTGCTTGTGAAAGCGGATGCTTGTGGTGGCCAGAGGGAAGGAAGTAAATCCCCTAGGCCTGGATTTGTGGGCAGTTGTGAGCTATGTAATTTGGGTGCTAGGCTTTACTTCAGTTCTGCAAGAACAGTCCATGGTTATAACTGCTGGGTGATCTATCTATCCCAATATTTTATTTATTTAGAGGCATGCAAGTGTATGGGTGAGAGTTACAGTGTTTTTTCTTTATCAGCAAAATATTGTGAATTTTTGCTGAAGGTCCCTGTGAAAATTAATTGTGATCATGACATTTCTCAGACACTGATTCCTGCTCCTCTTTCTCACTTTCTGCATTTTTATTCACATTTTCAACATCCAGGAGACTCTTCTAATAGTATGATAAGGTTGAAGAAGGAAGATTCGATGTTGACTTAATATAAGGAATTCAGATGTTATATTTTGATTTCTCAGTTTGATTGGAGAAAAGAGTCTTCATTTAAGCTTTCTTCCTAGTGGGGAATCATTGCACACTGATTTCTGAAACCCAGTCCTCACCTAGTAGTGCAAAGTAGAGGCTGTGCTTTTGTCTTTGTTCTTTTTTTTCTCTCTGATCTTTGCAAATGCCTTCCAGTGTGTGGTAACCTGTTTATATTGTCTGCTAAATTCTTGCCTTTCTGGTTTTGCTAAATTTGAAGATGGGTAAACTACAGGATATTAAAATAGAGTTTTAATAGAATACTAAATGTAGTTTACATACTGCTAATAGCTTCTTTCATAAAGAAGTACTAAATACTCATGGCACTTACTGTATGGGCAGTGTAGTCTAAAATACTCAGGCTCTGACTCTGTATAGAAAACACCTGCAAATCACTGGCTCACTAATAGGACTGCCTTATATACTTAAAATTAGTGGGACTTCTAAGATTTTCTAAAGGGTATGTACCTTATTTATTGTATTAGAATAAAACTCCAAATAAAAATATACTCATTTATTTACTATTTTCAAACTTTATTGCAGTTTAAATTGTCTGAGTCTCTCCCTCTGTCTGTTTATGAATATGTTCACATGAATGTGAGTGTTTGAGGAACCAAGAGGGTATTAGGAGCTGTCATTACAGGTTGATGTAAACTACTAGTGTGAGTGATAGAAACCAATCCTCTGCAAGAACAGCAAGTGTTTTAACTGCTGGTCCATCTCTTCAGGCCCATGAAAGACTTATTAATTTATCTAATAATAATAAACTTATTATATGAATATACAGAAAAATTATTTTATTCAAAAATACTAACTTTCTAATATGAAAACACATGTAGAAGAGTTATAATACCTAAAAAGTTTTATTATTTTCTTAAAGAGTTAGCCTAACTGGAGATTATCTATCTTAATTGCTTTAAGTTACTGTGATCTACTCTTTTTAGTTAACCACATGAAAAAAAAAATCTGTAATCACTTAGAAGCACAGCTGGAGAAGTGGGGGTGTTTTAATATTCTTTACAAATGACTATGGATAGTCTCTTTTACGGTTACACCCAAACTACCATAGTTATAGTTTCTTAAAGATGAATATTAATGTGGACTCCAATAACCTAATCAAAGACTGTGCCATGTTGCATTAAAGTGTATCTTTCCTTTTGAACAGATCTTTTACTAATATATTTTGCTATATCATCTTGCTTAAGTAACTGGAAATATTAATTAGTTTAATTATGAAGTTATTCTGTCCATTGAGTTGTCTTTATTATAGGCTGGGGGGATTAAACTATGGAAATTCAGTTTCTCCACTTCTCAGAGTTAACACATCCATGATAATATGCCTGCCAAATACGGAGTCTAGTGAGACTCACTTCCTTTTTCATACATGGCCATTTTTGTGTTTCATGTGATACAGGGAGAGAATAAAAGTTCTCATGATTACTTTTTCATACATTTTGATTTATAAAACTACTTACGAAGTAATGTTTCTGTAAGGGGTTTTATACATATTTCACTTTATTCCCCCACCCTCCATTCCTCTTCATCTTCCTAGATGATAGGCTTTAGTCCTCGGAGTGAGAGTGGCAAGGAGCTTAGGTGATTGGGTGATGTACTGGGTAGGCTCTTTTTTTTTTCCCTTGTTTTTTCAAGACAGAGTTTCTCTATGTAACAGCCAACCCTAGCTGTCCTGGAACTAGCTCTTGTACACCAAGCTGGACTCGAACTCACAGAGATCCTCCTGTCTCTCCCTTCTGAGTGCTGGGATTAAAGGTGTGTGCTACCACTGTTTGACTTTGAGTGGGGTCTTATAATTGGATGAAAACAGAGGAATGGTGTTTAGCAACAGAAGAGTTTTGGGTACCCCAGACTTGGAGGTTCACCTAGGAGGCTGGCAAAGGAAATGATATTTTTTGAGAGAGTAAGTTGGATGGTTAAGAGGAGAAGAGAGACTTCTGGTGAGCTTGGGGTCAGGCAAATGGAGGGAGGAGTTGAAATTGAGGCTTCCTACTTATGGCTAGAAGCAGACAAGGACAGGTTAGTACCACCCGAGACGAATGAGTGCTAGAAGCACCCCTAAAAATGCAATTGAGTGGTAGGGTCTGGTGAGGTTGGTAAGTATGTTGACCTTCCCCAACAATATGGAAATGAAAAGGAGAGGTGGAACTCCATCAGTACCAAGTAAATAGCCCCAGTGTCCAGGAGGAAAGAGATGGGTCACTCTGATACTGTTATGACTGCTTCCCTGTCAGAGATGATAGTGGTTGGGCCAAGGGAGTCCAGGCCCTTCAGTCATCCATGGACAGGCTTGAGAGACTGACTGATCTGGGTATGCTATCCCTACACCGTGAAGGACACGGAGGCAGTCGACAGCCCAAAGTCCTTCTTGATGTCACTTTGGACGTGGCCTAGTGGCTTACAGGGAACCAGACAACCTGGGACCAATAACTCTCCTGGCACATCTGAAGCAGGGACCTAGTTTCCTCTGTCATCATTGGGTGTTCAATTTATTGACCTACTCCTCAATGTCTTTATCATAAGACATAATCATGTTAAGATTAGAAAAAATGGTTTAGCCTATATTTTACATGGTACCTTTCTATTTATTTAGGTTTTTAAACTTTATTTTAACAGTGTTTTACAGTTTTTTACCACAAAAATCTGCATGTTAATCACAAGCACATATAAGTATGAAAGATTTTTCTTTGCGGATCTTGTATTCTATAGCAGTGCTGAATTCATTTACCCTTCAATTCTTGATATAAAATTATGTTATCTGTGAATAAAGACAGGTTTACTTTTTATTTCAAATTTTTGTGAGATTAATTTTTCTACTAATTGACTAATTTTTTTAAACTACATTTTTATTTTAATTTTTATTTGTATCTTAGCTTTTTTGTAGTCAAATTGTCAAAACTATATATACTCAAAAAGTACAAGGTGATGATTTGGGATATGCACACACAGAGACCTGGTTATCACAATCAAATTCATTAGCACTTTATATTTATTCATCTTTTTTCATTTTTTATTGTTTTTGTTGAGCTAAATATTTTTCTCTTTTCCCCTCTCTTCCTCCCCCTTCCTCTTCTGCCCTCTCCCATGATCCCCATAAATGCTCCAAATTTACTCAGGAGATCTTGTCTTTTTCTACTTCCCATGTAGATTACACCTATATATGTCTGTTTTAGGGTCTTCTATGTTGTCTAGGTTCTCAACTCTAAGTTGGTTTATCTTTGCTTTATGTCTAAAATCATGAATAAGTACATATTATATTTGTCTTTCTGGGTCTGGGCTACTTCACACAATATGATGTTTTCTAGATCCACTCATTTGCCTGCAAATTTCAAGATGTCACTATTTTTTTTTCTGCTGTGTAATACTCCTATTGTATAAATGTGCCACATCTTCTTTATCTATTCTTTGGTTGAGGGGCATTTAGGTTGTTTTCAGGTTCTACATAATTACAAATAATGCTGTTATGAACATAGTAGAGCACATGTCCTTGTGGTATGTTTGAGCATCCTTTGGGTATATATCAAAAGTGGTATTGCTGGGTCTTGAGGTAGTCTGTTTCCTGATTTTCTGAGAAATCATCATACTAATATACAAAGTGGCTGTATAATTTTCCACTTCCAACAGCAATCAAGGAGTGTTTCCTTTACCCCACATCCTCTCCAGCTGTTATCAGTATTTTTAATCTTGGCCATTCTGACAGGTGTAAGATGGAACCTCAGAGTTTTTTTGATTTGCATTTCTCTGATGGCTAAAGGTGTTGAGCCTTTCCTTAAATGTCTTTCAGCCATTTTGGAGTCATCTGTTGAGAGTTCTCTGTTTAGATATGTAACTCATTTTTTTTAAATTGGATTATTTGTTCTTTCGAGGTAATCTTGTATCCTGCAACATTACTGAAGGTGTTTATGAGTTGTAGAAGTTCCTTGGTAAAATTTTTGGAATCACTCATGTAAACTATCATATCATCAGCAAATAGTGTGAGTCTAACTTCTTTTTCAATTTGAATCCCCTTTTGTTGTCTTATTGCTCTAGCTAGAACCTCCAGTACTATACTGAATAGATTTCAGTGGGATTGCTTTGAGTTTTTCTCCACTTATTTTGATGTTGACTGTTGGCTTGCTGTATATTGCTTTTATTATATTTAGGTATGTTCCTTTTATTCTTAATCTCTCCAAGACCTTTATTATTCAGAGCAGTAGTATTTTATTGAAGGCTTTTCCAGCATTTAATGAGATAATAATGTTTTTTTCAGGTGGTTTATATAGTGGATTACATTGACATATTTTTGTATATTGAACCATCCCTGCATCTCTGGGATGAAGTCTACTTGGTCATGGTGGATGATTTTTCTGATGTGTTCTTGGATTCAGTTTGCCTGTATTTTATTTATTTTCATCATTGTTCATGAATGAGATTTTCTGTAATTCTCTTTCTTAGTAATATCTTTCTGTGGTTTGGGTATTTGAGGTGAGGGTAATTGTTGCCTCATTAAAAGAGTTCGGCAATGTGCCTTCTGATTTTATTGTTTGGAACAGTCTGAGGAGTATTGGTATTAGTTCTTTGAAAATCTTGTATAATTCTGAGCTGAAAACATCTGGTCCTGTGCTTTTGTTGGTTGGGAGACTTTTGATGACTTTTTACTTCTTTAGCAGTTATAGGTCTATTTGCTTATATGGTTTTGATTTAATTTTGGTAAGTGATATTTATCCAGAAAGTTGCCCATTTCTTTTAAGATTTCCAATTTTGTGGAGTAATGGTTTTTGAAATATGACATGATGATTCTCTGGGTTTCCTCCATGTCTGTTGTTATCTCCTTTTTTGTTTCTGATTTTGTTAATTTGGATATTCTCTCTCTGCCTTCTGGTTAGTTTGGATAAAGTTTTTTTTTATTATTTTGTTGATTTTCTTGAAGAACCAACTCTTTGTTTCACTGATTCTTTGTATCATTTCTTTGTTTCTATTTTGTTGATTTTAGCTCTTAATTTGATTATTTTTCTCCTCCTCCTGAGTGAGTTTGCTTCTTTTTGTCCTAGAGTTATCAGATGTTCTGTTAACTCACTTGTGGGATTTTTTTCAGCTTCTTTATGTAGGTATGTACCTCTATGAACTTTCCTCTTAATACTGTTTTCATTTTGTTCCATAAATTTTGGTATGTTGTGTGGTCATTTTCATTGAATTTGAGGAAGTCTTTAGTTTCTTTCTTGACCCACACATGATTCAAGTGAGCATTGTTTAATTTTCATGTGTTTATGGGTTTTCTGAAATTAGTGTTGCTGTTGAATTCTAATTTTAAGCCATGGTGATCTGATAAGATACATGGGGTTGTTCCATTTTTTTTTTGTGTATGTTGAGATTTGTTTTGTTACCTCAAATATGTTCAATTTTTGAGACGTTTCTATGAGGTGCTGAGAAGAAGGTATATTCTTTTATGTGTGGATAGAATATTCTATAGATGTCTGTTAAGTCCATTTGAGTCATAACATCTGTTAGTTCCCTTATTTCTCTGATAAGTTTCTGTCTGGTAGACCTGTCCGGTGGTGAGAGTGGAGCGTTGAAGTCTCCCACTGTTACTGTGTGGGGTTTAATGTGTGATTTAAGCTTTAGTAGTGTTTCTTTTACATATGAGGGTGCCCTTGAGTATCTTATATTTCAGTATTAGGATTTCCTCTTGATGATTTTTTCCTGTTACTAATATAAAATGTCCTTCCTTGTCTCTTTTGATTGATTTTAGTTTGAAATCTATTTTGTTAGCTATTAGGATACCAGCTTGTTTCTTAGGTCCATTTGTTTGGAATTTTTTCCCAACCCTTTACTCTGAGGTGATGTCTGCCTTTGAGGTTAAGGTGTGTTTCTTGAATGCAGCAGAAGGATGGATTCTGTTTTTGTATCTAATCTTATAGCCCGTGTCTTTTTATAGGTGAGTTGCATCTATTTATATTAATGACTAATATTTTTTTGTTTCTGTTATTTTATTAATTGTCATTGATGATCCTATTGTGTGTGTTTTTCCCTTCTTTAGGATTTGCTATGAGATCATGTATTGTCTGCATTTTTGGGATGTAGCTAATTTCCTTGGGTTGAAGTTTTTCTTCTACTACTTTGTATAGGGCTGATTTTGTGGGTTTAAACTATTTTTAAAACAGAATCTCATGTAGATCAGGCTATAATTGAGCTCTTAATTCTCCTGCATCCACTACCCAAGTGGATGATCATAGACTGGGATAGAATGCAGGTCCTTGTGCATGCTACATGAACAATCTACCAGTTGTGCTACAACTGAGCCCTAATAATTTAAGTTCTTCAAAAATTGTATAGATCTGCAAGTTTTGGGGGTAGTGGTCAAAGAGTTTATCGATAGTCATCCTAAAGGCTTTTAAAGTATTTCCTCCTTCTCAAACTTCATATCTATATAATATCAGATTTTCTTCAAATAATTAAACCAAAATAGTAAATTATAAATAAAGATGCTTGTGTATACATATTATTTTTTCTTTTTACTATTATTTGTGTCTTTCATATCATGCATCTCCATCCCATTCATTTCCCTGTCTCTCTGTATCCACCATCTGCCCTTGCAACCTCACCCTAAAACAAAACAAAACAAAACAAAAAATTAAATAAAATTTAAGAGAAAAAAAGAAAAAAGAGAGAGAGAAGGAAAAATCAGTCTTGTCATATAAGCTGTAGTGTGTATCTTTACTTGCAACTCTTCATTACAAAGAGACATTGGTCTAGGTCGAGACCTCTGGTTTCAGCTACACTATCGATGCTGGGCCCTCAGTGCAACTCCTCTTGATTAACCTGTTGTTGCTCTGTGTTGTGGAACTCCTGTAGCTTTGGGGCTACAGGGAAAGTCCCTTCTCATGCTGCAGCAAATCACAGATGTGGTGGATGTTGGGGTGGGTCAACTCATAACCCTGGTTCTGGGCCTGGCTAGTTGTAGAGTTAATCAGCCTGCCAGCTCTCCCTTGTCCTCACCATGAGGATGAACTCTCTTGAACTGCCCTGGTGAGTTCATGCCTAGCAGTGAAGAACAAGGGTAGGGCCAGTTCTGCAGCTTTAACTTCTTCAGGGTCAGCACTCCTACATCTGCACCTTCAGAGCTATTTCTGCTGTGCTTCCCAGGTGTGGCATAGAAGCTACTTTCCCCAGTGCTGAATCTGATGAGGGGCAGCACCATCCTTCCTGCCCTTGTGACCTCAGGGCCAGCTCTCTCCAGCCACACACTGCCCTGTGACAGATTAGTAATGCGGACAGTTTTGTGCAGGCTCTGAAGTCATAAGTGTGGAAAAACTGTACCTGTTCACCCCAGCTGCAACACTCAGGAGAGCAAGCCCAGCATTTCACGTGGGTAGCGCAATAGAGCTAGCTCCACTGGCTGATGTGTTGGCAAACTAGGCCCACCCAATGTTGGGAGCAAAAGTGCTATTCTAATTAATTAAAGAAATAATTAAATAATTAAAGAAAAAGAAGTTATGAGTTTTTGAAGGAGTTGTGGCACAGGAGAAGTGTTGGAGAACTGAGAGGAAAGGGAAAATTATGTATATAGTATTTGTTTATGAAGTTCTCAAAAAAGGAAAAATTAAAATTGTAGGGGAAGCCCCAGCCAATCATCTTGCTTGTAGGGTGGGTACCCCTTAGGCGAATGTTTACCTATAAATCTGGTGGGTGTGCTCTCTGCACTTCCTTTTTGTTTCCTGCTCTTCGCTGGAACCCTGGTTTTATAAGTTCTCCCCTTATTAAAGCTGAATATATTATATTGAGCTTGCCTGGTTAATTCTGTTCTCCATTCATTTATGCTACTTCATAAAATGAAGTAGTAACAAGAGCAAAATCAATGACACTGAGACAGGAAATTGATAAAAGAAAGCAAATCAATAGGCAAACCCAGAAGATGAAAAATTTTATAAAATTGAGATATGTCAGCCATGTTATTCCTCCCCCCCCCAAAAAAAAAAACTGTGGAAAACTCATTGCTATTGTAGTGGCATTTCATTTGTATTTTAATAAATAAAGCTTGCCTGAGGATCAGAAAAGTGAAACCGCCACATTGGCCAGCCTTACAGACTAGGCAGCAATGACACACACCTTTAAGCTCAGTAACCATACTAGTTTGCCAGAGAAACCAGGTGGTAGTGGTGCATTCCCTTAATCCCAGAACTAGGGAAGAATATCAGACAGAAGGAGACAGCTCTCAGTCTCATCCTGAGGATTCCTGGTGGCAGGATGGCCATTTCAGACTGAGGTTGAGGTAAGAGCCAATGGCTGGCTGCTTTGCTTTTCTGGTCTTCGGGTTGAATCCCAATATTTGTCTCTGAGGTTTTATTAATCATGCTGCAGCTAACGTCCCAAATGAAAGAGCAGTACACATTCTGGGCCACTGGACAAGATAGCATAATCATTTAAAATTTAAGTCCACTTAATATTTTAAAATTCCTTTCTCCCTATCTGCCCAGTTTTCAGGTATCCAGATGCTCACTTATCCTTTGCTGTGTCTTCAGTTAAACCTGCACTGTTGTATTCTGTAGTTATGGTTCAAAGGTAAAAAAGACCAATTTATCTGAACGAAATATAAAAGTTTCAGGCTATTTTCTTTTGTCCAGCTATCTGGCACTCCTCACTACAAGGTCCCTTTCTCCCCACGAGGATCCTGTTTCAATCTAAGGGTTAACACCATATTGACTTATACTCTAACAAAGCTTCAGTCTTCTTTTTGGCTTCTAGATCACAATTTAAGTTCTTTTTATTGTTATTTTTCTCTGTATCATCTCCCCACTTCCAGATTGACTTGGTGATCTTCTTCATGGGTATCCCCATATATACTGGCTGGTTTTATGTGTCAGTTTGACACAAACTGGTATTATCAGAGAGGAAGGGGCTTCAGTTGAGGAGATATCTCCATGAAATCAAGTTGTAAGGTTTTCTTAGGTTTTTCTTTTTGCTGTTGTTTTTGTTTTTTATTACTGTGAAGAAGCACTATGATCATGATCATGGCAACTATTATAAATAAAACATTTGAGACTATGGCTTATAGTTTCAGAGGTTCAGTCCATTATCATGATTATGGGTAACATGGCAGTGTGCAGGCAGACATGGTGCTGGCTCTGTCTTAACCAGAAGACAGCAAGAAGTCAACTGACTATCACACTCAGTGAAGCTTATGAAAAGAGACCTTAAAGCCTACCCCTATAGTGAAATATTTCTTCTAATAAGACCACCTCTCCTAATAGTACCAATCTATTTGGGGGTCATTTTTTTCCAAACAAAGGCATTTTCTCAATTAATGGTCAACGGGGGAGGGCCCAATCCATTGGAGGTGTACCATTAGTAGGCTGGTGGTCCTCGGCTGTATAAAAAAGCAAACTGAGAAAGCCATGGAAATTCATGCAGCAGGCAACTTTCCTCCACGGCCTCTGCATCAGCTCCTGCCTCCAGGACCCAGCTCCGTCTGAGTTTCTGTTCTGACTTCCTCCAATGCTGAACTATGATCTGGAAGTGTAAGCCAAATAAACTGTTTGCTCTGTAACTTGTTTTTTGGTCACAGTGTTTTACCGCGGCAGTAGAAAATTAATTGAGACACCATATTTCATGGATATGAAGCAACTACTTTTGGAGGGAAAATCTTGATGGTAAATTGCTGTGGATTACCTTTCTTCATATTTTCCTGTACTGTTCTCAACAGAGAACTATTTTATTTTCCCAGGCAAATCTGCAATTTTAAGTTTGTTGTTGGGCCTTTATTTTTTCTGTTTCTCCCAACAGAGTATAAAATCAGAAACATGGAACATTTACATTTGTACTTTATATACTTTTTAAAAATTTTTTAAATTTATTTATTTATTAAAGATTTCTGTCTCTTCCCTGCCACTGCCTCCCATTTCCCTCCCCCTCCCCCAATTAAGTCCCCCCCCCCAGCCCGAAAAGCAATCAGGGTTCCCTGTCCTATGGGAAGTCCAAAAAGAGGAACATGGGATGTACTCACTCATATTTGGTTTCTAGCCATAAACCAAGGAAATTGAGCCTATAATTAGTGATCCTAGAGAAGCTAAATAAGGAGAACCCAAAGAAAAACATATAGGCATCCTCCTGAATATTAACCTTCAGCAAGCGATGAAAAGAGACAGAGAAAGAGACCCACATTGGAGCACAGGACTGAAATCTCAAGGTCCAAATCAGGAGCAGAAGGAGAGAGAGCACGAGCAAGGAACTCAGGACCGTGAGGGGTACTTTATATACTTTTAAAGCCAAAAACGGTTTCTTAAATATTGTGTACTCCTGATAAGCATGTAGCAAATGAATGAACCCTCCATAAATTGGTGAAATTTATTGGTAAAATTGATTTGTGAAACTTCTGTTCAATTTAGATATTATTACTTCCTGTTAGTCAAAGCAATGGCCTTGAGCTTGCACAGAGAACCTTCCATGACAAGATCTAGTCTAGGCAATAAGCTCTTCCTTCAAGTGAAACATTTGTAGCTCAGAGGTGAAAGATGCTTGCTCATGGCCACTTGAACCAAAAGTATCTCATTTCAAGAGCTCAGATCATTCCCTAACCAGACTAATCTTCATCTAAACAAGGAAACTAAACAATGATCATTGATTTGTTACTGTTTTTAAAGTTGGGAGAAACTGTCTATCTAAGTTGTGAGTCAAATAAAAAAATTGTAAGGAGATGCTTCTGAAATGATTTTTAAATTATACTGTTTTGATAAGTGAAAGAAATCGTTCTTATTTATACACTCTGGTCAGAAAATTTGAGCTAGGTAGGAGTCTAATGCATGCCATTCAAACTGAGTACTATGTCTGCAATTTGTGAAATAGCCTCTAGACAAATAACATGTTTTCACTGCTTGATTCTGCTGTAGGGATCTAAATCCATCCTCCTTTCCCACATAAAGCCTCTGATAAAGATGACTCATCTTGTGTATGTGTCAGATGAGCAACTGGAGACCTTCATTTCACATCATTTGTATGTCTTTGAAATAACTCTCTGCATTCCTCTTATCTTGTCAAATAATGGCACTTTAGCTTAAGGGTAGCTCTTACCAGCTTTGTACTGTTAAGGTATATAACAAGTTGATTTCCAATCATTTTTAGTGCCCTCAACATTTGGTTTGTAAATCACATATATGTGAGGGCACTTATCAAATAAACCCACATTTTTACATTCACATTAATATCGAACGAGACTATTTAATGAGCAGTGTTCCTGTGGAGAGGAATAAAGAACTTTCGAATGGTTGTATAATCTCCATTGTACCCATGTATAATGCTACCTTGTGAGCAGGAGGAGGACTTCCCCTGCAAGGTTAGTAACCTGCTGGATGCATGCACAGGGACAGATATTCTGTTTGCTGTAATCATCCCAGGGCATTCTCTCTGTTCTGTTAGGGTATATGGAAAAGCAAAGCCAAAATAAAACAGGTCCTTGTTTTGGGGAGAGATAAGAAAAACTGGCCTCCTCCCCCATGACTCACCCAGTTGGATGCGAGGTTCCGGGAGCCTTTTTTAAGACTGGGAGGAGACTGGAGGTGGCAAGGGAAGAGTGCTGGAAGACTATCCAGAAATTAAGTCTTTTGCATAGTGCCTGTGTGCATTAAATGAAACATTGTTTTGCCAGAAAGCATTCAGCTTTCAGAAAACTGATATTCACAAAGACATGCACCATAATGATTGTGGAAATTGTGTAAGGGCTGGCTGAAAGAACAAGCAGTTGAGAATCCATCCTCTGGATTCAGCTTTTCTTGTCTTAGGTCGTATCCAAAGAAGTTGCAACTTAATAGATACTCAGCAAACAGCAGTTGCTTTTACTGTTATCGATTGCTTGTGTGTGTGTGTGTGTGTGTGTGTGTGTGTGTGTGTGTGCGTACACATACATACACACACATACTCTCTGTGACAAAGTAAATGAGCTTCCTTGTAAGAATCCCAAACCCAAATATAAGCTGCTGCCTATTCTAGTTTAAGCATCTAAATCCTCTGTTCTCTTTCTCCCCATTCTCTTATCAGGATAATAAAGGTAACACTTACAATAGCCATCTATGTACTGTACAAGCTGAGTCAAGAAAAGAACCTTCAGAAACTGGGTATAATTCTGTGTTAAGAACAAGTCCAAAGGTCAATGGCTGCAATTGGCTGTCTCTGAAATCTCATTATCAGACATGGAGCTAAGGAGAGTTAACTTACATTATAAGATGAACTTTATTAGAACACTGTGAAGCAACAATTGTAGGGGATTCAAAGTCCAGAGAAGACCCTATAGTTTAAACCAGACAGGTAAGGGCCTTATTAGGTGTGGAATGCAGTTCTGCGCTTGTCTCTTCATACAATCAAACTCTTACTATGAGCTAATATTTGCTGAACTTTTACTACAAGCCACACACCAAACAAAGCATTCTGTACACCGTGTTTCATTTAATCCTCACTCCACTATTCTCAGGGATAAATTAAATGTCGCTGCCATCATTTTATAGTGAGGAAATCATATTGTCAGTTATTATTACTCTCATTGTACGCGAGGCCAGCTCTGATAAAGCTTTCCGCTAACTGGGTCAAAAAGAAATCCAGCTGCCCACCCACCACTGGCCCCACAGGGATCCAGGAGAAGGCTATTTATGTCGCCTGCCCATCCCACGGAGCCTGGCACCCAGCTCCCTGGGGGAGGACTGCTCTTTGGAATTTCTGGCACCCACTACAGTCTCCTCCTCCTCATATACTGTTCATCTCTCCCTGTGATATCTGCATTGTTTGTTAGTTCAGGCACTAGCAAACATGGTTCAGGCTTACTGGTCTCAAATTAGATATTGAAATCTTGCTATTTTTTGGGAAGAGAGGCTGGAAGTAAATTATTGGAGACAAGATCTTACCTGCAGCCCATATTCTTTGAAGGGCTGTGAAAAGATTTTTGTTTTTTCATCTACAAAGTCATATTTTCTGTGCAGTTGGTGTTTGCTGCGTGTCTCTGGGGCATTTTCTCCTCATTTCTGTAGGCCCTTTGATGTTAAGGAGCTGGTAACCTAGGAAATCAGGGGTGTGGGGGAAGAAGGCTTTGGTGGTGCTTAGTTGCCAGTGTGATTGTCAGCCTGGTGGGCCGACTCTGAGATGGTGGGTGTGTGTGATGGTGGGTGAGGGTGCTGGGAGCTGGCTTGCCTGTGTTTGCCGGAGCGCTGGCACAGGGGTGTGGGTGTGATTGCAATATGAGTGATGCACACAGGGTAATTGTCAGGCAGCTCAGATTTTTTTCCTTCTGTCTTTTTTGCTTCTCTTTTCTCCTCTAATTTATAGTAGGCAAAGAAATCCTCCTCTGCATCAGCGAGGTGATATTTTTGAAAAGTTTCCAAGAGGATGCATTATGTGCCATTTCAATTCCTCAGAATTATCGATTTTCTTAGGTTTTGTGACTAATATTTCTTAATGAGAGGTCTTGGGATTTTGATGAAGCTAACGAAGCCGGCCTTGGCTGCTTGTTTCTATGAAAGAGGTATAAGCCTAATGCATCATGATGGAAAGATAACCTGCACAGGTCAATGTTAAGTTTGCATCCAATCCCACTGCCAATTCTGAAATTTTTGGGAGTACTAGTTCCAAATGGGCTTTAGGAAAAAAAAAAAACATCATCTCTATTAATTTTAATGGATAAGTTTATGTAATATTGTTTTTTTCTGAGGGGTGGACTTAAAATACTTATCCAAGTTCATAAGTTGGATCTGAGATTCAAATCAGACCTATGAGTATCAGACTTAGAAATACTAAAGAATAGAGGACATATCTTAGAAATGAAAAATGTAAGTTTTGACCCTTGGCATTAATCTTAGAAAGTTGGAATGAGAATGGGGTTCATACTAAAAAATTCATGACAACTGAGAGGAGCATCCATATGGTAACATTTTATCTCCTGGATCCAGCTGCTCTAGAAGCTTCCTCTTTGCCTCATCATTGAAATCAGTGACTGCTATTGTATTTTAGTCTGGCATATTCTTTTTGTCATAGGAAAATAGAGCTTTTCAATGGGTCATTTGACAATGTTGGGAGGTTCTCTCTGCCTCTCCCTTTTTCCTCTCTCTATTCTTCCCTCTTTCCTCTCTTTCTATCTCTCTCTAAATATATATGCACATATATTATATTCTTATTATTGTATTATATATGATTTAATATATTATATTAATTATATACTACGTAATATATTATTGTTGTATTACATATTTTTTATATCTATATATTTGATTCTTCTCACACAATACATCCCCACCACAGTTTCCCCTCCCCCTATCACCATTCTCCCTCTCTCCCAGATCCACTCCCCTCTATTTCCTCTTCAGAAAAGACAAAGCTTCTAGGAATCGATGGGCAAAAAGAACTAAACACTATACCATAACGCAGTGCTGATCTCCTTAAGAACCACAGCTGATTTTTTTCTCAGCACTTGTCTTTTCTGTAAGGCTGCACTTGCCCTTTTTCTTAACAAAGGATATATTTTCATAGCTTGACGCTCCATTTGTCACTTTCTCTCACTGTTGAGGTGGGAAGAATCGTGAGCATGAGCTATGGTAGTGTGAATGCTACCCTGTCATGGGACTTCCCTCACCAACAAACTAGTCCATTCCTTTTTCATTTATCCACACTCCAGTTCTCAGAAGAACAGGGATCTACATACAAATTCTTTGTCAGAAAACAACCTGAATGGCTCTCTCTTAGCCCACTTTTTATAGAGGTCTTGTCTCCTTCTGAAACTGTTTCTGACCATGTTCTGGTCTTCCAGCCTCATACTTGAGTGGTCTATTGAGCTCTGCTTGCAGCAGTCTAGGCTTTTTCTAATTCTTCCAGGAAACCAGTTCCAAACCTGTAACAACCACATTGTCCAGTTGCTTCCAGCCACAGTCCCACTCCTTGGCATCTATTTTCTGCGTTAGTTACTTTTCTCATCATTGTGATAAAGCATCTAACAAGAGTAACTTAGAGGGAAAAGGGTCTATAGTTCATCATGACAGGGCCAACATGACAGCAGGAGTGTTGAACAAGTCATCAAATTGCATGTGCAATCAGAAAGCAGACTGAATAAATGCTGGTAGCCATATCACTGCCCATTTTATTGTCTAACATTCAGGGTGAGCATTCCCCTATCACTTAATCTTTTCTGGAAATATTCTTATAGACAAGCTCAGAGGTGTAATTCAATGATAATTTTAAATCTAGCCTAGTTGACAGTGAAGATTAATCATCACACAGTGCATGGCTTTTTTCATATTGGTATGTGTTGACAGCATTATGTGTGTCAGTTTTATCAACAATAGAATTATAAATATTTTGGGTAGACAATTATTTGTTCTTGTAGTTGTTCTGTACATTGTAGAACAGTGAATCGTGTTTCTTGTCAGTAAACATTAGATGATGACAGTCCAAAACATCTCCCACTCATTAAAGGTTCCAGTTTGTAAGAATGCAAATGAATTTTTTTAATTGCAAGTTGAGTGAGTTTATTCTATTAATGACCTTTTTTGTTGTTGTTCTTTGGAATATCTCTGATATGGAACAATGTCATTGAATAATATTATAAAATGTTATTCTTTAGAAAAAATTTGATTTAAAAGAATTGTACTGGGGTACAGTAGATATATTGGCTAAAGGTTTAGTAAATGCTGAATTTAGAGTTCCACCTAGGATGTAGGACATAAATGCTGAATTTAATCTTCATTTCTCAGGACTTTCAGCTTTCTGATTTTGTCCTGTAAATCTTTAAGAATGTTGTTTTTTTTTTTAAAAAAAAATATATTTTGATCACATTCTTCCTGTCTCTCAAGTCTTTCCAGATCTTTTTTTCCTACCCACCTATCCAACTTTAAGTCTTTTCTCAAAATACAAAAAAAAAAAAAAAAGAGAGAGAAAGATCTTGAATTGAAAACTGCTGAAAGGATTCCTTTCTCAATGACAGATGCTTAAAAGAGTGGCTTCCCAGATTGACCTATCAATGTTCAGACGACATGACAGATGTCACAATAAGGGACCGGGATACCGCTCACAATTGGAGCAGAACTTGACAATATCACCTACAGCATAGAGATTTTTCAGAAATGAAAGATGTGAGAATGTGAGGGCCATAGTGGTGAATATGTCGCTGAGACCAGACAACTTGTAGCAGTGTTTCCTGCAAGAAGGGCCTGAAAAGCCATTGAATGGGGCAGGGAAAGTAAAGCCTAATTTGCAATGGAGACTCCCCTATGTTGTAAATGCTAAGGCCATTGAATATCAATGGATGAAGGTTGCAAAGGCATAGGAGAATTGGCACAAGAGAAAGAATGTGAGTGCTGTGATTGGATTGGCAGAGTTGGATTCGCAGGACAAATCGAACCTATTGGAGCTCAGATGACTCTGTGCACGGAGCTTCAGAAATTGGTGTTTGCTTTACAGATTTTGGTCTTTAATTGGCTTAACCTTTCATGTAATACCCGTACTTTCCTTTTGAATGGGGAAATTTACTCTATGTTATTGCGTGGTAGAAGCAAATAACTTGATTGCTTTTGGTAGGATTGCCATTTTTACTATGATGATCCTACCTATCCAAAAACACAAGAGATCTTTCCATTTTCTGGTGTCTTCTTCAGTTTCTTTCTTCAAACACTTAAAGTTCTTGTCAAATAGGTCTTTCACTTCTTTGGTTAGTGTTACACCAAGATATATAATGTTATTTGCGGCTATTGTGAAAGGTGATGTTTCTCTGATTTCCCTCTCAGCTTCTTTATCATTTGTGTATAGGAGGGGTACTGACTTTTTTGAGTTGATCTTGTATCCTGTCACATCACTGATGGTGTTTATCAGCTATGGGAGTTCTTTGGTAAAGTTTTTGGGATCACGTATATATACTATCATATCATCTGCAAATAGCGAACGTTTGACTTCTTCCCTTACAATTTGAATCCTCTTGATTTCCATTTGTTGTCTTATTGCTATTGCCAAAACTTCAAGAACTATGTTGAAGAGATATGGAGAGAGTGGACAGCCTTGTGTTCTTCCTGATTTTAGTAATCTTGCTTTGAGTTTCTCTTTGTTTAATTTGATATTGGCAGTCAGCTTGCTGTATATTGCTTTTATGATATTTAAATATGTTCCTTGTATCCCTGATCTCCCCAAGACCTTTATCATGACAGGGTGCTAGATTTTGTCAAATGCTTTTTCAGCATCTAATGAAATGATCATATGGCTTATTTCTTTCAGTTTATTTATATGATGGATTACATTGATAGATTTTCGTATGTTGAACCAGCCCTGCATCTCTAGGATGAAGCTGACTTGATCATGCTGGATCATTTTGGATGTGTTCTTGGATGACGTTTGCCAGTATTTTATTGAGTATTTTTGCATCCATGTTCATGAGTGAGATTCATCTGTAACTCTCTTTCTTGGTTGAGTCTTTGTATGGTTTTGGTATCAGTGTAACTGTAGCCTCATAAAAAGAGTTTGGCAATGTCCCTTCTTTTTTTTTTATGTGGAACATTTGGAAGAGTATATTTATTAGCTCTTCTTGGAAGTTCTGGTAGAATTCTGCACTAAAACAATTTGACCCTGGATTTTTTTTTGGGGGGGGGGTTGATGACAGATTTTATTTCCATGCAGTTTATCAGTCTATTTATATTGCTCACCTGGTCTTGATTTAATTTTGGTATATGGTATTTATCTAAAAAAAATTGTCCATTTCTTTTACATTTTTCAATTTTGTAGAGTACGGGTTTTTGTAGTATGACCTAATGAATTTCCTCAGTGTCTGTTGTTATATACCTTTTTTCATTTCTGATTTTGTTAATTTGGATGTTCTGCCTTTGGATTAGTTTGGATAAGGGTTTAGATTCTATCTTATTGGTTTTCTCAAAGAACCAGTTCTTTGTTTGATTGATTCTTTGTATTGTTTTCTTTGTTTCTATTTTGTTGATTTCAGCCCTCAATTTGATTATTTCCTATCTTTTACTCCTCCTAAATGAGTATGCTTCTTTTTGTTCTAGAGTTTTTAGGTGTGCTGTTAAATCACAAATGCGAACCTTCTCTGTTTTCTTTATGTGGGCACTTGGTGCTATGAACTTTCCTCTTAGCGCTGCTTTCATAGTGTCTCATAGGTTTGGATATGCTGTGCCTTCATTTTTGTTGAATTCAAGGAAGTCTTTAATTTCTTTATTTCTTCCTTGACCCAAGGGTTGTTCCGCAGTTCATTGTTCAGTTTCCACAAATTTTGAGGCTTTCATAGAGTAGTAATGTTGTTAAATTCTAACTTTAATCTATAGTGATCCGGTAAGACACAGGGAACCCCTCCAATTTTTTTTTTTTGTATCTGTGGAGGTTTGCTTTGTTATCAAGTATGTGATCAATTTTAGAGAAGGTTCCATGAGGTGCTGAGAAAAAGGTATATTCTTTTGTGTTTGGGTGAAATGTTCTATAGATGTCTGTTAGGTCCATTTGATTCCTGACATCTGTTAGTTCTCTTATTTCTCTGCTAATTTTCTGTCTGATTGTCCTGTCATTGGCGAGAGTGAAGTGTTGAAGTCCTACTATTACTGTGTGGGGTTTGATGTGCAATTTAAGGTTTAGTAATGTTTCTTTTATTTATGTGGGTGCTCTTGTATTAGAGGCATAAATGTTCATGATTGAGGCTGTATCTTGATGAATTGTTGACATTATGGTGTTCTTCTCCATCTCTTCTGATGGATATAAGTATGGAATCAATTTTGTTACATATTAGGACACCCACTTGTTTCTTAGGTCCATTTGATTGGAAAACCTTTTCCCACCCCCTTTATTCTGAGGTACTGTCTGTCCTTGAGGTTGAGGTGTGTTTATTGTATACAGGAGAAGGCTGGATCCTGTTTTCATATCCATTCTCTTAGCCTGTGTCTTTTTATAGGTGAATTGAGTCCAGTGACATTAAGCGATATTAATAACCAGTGGTTGTTAATTCCTGTTATTTTTCAGTAGAAGTATTTGTGTGTTTCCTTTCTTTTGGTTATGCTGGTGGGGGGTCATCAGATGCTTTTTTTGTGGGTGCAGTTAGCTTCCTTGGGTTGGAGTTTTCCTTCTAGTTTCTAGTACTTTCTGTAAGGCTGGGTTTGTGGATACATATTGTTAAATCTGTTTTTGTCATTGGGTATCTTGTTTTCTTAATTGATGGTGAATGAAATCTTTGCTGGTATCATAGTCTTGGCTTGAATCCATGGTCTCTTAGTGTCTGCAGTACATCTATCCGAGATCGTTTGGCTTCTCACCCTTGAAAAGTCGGGTGTAATTCTTTATATGTTACTTGACTTTTCCTTTGTAGTTCTTAATATTCTTTCTTTATTCTGTATATTTTGTATTTTGATTATTATATGGCAAGGGGATTTTTTTTTGATCCAGTCTATTTGGTGTTCTGTAAGCTTCTTGTACCTTCATAGGGATATCCTTCTTTAGGTTGGAAAAGTTTTCTTCTATGATTTTGTTGAATATATTTTCTGTGCCTTTGAGCACGAATTCTTCTCCCTCTTCTATTCCTATTATTCCTAGGTTTGTTCTTTTCATGGTGTCCCTTATTCCCTGGATGTTTTGTGTTAAGAATTTGTTGGATTTAATGTTTTCTTGAACCCCAACTATTATAGCAAGCTCTCAGCTTTTTGGCAGGGTGTGGCTAGTAGCTTGGGTGGTCCAGTGAATGGGGTTGGGTTTCTGGTGGAGCCTTGCCACAGGAAACTCCCTGGTGACTGGCTAGGAAGACTGAGGGAGTTGGGGGAGGGGCATGGGGTTTGTCCCACTGCTAGTGTGGTGTCCTGCTGCATGGCTGTTCACTCACCTCTAAAGTCCCTTTAGTACTGCAGAAAGCTGTGTTTCAGAGTTCCACTGAGGTTGCAGGAGGATAGGTCGCTCTTTTTTCTTTAAGTTGCTTTTGTTAGAGTATAAGAAACTAATAAAATATCTAAAATTGACTGTCTTACCAAGAAACATTTATTTTTCCTCACTTTTCATTCCACAGATAAGTGACCACGGCAGAACATCTGTTACTACTCTTGGTGATACATCTAGAAAATGATAAAGGCAAGTTGAGAATTCAGTTCCATCTGTCACACAAGACTGCATTTGAATGCTGTTCTAATCCATCTTTTATTCCATAACTGAGACTTCTGGGCTTTGTATAGAACTGGCATTCCTATAGCAGCTCGGAAAAGCTTCTTTTTCTCGCCTGAAGCCATTGTGATTATTGAGAAAGAGAGTGAATGAAAAGAAGTCCACTTTCTCAGGTTCCAAGTGATATGGGAGGGATTTCTTTCTAATCTGTTGCTTTCATTGGTTAATTAATAAAGAAACTGCCAAGGCCCATTTGATAGGCCAACCCTTAGGTGGGTGGAGTAAACAGAACAGAATGCTGGGAGAAAGAAGCTGAGTCAGGCAGTCACCATGATTCTCACTCCCGACACAGCCGCAGGTTAAGATCTTCCCTGGTAAGCCACCTTGTGGGCTACACAGATTATTAGAAATGGGTTAGGTCAATATGTAAGAGCTAGCCAATAAGAGGCTGGAACTAATGGGCCAGGCAGTGTTTAAAAGAATACAGTTTCCATGTAATTATTTCAGGTAGAGCTAGCTGGGTGGTGGGAAGCAACCCCGCCGCTCCCACTACAACAGAGTGGCACCCAACGTGCTAATGAACTCCACGTAAAACTTGAGAGGGCTTAAAAAGAAGAGAGAGAGAATTTAAGACAGCTTTTTGCTATTTGTGGGTGGCGTGCCGCAAAGAAATTGTCCTGACTCAGCAGCAGGAAAAAAACTGGCTGTTTTAAAATGCCTGCTTTCTGGGCTGTGCCGCCATTGCGATCTCCTTCTGGCTCCTGCGGGAGACAGAGCTTTTGAATGGAGCATTGGAGTAAAGCTCTACGGCTTGCTTGATGGCAATGTGGACTGCTGTGTGCCTGGAACTGTGTGTGGCTCAGGGACACCAAATGGCTCTGAGGCAGGGTGGCTTGGCTCAGCTCTGCCATGCTGAACTGTGCTGGTCTCAGGCAGGAACTACCGTAATTACTGTAAAAACAGCACAGTTAAGGTTTTGAATGGGCAGGACACAGGCGGTACCGTATTACTTGTACATGGTGCAACTTAAGTTTTTAAGAACTGCTTAACATTTTAAGAAATGCTCCTGGATATTAAAAAAAAAATTACAGATTCACAATGGAACAGATTCAGACATTGTTGGATGAATGAACGTAGGCTTGGGAGAAAGAAGAAAAAGAATATAAAGAGTAAAGTTAATGTCTTAAAAAAGGGGTAAAGTCTTTAAAGAGACAGAGTACAGATAGTTAAGAGATTAAAAGAAATAAAGAAAAATAAGCCATGTAAAAATGGAAAATTCACAGAGAGTCTGGATTATGTACATTGTGTTTTCCTTAAAATTTTTGACTGTGAAGAAGCTAAGTACAGAGAGACATTTCATTTCATGGGCTGCCAAGCTAAACCAGAATGGATTTCATAAGGGTATTATGATTTCAGAATTTGTGTCTAAGGATATGATGCTTTGGAGAGAGTCTTCCTTTGTTTTCACAGAGGATGAGACCCTATGGATTTCTTCTATTTCAATATGGTATGATAGACCTCGCCCTCCTGAAAGGTTGCTGTGAACACCCTCAAAAAATTACTTTGCTCAACTGCAGACTGAGATGAACCTAGCAGACAGGTTATCCCATAAAAGACCTGAATAACAGCGCCCCCATTCAGCAGGAAGCAGTTTGGAGAGAAAAAACTGTGCCCATGTTCCCAAATATTGTTTATAAATGTTCTTTACATTTAAAGGGGGATATGATATAGGTATGAATAATTTGCATTGGTATGGACTTTAAGGTCAATTTTGTTATATGTATATGTATTACTGATATTGGTTAAGGTGTTGTGATTGTGTAGTTCATTTTTCAAAACTTAATGTATAATTGGGAAATATAGGTTGTTAATGGATAATCATCAATAATAGTAAAGCTTGTAATCATGTTAGATTTTCTTAGATATATAGAGCTTTATTTCAATTGGATAGGCATTCTTCATATCTTTCAAAGACTGCAGAATATGGCATTTAAAATATTTTAATAACTTAGGGATTTTCATGACAATGAGACACGTCTGCTCCTGGCAGCACCAATCTACTTCAAAAGGAACATGGGCATCGAAGAGGCTCATTATGGAGTTGGTTAGCCATTTGGGCAAGAAACTGCTCTTGCCTGGACTGATGCATAAACTGGACACAAAGAACCCTCACAGAGAGGACTGCTGAACTTGCCTAAAGGTGAGATGATCTTTTGGGGTTCTTGATTCATGAAGGAGTCTGTGAGACATTCTGCAAGACACAGCAGAAAATGACTGAACTGTCTTTGAAATTTCCTGCTTCATGGAAATGTCTCTGGATACCATGGGCCTGTAGGCCGAAGATGGATGCCCCAAGGGTACAGAGGAACTTTGGGTGACTGTCCAGGCAGCGAGATGTCTTTGTCATTTCTAGAGTTTTGGACTTACTGTTTACTTAGGAATTATTATATCCTTCTGGAGTCTTTGATGGAGTTGAAGAATGAATATTTATAGTTTTCCTTAGTTATGATAAAAGATAAAATAGATATAACTATCGTAACTGTAATTCTTGCTTGATAACTGTTTTGCTATATGTAATTTTACTATGTTAAAATGAAAGCCTTCTTTTTTGTTTAAACAGAAAAAGGGGAAATGATGTGGGAGTGATTTCTTTCTAATCTGTTGCTTTCATTGGTTAATTAATAAAGAAACTGCCAAGGCCCATTTGATAGGCCAGCCCTTAGGTGGGTGGAGTAAACAGAACAGAATGCTGGGAGAAAGAAGCTGAGTCAGGCAGTCACCATGATTCTCACTCCCGACACAGCCGCAGGTTAAGATCTTCCCTGGTAAGCCACCTTGTGGGCTACACAGATTATTAGAAATGGGTTAGGTCAATATGTAAGAGCTAGCCAATAAGAGGCTGGAACTAACGGGCCAAGCAGTGTTTAAAAGAATACAGTTTCCATGTAATTATTTAGGGTAAAGCTAGCGGGGTGACGGGCTGCAGCCCAGCCCGCCAATCTTATTACAACATTCAATCCTTCCTTTTCTGTGATTTCTTACTGAGTGGACTGGGTAGGGTATGGGATAATCGCAAAGCCTTTTTTATTATCTTCACATCTATGTTCTAATTTTCATACACCAGGATCCGTGTCGAAAAATCAAGTGTTGTAGTGTGCCCTGGAGAGACAGAGGTGGAATAGGCCCTGGAGATTTCTGGTCAGATAGTCTCTGTGAAGTTCCAGGCCCATACATGACCCTGTCTTAAAACAAATTTGAAAGGCACCTTCAGACAGGCTTTCAAGGTTGTCCTCTAGCTTCACCCACAGGTGCTTAGAGAGGCAAAAGAGCATGTAGAACCAACGAACACACACATACACACTTCACACACTTCTCACATTCATACACATATACCTCACATGCATACACATACACCTCACACACCTCATACAGCTCACACACCTCACATGCACACACACACACACACACACCACACATATGCCACACATACACCACACACAAACACACATACACCTCACACACACACACACCTCACATGCATAGACATAAACCTCACACACACATCTCACATGCACACACACAAACACACACATCATCACACATATATACACAGAGAGACAAACACACACACATCACACATATACACATACCACATATGCACATACACCCCAATACATACATACCCCACACACATACACTCCACACACCACACATACACACACCACACACACACCAAACCTTGTTTTATGTTTGTCTGAGGGAAAAGAATTGGTGAATGGTATAAATAAGAGCTTCTGACCTAAAGACTCTCCTGTTGTTGCATGGGGTCTTGGCTGTGGTCATAAAGCTCTCTTCTAAGATAGGAGACTTAGCCTGTCTGTTGGTAATGGAACCATTCCCTCATGGACTGGACCTATGAAGATGCTTACTTCTCTCAAGGCACTGCATTTGTTTCTTCTAGGGTGAATGACATGAGAAAGGGGGCAAAGAGTCTAGGTGAGTTCTTAAATTTTGTTTATTTGTTGTCTGTGTCTGGGTTACCTCTCTCAAAATAATATTTTCTTTTTTTTAAAAGTTTTTTTTAATTTATTTATTTATTAAGGATTTCTGCCTCCTCCCCGCCACCGCCTCTCATTTCCCTCCCCCTCCCCCAGTCAAGTCCCCCTCCCTCATCAGCTCGAAGAGCAATCAGGGTTCCCTGACCTGTGGGAAGTCCAAGGACCGCCCACCTCCATCCAGGTTTAGTAAGGTGAGCATCCAAACTGCCTAGGCTCCCCCAAAGCCAGTACGTGCAGTAGGATCAAAAACCCATTGCCATTGTTCCTGAGTTCTCAGTAGTCCTCATTGTTCGCTATGTTCAGCAAGTCCGGTTTTATCCCATGGTTTTTCAGACCCAGGCCAGCTGGCCTTAGTGAATTCCTGATAGCTAGCCATAAATAAAGGACATTGAGCTTATAATTTGCGATCCTAGAGAAGCTAAATAAAAAGGTGAATCCAAAGACAAACATATAGGCATCCTCCTGAATATTAACCTTCATCAGGCGATGAAAGGAGACAGAGACAGAGACCCACATTGGAGCACTGGACAGAAATCTCAAGGTCCAAATCAGGAGCAGAAGGAGAGGGAGCATGAGCAAGGAACTCAGGACCGCGAGGGGTACACCCACACACCGAGAAAATAATATTTTCTAGCTCCATCCATTTTTTTGCAAAATTCATGATGTCATTTTTTTCTGCTGTGTAGTACTCCATTGTGAAAATGTACCACATTTTCCTCATCCATTCTTCGGTAGAGGGGCACTTAGGTTGTTTCCACATTCTGTCTATGAAAGACAATTATCACATGTACTCACTTATAGGTGGATTTTAAACTTAAAACAAAGAAAACCAACCTACAAATTACAATCCTAGAGAACTTAGACAACAATGATGACGCCAAGAAGGACCTACATAGATCTAATCTACATGGGAAGTAGAAAAAGACAAGATCTCCTGAGTAAACTGGGAGCATGGGGACCTTGGGGAAGGGACTGAAGGGGAGGGAAGAAGCAGGGAGGGGAATAGAGAAAAATGTAGAGCTCAATAAAAACCAGAGATAAAAGAGACAGTAATGAATACAATTGTTTATTTAATTTTTAAATGATGTATCAGTCTCTGTACTTTTTCCTTGTTTCATTCATTCTAATGACCTCACTAAATTTAGCCTACTTGAAAAAGAACAGAATTAAACTTAACCACTTGACAAGAAGGTCATCAAATAGTTTGTGGACACATTTAAAACCACAACATGCTGATCCCTTGGAGAAAAACTCAGGAATAGAGGCTTTTGTAGAGGGTCTAAATTCAATCACTAACTACAACATTGAGTTCTTGACAACCATCTGAAATTCTAGCTACAGAAGGATTCCAAGCCCCTGGTTCCTTTGGCACCAGCACTCATGAGCACACACCCCACAAATACACACACAATCAAAAATAACAAAATGCGTCTTAAAAGCAGGCCATCTTTATAACTGCCCAGTGTAGTCTAGCAAAAGTGGCTAATCACATTTATGTTTTTCATTTTCCTCAACCCGAATTTATTCATTAAAGATTTAAGCAGTTTGGTTATACTTTATATCTTCATATTTTATGTCAGACTTTGTTGTAATGTGAGTTACTTTGTAGTCAGATATTGGTGGGGTGACAGAGGAAAATTTAGAATGCAAGCTCTGGTTTTTTTAGTATCTCTCTCTATTTTTAAAGCAAAATCAAGTTTTTCTTTCTGTGCCAGGCTTATCCTTGTAGGATACTTTATAGCTTCAGATCCAACTATACAAAACAACCTTTGCTAAGTTGTCACCTGCTCCTTTCTCCTTGAATTGTCTTCTTTTCTTCTGTCACTAAACCTTTTTAGTCATAACCAATCTTGGGTGCTTCTCTTCCATAAGCTTCAGATGAGAGAAATGTCCCTTTTCTCTGAAGTTTGTGGTTTTAACTGAAAAGTGAGCACATTTACATCAAGTACAACAGAAAAAAAAAACTGTTCAAACAAGTTTTTCCTTCATTGCTTCTTCCTAAAGTTTCAACCTCAAAGTGGTTGATGATCTAGGCGCTAAAACTCGAACATTGCCACCTTTAAGTTTTCTCCGTGGTGATGCCTGAGTCATATTTTATTGGATAACTGCTGAGGCCTTTAAAGAACTCAAAGATAAAAGGGAAAATATACCTAAGCTCTTACTACATCTTAATAAGGTAACTCCAGTAGTTTAAATAAGAATGTTACCCACAGGTATTTTAATAATTGGCTTCAGGGCTCTAACCCATGTGTCGTCTTACGACTCCATTATGTATTTCCTGTAGCTTTGGTATATGCTATGTTTGCTTTAAATGACTAATTTTTAAAGTTAATTTTTGTCAGCATTTGGCCTTCCTGCCATTACACCTCATTCTTGTCAGTATGGGTTTGAGAGTGTAGCTCGATTGGAAGACTTCCATTATCTGCTCATTCTATACACATACATCTCCACTGTCAACAGTTGGGACAGCTGTCAATGACTCTTCCTGGACCTGAAGAGAATTTCTTGAGAAGTTGAATGCAAGTGTATTGTCATCCAGTGTTTATAAGACACCAGGAACCTTCATTTTGCTACCTTGATTCAGCATTGGGTTATCATGTCACAACATTGAAATACATCGATTTATTAAAAACTACTTTTATAAGAAAAAAATAATTGGTTTCCAGTTCATGGCACAGTTTGAAAAGGTTTGGTTGGTATAGTCTTGTTGGAGAAAATAAGCCAATGGACAGGGGCTTTTGAGAGTTCATTGCCTGACCCCACTTCCAGTTCACTTTTCTGCATGTCTTTAGGGTTGGAGATAGGATATTTCTGTTTTCTCTTTATGCCCCATCACTGATGCTTGTACCTATATGCCCCTACTGCAATAGAAACTTATTTCTTTGGAATCAGTTCATTATTACATCAGTTTCTTTGAATTGTGGTATTTTTCCATAATAATAAAAACACAGCTAATATAAAAGTTGGTACCAAGAGTAGCAGGAGCGTTTCTGCAAAGAACCTGATGGTGTTGACTTTTGGAGAGATGTGGACGTCTTTGGGTCTTTAGAAAAGCAGTTGAATTTTATCAGCAGAATTTGGTGGGGTTTTTTTCCTTAGGAACCTGGAAAGCAGTATTGGCTGAGAATAATGCAGACTGTGGAGGTCTGCAAAAGCTCTCGGAGGGGAACAGTGTTAGCAACTGCGCTAGATGCCAGTATGTGATATTTTGTCAGAGAACGTGACTGTCTTCTGTCCATGTCCAAAGAACTTCTCTGAAAGTGAATTAAAAGTAATGGACTTATTTCTTCAGAAGAGGGGATTTCAAGATGGTATCAAATGGAATCTGTGGTATTGTGAATACTGACTTTCCTTGTGTAGGTCTACAGTTAGAAGGAAAAAAAATGTGTCATGGAGAATTACAAAATGTACAGTTTGGAGAGAAAAGGATCACTAGGAGTCATAATGGTACAGCCAAGTCATGTGCTTAAAGAGACACTGTAATTGTCTCTACCACACTTCCAGGGTCTTCACAGACAGTACCTCATCACACAGTTAATTTAATTGGGATGATGAGTATAATGCAACCAAGCTTGCAGCTTGGAAGAGAGATTTTTAAAGGTTTTTTTTTTGTCCATAGAAAACAATAATAAACAAATGCTGTTTTTAATATGATTCAAGGGGGGCAGAGTCTATTCTAAGCTGGAAGACAAATTGTCTGCCTGGTACTGGCTTTTTGATACAAGGTGAGAAGGTCTTAGAGGCACTGGGGCTAGGCACTGTGTGATCAGGGACTGTCTGTGAAGACCCTGGAAGTGTGGTAGATCTGGGTTGTCTATTGCTTGAAGTTGTGAAAGCAAATAAGTGCAATGGAGACCCCAAGGTATTGGAGATGCTAAGGTTGTGAGATATTTTATAAGAGCTACATACATGGAGTGAACTAGCCCAACAGAGAGATGAATGTCATAGACAGCAGACATGCAAGAGTGGAGCCATGAAAACCTTTTGGAACTTAAGCTTCAGATTCTAGACCTGGAGTTACAGGATTTGGTCTTTGACTTGCTTGCTTTTGGTCCTGTGTTGGTACAGCATTTCCTCACTGTGTTCCCTCCTCCACATTTTTCCTTTTTGAAATGGGAACGCATAGTCTATGCCATACTATGTTAGATTAAATGAAATTTACTTTTGATATTTTACAGAGTGTTACAGTTTTGAGGTTGTCATAAGTATCAGAGGAAAACTTGGGTTATAAAATAGTGTTGAGACTGTAAAATCCTTTTAAGATCAAACTAAGTGCAGTTCGCATGATGATGACGATGAGCATTTGGGAGCCAGAGAATGGAGTGAGATAGCTGGAGTGAGAAATGTCCTCTACAGGCTCAGGTATCTAACAGTTTGTAATGCTGTTTGAAGCATGTTATGGAACCTTCGGGAGGTGTGAACTTGCTGGGGGAAGTTCACTGGGGTGTGCTTTAAGACATTGGAAGCTCACTTCCCTTCAACTTCTTTGTGCTTCACATTCATGTTTGTAGATGTGCTATAACAGCTGTCTTCTCTGGCCTCCTGTGGCTTTACCCTCAATCTTAATGGACTGTTGTCCTTCTGGAATAATAAGCCCCAATAAACTCTTTCTTCTATAAGATGATTGGCCATGGTGCTTTTTCAGCTACAGAAAAGTAACTCACACAATGACTAATGAGTTCTAAGATCTTGGGCTCTAAAATGTTAGCCAAATTAGCTTTTGTCCTTGAAATGGGGCAGATACATTTCATCTTTTATCTCTGTGATCAAGAGCAGCAAAACTTTGATTCCAAAAATTCATATAATTACTATTTTTAGATTGAAGTTTGATTGTAGATATGAATATGATTGGAAAGTATAAAATTATGTCATCAAAAAATCTCAGCTCCATTCTTACCAGCACTGTAAGGTCTTGGCAAAATTATCATTTTTCTGAAGGGCCCTGTTGACTCTTGCAAAAGTCTGGTTTCATCTCTGGCCATAGTGTATTTACACATATCTATTATTGATAGAGCACTTAGCCCTCTGGCCTCTAAACACTTTCCCAGGCTGAAAAGCATTACCTTGCTTGTTGTGCTCACTTTCCTACAGAAATTAACTTTTCAGGCTGTCAGGGAAGGCAGTAGTAAATTCAGAATCCTGCCAATGGCCTGGGACTTTTAATTTCACTTTTCTTCTGAGATATAGAATCAAGCATACAATTTATGGACAATGATGTATATCTTTCTTTGTTTGCTAAAATATTCTAGTGTTCTGTTGTGTGCTTCTTGTGGCATTTTTATCTGTATTATAGATATTTCAGCATTTGGATTACCTTTCTGAATAAAATTAATGTGTCTATATTTGCCTCTCTGTTATATGCTAATTTTCCTACTCTATATCCTCAAATACAGTGTAATAGTTGTAGAAAACTCTTACCATAGAGGCTGGGGAGATGGATTGATTGGTAAAATATGAGGACCTGAGTTCAGAATCCCAGTCTACATGTAAATGATAGGCATGCCAACATTTGTCTGTAACCTTGCCATGGAGGGAAAAGAGACAGGCAGATCCCAGGTGCTTTATGGAATGCCAATCTAGATAAATTGGTGAGTGTTGAATTCAATGTAAGACCTTGTCTCAAAAATAAGATGAAGTCGGTTCATGAAGACACCCCAAATCGAACTCTGGCCTATACATGTACATACACACATAAAAATATGCACAAAAATAACTTGGGTAAATGTATGAATAAGTAACAAGATAAAGCCTTATAAAATTAAAAATAAAATCTTAGCAAGGCCACTTCACAATCCATATTCCCTTGGAGGCCAGTTTTTCCCTCTTTCTTCATGATGGTATCGTAAAGCCAGGCCTCCCAAGAAGTCACAGACGATCACAGCAAAGTTGGGCAATTGTCAGACGCTGGGTCAGACAGATTCTTTTTAAAATTTGGAAAGGTGAGGTGGTGGCCATTGATTACCTGGTTGGACTTTTTAAAAGCAGTGCTGGTATGCATAACTTTCAAGGGCATGAATTAAAGGTGGGTAGTGAGAAAAGCAAGGAAGGACAAGCCATGGTCCTTGGGAGAATGCCTCCTTTGGTTCTTTAGAGTTCCTGGGAAGTTCCTAGTTTGTGATTCAGATTTGTGTTCCTGAATATGGGACATCCCTCTGCATGTCTGCACATTGTTAAGTCCTTTCCTCATTCTTGTCTTGGCTTGAAGGTCACTTGTTATAGAAGCTCTTTCTTTAGCAGTTCCTCATTGTCGTGTTCTTTCCATCTTGTCATTCTGTGTTTCTTGTGCTAGTTAACCTTTGAACCTAATACAAAGCTTATGGTCTTTTGTTTGTTTTGTTTTTAGAAGCAGGAATTATTTATTCTCAGATTCTCTTACTAGAATTTGCCAAGTTCAAACAGCCACCTCATCTACTTGGCTCTCTTCCCAATACTGTAGACTAAGAAGACTGCGAGATAAATAAATGAACATTTGGGTAAATAATAGACATAATGAATACCTCCTCTGACACTTCCTCTCATTTTTATACTTTTGAAGAGACTCGTTTATTTCAGCCATGAGAATGATAACATCTAGGTGGAGGTTAGTAGGGGTCATGGTTGCTCATGGCCTTTCACTGTCTCCTGCAATGGTCATCTTTCAGTTCTCTCAGTAGTTCCAAAGGTAGAAGCACATGAACGAAGATCTTATATCTGTCCCCAGCCAGTTCTTCCAGCTGATCACCCTTTTTATTTCAAATCTACCCCAATAATTAAATTTGATCTTTATTCACACCTGTAGGTTACTGCAGAATCATCCCACATTTCTGCTTATTATTATTAATGAGCTCTTCAAATGACATGTCACTTGTAATACACTGACGGTGCTTTCAAATGGTAACAGTGAAGATACTGGTTAATTTTTGATCTGAAATCTCTCCTATATAATAGTTAGAAATAAACAACTGTAGGTATAGATATCTTGAAATAAATGTTGAACATCTTCCAAGACAGCCTCCGTAGGTAAAACTCACGCATCCAGGTACACAAGGTACCTAGGAGGGCAGAGATATTACTTTGTACAGATTTCCAGAATCCCAGCAGCACTCAGAAGAATGAGGTATAGAAATGCCAACACGTTAAGCATGAGACTCATCTGAGCAGCATACTTTATGCTGTGGTTTCCGGTTGGCACTAAGAAGCCTGCAGCTCTCAGGACCGAGGAGTGGGAGTGCATTGTTCAGTTCTAAGGTACCGAGCATGCGGGGGCTGTGTGTGCTGTGGAGCAGGCTCCAAGTGAGTCATATGTCTGTTATGAATGTTCCTTTGAATCTGCTGTTGGTGTTTCAAATTCACACTCTTCCTAAGTCCCTTCGCAATAGCTCATATTCACATTGCACAGCTTAAAATGCTCAAGAGATCGATGCTCAAACATTTGACCCAAGTCTCAAAATCATTACATTAGGAAATAGTATAGTTTTCATATAGTCACATTTTTTTGCAAAAGAAGAAAACATTATGAAGTGGCAGAATGCACTGAACAAGTTTTGTAAATTAAAATGGACTTTAATTAGAATATCAGTTCAGACATTCACTAGTTGTGAGACATTGGACAAGACCCCTTGTTTCCTTTTATGCATGAATCCTTTTTCTGTTAAAACCGTAATGGTATTCCATCCCAAATATCATAACTTTTAGGCTGTGGGAACAAAAGAATAAATGAAATACAGAAGCGTTTATGACAGCTCTTATCTGAGTATGCTATGCATTCCAATTTACTTGGATAAATGTCTTTAACAATAATACTAATGAAAGGTAATGTTATCTTATTTGTTTTTGCACTACAATTGAGATCTTTAATCATGCAACAAAGCACACTGATACATAATAGCATTTCTACATTTCTTTGTTAACAACATGGTTAAAAATGTTCTAAATTCTATGTTCAAAATTCTAAGTTCTATGGTCTGAGTATCACTTAATCTATGGAGCTAATAATCATGGTCTAAAGTATATTTTAGTCATGTCTTATCTAATGTTTCTCTATACAGTGACTACACTCAATTGAGCATAAGTTCACAATATGATTTACTTTTCCTCCCATAATCTTTCACTAAAGGTGTGGTTATTAACTCCTAGGTTGTGAACCCTTTTGTTGTTGCATATCAGATATCATAGTTATCAGATACTTATATTACATTTCAATGTTATTTTATTCTTGAACACATATGCACAGATATATTGAGACAACATCTTTATTATTAGACCAGGTGTGATCAATTGCCTTTCCTATTAACAGACTCATTTCCCATCTGTTTTGAAAACTGCTTTTCTTAGTCTCTCTTTAAAGAAGCCACAACGAGTGATGTTATGTCTGAAGATTTAGAATCAGAGGGATGGCAAAAATCTTCTGGAAAACTTCTACACTCCTTGGCATTACTTTGATTTCTGCTTAAGAGTATTCATGAAACTATAGTGGAAATAGCCTCCTAGCTTCCATCAGGAAACTGTAAGCATCAAAACTTCACACATTTGATGACAGAGAAAGAGGGCAAAGTCACTCTGGGCATTGTGCAGCATCAACCTGGGGACACTTAACTACAGACTGACTCCAGAGTATACATTTTCTTATTTAGTTCAACTTTTTTCTTTTAAAATTGATTTTATGTGCATGAAGATGAATGCAATTTTTCAAAGAATATCTGTGTATTATTTCTTATCAGAGTTTGATATTATTACTTCTACTATTTATATTGGCACTTTGAAAGATTAAGAAATTTGTCAAAGTCAACATGATGCTATTACCTCATGTATATGTATATGTAAAACAGGGAATTTACTATATGCTTCAACTAGCAAACTATAAAGTTAAAACGATATTACTCCATGCTTCATAAGCTCTTCACCTGGCCGTTCTATTCTACACATTTCTTCTGGTTGATTTTTTGGGGGATAAAATTTTAATTTTCCAAGGTTGTAAAATATTTGAGAAATATTTAGGTCAACACACAATTTTGGCATCAATAGACACATGGTGTGAATTTAAGCAATGTAGTCACTCATAAAATGTCATCATCATTTGATTTGGTCATTCATAAGCCATCTTTTCTTATGAGTGACTCTATGGAGACATGGGGGACAAATGAACAGACTTACAATTTAATGAGTTGCATAATCAAGTTGTTATTTTAACATGCAATATTTCATATCCATGACAACCATCAATTACTATTAATTCTGCACACCTTTTATTCACTCCACTTTCCTTTAGATTATTTTCTTATTGTTGATCCTACTTTCATCTTGAGCTGAGTAGATTATTCCATTAGTTAATTTGGAGGAGATGATCCAATCAAGATCAAAGACTATTGCTTCAAAATTTGAAGTGTGTCCTATGTAGTAATATGAGCGGCGGGGCTGCATCCCTGGCACCCCAGCCGCCTGGCTAGCTTATGCCCCGAAATAACAACACACAAACTGTATTCATTTAAACACTGCTTGGTCCTTTAGCTCTAGCCCTTACAGGCTAATTCTCACATCCCGATCAACCCATCTCTAATAATCTGTGAGCACCGGTCTTACCGGGAAAGATTCAGCATGTCTAACCTGGCGGCTTGCTTCATTGTGTGCATCTGCCCAGGAGAGGGGAGCATGGCGTCTCTGCTGAGGCGTCTGCTCTGGAGAGCAGAGCTGTGGAGTCTGAGCTCACTTCCTCTTCCTCCCGGCATTTTGTTCTGTTTACTCCTCCCACCTATCCTCTAACCAATAAAATGGGCCAGGGCAGTGCCTTTATTAGCCAATGACCTTCCTCTATCAGTCCTAGTCATGGATGAAATAAAGAAAAAAAAAACAAAACAAAGCCAAAAACAAAGGTCCTAGAGTTTCAGTAACAAAAGAGAAAAAAAAAACCACAAAATTTTGTTACATTGGTTAAAATAATGATCTGACATGTGGATTCAGGAAAAAAAAGTTCAAATAATAAAGAGCAAGCAAAGCCGTTTTACTTGGAAGGAAGAAAAATACAAGCTGTTAGACCCAAAACCTGGGATATGTTTTATTTTTTAGGCATTGTAGAAAGATAGTGGCCGGCACATTTAAAAGCATAAAAATGCTAATATAATATGTAGATTGGATACATATGTAAAAATGACCTGACTTCAGCAGAATTTACCCTGGGTTCAAATCATCAAGGCCCAGTCTTAGAACATGCCCTTTCAGTCCTGCAGCACTGTCATGGGACAAGGTCACATGAAGTTTTTGTAGCAGGTTTAACTTTTGAGATTCTGATAAAGGAACCTGGCACTGGACAGAGAAAATCAATACAGAGTGACAAAAACAGTGTGGCCATTAGATTTAGAGGTAAGGTACATCCCAAGGTCTTTCTCAAATTAGCTTGCTGAACTCTCAGAGACTCATTTTACCAGTGTGAAGAGCTAATCATATTGATTACAGTTTTCACTACACACAATGTCATAGATTCTTGTAAAATGACTGCATGTAGGTAGTATTCGCAAAAATATGTATTATATTCATTTTGAGTAAAAGTGGAAAAATTCCTTTTCTTGGCCATGTGGATTTCACTTTTATTTGCTCGAACCCTATTTTTACCTTAGAATACAATTTTATCGTATGGAGAGTCTGGAAGACGATTCCATTTTGTACTTTTATGATGAAGATTCACTAAAAAGCACAATAATTTTTATAAAAAATTACAGGACTTGCATGTTTTTACCATATCTTTAATCAAAGTTAATGCTTACCAAGAACCATTATGGTTTTTGTTTGTCTTTGTTTTATGGAGTGTCCTTTGACCTTGGGGTATGGATTAGACTAGATGTGAGGTACAACACTCTTTTGTTTTGTTTTCCAGAGAAAATAGCTACTTCACTACATGTGGAAGAAAAGCAAACACTGGTAGCAATGTTGGCATTCTAGAATAAATATCCCAGAGTCAATGCTACAGCTATCTATTGCATGCTTCTTTCTTTTTGCTAACTAGACTTTAGGAGACATATATTGCTCCCATTACATACACCTTTAATACTGTGCAGTTCTATTTTGTCTGGCTTCTGTTGGAGCTCAGGTTTGATTGATACAGATAAGATGGAAAGGCAGCTGTGCTTTCCTTGGAAGCACACTGCATTGATGTGAAAGTAGCAAGATCTATCCATATTAGACATGCATAAGATGATTTAAGCTACTGGTGTGTGCCATATAAAATAGTGCAGGAAAAGAGGAGAGAAAGGAATGGATGCATTTCTTTTCCAAAGTTTAATTTTTTTGCATGTATGTTTGTATGTATGCGTGTGTTTATGTATGAGGTATGTGTATATGTGTGTGGTTATATATATGTAGGAACACATGTGTGTCCACATATGTAGAGGCCTGAGGTTGATAACTGGTGTCTTTCTCCATTCCTCTCCATTTTATTAATTGAGGAAGAATCTTTAGCTAAACCAAGTGTTCATCATTCAGTCTATTCTCGCTAGTCAGCTTGTCCCATGGATCTGCCGTCTCTCACTCCCATGCAGGATTGCAGGTAGGGTGCTAAACTCCTCTGACATTTATGTGTATTCTTTGGATCTGAACTTTGGTCACCAAACTTGCATGTCAAGTATTGTACTCATTGAGACATCAACCAGCCAAAGAATCTGCTTTTTTTTTTTAATATCTGCTCTGTGAAGGGATCCTTCTGAGAAAGTAAACTTAAAATTAATACTTTAATTACAGGAAGGAAGAAGAGATAAAGAAAGGTAGAAATGTTTAAGAAAATAACAAAAGACCTTAGTGAGAATCGAATTTGTTTGGTTTAAGAAGCTGGGAGGACGCAGTCTCATGATCTAGCTAGGATGACGGCATGGAACACTGATATTCAGTCACTCTTTAACATTTATTTAGTGGAACAACACTCTAGTTAGTGTAGGAGCCAAGTCTCTTCATCACTGGTCCATGGTGCCACCATATTAGAATCATTCAATCATCAAGACTTTAGAGGTCATCAGGAGTGAGTCCTGGAACTATATACTTTCAGGTAGTTCCCTATGTATTTCTAATGTCTATCTCATGGCAACATCACCATTACACTGTCTTCATAATACCAAAAATATGTTCTTTAAAAGTAATAAATAGAGAGAGAAAAGAGAGAGGGGGAGGAAGAGGAGGAGGGAGAAGGGAGGGAGGGAGAGATGGAGAGACGGAGAGGGACAGAAAGAGAGGGAGGAAGCGTGAGAGAGAGAGAGAGAGACTGGGATCTTTACCTAAAACTCAACAAGTGAAGATTTTGATGAACTAAAGAGTATTGGAAAGCTATAAATGTTGCTGAATGAATGACATCATAGGAGCCTCCATGCCAGTAATCAATGTTATTGCTATCAGTGGGAGCTGTAGTTGCCACTGTCAAGGAGAGCGTTCAACAAGCGAAAGTCATAAGGATGATAGAGGGTTCAACAAGTGTAAGTCATGAGGATGATCGCCAGATCTTTGAGACCCAGATATGAGGCAAGAAATTTCAGTTGTTTTGAATTTTTCTAGGACTGGTTCAGTGTCACAGGGATGAGTAGGCATTTCTCTTTGCGGTGGATGGAATAAATAAGAATATGTTTTAAGAGATGATGATGATAATGATAATAATAATAATAAATAGTAATGATGATGATAGTGATGATGATGGTGATGATACTTGGAATGAATCACTTAAGAGACAAATTTCAGCAGTTTATTTACCAAAGCAGTAGGATAGTTAATAAAGCTGAACGGAGCACACGAGAGAGATTCGAGTGGGCTGCACCAAGTCAGGAAGTACCCTACTGTATTCTGAATTGTGAATTTTAAAGTTTTATGATTATTTATGAGGTGGGTATTGGAGAATAAAGGTCGTAGAGGCCATAGACAATGAACACTCTGGGATGGCGTGGCCTTACCTCTGCTGCTACCACGTGGAGCAAGCCCTCCTCCTCCTCCATCAGGGGAATCTGGTGACTTGAATTACAGTCACCAGGACCCGTTACACAATGAGTGAAATGTGGAGTTTCTGAAATAGTTCTACACCATATTCATGAGGTTCAAAAGAGCAGAGAACAGGAGAAAACTTCAAAGTTTACAATGCACGATGTATGAAGGCTCTAAGAATATTTAAACCAGGGGCGTTTGATAAACAGCTTTGCTAAATCTCAATTTTTGTCAGACTTGTTTTTTTTCACACTTTGATTATGCAAACAAAAATCCTATTGGCATTATCAGATACATAATAAACAAATGATCCTTCTTTTAAAACTGCTCAAGTTTTCACAAATTATTTTAGACATACAAGATGCAAGTATGGAGTTTGAGGAAGAGTTCAGCTTGGGAGGTCAAACCAAAGTCCTTAGCTCATGGTTCTCTATTGTCAAAAAACCAGTGAGCACTTTGTTTTCACGTCAGAAGGCTTCACAACAAAAGCATGTGAAGATTTGATATGCTTATTCAGAATGATACAAGAGTCAGAACCTGAAGTTTTAGTAGAGAAAGAATTAGGAAAGAAATTAATAAGAACTGACATCAATTATTAAATAGCTATACATCTTTCAAAAGAAATTGATCTGAAAATAAATCACCTAATGATACTGAAAACATAAAGAGATTTTTTAAACTTTAATAGTACAATTGAATTTTTTAAAGTTTTTTTTTTTACAATTGTTTGGTTATTTATAGTTTGTGTGTGTCTGTGTGCATGCGTGTGTGTGTGTGTGTGTGTGTGTGTGTGTGTGTGTGGTGTGAGCCTACACCAGAGTTGGTTTTCTTCTTCTGCTACTTGGGTCTGAGTGCTGGAACTCAGATTATCAGGCTTGGCAGCAAGTTTCTTTAGCTGCTGATTCATATTTCCAAGTCTCTATGATAATCTCTTTAGAGAATGTTTCTATGGACATTTTTGTCCTGGTATTAGTAAAGCTGTAACTCTGAGATATAAAGGTTTCTAGGCATGCAAAGTAAAAAATGATAGTAATTTTATATCTTTATCTTAAAATATGAATATGTTAATTTAATTTTTATAAACTAAGAAATATTTTATATGCAACTAATTTTTTTCTCAGTGTGCTACGCTAGTTTATCCTAAAGCTTACAAACTATCAGCAGCAGCCTTGATTTCACCTCTGCAGGCTTACTATTCTTCATTCCCACAGATGTCTGATCAGGGTGTCTGATCGGGGATCACCAAGCTGTGGTGGTCAAATGTGCAGTGTCTACTGCTATAGCCTCAGAGGAGGCCATCTTTCTGTAGTTTTCAATCAGGGAAGGAAAACCTGTTTGAGTCTAGCTCCCAAACCTCATAGCAATCTGTCTGCTGCTTCTGAGAGATCTGTATCCTTCAGCAATTGAGCCTCTACAGCAGATGCAGCTCAAAGGAGATAATACAATTCGTATTCTCCTTTAACGTCCTATTAAATTGCATTTTCGGCCAAACCAAATTCTTTCCTGTGTTCTGAGCAGCGGCAGATGTTAATTTGTGAAGTGAAGGCCTCATATAAACTAATGACTTATTCATGTCAGGAAGATGTCCCTCTCTACCTCAGTGAGATGCGCTTTATATCAAGCAATTACATGCTTTAGGATGTTTAACTGACTCCTCTGAGGCAGACATTTTTGGCTACTAAAATGCACCAGATGTTATGGTAAAAGGGGCAATGAGTGATGTTGATTTCTGATTTTCATGTAGAATTGAACATAGGCAAAAATATGAGGCAAAACAAAATTAACATGAGAGGTGCCTACCAAAATATTAAAAGAAAGTAAGTGTGAATTAATGGACATTTATATTGACTAGAATTATTTTTAATCCCTTTACATCTAATTTTAGTAAAATTAAAATAAATAAATTTTTCTAGGTGAAGAGTGGTCTAAATTATAATTGTTTCCATTATGCTATGTGATAGTAACGCTTTTCCATGAGGATATGCCCATGTAAAGGAAAAGTAAAACACACACGTATGCAGAAAGCCCTTTAGCCCTCTGGTAACCTCCTACAAACCAATTGCCAGCCGTTTCCTGCAGATAACTCATGATAGTATCTCTCCCACATCAGCTTCTGAGAGTCATAGATCAATTAGCAGTTGCTGGCTCCTTGGCTGTGTACATACAAAGACACAGGGTGTATTTTTAGAATCCGTGTTGAAAAATAGATATTCTTAGGTGCTTCAGGGGTTTGAAATTGCATATAGGAGGCTCTGGTTAGTACAAATGTGTCATTTCTCCAAATAAACTAAATCACTCTTTTGCAGATTTTTCCCCCATTATCGTTACCTAATATCTCTGGGATACTAGGCTTGAAATGTATTTATTTTCTTAAATTAAAATATATTTTCTCAATTAATGATATTTTCACGACCTCAACAGCATATTTTCGAGCTATAGGCAAACTGACAATGTCCTTTCTCATCCCAGCCAAATGTTCCACACTCGTGTTTATGCTTACGCATGGAGACAGGGAAGTGCTAACTCTTTTAGTCGAGGGAGACTTTGGAACTCATTGCCACCTGTCATTAACCAGCTTCCAATGTGGAGACAATCCTCAATCACCAGCCCTCATTAGCGTCTTGGCCACTGAGATTTTTGCCTTACATTTGCCTTAGTAACCATGGAAATAGGTCCATATTTACTGTTCAAGGTCAAAAACAACTCATTCATCCATGAGAGCAAATATTCATTAATCACTTTCAGGAGATAAAGAGTTTCACAGTTTAAAATGTGTCTCCACCTAGAACATGCTTTGATTTGGAAAGAAATCTTTACACTAGATGTAGTCAATGTGAGTTATTAATAGCTGGGGAATGACTGATAGCCTATGTAATTGATAGTCTCCTAAGAAAAAGGAAATGTCTAACACATATACGTATACACAGATGAAAGAAAGCCAATTGTGTGTGAGAGACAGAGATTGAAGTGATGTAGCAATACATGCCAACATATGGCAAGGATGGCCAGAAACCACCAGAAGCTGCACAAAATCAAGAGGAATTTTTCTCTTGAGCTGTCAGAGATAAAAGGACTGTGGCAACACCTTGACTTTGGATGTCTTGCCATTAGAACTATGGGAAAATAAATTTCTGTTGTTTTAAGCTACTTAGCTTGTGGTAATTTGTCACCACAACCCTAGGGGACTAATAGCAATACTCATTATGAGCCAAGCGCTTTGTCAGACGTCAGATATGCTGCAGAGAACAAAGCTGCCGTTCATGTGCTCAGGATCACTGCTGTTGGACAGTAGTATGCTCATTTGTTTGAAAACAAAAAAATCAATCTAATAGTATCTGATACTTACTGAAAGGTACTTTGTTATGACTAAGAATATCACATACATTAATATCACTATACTTGACTTTTATAGCAGCAGCCATTGAATTATTTCCTTATTCCTTTAAGAAATATGAAATCCAAGGTTAATATAATCATAAACCCAAAGTGAGGCAGTAGCTGGAACAAAATCTAGAGTTCAGATATGAGACCTTTTCATAGATTTCTTTGAGGCCCAGTGCAATCATAACCCCATAGTGCACAGGACAGAATAGGAAACATGATAATAGAGAGACTGGGGATGTGATGACAAAGCTGGAGACTGGAATAATGTAGTCACACAGCAAGGTTTGCCTGCAGCAGAAGGTGGAGGACACAGGAACAGGTACTCACATGGGGCATTCAATATGAAACAGCCCAGTTCCCTTGATTTTGTCTGCTGTTTTGTTTACAACATCTGGCTCTGGAACTGTAAGAGAATCCATTTCTAGTCATTTAAGTCACCGTGCTTGTGCTGGTTTGTCATAGCTACAAATGGGAACTAATATATCTCCTAGGTGACACTGTCAGAGAGTAGGTGAGCTGGGAATTCATCTGGCTCAGCTTTCTGGGTTAACAAGGGAGTTCGAGATAAGTCATTAGAGTTGACTGAGACAGGGCAAATTAGTGCCGTGAATGTGGGCTTTAGAGTTAGACTACAATTAAATACTTTAAAAATACTTGACTCAATTTCTTTGGGCAGATTCCTGAGTCATCCTGCACCTCATTTCCACAGATGTTAAGGGTGGTTATAATATTACCTGCAGTGTGATTTAGGAGTAGAATATTCAAAATGTCCTGTGAAGTATCTCCCATCTACTAGACACTTAGCTTTGGAAACTGCTATTGATATCGAGGCTAGAACCTAAAAATTGTCCCACATGGAATACTCTGTAGAGGTTTCTGGACTGCCTAATTTTGAATTATGCTACCCTGTTTTCATTTCCACCTATACTGATTTATCTTTCTGAAGACGTGTTTGCCTTGTTTCATCACGACAGTCCTGCCTTTGGGCTCTGGGTACTTCACTCAGGTCCCTCTCTGTCTCATGCCAGTCACTGTCATTTGCTCTCACGCTCCCATTGTCTCCTGACTTACCCTCGTCTCTAAATCTAGGAGCGCCAACACTTACTGTTGTTCAGAACTATGTGCTAGGTGGCTTCCTGGTAATGTTTGTCAAAGTTAGAGATAGGAGAACCAGAGGTAGACGGCAAGACACTTCTTCTCTCAACCTTGATTGCATTGCTAGAGGCAGGTCTCTTCCACAGTTGCTCACTTCGCTATAAAACTTTTTTCCTTTCCCCTGAGGCTCTGACTGTGGTATTATCCCTGCCTCGATAGTTTGCTTGTATTGTCACCTCTAAATGTTACTGGGTAATCTCTGTTATGTATTTACTTTCATGGATATTAACTGTAAGAAGTCAGTAATTAATTATGGTCCATATGTACTGATGATTCTCACCTTCTGTAGTCTCCACTGTCATTCCTTATCCCTATCCATTACCACTTTCATGTTCTAGATCAGCTATCCTTTACTTCAGGCCAAATCCGCAATCTGCGTTTGATGTTTGCTTGAGCCTGGCCAATTGTACTATGGTGCTTTCTAATTTCTGTTAATGACATAACTTCCTACCACATGGTTGAATGAAACCCCATTGTGTATGCATGTCACACTTTGTTTATCTATTTATCCAGTGATGGGCATCCAGACAATTCTAGATGATTTTTAGGTGTAGTGCGGTGATGAATATAGCTATCACTACAGTGAGCTGACATTAATTTTTGTGTGTGTATGTGGAAAGAATATACATTGAGCATATAGAAACCACTTCTAATTTTTGAGGAATTCCCTTAGTGATTTCCATAGTAGCTAGAGTAATTTATATTTCCTTCCCAGAAGTGAATAAGGAAGAGTTATTTTTTCCCCAGAACCCTAACCAGAATGTGTTGATGTCTGCTTTCTCGAACTCACGGTTCCTTACATTTCCCTGGTGAACTCACATCTTTGGTATCTTAATCATAGTTTTACCTACTATATCTTAGTTGGTTTTCATGCTATCCTGTATATTTCTATTTTATGATGTTATCGACCCTCTTCTGATCTAGCAGTACTATTTTGAAGTCTCTATTTTAATGGGTAGGGACTTTTCCCTCTTGAGCCTACCTAGAGCTCAGACTCAAACCATATTTTCATCCTCATGTATTTTGTGTGCCCAGGATGTCACTTCTATAGGCACCATGATTTTGTATTTTGTATCTACGATCATGAAGGTGTCAGCCTGTGAGTCTGTTGGATTCCTTACCTACCGTCCGGTTACTGTTGCTTTTATCTTGCTTCACTTATTATTTTCCAGCAAGAGACAGGTGAGGACCTCCTCCAGTGATATATGTCTTATGACTGACTAATAAGGAATACATCTTTTGGCTACCTTTGGACATTTTGATCACCTAGTGTTTACGGTGCAATGGACTCCACAGTAAGTTCTATACTTTGTTTCTGTTAAGGCCATAACATTCCATGCTCATTTGGACTTCTCCCCATTATAGTATCATATAGGATCGTAAACAATCAGAATTAGAGCTTTCCCTCCAGATCTCTCTCTGTGTGTAGGGAAGTTTCCAATGCCCAAGACACAATGTATCCTACATAAATTAATGCAGTGTAAAGATGAGTGATGATTGAGTTGAGAGGGCCCAAGGGCAAACTTAATTCTGCTTTAAAGTTTCTATGGGAAAATCTAAGTTAAGTAAAGACATAAAATCTGAAAGCTATGGGAAATCCTAAGGAAATTTTGAATATCTGAATTTTCAGATATTTTTGAATATTCTCTTCTGAATGAAAGTCATCATAAAATGTGGCATTCCTACAAGGGTATGTGAATTTTTAATTTTATTATTTCATTCATGTTTGATGTTTATGGAATATAGATGAGGGCATTATATCTTCTGGAACTGGAGTTAGAGACTGTTGTGAACTGTTCTGTGGGTATTGGTTGTTGAATCTGGGTCCTTGGAAAGAAAAGCCTGTGTTCATAACTGCAGAATCATCTCTCCATCTCCTTAAATGGACACTATCAGAATGACAACAGCCAAGGTATCTGAGAGATTGCTTTCCCTATAACGCTGAATATTTGCATAAAAATAATATATATTTTTCACATCCTATGTACCTTAGATGTTTATATCCTAGAAGACTTCAGACAAAACCAGCTAATTTGTTACTGCTTTCTGGGTTACAGGATTATGTAGATGCTCTATGCTTAGTGGAATAAGATGAAGTTAACAAAACAACCTTATCAACTTTATAATTTATAATCATTTAAGTTGGAAATATTTAAAAACTGAGTTCAAACGTGATCAAAGTACATTAAGAATAGCACTAGCAGACAAGAGAGGAACATAGTTGCCTAATCAGTTACTAAAACTGTAAATGTTTGTATGTAGTTCAATATTGAGATGAGGGCTATTTTAGCCAGAAACAGTTTCTCTACCCCCACCTCCCAGACAAAGACGCATCATTTTCTATCTCTATCCTAGTTCCTTTCTCCTGCTGCTCTGGAAAACATTTAATAAATGAGGCCCTTCATGTGTCCAGTGCATTGGTCCTGCTGTCTGCCTAGCCACATGTAGGAGACATGGGGTGTCTCCATCTGTTGTGTCCACACAAAGAATGATGCCTGAAGCAGCTCAACCAGCTGCCTGGATTCAAAACTTCAATCCTGCTCCCAAATGGGAGGCCGGTGTTTAATGGAAGGCCTATTCCAAATCAGCTAAACCAGCACCCCATAAGACAGAAAAAAAAGTTAATATATAATAAGAAAGGAAGACACAGACAATCAAGAAAGATGCAGCCCTGGCTGCATAGAATTAGGGGTCTCCTATATGGGTGTGGAAAGTAGTCCTATGTTCATGTCATAATGACTTTGTGGCCTTGTCCAACTATATAATCAATGAGGGTAAGGGTAGAAATGAGATAGAAGCAAGATTTACAAAAAAAATATTTCCACATTGTTCCTTGTTAGTAAAAACACTCTTTAGTAGTTTTCCCCCATCTACTTTTGTTGACTGATGTTTTTATCCTGCCTGGTCCTTCACTGTTTAGTTCCAAGTAAACATACAGAAGCCTACATTAATTATAACCCGATTGGCCTATTAGCTCAGGCTTCTTATTAACTCTTATAATTTATTTAATCCCATAATCCTTGTCTGTGTTAACCACGTAGCTTGGTACCTTTTTTGATGAGGCAGTCACATCTTGCTTGCTCTGTGTCTGGCTTCCTTTGTGTCTGCATGATACTACAGACTGAGTTTTTCTATTCCCAGAATTCTTTTGTTCTCATTGCTCTGCCTATACTTCCTGCCTGGCTACCGGCCAATCAGCATTTTATTAAACAAGTACAAGGAACAAATCTCTACAGTGTAAAACCATTGTCCCACAGCATACTTTGGCATGTCCACTTGTGTCATCCTTGTTCAACTAACATTTGAGCAGTCATGTTGGTGAGACATGGATGTAACTCTGGCATTACTAAGAGACACAATCTCACAGCAAAATCCATGACCCTCTGGCTCTTCTAGTCATTATGTCTGTCTTCTGTAACGTTGCTGCCTTAGCCCTTGGTGAGGAAATGCTCTGTAGATATGCATACTGGTACTGGATTCTACAACTGTGCATACTTGATTGGTACAGCTGGCAAGATGACTTTGCAAGTAGAGGTGCTGGTTGCCAAGACTGGTGATCTGAGCATGATTATCAGGATCCATGTGGTGGGAGGAGAGAACCAACTCCCAAACTTGTCCTGTTTCCTCTACAGGAGCACCATGATGTGCATTCATATGGATGTATACAAATTAATTAATTGAAAAAAAACAGTGGGGAAACATTTTATTAGTACTGTGATCATGTGTTCTTAGCACTGTGATCACATGATCAGATGTCTCTAACTGAAAGGAAATGACAAGATAAAGTCACATGATAAAGAATGTTCAACTCTTTTTTTTAACTTTTTTGTATATAGTGATCTCATATATTTTATTTATGTGTGTGTGTTTGTGGTATTTTGTGTGTTTGTAGGTTTGTATGTGAGTATGTCTTTCTCTGTGTATATATAAATTTTTTTGTGTGTGTATGTATGCAAATGTTTCTGCAATTAAGACTGATCTACAAAAGAAACTCCAGGATTTGGGGCTTCTTTTCTTGGTTGAAAATGCATGAGTCTGTACTTGAATACGGTTGTCTAAGTTTGGAGTTTCATCATTTCTTGTATACTACAATAAGCATTTCGGTGCTGTTTTTTTTTTTTTTTTGTTGTTGTTGTTGTTGTTGTTGTTGTTGAAAATCAGTATGAATTATGTGTACCCAAGAAGGAAGGCAGAATGTTTTCCTAAATGAAAATAGCCATGTAGCTGGAATAAAAAAAATGGCTGCAGATTGTGAGAACTTTAAAGAATGAGAAGTCATTTATTTCATGTCTGCTTTTCTCCTTGTAAGTTTGAATAACTGTGGGCTGGCTTCTACAACATAGAGATAGTGGATGCCTACAGATAAAAAGTCACACTACACCATTTTAAAGAGAAAACAACTCTTTCTAATCTCAGGGCAAAGACTCCTTGGGGAAAGTTCCAATTTTCCAGTTGATGCATGAATGCATCTCTGGACTAATATTTCTACTGAATTAATTGGTTATTTTGATATACCCACCACAGTACAGGTACAGACTAGGACCAGGAAGGATGGATCTCTAGAAATACAGAAACTCTCACTCAAAGCACACAAGTCAAGTGAGAAGAGAGATTGGTAGACTCTCTAATATCGTAAGATGAAAACAGTAGATGCCAACCTCACATTTTCTGAAATATAAACTTGTTAGTTCTATCTCAAAATTGTTTTTATTTAAATATTTTATGTGTATGCGTGCTTGCCTTTTGTGTGTGTGTCTCTCTCTCTATATATATATACAAACACACATACATATATACATACATATCATATGCATACCTTGTACTTGCAGAGATCAGGTTGTCAGGCTGAGGCCTCAAATCTCCTGTAATTGGAGTAAGGATGGCTGTGAAGTAGCATGTGAATTCTGGGAAACAAACCCAGGTCCTTTGCATGAACAACAAGTGACCTTAACTTCCGAGGCAACTCTCAGCCTCTCCATTTCTGAATTTGTCTAGGGCAATCAACTCACACAAAGAAATCACAAAGAGCCTGACACAAATAATTAAAATATCAGTACAATCCAAGCAACCTTTTCCAGTAGGAAAGCTCAGGAGAAGCCATACTCCTCAGACTTGCTCATAAGCATGAAATTAGAGGAAGGAGAGGTAGCCCATGACTGAGCTTCAAAATAGCTTTTGCTGAAGGAAGCCTCCATTTCTTACATCATAACAGAGAGCAATCTTCCTGGAAGAGTTGTTGCTCATTGCTGGGCTGTACTATGGTTTTGTGTCTGCCTGAGTGTTTGCTGTCTGTTCTTCTCTTCTAAATACCTATACTATTGTGTTTTTAAACATGGAAATTGATTGTGGCTCTTTCCTTAAATCACTTTAAACCTTAATTAAATATATTATTTAAAGATAATTATTTAAAGCCTATTTTTTCATTAGTTAAATTGAATCAAAATAATTTATTTTCATAAGGTTTTCTTAGAATTACATATAATAATATAAGTAGTTTGCAGAATTTCTAACCCATTTAGTCCTTTGTTTAAAAATTGCTAATTTGCTGAACATATGGTTACTATTGTCATCTTACATTTATTGCCATCACTTTCCCCAGAAGAATTTTTCTGCTGATTCCACAGGCTTCCTCTCAAATCGCAACTGTAGGTCTCTCTTTTTTATTTCTTTAGAAGATATGAAACTGTTGTCACATAAAGTGACCGCATTTTATAGACCTACATAAGTCACACACAGGCACTTCAGTTCTGGCCTCTGAAATTGCGGGACACCTTTGTCAGCAAAGCACTTAGACAGAATCATTGTGCTGATTCTTTCCTTTAAAGAAATGGAAAACAGAGTCCTGAGTCTGTGGAGCATCCAGGCTAGACAAGAGTGGGGCTTCTCAAGGTAATTCATGTCCTTCTAGGCCAGCAAGAACAGATTTTCACACCAAAATATGTGGTCTTTCTGTTCCACACAAGTCAAACCAAACAAATCTAAAAATGCCAGCTCACTCACGAAAACAACCAGACAAGCAATAATAGCCAGGGACAGCAAGGGTGGAAAGCTGGAATGCTTTAATTAGAGATAAAATAGATGGTCAATAAAGCAGATGGGCAGGAAGCTTCTGAAAGTTACCTATGCAAACAAGTATTGCAAGGCAGTTGATAGAAAATGCATGCTGTGACCTACAGTCAAAATGAGGGGAAAATTGAGGGAACTTATTTTTTATCAAGGAAACCAATTATGGAAAACTCCAGGTAGTTTTTTCAAAGGGGCACTATTATCATTTCAGCATTTGCTTGGTCCCCAATTCCAGGTGAACAGCAAACCATCAAGCTGATGTGATTTAGTCAGAATAGAAAAAGATTGTCTGCAAATAATAGCACGGACTGGCTGAGGCAAGGCAGCAAAATGGAAAGCTGAGAAGATTTGGGCATGAAAACGCTCAGTTTGAGAAATGATGATTTGGTGACATGGAAAGCCCTTTTGTGGTTATAACAAAATGCTTTCTACTTCCACTTTGTAACTCACATTTCATTCCTTGAGTTGAAAAAATTGTATTTACTTAATGTGCCCTGAAGTACAGACTTTACTTTGAACACACTTTCTCATTTTTATTTTGCCCTTATCTTCTGATACGGATTTTGATATACAGACTTCCTTGATGAAGTTTGATGGACTCTTTCCCTGCTTCCATGCTGACCTAGGACCCCATTCTCGTCTACGCTGCTCCTTGCCAGAAGGTGAGCACTCACAGCTACGCCTCTATCATCTGCAAGTCTTCCCTTGGAGTCAGCTAGAAACTATTGGGATAGAGAAAACGGGAAAGTCAGAAAAGATTCTTTGGTATATATTACCTGCCAGGTGCTGGATGGTTCCTGGAACACCAGACGACATCTCTAGGGGCCACACTCTTTTTTAGACAGAATCCAGAGGTAGATAGAAGAGCACAGTCAGAGCTTCCTGTGTGGATGTGTCTTCCCAAGTTCATGCATTTGAGATTAAGCCAGTGGGTCACTGTTGGGATTTGGAGCCTTGTGAAAAGCAATGAGCTAATAAGGACAGTCCTCATGAATGGATTAATGCCCTGATGAGAGTGGATTTGCTGGGAGTTCTGTTTTTTTTCCATGATGCCTGTGCTTGCCTGAATTTTACTACATTGTAACACAGCCCAGAAATGCTATGCTATGGACTTGGACTTCTAAAACTATATGACTGTGCAAAACAAGTTCCTTTTCTTTATAAAACTTTAAAGTATTTTTTTTTGTGGATTTTCGAGACAAGGTTTCTCTGTAGTTTTTGGTGCCTGTCCTGGAACTAGCTCTTGTAGACCAGGCTGGCCTAGAACTCACAGAGATCCGCCTGCCTCTGCCTCCCGAGTGCTGGGATTAAAGGCGTGTGCCACCACTGCCAGTCTTTTTTGTTTTTTTTGATAAAGTATTCTTAAGTGACACCAGAAAACAGACTTAAATACCCCCCAACTACACATAGTTTAAAATATAAAATGCACAGGATAGATAGATACTAAAGTAAAACCTCAGATACCAAAGGTTGCTCTCCATATTCCACGTCTGAAGAAATCCAGAGCTGGCATAAGTTCATGCATCTGATATCAGGCCTGGGAATTCAAATCTCAAAGGCTGGATTATTTTATTTCTACAAGTAAAGACAAGGTTTGGTGGTTATCACTGCTGGAGGACTGTAGGAACATTGTTCTGTGTGGAAGTTGCTGTTACATCCAGCTTGAGAATTGGTGCCAAGTATCTTGCATTCACTCTTCTTTTACTGTGGGGACTGGGGTGAAGTAAAATAAGTTTTGTCTTTTAATAATTTCTCCTTTGTAAGATATGGAAGAAAATAGTACCCAATTTATACTATTATTACATGAAAAATTGAGGCAGCCTGTCTACAGGCTGTTTATTTGGAGAGTAACTCTGTGAGGAAGGTGAAGATTACTGAAGGGAATGGCTGAGTTCCCTTAAATGGGATGTGAGAGGGTTCTCTTGCACTTTCTGCCACATAAGGATTCCCATCTGAAACCTGAGATGCTGGTGCCCCATGGTCTTGAACTCTAGCTTCTGGAACTATGACAAATAGTGTTTGTTCTTTTTTTTTTTTTTTCCAGCTCAGAATTCTACAAGATTTTCTTTTTTTTTCTTAACTTTCTTTTTGTTTTATTGAGAAAAAAACAATTCCGCCTCCTCCCAGCCTCCCACTCCCCCCCTACTCCTCTCCCCTTCCCCCCACTCCTCTCCCTCTCCCCCCACTCCTCTCCCCCTCCCTCTCAAGTCTGAAGAGCAGTCAGGGTTCCTTGCCCTGTGTAAAGTCCAAAGTCCCCCCCCCCCATCCTGGTCTAGGAAGGTGAGCATCCAAACTGGCTAGGCTCCCACACAGCCAGAACATGAAGTAGGATCAAAACCCAGTGCATTGTCCTTGGCTTCTCAGCAGCCCTCATTGTCCGCCATATTCAGGGATGTACTCACTAATAATTGGTTTCTAGCCTTAAATAAAGGTCAGTGAGTCTATAATGGGATATCCTAAAGAAGCTAAATAAGAAGGTGAACCCAAAGAAAACCATATAGCTATCCTCTTGGGTAGGGGAAGTAGACAAGATTGCCAGGCAAAAATCGGAATCTTAAGGGTTAGGGGGAGAGGGGTAAGGGGAGATGGGGAGAGAAAAGTGTTTGTTCTTTAAGTTACCCAGTCAGTGGTACTTTTGCCTAGCAACCCCAACCAAGCATAGTATAACCTTACTATGTAGGGCAGCACAAAAGAAACAAGTATACATACTTCACTGCCACCATCAACATTACCAGACTTGATTCATAAGGTTGTTGGGAAGATTGGGTGGTGCTAAAAAGGGTGTGAGAAACGCTCTCATTCAGGATAAGAAGTAATCATAACATATGGAGGAAAAAATGAAAGTTAATATCACTCTAAAATCCTTATCGAGAGAATTTACAAGAAAGAAGTTACTGTAAATCAAGTAGTAGAGAATTTTCATTTCCACAAAATCCCTGCAAGATAAAAGAAGCCATTTGTTTTCTTTACCTAGATGAGGGAATTAAAACACAGACGACCTTGGGAGCTCAGTCCAGTGCTCCTGTGTGGGTCACTGTCTCGATCTCTATCCATCACCAGATGAAGATTCTATGATGATATGCAAGATATTCGTCAGTATTGCTCTAGGATAGGGTCATTTCAGGTTCCCAATCCTCAGCTGCCCAACGAACTAACTGGGAACCTCATCTTGGGCACTAGGGAGCCCCTCTAGGGTCAAGTCGCTTGCCCACCCTAAAGTGGCTCCCTTAACTAAGAATTGTGGTTCCGTGCTCCCCTATCCACCTTTCCTTTATCCCAATTCTCCCGTTTCCCAGGTCCCACCTACTTCCCTTCTACCTTTTCTCTCCCCATCTCCCCTTACCCCCATCCCCCCCCCCCAAGATCCCATTTTCTCCCCGGAAATTTGGTCTACTTCCCTTAGCGAAGAGGACAACTATATGTTTTTCCTTCGGTTCACCTTCTTCCTTAGCTTCTTTAGGTTCACCTATTGTAGACTCCGTGGTCCTTATTTATGGCTAGAAACCAATTATGAGTGAGTACATCCCATATTCATCTTTTTGGGTCTGGGACACCTCACTCAGGATAGTGTTTTCTATTTCCATCCATTTGCATGCAAAATTCGAGAAGTCGTTGTTTTTTACCGCAGTGTAGCAGAAGGAGGGAGAACATGAGCAAAGAATTCGGGACCACGAGGCGTGCATCCACCCACTGAGACAGAGGAGCTGATCTACGGGGAGCTCACCAAGGCCAGCTGGACTGTGACCGAAAAAGCATGGGATAAAACCGGACTCTCTGAACATGGCGAACAATGAGGGCTGATGAGACACCAAGGACAATGGCAGGGGGTTTTGATCCTACTTAATGTGCTGGCTTTGTGGGAGCCTAGCCAGTTTGGATGTTCACCTTCCTAGATATGGACGGAGAGGACCTAGGACTTACCACAGGGCAGGGAACCCGGACTGCTCTGTGGACTGGAGAGGGAGGGGGAGAGGAGTGGGGGGAGGGGGAGAAGGGTGGGAGGAGGGGGAGAAGGGTGGGAGGAGGGGAAGGGAAATGGGAGGCTGGGAGGAGGTGGAAACTTGTTTTTTTGTTTATGTTTTTTTTTTCTTCTTTTCGCAATAAAAAAAAATAAAACACAGACGAGTTGGGCAAGTCGCTTACCTGAAACTACACAGTTCATAAAAGATGGGTTTAAAACTCCAGCAGATGCCGTTTGATTTCACACTCTGCTCTGGAGATAGCATTATGAGGTATAGTGGGAGTTTCCTTCTTTCTTTTTTTTTATTCAAGATCAAATGGCATAGCCCACGAGAACAGCTAGAAGGAATATGAGAATGGTGTGCAGTTAGCTGAGGTATATAAGGCAATACATTTATCTTCTGCATTAAAGTAGAAAACGTGTCAAAAGGCACCTTCTGAGGTTGTTCTGCTTCTCTGTGTTCTTAACCTTCTGGATGAAGTTGAGAACATACTGATGGGGTCAGGGTGACAGTATGCTTCAAAAACGAGCAAAAGTAAATATGGAAGAAGCCCTTAACATTGTACAACATCAATGGCCTGCCTGAGGCAGACAATAGATAGAACCACTAGCTCACAAATTAAAATCAAACTAAGAACTAAACAATTTCCATATTTGGGTGATACTATTTTTTATCCAACTTCATGTTTATTCCATTGGTATAAGCACTTTCTCTAGTATGAACGGACATGCTTAAAAAAGAGATAATAGAATTTCAAGCACGAAAAGCCATTATGTTCAGATCAATTGCTTTCTCTTTGAATCATTTAACAACAATTAAAAAAAGTCACAGTGCTATTGTGAAAAGATAAAGAACAGATCGAGATCGATTAACACAGTAATTCATCTATTTAACCATGAGCCCCACAATATTTATGAGATATCTGTCATATATCAGAAGCTTTTAGTTGCTGCATGACTAAATATCCTTCAAATATTACAGCTTTTTTTTTCAACAAATTCCCAAGACCAGAAATGTTAGAAAGCAATTGCAATGAAGTTTGCTATGATCCACCGATGACAAGAAACAGAGAGTGCAATTACTTTGGTGGATCAGGAAGAATTTAACGGAGAAAGAGAAGAAAACATTGAGTCTCACAAATAGGTTGAAACTGACCCTGTGGGTAAAATACCAGTGAAGAATACATATGGATAAGACTTGGTGTGAACCAAACAAAATGGCTAGACATCTTGATATTTATAATCATGATGAGTTTATAATCATGGATGAGTTATAATCATGTCAACATGATTGATTCATAGAGGATAGAGAGAAAGAAAAAAAAGATGGGCGGAGTCTGTGTCTTAACTCCATATTCTGAGCTTTTGCGGTTAAATAGTAAACAGAGTGGGGTCTTAAATAGTGGAGGAGGAGCTAGAACAAACAAACAGTTATGAAACATTTGGTCTAGTAACACATGGAAGCAGATACTCCTTGATATTTCATAGGGTTTGGACTAGATAAACCTTTTACCAGATGAAAACCTTGTGGGGTTGGGAAAATGGCTCTTTTGGTAAGAGTGCTTGCTGTGGGGGCATGATGACCTAAGTTTGGATCTCTTAAAGTTCACAAAGTTCAGTATTACCATGGCTGCCTGTAAGCCCATTGCTGTAGAGGGCAGAGAAAAGAGGGTCACTATGGCTTGCTGACCAGTCAAGCTAGTCACAGTAGAGGAGTGTAGGGTCAGTGAGAGACCCTGTCTTCGAAGACAGGTACAAAAAGTGATAGAGTAGGACACTAGGAATCTTCTCCTGGCCTTCCCATTTGACACATACACACATAAAGACACACATGTGCATACGCACACACATACATATACACAAACACAAAATGTAACTCTCCCTTGCCCCTGACACACACACACACACACACACACACACACACACACACACACACACCAAAGAAATTTCAAACAGGTTGAAAATAAAAAAAAATAAATAATAAAAAAAAGAAGTGAAGAAAAAAATGCCTTTAACGCATCAGATCTACCGAACATTCTACTCAGATGTCATCTACTATAGCATATGACTATTCTTTGAATTATGTGGCTGACTGGGAGTTGCATCTGATGATGAATATCATAATAGAATAATACATAGAATATATCACTAGCCCAAGAAAAAAATTAAACTTCAATGGTTTTTTTTGTTTCTTTATACCAAATATACATGATTTTCCCACTGTCATAAAGTGAAATTTTGTTAATTGAACCATTATAAAATGTAGACATCTATAATCAGTTTATAATTAAGTCCTTTTGTACAAAGAAAGTATTCTCAAATCTGAGTGTTGTCCAAAATTGAGTAATACTTGTGGCCCACAGCTCTAGTCTTCCCTCTTCACATTGGGATCAAGGCCAGACAAAAATCCTGCCTGAGTTCAGTGCACTTGAATAAAATACAGTGGAATGGGTTGGAGCAGGGCCCATTACTCCTGTCTTTACTCTCCTTAGACAGACAGGACACATGGTCAGGCCTGATGTCCATAGGAGTCAGATATGTGGGCTAGCATGAGAAGAGGGAGAATAGGTGAGAAGAGGTAATTAGAAACAGCTATACAGCTTATGACAGTGCACAATTTGCAACCAAATAATTCCTTCTGCTTTTCACGAAGAAGATGCACATGTGAGTTAGTGTGCATCTGGTTCCATCCTATTTTGTGTTACTGGCAGAATTCATGCCCACTTTCAAATTCATTCCTTTCCTCTATCAGTGATGTATTTCTAACCACTCAAGTTAATAAGCAAGTTGGGTGAATGCTTGGTTTACTGCTATTCTATTTAGAGGAAAGCCTACAATAAAATGAAATGTCATTGTACTTATGCCTTTTTCACAGTGTTTTTTTTTATGATAAATACAGTTTTCGCCTAATAATAACTTGAAATTTTATGGCAAGTAGCCAAATTCCTAATAAAGAGGCTACAAGCTTTAACCTAGAAGGTGACTAGGAATGGTGATCTTGCAAAAGCTAATCCAACTGTGCTAATCCACAATCTCCTCCCTGCTTCACTCTTGTGCTCAATTATGCAACATTTTACTCAAGAATTTGCAACCAAAGAGAAAGAGAAAAATACAGCATGGAGGAAAATAAGGTATTTTCTGCCTGAAAGAAACATAAGCCTATGGATTGGGAATTTTCTGAAGTGAAGTCAGAGGCTGTTGATTGCTACCATGGAGTCCAATCTTCATTTTAGAAAAGAGAAAATCCGAAAGAAGATATCAATCTTTTCCTTATAGCTGTTTTGCTCCAAAGATCTTAGAGATATGGGCTATTACTCCAAAGAGATAGATTAGCATCTGTGCTTTGAAAAAAGCAAAGAACTTCTTTTCTATCAACTTCATAGTAGTTTCTTGCTAAAGGAGGGGGCCAGCCTTGGGGAGTATTCTTACATGTTTGTTACTTGAGGCCGCTCATAGCTCTATTCCATGGTTATATCAATCTCTTGCTCATATGTAGTTTTGTGTTATGTACTCAGTCTCACTAAAAATTGAGTGATATATGCATGTGTGTATGATGTTAATTTCAGGTTTTTCCTGACTTCTGCATATTCACCTATCTTATAAGATGGAACATTTATCATCAATGAGTGCTAGTAAATGAAATCATTCATCCAGGCTTTGGAGTATTTCCTTTATCACAGGACTTCTTTACTTTATTCTGCTGGTAAAGAAAGCAGAGTCCTTGTGTCTGCTGTAGGATGTTCTGGGGTTGATTAATTCACTTAACCTGTTCAATAATATTTATCAGCTAACATATGCTGCATCCTGTGCTAGCTGAGAAGAAGGGTGAAGGTCCTGCTCACTACAGGCCCACATACAATTTATGGTGAAGAACAATATACAACAGCACCACTGGCAACAACACCATATTGAGGTCTCTTTCTGTTATTTAACACTTCTGATCCTCAGGGTCTTCTATGTGTGGTGAGGGGTGAAATACCAAGAATAGCATGTGATCCCTACAATTTCTGGTACTTTTAGTTCCATTAAATGAGTCAAAATATTTTGAAAAGATAATATATGTCCATCAAAGAAATAATAACAATTGTGTTGATGCTACTGTAGTGATAACAGCAGGAACTGAGTTTCATTTAGTTCTTATTGCTTTCTGGATCCCCGAGAAGAGGCTTTTCAAGTTTAGACATCTTGTATGCTTAACAGGCAAGGTGGACATTATCATCTCTTTCGCACAATTGATACAGCTGAGAGCAGTTCAGCTAACAAATGGTGTGTTTTACTGAAGTCACATGAAGAGCGGGTATCTGAATCAGATTTTCAAATCCAACGCTGATGTTGAAAGGCCTGGATGCTAAAAATCCAGGGATAAATTAAAATATGATTTCATAGAAATAGAGACTGCTTGTAGGAAAAACAAGAATAGATTGTGGGAGCATAAAAATATGATAAGCTTTTACAGGCTGAGGTAATACTGTTTAAAGGGAAATGGAGGGTAGGTTTTGAAAAGAGATTCAGGATGTGGGCATTGCCTCCAAAGGGTGACATCAGAAAAATTCCAAGGTGAACTTCAAAGCATTTTCTTCTCTTAGGTGACATTTACAAGGCTTTCATACCTAGCTTCATGAGTAGGAAGGTCTAATTAAATTTGGAGAATTCCTTGCAGGCACATCTGAGAGAGAAATATAAATCGTCCTACCTTCCAGAAGGTTGGCTGTTAGGGGCCTCAGTGTGTGAAGAGATTTCACTGGCGAAGGGAGACATGCTTCCAGCTCTGCCACATGCAGACTTTCATGAACTGTTGAGCATGGAACGAACCCTGGCACCTCCCTGGCTCGTCATCTCTCTCTTTAGTGTCACCTGCCTTCTAGTCTCTTGTCCTTCTTTCACCTCTGACTTTTTATTTCTCATTTTCCCTTCACTCTGCCTTTTCTCTCTACCAATCTAAATGATTCCCAAATCTTAACTTATGCATAAAACAAAACAAACTCTTAGCCATATGTAATTTAAAGTGGGTAACAATCTGATTCCTGAACATGATATTTTGAGAAGTGAAAAGGCATTTTAACTACAATTAGAATAAAGATTTATTTTCAGAGAGTTCACAATATTTTCACTGAAGATTGCATTTAACTACAATTAGAATAAAGATTTATTTTCAGAGAGTTCACAATATTTTCACTGAAGATTGCATTCACGCTGGATTTAGTTAGGGCTATGTTTAGCTATACGCCACTACCGTTTTTCAGTTTCAACTAAAGTTCACTTAATGTCATCCATTTCTTTGAAAGTTCCAGAGACTAAAAATAACCTCCGAGTTTTGGTGAAGTTGCAGGACAACACCACACAGCATTTTCTCCTGATTACACAGCATGGAGCTTGGTATTTATGTTGCACTATTGAAAGAAGTAGGTTTTTAATTCTTGAATTTCAGTGTGTTCAACCTGTTTTGGAGGAAAACTTAGGTAGGAACAAAGGGACTTTGGATACATATAAATTACTTAATTTCAAACTTGCTCTGATGTAATTCTACAGTGAAATAATTTATGGGGTGAGATACTTATGGAGTGAGATAAATATTATTCAGTTTTCTATGATGTGGATTTCTCCTCTGTATGCTATGAATATATTTTTATTACCATTGGTGATTAAAGAAGCTGTTTCGGCCAATGACTTAGTAGGGTAAAGCCAGGTGGGGAAATCGGAACACAAATATAGAGACAAAGTAGGCGGGGTTAGAGAGGAACCATGGATCTACTGAAGGAAAAAGTTGTGAGTCACCAGCCAGAAACTTACCAGTAGGTCATAGCCTCATGGAGATACATAGGTTAATAAAAATGGGTTAATTTAAGAAGTAAGAGTTAGCTAAAAATATGCCTAAGCTATTGGCCAAACAGTGCTGTAATTAGTATAGTTTCTGTGTTATTATTTGGGTCTGGGTGGCCGGGAAATGAACGAGCATTCTTCATCTACATTCCTAGGCTTGCTTCACACATGCACATTGTTGTAGCATACCTATTACATAAAACACAATTCATAAAGCAAAGTTATACTTCAATTTTTTTCAAATATTTCTGTGATCCACCAAGATTCAGGGCCAAAAATAAATCAGTTAATGAGAGCATTATGAACAATTGTGTTTTAAATGGGATTTCTTTAAAACTAAGCATGCAATGTGTCTAAGTGGAAAAGTTTGATTAGAACAATGGATAAAAAAATTCTAACAGTAATATAGATTTCTGTTCTCTAATTCCAGGAAAGGGGGGTGTGGCCCTTAAAATAGGATATGTACTTCCCAAACTGATAATTAACTTAGAAAATGAGATGGAAAATTTTTCTTAGTTGTGGAGATATGGTCTCAGGACTTAATCTTTGTAATTATAATGAGCTGGGTCACCCATCACTGCACTCTGCTAAGTTAGACAATGTGGTGGCAGTGCTGAGAGAATGACAGATGACACTGACATGTTTCAGTGGAGGGACTGTGACATAATGCATTTTTAATGCATTACTTAAAATTGAGAAAAATTAATAACTTTTTTGCGGGTTAGTTTTTGTCAACTTGACACAAGCTAGAGTTGCAGTCTAGCTTCCGTGGTTCCAGAAAATACTGTGCAAGCTGCTAAGGAAGAGAAACAATTAAATCATCCTTACAAGGTGAAACACCTGTGAACAAGAGTAATTACCAGTGTGGCAAGATATGCATACATAATAGTATAATAAATGGTTTTCTCATTGTTGATGGCATGCAACAGCTGTCTAATTGGACTTAGGACCATTAAATAGGAGAGAAATCATACCTGGCACTGAAAATGTAGCCAGCTTTCAAGAGCCTTAGAAAAGAATCTACCATCACCACTTTCCTAGACCAGCATAATTCCTTATTGCATTTTACATCTTATCCTCATACCTATAGAAATATGTAGCTGACACACATCATCAAAAAGCTTCTCTTTACAGGAAATGCAGGCACCACAGAAAAGTCAACTGGGCTTAGTGCAGGCATTAAGGGATACTAAAGATTTAGGAACTCAATGAATATATCTATATCATATATACTACATCTATGGCTTAGGGAACATAGCCATATGTTCCATATGGAAGACTGGTTACAAAGAATATAAAACTCTTGAAAACAGGAAGTCTGCTGTGAAAAGGTTACATAAACAAGACAGGAACAATGCAACATCAGTTGACATGTAAACATTTTAATGTACAAGACTGAAAATTTTCAGGGTCCCATTTTAGGACAAAGAATTATATCAAACTAATGTCTCCTGGAAGAAGAATAACTGGCATTTCCGAGGCATGATCCCCTTATTGGTTGTCCAGTGTTTGAATTTTTAAGACTGTGGGGTTTGAAAGTTATACTATGTTTTATGCTGTGATATTAACATGAAATCTTGATGACAAACAGTAAAGAAAATGTTATGGCTTAATAGTGATATATTTTTGTGTCAAATCAATTAGGATTTTTATAGCTGTGAAGAGACACTGTGACCATGGCAACTCTTATAATGAAAACATTTAATTGGGTTGGCTCTCTTAAAGTTTCAAAAGTTCAGTCCATTATCATCATGGCAGGGAGTGTGGCGGTGTGCAAGCAGATATAGTGCTGGTTATATCTTGGCTTTCAGAGAATAGGGAGCTAACTGATTCACTAGGAGGTATCCTAAGCACAATAAACCTGAAGTCTTACCCTCACAGTGACACACTTCCTCCAACAAGGCCATACCCCCTCCAATAAAGCCACACCTCCTAATAGTGCCACTTCCTATGGGATTATGGACAACAATTTGCATTCAAACTACCACATTCCACTCTCTTTACAAAAGAGGTTAATTGTACTGGCTAGCTTTCTGGGGGGAGGTGAAGAGGAGTTGTTTTTTCATTTGTTTATTCATTCATTTGATTATTTTTTTTATTAAGTCAATTTCACAAAACTATGATTATCTTGGAAGATAGAACATCAATAAATTGAGAAAATACTGCCACTAGGTTGACTTGTAGTTAGGTATTGGGGATTTTTTCTTGAGGTGCCTGACCCACTGTGGGCAGTGCCAACACTGGACAAATAGTCCTGGGTTGAGTAAGAAAGTATACTAAAAACATCTATGAAGAATAAACCATAAAGCAACATTTTTTTCTGTGGTCTGATGTCAGTTTCTACCTCCAGATTTCTGCCCTGCTTGAGTTCCTGTTTTTACTTCCTTTAATGATGGACTGTAGTATGCAAATCTGGGCCAAATAAACTCTTGACCCCCAAGAAGTTTCTTTTGGTCATGATGTTTGTCAAAACCATAGGAACTAAACTTGAACACTACTCAAAGCATGGCAGACATACCTACTGGGAACAAAAAAGCAAATTCTGCCTTTTTAATTTAAATAATTCATTTTGAGGAGTTTTATATAAAGGGTACTGTATTTATCTCATTTTGTCCTTGCATCTATCTACTTCTCTCCATGCCTACACTCTCAAATACATAACTTCATTAATTATTTTTGCACACATACACACACACACACACACACACACACACACAAAATTGACCAATTAACTCCACTTGGTGGTGCTCATATGTATGTATAAAGGTTTAAGACTGACCATTTGAGGTTAGATAACCTATCAGGGAGTGTCTCACTTGAGAAAACCAATTCTCTGAGTAGACATTGATACCCTATACCTCTTCTTCTAGGATGGAACTTTTAATATGTCTCCTATTCACATTCACATTGTCATGTCGAATGGTGCTGTCATTATTCATGTCACTTTAAGAATCCATATTGTTGAGAGTTCAAGGGTGTAGATTCCAGGTCGTGTCTAGCAGACATCATCTAGAAAAGTGTCCTGTTCCTGTGCCTCTTCCAATCTTTCCACCCCCATGAGTTTTCCTGAGCCTTCCTTACAGGGGTTACAATTTCATTCTGTCATTTGGGGTTATGCATCCCAAAGTCACTTATATTCTGTATTTTAACCAACCATGGCTTTCTGTAACAGTCTCCATCATTTGCAAAGTGAAGATTCTTTGATGAGGGATGAGAACAATATTTATCTGTGGGTATAAGTATTTATAATATAGTTAAAAATGATATTGCTTTAGGAAATGGCAGTAGTAAGTTTTCCTTTAGGTTCTAACACCTGCCCAGGCATGGATGGTTGGCTAATTTTACAGTACCAGGTATAAATTCCCTCCCATTAATATTAAACTTCAACCCATTTAGACAGATGTTAGTGACCCCTAAGATAAAAGTACCACTCTTGCACCTTTGGGGACATATTGCCAGACTTATCATTGTAGTATTTTGTATGATTTACAGTTGGGTAGGATGATTAGTTGCTTTTCTCCATTCACAGGTTACTTAGCACTAATATATATATATATATATATATATATATATATATATATATATATTCATATGTTTATATATGTTAAACTCTGAAAATAATACATTTCCCTATGGCCTTTTCAAACATCTTAGTGTTTTCTCGCCACCATCTCCCTCTTTATTAGCCTCCATCCTTCCCCATTAAAGTATACCCAGCATTTTTTTCCATTTCTCGCTTAACAGCACCTGTGTCCTACTATGTCTGTCTTAGGTTTTGTTTTAATTTTCCTTTAATTATATGTAGGCATTATTACATGTATATTTGTTGTATTTGTTTGTAGTAGCAAAATGACATCCTTCACAAAAAGCAGCTGTGTCATCTCTTTATAATTATCTACTCTTTCCCCAAAGTGCACATTTTCCCCAAAGTTCTTGTCATATCACCTTTTATTCCTGAAGCCCCAAATGGGGCCTTGACAGGCAGGGAGATATAGAACAAGACAGGAAGGAGACTATTCAAAATAGTTTACCAGGCAAACTTCTGGTGTTGAATCTAAACATGCAACAACAACAGAGTGCACTTCCTAGGGATAGAGTCTGCAAGGTCAAAGACATGAGATTGAATGGTCTTTTACTTATGATCTTTGGTGCTTTATTTTCTCTAAGATGTTTATGATCATGCATATTATATACAACACCACTTATTATTTATTTATTACTCATTCATTTGTTTATTCTTCTCTCATAAAATACATTCTGGTTGCAGTTTCCCCTCTCTCCACTCCCTCCTGTTTCCCCAACCATCTCTCCCCTCCCCCAAATGTACTCCTCCCTTCTCCATTTCCCTTGAGAAAAGAATAGGCCTCCCAGGAATAGCAACCAAACACAGCATAACAAGATACAATAAGACTAGGTACAAATCCTCATATCAAAAATTAGATGTTGTAATCTAGTAAGAGGAAAGGGTCCCAATGAAGGTAAAAGAGTCAGAAATATCCCCACTCCTACTGTTAGGAATCCCCTTAAATCACCACACTAACAATCATAGCATATAGGCACAGGACCCAGTCCAGATCCATGAAGGTTCTGTGATTGCTGCTTCAGTCTTAGTGAGTCCTGACAAGTCCTTATTAGTTGATTCTGTGCGCCCTTTTCTCCTGGTGTCCTCAACCCCTTTGATTTCATTAATACTTGCCCCTTCCCACTTCTGGGAAGGGACCCAATGGAGATCTCTAATTTGGGCTCATCTTCACCTAATGGTTGGCTGTGGGTCTCTGCATCTGCTCCCATCAGCTGCTGGAGGAAGCCTTTCTGATAATATCAGACTAGGTACCAATTTATGTCACTCCATTAATTTAGTCCTTCAGTATAATCCTGGCTGTTCTAGGCTTAGGGAAAATATCACTAGTTCATAGTTAGTTTCTGTGAGCCAGATTAATATTTTCATCTTTTTGGATTGCTTAGGAAGCTGCCATTATTATGGGCTGGATGTGCTATTAATTCTGTAATTACATAAAATTCTTAGGTAATGAAGATTCCACAATTATTTATAATTATTCAAACCAAAAGCAAATATTTAGATAATTAGCAAATATATGTGTGTTTGTGTGTGTGTGTGTGTGTGTGTGTGTGTGTGTGTGTGTGTAGTACACCTAATGAAGAGATCTTCAGGTATCAGAATTCATGTTTATTTATCAGGATATCAGTATTAATAACATTTCATTACTGTATTAGATAAAGGTATAAAGAAATATATTTAGAACAGTATATAGCATACAGTTAAAGTTTTAAAATATAGAGTTCTTTATGAGATCTCCTATGAAAAGCTTAGTCAAGTATCCCAAGTATTAGTAGTGTTTATGTTTACATGGTATTTTTATTTTATTCTTACATTTTTTTCTAATCTTGTATAATTTCTTTGAAGGCTAGAAAATACTTTAATAAGCAAAGGAAAGAGTGCTGAGTATTTTAGTTGTGTACTGATATAAAAGTGAAAAGATGCCATGTATGAGCAACAAAATAGTTTTTATTTTTGCTTCTAATCTTTGTTAGTGTTGACATTTGAAGTACTACTCTTGGATCTGAAGAGAACATTACATTTCTCTGAATAGGTGTCATTGTTTTTCTGCAATGCAGTTGTTGACAAATAGGGTCATAAAAACACTTAAAATAGTAACAGTGATAGATGACTTCTTATGTTATGTGAGGCCATGTTAACCATTGATATAAGAGTAATAACTGCTTAAGATAGAAAATATTGTGAAAATTAGACATTTGAAAATCTATATGCTATAAATGTATTCAAAATATTTTTTATAAGTTTGGGAGATCCTACAAAAATATGGTAATATGGTAATTTCAAACACAGAAGTCACAGATAATTGAAAAGAAAATTCCAGTGATACATGTGGGATGAAGTTGTTGGAACAACCTCAACTGTCAAAACCCTTTACCAGCAGAACTAGATGGAAAGACCCTATTTTAAATATATTACAGAATAGAGGAATTAGACTAGAAATAAACTGGAGACTCTCTGCTAGCTGGAGTGCATATGCTATTGAGTGATATGAAGACTGTTACAGGAGAAAAAACTTCTAAATAGTTCTATACATTTATGATCTCTTAGTGCAATGTTAATATTTAGTCAGGGTTCTCTAGAGTAACAGAACTTACAGAATGAATCTCTCTCTCTTTGTCTACACACAGACACACGCAGACACACACAGACACACAGACACACACAGACACACACACACACACACACACAGAGACATGTATATATCTAGTAGTTGCTCAGTCCACAGGGCTGAATGTCTCAGCTGGTCTTCAGTATATTCTGGGATAACAAAGAATTAGACTTCATGCCACTGAAGAAATGGATGTGCTAGCGGCGAGGTAAGAGCAAACAGGCAAAAAGCAAAGTCTTTTTGCTTGTCCTTATATAGGCTTCCAGCAGAAGGTGTGAGCAGATTAAAGTGTGTCTTCTTGTCTCAAGATCCAGATCAAAGACATGTGTCTTCCAGGCTCAATATCTGGATCAGAGGTGTGTGTCTTCCTACCTCAAAGCTAGAAGTGGATTCACTCAAGCAAAAATAACTCTCCACAGGTGTTCCTTTGTTTCTGGTTCGTAGTTCATTCCAGATACAGTTGAGCTGATAACCGGGAAGAGCCATCATACCAACCTTGCCTAATATCTATCTACTGCTTCCATAATGGCATGCCTGTTATGGGGAGGTAACTAATCGCTTTCTGATTTATTTGAGGACCGGTTTACAAAAAGGCATTTATAACTGGTACTACAAATATGATGAACATCCATAGTGATGGAGATTATAGATGCTAGGCACACACTCCTCAGGGCACCTCTAGACAAATGTCAGCCAATCAGGAGTATTAAACCTCAGAAACCCTTCACCCTCACCTTTACTACTATAAAAAACCAACTCTTACTGAACTCGGGGCTCTCTGATTATTCCAATACCTTGGACATGAGGAGAGACCGAGTTTGCAAACTTATATAAAATAAAGGTTCCTTGATTTTACATACGAGACCTTGTTGGTTTGGGGGAGACTTTGGATCTGGGCATAACATGAATATTTTCTGGTAATGACTTATAAGAACTAGGAAATAGGCTTAACTTAAAAAATCATAATGGATTATGTAGAAGAAACTAATGAATTTAAAATTCAAAACTTCTGATTTGGATTCAGTATCCATTATATTGATGTTTGCTTCAGTTAGCTTTAATGTTGACTTCAAAATTTGATTTTATTTGCTTTTTCTAATTGCTGATGATATTTTCTGAATCACGTTGGAAATCGGGTCTTTGTCATACAGTTTGACGTTATTCTCTCTCCCTTAATTAAGTTATTTTTGGGAGGACTACAAATCTGTGTAACAGCATTTATATTCTTCAAAATACTTTTTAAAGAATTCTGAATGACTATGAAGTAGATATTCAAAACACATACAAACATATAAAAACCATGACATTACTGTTTTCATATATGCATACTATTTCCTGGTCAATAAAATAAAATTTCACTTTCATTATATAATTTAATTTTGAGAAACACAGAAAGAAGTTAAGTCACACATTATAAAACAAAATAAATATCAATTGTGGATTAAAGACTAAACAGCCATATTGTGAAACTATATAGTTAGCAAAACCAACTTTATTCTGTCAGTTTTTAAAAGCTTCTTCTTTTTTTTTTGGTTTTTTTCGAGACAGGGTTCTTTCCTTTTACCAACAGTGTTATATTTATCACATAAGAGCTAATATGCTAATGTTTCATGATGCTAAAGCAATCAGATTTATTTTTAATTTAAAAGAAGATACTTCTTATTTCAGAATCAATTTATTTAATCAGCAGTTAATTCTATTAACACCATAGACTCCTATCCACTTCTCTCCATCTCTATCCTTTTTAATGTAGTTATCATATCTGCTTCTCTTTGGAGTAAATTATCTCTATTTAAAAGAATGTTAAGCATTTTTAAGATAAAAATTTCTACCAGGTTCTTGCCATTAAAAATTAAGAGAGTGTAATTTTAATAGTAAGGTCATCCATATAGTGATTTATAGAGTTAATGTCATCAGCTGTTTCAAGAGACCTGTTTCTTTTTCTTTTCTTTTTGATTTTTAAAAGTAGAGATTTTTTATATTTTTTTTATTGATTTTTATTGAGTTTTACTTTTTTCTCTGCTCCCCTCCCTGCTGCTACCCTCCCCTTCAACCCTTCCCCAAGATCCCCATGCTTCCAATTACTCAGGTGATCTTGTCTTTTTCTATTTCCCATGTAGATTAGATCTATGTATGTCTCCCTTAGGGTCCTCATTGTTGCCTAAATTCTTTAGGATTGTGATTTGTGGGCTGGTTTTCTTTGTCTTATGTTTAAAAACCACTTATGAGTAAGTACATATGATAACTGTCTTTCTGGGTCTGGGTTACCTCACTCAATATGATGTTTTCTAGCTCCATTTTCCCCCAAAATTCAAGATGTCGTTTTTTTTGTTTGTTTGTTTGTTTTGTTTTGTTTTGTTTTTCTGCTGTGTAGCACTCCATTGTGTAAATATACCACATTTTCCTTATTTATTCTTTGGTCGAGGGGCATTTGGGTTTTTTCCTGGTTCTGGCTATGACAAACAATGCTGCTATGAACATAGTTGAGTACATGTCCTTGTGGCACAATTGAGCATTCTTTGGATATATACCCAAAAGTGGTATTACTGGGTCTTGAGGAAGGTTGTTCCCTAAATTTCTGAGAAATCGCCACACTGACATCCAAAGGGTTTGTACCAACTTGCATTCCCACCAACAATGCAGAAGTGTTCCCTTTCCCCACAACCTCTCCAGCATATGTTGTCATCAGTGTTTTTGATCTTGGCCATTCTTACAGGTGTAAGATAGAATCTCAGAGTTGTTTTGATTTGCAATTTCTCTGATGACTAAGTATGTTTAACATTTCTTTAAGTGTGTTTAAGCCATTTTAGCTTCCTCTATCGAGAGTTAAGTGACAGACCTTTTTCTGTTATTTACTATAGACCTCACCTGCAACCAAGAAGCTAGACTTGATGAAAGTTTTGTGTTTAAGAAAGTGTTATAATTCCATAAATTTTCTCTTTTTCATTGGAACTTTGAACTCACTCCAAAGAAATAGTTTAGGATATTCTTCATTTTCATGTTTTATGTATTTTGATTGACAATATATGCAGCATACTATATATATAGTATGTGTATATATGTGTGTCTGTCTGTGTACCCACATAAACTAGTATATATATATATATATATATATATATATATATATATATATAATAGGCATAAACTGGCATAAAGTAATGAATCATGACATGCTCTAATTGTTACTGGAAAAGAATTCAAAGAATGTGTTCATGCGCAGCATTTAAAGAACTACAACTAAATAGATCCCAGGAAAACATCCTAGCTGTCCCATTAGAAAGCTTCTGTGGGATTTCTTTTCTGGAAAGAAATCCCAGTTGGCTACAGGACTGGTTGGTGAGAATAGCTCACTGGCATTGAATTTACAGATTTGCAAAGATTCTGCATATGAATGAGGAGTGATGCCTCAAGGAAGATGTTTTCAACAAGAAACAAGTGCCAAGAGAGAGAGCAGCCAGAGAGGGAGGGAGGGACTGGGGGGGGAAGGGAGGGAGGGAGGGAGGGATGGAGGGAGGGAGGGAGAGAGAGAGAGAGAGAGAGAGAGAGAGAGAGAGAGAGGCTTGACAATAAAGGCTTATGTGCACACCAGGAAAGTGGATCTCTTAGGCACTGTTGGTGGGAGTATGAACTGGTGCAGTCACTATGAAAATCAGTCCAGTGATTTCTTTACAATACTAGAAATAGCAATAGCACTACATAGCACTACCATATGACCCAGGTATTTGACTCCGAAGCATATACCCAAAGGACTTTACATCCTATTATAGAGGTACTTGCACATCTATGGTCTTCGCTATTCAATTCCCACTAGCTAAAAAATGTAATAAACTAAAATGCCTTTTACCTGATATGTGGAAAAGGAAAAAGGTGGGATATATATACATATATACATACATACATACATACACTATGGGACACAACTTTTAACGATGGTGAAAGGGATAAAATTTACAAGTAAGTGGAGGGAAACTGAAAACAAACCAACCAACCTTTATACTCATGAGGTCACCTAGGCACAGGGAGACAAACATTGCATCCTCTATTTTATTTCAGGGTCCTATTTTGAAATATTTTGTTCTGCATGTTTATCTTAGAAACATGTGGAACTCAGAAAACTAGAAAGGGCCCACTCAGAGCAGGCACCTTGATGGGGGTAATAGCAAATCACAGGAAAATGAAAACAGGAAAGGAGAGGTGCAAACACAGGGCAAAGGAAGCAAAGGAAGAGGGTCAAATGGGATGATAGAGCTTAACCAACGTGAAGCATGTATGGAAAATTAGATGGAAACCTGTAATTTTCCAATGAAGAAAATAAATCAGAGTGAATAGTGGAAATGAGAAGGGCGATACTGGAAGCTGAATATTCTCTGGACTTCCAGCTGTTGGGTTGCCCTGTCTGGCTTTTGCCTTGTCTTACTGCGTCTTGTTTTTTCTTGTCTGTCTGTCTTCTCTTGGAGGCCTGCCTGCATGTTTCTGAAGAGGAAATAGAGTGGGAATGGATTTGTGGGAGAGGGGAGTTGGGGAAAGCTGGGAGGAGTGGAGGGAGGGGACACTGTGGTTGAGGTATATTGTATGAGAGAAAAATCTGCTTTCGATAAAAATAAAAAAAATCTAAGACAATTAAAATACTTATAATCTATTTTAAGAGAGAGTTTGAACAGAAGTACCCTGCATGGGTAGACATTGCTGCTGTGGATGACAAGGGTAATTAAAGAAAAATATCAGTGCCAGGTACTAGACTTGTCTCAATGAGTTACTTACTGGTCAGGGAGGCCCAGAAGCACCCCAAATAATATTGTTGCCACTGCATAAATAGGTAGTAAGACCCCATTGCTTAAGACATCATTTGGATGTAGTACATAGAGAAATCCTTGTCAAGCTCAATGGCAAGCCTTCTCTTTGCTGACTACCTTACAGTAGTGTTACTCAGGTTACTGTGGCAGAAAATTTATCCACAGTCTCACAGAACATTGGATTCTGCATGCTACAGTACCAGCCTGACAGGCAAGACATGCACACTGCTGCAAGAGTAACACAAATGTTATGGGGTAACTAAAAATTTTTATTTGGATACTGGGCTTGCTCCACGGGTGGGGGGGCGGATTTCATGCATAGTCCTATAAACTCATTCAAAATCTCATGAGTTTTGCTACATGGTGATGTTATTAAGTCACCTTCTAAATATTTGTGTTTATACCTATAAGTTTGTGTTGCTCTTAACTCTGATCAGAGAAGCTTTTGTTTTGTTTTTTGCAGTTGGTAGTGGTAAAGTCAAAGACTTATAACCCATCAAACAGACAAGTGCAAATAACATCGAGTATTCAGTTGTATATGGTATATCCTTGTCCAGGTCCCACCAACAAAGGCTCAGGGAACTTTTCAGAAGAGTGGACATTAAAAATGTAAGAGCCATAAAAACAGAGTGGCAAGATCTTCGCACATGGCACAGCTGCCCACATCAACTCACAGCGGTTCTGATTATATGCATAAGATATGGACAGGATCAGCCAGTGAAAACTGTAGCATGCATCAAAAGGGTCCCTGAGGCATCACCCCTTTTGGAGGAGCTGATGGCTGATAAGGAAGAGAAAGTCATTCTCTTTGTGGGACATGGCTGGTGATGACCCAGGGTGTGGCCCCCTGCACATATACATATGTAAATCACTTATTGGACTCAAGTTATTGATAAAAATAAAAGTGAAAAACTGAGGTTGGGATCAACAAAGGGCAAGGGATACTGGTTATAATTGGAGGGAGGCAGTGGTAGATAAATATGATCTATATATGTTTTATAAATGTATGAAACTTTCAAAAACATTTATTTAAAAGAGAGAGAGCCCACATCTTCACCATCTTAACTATGATGAAGCTGATGAAAATGAAAAGATGTGACATTCAAAAAACCTTTTCCTAAACTTATTTTTCCTGGAATTAAGTCTCCATAAGGGCAAGAAGTTGGTTGTGTTCAGTGTTGCCTCTGAAATGCCTAGAAGAGTAGCTTGCAAGTGTGTACTCAGTAATTTGAGTGTGGACATACACATGCATCTCTCTTTGTTTATGCAGTCCCGACACTTATGAGTTAAGTGATAACTACTGGGAAAAGGTCTTTCTAATTAAGTGCCAATTAGCAGCATATGCAAATTGGAACAAAGGAACCATAATGACAATTCTTTTAGATCTCCCATCATGAACGACATAGAGACTTATGCTACTCAGAAAGGTGAAATAATATATGCATAGCACACACAATTATATAGTCAACATAGTATAGTTTAAATCGAGCTACTTTCACGAAGTGGTTGTGAGTGGAGAGACATTTTTCACTGTTTAGTCTCAGCACATATAAGACTGGAGTAGAAATACCAATTCGGCATGACTTTCAGGGCTGTTGTCAGGACCCATGAAGTATAATTATATGGGGAGTGTGTCATCAAGCACATCACTCTTTAGTTGAGCTTCCATTCATTTTTGTACTTACCTTGTGATAGACTCAGTATTTGAATCTTAATATATATTACCTTGATGATTTTATGATCTTTGGTAATTGTAACGGGAATAATTTATAAATATTTTCATTTTCATAGGGCTACTATGGCAGATTACCACAAATTGGAAACTGTAAAGCAATACAAATGCAATCATATTTCCTGAGGCAAAAATTCCAGTGTGAAGGTATTGGCAGGGACAAGATCCCTCTGAAAACTGGAAGAGCATCCTTGCTTATCTCTTCATAGCTTCTTGAAGTGACAGTGCTTGCTACCAAGATCCCCCAGTTACGGCTGCATCATTCTAATCCCTGCATCCTCCTCTAATGACATAAATAGTGTTGGATTGGGGCTCGTTCACATGGCCTGGTAATTACTTGGTAGCATCTCACATGACATTGTTCCTAAATCCAGGCACATTCACAGATACTAAAAATTAAAACTCTAATGATATTTTCTAGGGGACACATGGCTACCTATACCCATCACTTAGAGGCAGCATTGTTAAAATGTCATAACTGAGGTTGATCTCTAGCACGTTTTTAGAACATGAATTCTTAAGCAATAACACTTACAGAGATTAATTTATTTAAATTGTAGCTGAGCCAGAATTGGTATCTGAACTTCATCATTGCCAGGTCACACTGGCTTTTGTGTTGTGCCTAGCTCATCTCAGGAAAAACAACAGACAAGCTCAAAAGAACAAAAAACCCACTTTATTATAAATGATTTTTCTTTTGTATTTGGGAACATAAAATAGCAGGCCCATTTAATAAATCATGAAGACTGTATCATTTTCAACTCTTAATTGTTATGCTTTTAGATGAAGTGGATCTATTCCAAGTCTTGTTCTGACAGTCTCAGCCAATAGCAATATTCTGTCTCTGTGGGTTAGTGATGGGTTGACGCGTAGATCAAAAGAAATTAAAACAAACATGAGAAAAACAGATTAGTAAGATTTGATCTCAACTCCAAAAATGTTCAAAAGGAATTGCAAATGCATTGCTATTTTTATTTCACTGAGATTTGCTAAACTATGAAGAGGTAATCCTGAGACAAGGATGGCTGACAGGCCATTAGAGAAGAATATGTTACTGAGACACAGTATGCCAGGAATCAAATGCTGCAGATTCCTAAAATTTTGTTTATGTGTTATAGTAATTGTTTTTTCTCCCTAAGAAAGCTTAAGCTCCTATCATTTGGAGTTATCATGACTTAGTGCAATTGTCTGCTAGAATTTGTGGTCTTCTTCACCTTAGAAGTCTGGGTGATCATTCAAAGCAGTGCTTTCCTTGAGATCCATTCTCTCCAAGAGAGAACTAAGAAGTACTTTCTTAGTTTTAAAATGATCTGGACATAACACACACACACACACACACACACACACACACACACGCACACACACACAGAGAGAGAGAGAGAGAGAGAGAGAGAGAGAGAGAGAGAGAGAGAGGGAGGGAGAGAGAGAGGGAGAGAGAGAGAGGGAGAGAGAGAGAGAGAGAGAGAGAGAGAGAGAGAGAGAGATAGACACAGACACACACACACTCAGTGGTCAGTTTTGACCATATTTATAACTTTTGGCTGTGCTCAGGTAGACAAGCCACAACTACAGTGAAGTTCCCTGTATGTGCTGATTCTTGTATCTAAGCTACAGACCTTTCCTGGAAACGTTTTACATTGGAGATATTCTTCATTAGCTCTTCATAGACGCTTGCTTCTTTTTATATCCATTTTCCAGCTATTTCCAGAAAGTTTCTGAAACAACATGCCTTCGATATTATGTGAGTCATGCTGTAGTACAAAATAGAGGAAATATGATCAATGTATATGTACTTACTTCTTATTAATTCACCACTCATTGCAGCTGATACAATCAGCAACAGTTTCTCAATTACTTACCAATCTTACAAACTACAAAGGATAAAATCCAGGAAGTATGAAGAGTCTTCTGGGACACACACAAAGAGCTATTCAGCATATTTGTGGTTCATAGTTTTAATTATTTTGTAAGTGCATCAATACTGTATTTTTAATAAATACATTTATCTATTTTACATCCTGGTCACAGTTTCCCCTCCCTTCTCTCCTCTCAATCCTCCCCACCCCACTCTATTTCCACTCCCCTCCATTTCTCTTTAGGAAAGGCCTAGTCTTCCACTCCTAGCAATAGCAGATATGGAGGCAGAACCGGGCATCTCCTGTGACCAGACTGATACTCACAATCAGACATTAGGCAGAGTTTGAGGAATCCTGCCCAAGAGGATCTCCCATAGGATTTTAAGAGTCAGAGGGGTCAAGGGCACCACAAGAAAAGTCACAAACTCAACTACCCTGAGAGACTCACAGAGACTAAGCTGACAACCAGGGAGCCTACATGAACTGACCTAGGTACTCTGCGTATATGTCACAGCTGTGCAGCTTGGTCCTTTTGGAGGACTGCTAACAGTGGGAACAGAGGTGGTCTCTGACTCTTTTACTGGCTTTGAGACCCCTACTCCTCATACTGGATTTCTTTGCCCAGCCTGAAAACATGGGGTGGTGCTTAATTTTACTGAACCATGATATGTAATATTTTGTCAATACAATTTTTAACCATGAAAAAATATGGGCAGGGAAATAAAGATGAGGCTAAAATAAAACCCAAGATAAAAATAAGAAAATTGCTAGATACATTAGAGATAGGTTTTATTAAATGAAAAATTCTCTATCGTGTGACTTGGATGAATATGACTTTGTTATTCTATGTAGTCAAGTAGTATAAATTGGAGAACTGATATCAAGATCCAGTGATTTCAAATAATTACTTTTTAAGAATAATCAATTGTATAGACTGTGGAAGAAGACTTACATAAATTTCCATCTCCTAAGTATTTCAGTTGTGAGCTATACATGTTTGTAAAGTCATAGAATCTCTTTTGTCAGTTAATAAATCTACCGTATTTATTTACCATTTTTTAAAAATATTTGAATGACATATGCCCAAAATATGAGACTATGATTCAAAAATTGCAAAATAATTTATCTGTAAATAAAGAAAGTATTAATATGAAAATGTTGCTATTAATTATTCAAGCAATGATGGTCAGGTTCTTTTATCTGACCAGAAATTTTTATTTTGTCTTGTCAATAACACTTGGAGAACATAGCATACACACACCCACATTCACATGTACACACACACATACAGATTTAAAACTTGTGATGTATATATATATATATATGTATATATATATATATATCTCCAGAACTACTCTTTCAGTACCTATCATGTGTCTTGTTTTATTGGTTTGTCTTTTTGGAATACTTGAATGAGCTAAACAAAAAAAAAAAAATCTGCCGTTTTGATATTTCTTTCTTTTATTTTTTTAAATATTTATTTATTTAATTTTACTTAAAAATTTCCACCTCCTCCCCTCTTCCTATTTCCCTCCCCTCCTCCCCTCCCCCTCCCTCTCCAGTCCAAAGAGCAGTCAGTGTTCCCTGCCCTGTGGGAAGTCCAAGGTTTTCCCCCCTTCATCCAGGACTAGGAAGGTGAGCATCCCACAAAGACTAGGCTTCCATAAAGCCAGTACATGCAGTAGGATCAAAACCCAGTGCCATTGTCCTTGGCTTCTCAGTCAGCCCTCATTATCAACCATGTTCAGAGAGTCTGGTTTGATCACATGCTCCATCAGTCCCAGTCCAACTTGCTTTGGTGAGCTCCCATTAGATCAGCCCCACCCTCTCAGTGGGTGGGTGAACCCCTCGTGGTCCTGACTTCCTTGCTCATGTCTTCCCTCCTTCTGCTCCTCATTTGGACCTTGGGAGCTCAGTAGGACATTGAACCTATAATTCGTGATCCTAGAGAAGCTAAATAAGAAGGTGAACCCAAAGACAAACATACAGTTATCCTCCTGGATATTGAAGGTGACAAGATTGACAGGCAAAAATTGGAAACTTGGGGCCGGGCTGTGGTGGCGCACGCCTGTAATCCCAGCACTCGGGAGGCAGAGGCAGGCGGATCTCTGTGAGTTCGAGACCAGCCTGGTCTACAGAGCTAGTTCCAGGACAGGCTCCAAAACCACAGAGAAACCCTGTCTCGAAAAAAAACAAAAACAAAAAAAAAAAAACAACAACAACCAAAAAAAAAATTGGAAACTTGGAGTGGGTGTAGGGTGGGTGTGGGGTGGGGGTAAGGGGAGATGGGGAGAAAAAGTGAGAAGGGGGGATGGGGAGAGCTTGGGGGAATGGGATGGTTAGGATGGAGGAAGGGTGGATATAGGAGCAGGGAAGTATATATCTTAATTAAGGGAGCCATTTTAGGGTTGGCAAGAGACTTGACTCTAGAGGTGTACCCAGGTGTCCATGGAGATGTCCCCAGTTAGTTCCTTGGGCAGCTGAGGAGAGGGAGCCTGAAATGGCCCTGTCCTATAGCCACACTGATGAATATCTTGCATATCACCATAGAACCTTCATCTGGCGATGGATGGGGATAGAGACAGAGACCCACACTGGAACACTGGACTGAGCTCCCAAAATCTAAATTGATATTTCTTTTAATATTATTATTATTCTTTTTTCTTGCTTTTTTTTGAGCTCTACATTTTTCTCTGATCCCCTCCCTGTCTCTCCCCTCTCCTTCAATCCTCTCCCAAGGTCCTCATGATCCCAATTTACTCAGGAGATCTTGTCTACTACCCATGTAGATTAGATCTATGTATGCTTTTTTTTTTTTTTTTTTTTTTGATTTTCGAGATAGGGTTTCTCTGTAGCTTTTGGTTCCAGTTCTGGAACTCGCTCTTTTAGACCAGGCTGGCCTCGAACTTATAGAAATCCGCCTGCCTCTGCCTCTCGAGTGCTGGATTAAAGGCGTGCGCCACCACCGCCCGTATATGTATGCTTTTCTTAGGGTCCTCTAATAAATGAAAGATGATTGACAAACCACATACCGAAAAGATCAAATGAAGACAATATTCTAATGTAAATCTACTGTGGAGAAAAATGAAAATAGAAGTACAAAGGAACTGGAAAGTTCAATAACCATAACTTTAAGTAGCAGCTATGTAAGTATAATATTCATCTTTAAATATAATTTAAAAAGTATTTTATAGTAAGCAAGTAGGTACTTTTACTTTTTCTCTATACAATGAAGCATAGCAACAGTTCATCAATTTATTTAGTGTTTATACATTTACATTGCAAAAAGCCTAGAGAGTATACAAAGTAGATGCAAGGGCATGCATAGGTTGCTTGCAAATAATATACCAGTTTACCTAATATACTTGAGCATCTGGCAATCTCAGCATCTATGATATTTAGGGGTGGACATTTTTGAATTCCTTCTCAGACATCAAGGCATGGCTGTATATATGTTTACAAGATATTTGTTATATTCATTGTGTGTGTATGCATATTTGTATTTAATTTACATTGTATATGTCTTTTGGAGATACATTGATTCATCTTATATCCGATTGGGTAAAACTGGTTTAAATGTACTTTCTATATTAATGTATATGTGTATGTATGTATACATTTCATGCCTACATGCACACACACATAAACAGGCATGTTTAAGGGACTGGCTCACATGACTCTTGGAGAGGTTTAATAAATACAAAATCTGTAGGCAAGACAACAGAGACCACCAATTTGAAAATTCTGTATTGATCTATGTTGTATTATTGAAATGGAATTCTTTTATTTTGGGGAGACATAGTTTTGTTCTTAAAGACTTTTTACTGGTTGAAAGAATTCCATGCAAACAATGTCAGCCTATCATAGATGTTCATGACACCTATAGACTATCCCCAGAACACAAGACTATCCCTAGAACAAGACTTGAGCATATAATAGAGCAGTGTATCCTAACCAATTGGTAATCTTAGGAATTAGGGAATCTGGGCTATGGCTGGCCTGGCTGAGGAGTGCCAAGGTGAATTTGCAGTTGACACAGAGTTAAGAATATGTAAAGCAAGGACACATGGTCAGATGGTAACATGAAAAGGTGACGAACAGAACATTTGAGGAAAGAATAACTAGTGGCTGGAGAACTATGTTGGTGGAAAACAGTAAGATTACTTTAAGAATATTTGTATTTGATAATACAGCTCTGAGGAGACTCAGCTAAAGGACTAGTGCAGCAATGAAACAGAAAATAAACTTGTGCATCCACAAGAGACTATTGACAAGGACAGTATTGCCCCCATCATGATATATAGGCTCTAGGAAAGCAGACACTAAGTCTGCATTGCTCTGTGGTATATGTCTAGCACCAGACATAGCACGTGTCATGCAATAGGAAGTTATTAGGTAGTTGAGGAATGAAATAACCCCAGGTTTATAGTCAGTTACTTATGAGTGTGCTCCAGTTCGGAACACTATTAATGATGATCTACAGGTACTGAAATCTGGCCTTTGTTTTTTCCTTCCATATTTTTATTATTTTATTTTCCCACTCCTAGGAACGTCCTTTTATTCAAATGCTGTTATCAGTCTTTGGTTCAAAAAATAGAGCTCTCTTCCTGTTGTGATGCCTGTCACATAGGCACAGTGTCTGGTCCTTTTAGACTTCAGCTCTTAGAAACATCAGAAAATGAGCACCGAACAGTTTGTTCAAGTGGATACCTTCATTTAATGAGTTTGCAATTAGAAATTGGCAGAGATGGAGGTCTAGTTAGTGAGATGGGATATCTTTATTTTGTCTTGCTAGGAACTGAGAAGGGACATAGGTATGATAGGGAAAGATTTTTAAAGGTAAAAATATAAGGAAAACAACACAAATTCATCCAATTCTATCTAAAAGAAACAATGATTTGTACCTTAATAATATGTCTCATGAGGGCAACCAGGTTACAGTGTTAAAATAGCAAGCAAGCCATACTAAACTTTTAGTGTAGCATTCTTTAATGTGAGCATTGGCAGTTATGTTGCTGGAGATATTTGCAACAGGTATTTTAATAGAAGAACAAAATATGTGTATGTAGGTGTGTATGTTTGTGTGTGTCTATGCATCGAAACAATATGGTGTAAATGTCTTATAGTACAAAATTTACAAGTAATAATGAAATGTGTACTACTCTGAGAAGCCAGCAGATTCTTGAAGCACTTTTGTTCATTTTGTTAAACGTCTCTGTGTCTAGCTCTTCTGTGGTTTGCATTTTGGCAGTGATTTGACTAACTCAATCTACAAACGGATGCTAGGTTACTTTCATAGTTGACAAGGGGGTCATTAGCAATGTGGATAGATTGTAGACACATTGTGCACTTTGATTTATATTTTCATTTACTTTAATGAGTGTGAGAGAGTGAAGCAATGGACACATTTGTTATAATTCTATCCTTCCATCATTCAATCAATTTCTTTTTTGAACTGACTAATCGTTTTTGAATACGAAAAGGATATCTCCTCATTTTAGTGCAAACCACTAGAGACTTGACCCACTTTACACTTAATCATCTTTATGAATATTTCTCCATTATTAAAAATAAATAAAAAGACAGTAAATCAATCATTACTTCTGGTTTTCGTGGTGAAAATACAACATGGTCATTTCATGACACCAACATATCATCATTGAGCACAGAACTGAAAACTGATGCACAGTTATGGTATTTACCTTGAAAAAGGCATGTGAATAACATTCAGGACAAAGTCAATAGTAGAATATGGCAATATAATTAAGAAATGATAAACTTTCAGCCCTTTATTGTTTTTTGTTATCTTGAACAGTAAGTTTATGTAAATTTATTTTTAAGTAATGTGCTTAACAACTAGCTGATAAATTTCGCGAAGGTTATCTGGTACTAGCAGCCCCAGTTCATTACTGCTTATGAATACAGATGATTTTTTTCATATGGGCATCTGAAACAAATTGCCTGTCCTGAGAGGAAGCAAGCTTTGATCCTGAATGCTGCTGCCTACATTCCTTCATCAAGGATAAATCGATTCATCTTTTCCACTTTCTACTGTGCTTTTAGATTATTTTCTTGAAATGAAAGAAATGTAAAATGATTTTCTTTATTCGTTGTAGCCCAAGGAGGCAAAGTAACTATTTGTTTAAAAGCGTACTTTACAAAATTATTTCCCTCTTTGCAAGCTTAGTACTTCATGACAGAGTACAAAAGACTGCAAAAGAGAGCATTATCAAAGCGGGCTTTCTCCATTCTCCTTTCTTCCTTTATATGTATGTCTATTTCTTCTAAGTAACTAAATCAGAATTGCTAGTTCTGGTTGAGTACAGTTTTCTTTAGCATCTACTAAAGTTCTGAAAACCATCTGGCAAAATCAGCCCAATCTCTAAGTATGGTGGCATATGCCTGTAATCACAGCCTTTGGGTGATAGAGAGAAGCTGAAGTTCACGGGTATCCTCAACTAAATAGTGAATTTGAAATCAGCCTCGGCTATGTGAGACAGCATTTCAAAAGCAAACAATAAAAACAACTCCACAAATGATGGTAAAACCAACAAACCATCAATGTGCATCATTCTTTCATTCATTTTGTTTACGTTTATTACTCTAACTTTTTAAAAGGAAGTAACCTGACCTATTTTTGTGAAATTCTTGAGGCATCACCTACCTTCACCTTTCTTTCTAATTTTGCATTCTTCTGGTCATCCTAAACATGAACTTGATTTTCCCAAGACATTGCTATAAGAACACTTTACCACTTTATTTCTAATTGTCAGAGGATATTTAATTTTCAGCACATCAATTCTAATGATACTATTTATCAAATTGCTAAAGATTTTGCCACTTTGAGATTTCAGAGTTTTTCACAATTCACTCTGGGAAAATTTTTAGTCTGTGTTTGCTATTCATGTCATAAACCTTTGGGAATTGATGACAGATAAATCACATGCCAAATGATGAAATAAAGTAATTTTTAATCATGTGATTTGTTTGTTCATTAAGAATATAAACAGATGGCAGTTTGAAGATTAATCCTTTAGAAACAAGCCAATTTTCTCTAAGTTTTTAGTATGCAAAAACCATAATATTCTGTTTAAAATTTATGAATAAGCACCAAATAGAGAAACTGATAAATTGGAAAGTTGAATATTTTGGATAATAAATGTACCTGATTTTCCCAAATTACTCCCCAGCATTTCCTAAAGCAGTCAATGCCCTGGGTCCCTGGGTCCTTTAGAAGCAAAATATATTTAGGTTAATATTAATGATAAATAGCATTGAAATTCTGCTTAATAAAAATAAGATAAGTATTAGTTAGATACAAAAATATATTTCAATAAATTCAGAGACATGGGACATTTTTATTTGATTATCTAAGTATTAATTGCTACAATAATATAGTTAATGTGAGATTCTACTTCTATGAAAATGGTGTAGAGAAGAGCATCTAGTAAGTGTAAGACATTTATAATCCAATTTAACAAACAATACTTCCCTGCATTTACCAGGATGCTGTGTAATTTTTATATATTTATTATTGTATTTAATTTTGGTGTCTGTGTGTCTGTGTATGTATGTCACTTGGATGACGGTGTCATTAGGGCTAGAGGAGAATATTACATCTGTTGACATAGAAGATACAGGCAGTTGTCCACTACCCTACATGGGTGGGAGAAACCCAATTCAGGTTCTCTAGAAGAGCATCAAGCATGCTTAACCACAGAATCCTGACTCCGTCATTATACAATGCAAGTTTAAGCAATTTTTACATATAAACCCATGCTGTGTGCTTGTACGCGCGCGCGCGTGCGCGCGCGCGCACACACACACACACACATACACATACACACACTGGAAGATAACTAGTAATAATGAAGACAGTAAGACTAGACAGATCTAACACTAAAAGTAGATGAACTGGTTTTAGATATATTTATTTATTTATTTATTCATTTTTTGTATCAGCAAAAGTGGCTTTTTAAAATGAACTGAATCATGGAAACACAAGATTGATGGGATTTTTATACATTTATTTGTTTGTTTTTGGCTACCTCTGTTAGGCAAAAAAAAAAAAATTAGGAAAAGCAAATTTAAAAGAATTTGTTCCAGAAGATAACAATACATGAGTTGATCAGCATCATAACACAAGCAGGATGGGCTTCAGCAAATGGATCCCTGGAATTCTCTCTACAGAATTCTTGCGTGCAAGTCAAAGAGGATGTTTGACTTCTTAAAGAACTTAGTTGATGATTCCATGGTGGATTTTGTTAGGTAATTCTCTAGTTAGATGTTAGGACTGGCTTCTAACTGTTTAAGTTTCCAGGGGCTTTGTTGTTTATGCTGTGTTATTTTCTATTTGCTTAGGTTGCAGCTCAGGGAATAGGCCTAATGAGCTCCCAATTAATTATCTAAGCGCCTCTCCATTAAACCAAACGTAATACGTGCTGAAACTGATTTCATAAGCATTTTGATAAACTGATGAGGACTCATTTATAATCTGAGTGAAAACATGGGGCAGTTTCCAGCAAAAGGGAGAAAGAAGGCAACTGTAGAAATGCTTGTAAAAACAAATGAAGTCTAGAATCATGATGATTGCTGAAGAGATTTTCTGTACCTTAGCAAGTACATGGATTTTGTTCCATGATACCAAAATTTAGGATAATGATGTCAACCAAAGAGAAATTATTAAAAATAAATAATTGAAAATATTAAAATATCTCAAACTTATTAAGTAATGCCTGTATTCCCTTGAATAATCACTTATTATACTTTATCTTTAGGAAGATAAATTTGACTTTTTTCATAAAAATCTAGAAAGACAAGCCAAATACTCATACATACAAAATAAAAGAAATAAATCTAAAAACATTTTTTAAAATATCTAGAAAGAATACACGAATCTAATTAAGTGGTAACATAATTTAGAGTTAGTTCAGACAATCATTTATAAAACAACCTTGCAATCACCATACCCATTTTACAGAGGAGCAACAGATTGTAGGCAGAAGGGAACAACTCTGTTCACACACAGCATTCTTGGCATTGTACAAAGATTTGGGTCCAAGCCGTTCTCCCCTGTGACCTCTAAATTGTTGTCCTATATGAGAAATGAACAATAAAATTAGCTCAGCCTGGGTAACGAAAGCTGTGAGTGTTCATGGCACCAATGATTAGAAGTGACAGATAAAATTCCTCATAATTTGAATGGAATTTCACAGAACTTTGTTCAGCTCATCACTTAGGCAGTAACGTGAGAAGCTGGGCTTTGGTGAATTGGAAGAGTTAGATAGATTTCAGTGTTGTGCAAAATATTGGACTAGGCTTCAAAGTATAAGAAGAGAAAAATATTGTTACCATCCAAAATAATTAAAATATTAGGACTCATAATAGGATAGAGGGGGACATTCTATATTGGTAAACTTATTCATAGACATTTAGAGTTATCTTCTTCCTGGAAGTTCTCTGTAGAATGGCCTGGTTTTTAGAGCATAAAAATCGGTAATGAGATGATTGATAGCTGGATAAAAACATTTGGTCAGAATGCTAAGCTCCTTGCTACTAGTTCAAAGAGGTGAGATGCCATTTTCTGGATGAAAACGATATTATGTCTTAAATAAACTCTATGTTCATTTTGTTTTTACTACTGCTTTTGCTCGTATGTTCATTTATTTTCTAAATAATGCCCATTTAACACTTTCTACCACATCATCAGCATCTATCTTGAATTCACTGTTTCCATAGTTTTTCCAAACTGCTCTGACCTGATGTTATCTCCTTTGTGTGTGGAATCTGATGATCACATTCAGTTTTAGCTTTTCGTGATTTAAAACATCAGTAATTTCTTTCCCAATCCGTTCAAATATAGTGTGCTAAAATTCTGATATACATATTGATGTGTGTGTGTGTGTCTATTTGTCTTAATGTCTATCTGTTTGTTATGGCTTTGGATATTAACCAGGGTATTTTTGCTGATTGTCAGAGATATAAAATGACTCAGTTTTAGCTCAGTTCCTGTCTAAACTATTTCTGTGTCTGAGAATAGCTGTGTATTTATTATGGGTTTTTCTTCCCATTCTCCACGTCTCACTCTTATGATGCATATACTTATCTTTTATGGTTTTCTCTAGTGCCCTCAGGCAATATACCCATGCCGGAAATGTGTTTTGGAAGTCTTAACTGATGTTGAGAGGGCATCAGGTATGGACAACAGGAGGCAATGTCTCCTGAAGCTATGAGGTGAATATCAAACAAGTAGGTTATGAAAAGTTTATATGCTGAGAATGAGTATAACGTATTGTATAAAATAACGGGTACCTCTGTGAGAACAGGAGCTACCTATTCAAATAGAGGTTGAGTTTTGTAATTAAGGAAATCTTCGGTAGTTGAAGTTAGAGTTCAAAACATGGATGCCTAAAGAAACATGGAAGTCTGGGAAACCACAATGTATTCAGTATTTCAAATGTGAATGTTAAAAGAAACTATACAAAGAAATTAAAATTTTGTGTTGAAGTACTCTTGAACTTAATACCCAGCACTAGACAACAGTGAGACAACAACAAGAAACAGTGACAACTGCTATAATTGAGGTACGAAATGAAAACAACCAAGTTAAATGTGTAACACTATATACAGTCACTAAATAGAGTCTCAGATGATTTGGTGTGCGATGTCATTCATACTGGCTATGATACATAGTGATAGGCTCAGCTGCATGTCAAGTGGAGGAGAAAGAGAAACTTGGGCAGCATTTAGTGGAAAAAGTTGGTAATCCTTCATAAAGATTGGGGATAGATGGGGGAAGGTGGGGTGAGTTGGATGAGTGAAGGGAGAGGAAACTGGAATTGTTATGTAAAATAAAATAGGTTGTTTTAAAAAATAAAATAAAAAACAGTATCTGGAACATCAAAGAGATGGAAAAAAATCAAAGGAGACCATAAAATTTCTAGTTTAGAGGAATGTGAAGATTATGCTTCAAAAGTTGATGATAGTTACGGATAAAATGTCAACTACATTTTACCATTTTACCTTTTACTTGCAAATTAACAAGAAGAAGGCTCTAACTCTGAGTCCTGAGATAAGAAAAAGTAGTTCAATGAAAGTGAGTAACTGTGACAGTGTTGTATCTCTGGGCATCATTCAGTTCTCTGAGTAATGTATTCATCAATTAATTCTCAAATTTCAGTATCATACTGCAAACTTTGTGAGCCTTTATTAATACCTGTATGCTGACTTGTTTATGAATCATTCATATTTGCCATGTAATCATTACTACAGAAATTCTTATACACAAAACATCTGTTAAGAAATAAGATAGAAAAAAATATATTTCTAATATGCCTTAGAAGTGTTCCCATTCTTTGTAGGACAATGATCTAATCTCTGAGTCCTGTTCTGGATTGTGTGTGTGTGTCCAGTTATTCCAAGTAACTGCAGCTTGAAGTCCAACATCTGTCTAACTTTACCTTGTGTCATCTTTCCAATGCTAGTCATACTAGATCTGAAGTAGATTTGTATAATAGGGGCAAAGAGAAAGGTTACTAGATGGCAGGGGCAATTTAAGCAGGGTTCTTCATTCTTATTCAGTTTGGTGCTGGTGCTAGGTCAGAACAATCAGGCAAGAGAAAAAAATAAAACGTATTCAATTAGGAAAAGTGAGTATCAGATTGTCACTGTGTAAAGGTGACATCATCTGGTGTTTAGAAAACTCTTCATACTCAACCAACATACTATTACAACTAGAAAATTCAGCAACATTGAAAAATTGGTCTTGAAACATTGTGAGCCATGCTATACATCAAGAGATAAAGATTTGAAAAGAAAATAAGAAAACCACCCTATTCACTGTAGCTAAAAATAAATCTTTAGTGATAGATTTACACAAAAGGTGAAGGATCTGTCCAGTGAATTCCATAAAACACTAATGAAAGCAATTGAATCAGACACAAAAAAATGGGAAACAGTGAAAGCTCATTAATTTAAAAATTCGTATTAAAATGTTAAAAGTATACAAATCACTCTATGGATTTAGTGCATTTTTTTTCAAAGTGCTACTGGTATCTCTCATATTACTAAAAAAAATCCTGTAATTTATGTAAGACACAAAATTTTTGAACAGAGAAAGGAAACAAAAAGAACAAAGCATGGAGTTTTATACCTCAACACCTCAAAACATCCTAAAAACTAAAGTAATCAGCCCATGGTATTGATGTGAAACTGATACAAAGCATAAGGAATAGAATCAATAATTAATGAATAACCCACACAGAGTCAAGTGTCTTTGGCAAAGGTGTCAGGGATATGCAGTAGACAGGGAGAAGTCTCTTTAGTAAACAGCACTGTAAAATTGAATAGTCATGTGCAGAAGAACAACATGAAACTTTTATTTCTGAGCACTACAAAATTCAGTTCTAATTGGACTAAGGCCAAATTCATTGAAAATTCTAAGGGAAACATATGTGACACACAGCACCACACTTGTGCTGGCTATGTTTTATGTCAACACAGAGGTGAGTAATTGGGGAAGAAAGAATATTAACCTGGCTTCTTAGCAAATATGCAGCTTTTAGGAGATAAGAAAATTACCAAAGTTGAAGAAAAATTCTTGTAGGATCCTGAAGGAGCAGTAATCAGGTACCTCATGGTGTTATTAATGGAGGAAAAGACACTGGAGTTAAAGTTTCTGTGAGTAGAGCAGGACCAAGGTGAGGAGAATAAACAGCTGTGGAGTTCAAATCAGGGTTAATTTGTCATCTGTTTCATGTCACAAAGACGATGGAAGAATGAATGAGATAGGAACTACGTGGGTCACTGCTTCCAGCTTGTGCCACTAGCATCCCTTCATCTCAGTAGTAACAAACTCTATTTATTTAGAAGACAGTCTGCTTATCTGAGGACTGAAATGGAAGAAAGCTGGCAAAGGGAAGGCTACTAACAATTAGCTTCTCATTATAGTTAAGATAGAGTTGTCTCTAGAGAAAGGCATGCCTGTTACAGGAAGCTGTTAAATTTAATTTTTTCCCCTCCTGTCCATATTGTCTCTGGAAGACGTTCTATCCCTCTGAAAGGATGATGGATCATAAGTAGGTAATGACTTAGCACTATGTACTTTTTGATGTTGGGATAACTGCATTTGCTCCTAGACTGGTTTTATCTTCCTAGCCTGAGTGAAACTAAGATGTTGTCTTGAAGCATTTTTAAATTTCTCGTAAAATGACAAAGCAAGGGACCTTAATACAAAGATTGGACATTTTTCTTAAGCAAATGATTTTGGGTAAAAGAAAATTCTATTTATAAATTGAAGTTGTATAACGCCTTGAGTTTTCTAGTGTTACTTTGGTATATAAATTATACTAATTTCTTTCATTGTAACTTCTGCTTTAAGTAAATGAATAAAGATAGTCATAGAAATTGAGTTTCCGAAAGCTACTAAATATCTCATAAGCCAGTAGTGAATAGATTTGTTCCCACTCTTTTCTAAACAAACAAATAAAAATCAGGTATGATTCTCAAGATTAAATAATAGCAGTGGGTTCTGCAGGTCTGAGTTCCCAACTGAAAATAAATAGCTCCTGATTTCAGCTCATTCCATTCAAGCTTTTCTGAACTTGGTGTTCTCTGATGAGCCATGGAAACATTATATCCCTAACCAATCCTAACAACATAAACAATAATAACAAGAGCAAAAAAGCTTTATGTATATCATTAATATTTATTAAGCAATTAAACATATATCAGTTTACATACTTTACCAAACTAAATAAAAATAAAAATGCCCAAGTTCATAGACTTGGACATTTAAAAAGAATCAAAATGTTCCTGGTCTTGTTTTTGTTTCAGGAGAGGAGGACATTGTTTTGTTATTTGGGCTCAAATACTGTGATATCCAGCTAAATCTCTGCAGGTGATTTATTTGCTCTTTTATTCTTAGATCTTCACTGAGCACATAGACTCAAAACATGATGTTAGGCATTGTCTAAATACTGAAAGTTGGTCCAAGTTCAGCTATTGTCAGAGACTTGAAATCAGTGAGGGCTAATGACAGCAGAGCAGAGACAATTGTGGACTCTGGAGTCAGAGCATCTGGATTTAAAGGCTAGTTACTTAATCTTCTAGAAATGTACCCTTTGCAAGGAATCATTGTTTTCATGATAATTACTACCACTTCGATTTCTTCCTGGGTAAAACGGTGCAGTAATGGTTTCTAACTCATGGAGCTGTTGTGAGTGGTAAATTAAACAATCCAATTAAAGCATTTAGAAGTGTTCACAGGATAAATGCCTGCTTGCTATAACTGTTAGTGCTGCTACAGAAGAAAAGTTTATATTAGATTATCATATTACTAGATAGGATGGGCTAAATAACCAGTAGAATGCAAGTGAAGTTGACAAAGTAGATTTTATTTTTACTAGACAGAATCAGGAACTGGGACTATTGAGGATGATGGTACACAGACTGAGTCCTGTTGAATAGTGTGCTTTAGTGATATAATGATTATGGAGATGTCTTTAAATGCAGTGACAACTTGAATTGCAATCACTGAGTCAGGACAAGATAGCACCACAATTAAGAAACAGAAATTTGTTGACAGAGGTTTTATAGGTGTAACCTGGTAACTCGTTCATGGCTGCTTAGACCAGAAATAACCACTAAGAAACTGTATTAATTAAATCACTGCTTGGCTTATTAGCTCTAGCTTCTTATTGGCTAGCTCTTACATCCTAAATTAACCAATTTTCATTGTTTTATATTTTACCACGAGGCTCGTAGTTTACCAGCAAGGTTTCAGCATGTCTGTCTCCTGTAGCGGCTACATAGCATCTCACTGACTCCGCCTACTTTCTCCCAGCATTCAGTTTAGTTTTTCTACCTAGCTCTATTCTGCCCTATCACAGGTCCAGAGTAGTTTCTTTATTTAGTAACCAATAAAAGCAACGACTTTTAACAGCATCTCCTATTTTCTGTTTAAATAAAAAGAAAGGTTTTAACTTTAACATAGTAAAATTATAAATAAAAAAACAGGTTTCAAACAAGAATTACAGTTACAATATTTATATCTACTTTATCTTTTCTCATAACTAAGGAAAACTATAATTACAACTATTTATTCTTCAAGTACATCAAAGACTCCAGAAGTATCTAAGTTAACAGGAAGTGCATTTTAAATAGCTTCCAAAACTCTAAAATTGACAAAGGCATTTCACTGCCTGAATAGTCACCCAAAGATCTTCTGTAACATTGGGGCACCCATAGTATCTTGCAGACTTTTCCATGAAGCATGAAATTTCCGACAGTTCCACCTATATTGGCAGTTTGTCAGTCACTTTCTTCTGTGTCCTGCAGAATGTCTAGCAGACTCTTTTTGTTCTTTCATGAATCAGGAGCCCTAAAGGACTGTCTCACCTTTATGCAAGTTCAGCAGACATTTTTTATGGTTCTGTATGTCTAGTTCATACAGCATAACATCAAACAGTCCAAGCATGAGCAGTTTCTTATCCAAATGGTCAATAAATTCTATAAGGAGCCTCTTCAATGCCCATTATTCTATAGAAGTACATTGGTGCTGACAGGAATGGATGTGTCTCATTGTCATAAAAAGTACTAAGTTCTTAAAATATTTTAAATGCCATATTCTGAAGGTCTCTGAAAGATTTGATATCTAACTGAGATATATCTCTGTATATCTAGAAAACCTAACTAACATGACTACAAGTTTGACTATTACAGATGAATATTAACCTGTATTTCTTAATTATACATTACATTTTTAAATGAGCTGCAAAAAAACACAATACCTTAATCAAGAGCAGAAATATACATACAATAAAATTGATTTTAAATTTCTATCAATAAACCAAGATTCATACCAATGCAAAGTATTCATCTCTATATCATATTCTTCTTTAAATGTAAACAAACATTTATAAACAATTATTAAGGGAATTTGGGCATAGTTCTCTCCAAACTACTTCTTGCTTTTTATTGGAACAAATATTTCTAGGATTTACAGAGACTTCTGAGGGAGTATTGTTCCATCAAATCATACTAGCCTGGAAAGAATCCACAGGTTCCCATCCTCTGTGAAAACAAATGCAGAACCTTTTTTCCAAAGAAACATATCCTTACACCCAAATTTTGAAGTCAAGAAAGCTTTAAAGTATACATGTGGATTTCGCTTAGCAGCCTGTATAATGAAATATCTCTCTGTACTGAGCTCCCTCACAGTCAAAAAAATTAAAGAAAACACAATAATATCCATAATCCAGACTCTCTGTGTATATGCCATCTTTATGTGGCTTATTGTTTTACTCTATTACTTTTTCTACAAGTTTAATATTTATTTCATTATTTTTACCCCTTTAACCTATGACTGTCTGTGCTCTGTCTCTAAAGACTTTGTTTTACTTTTTAAATATTTTTTCTTCTCTCTCTCAAGCCTATGTACATTTATCTAACACTGTAACCTATTTAAAGGCCTTTTCCATCTGAATTTGTCTTTATTGCATATCTGTAATAATTTTCTGACCAGGAGTGTTTTTAAAATGGTAAGCAGCTTGCTCACATTGACCCTGGATGCTGGCTCCACCTCTCTCAGGCTTTCAATATGGTAGAAGTAGTTCACTACCAGGTCTGGGTCTTTTGAGTGGGAGCTGTCCTCACCAACTCAACTCTGGCCGCGTAGCACATAAACCCCTTTTATCTGAGTAAAAGGTAAATCTGCCATGGAATGCTCTGTGTGGCCTGGAAATATCTTTGTGTATGGTGGCAGGAATCCACCATGCTCTCCTGCCTGGGCACACCTAACAGACCCAATCCCACAGCCTGTCCAGGTTAGGAGTCTCAGCAACTTTCCTTCTGGCCTCAAGTGGGCACATAAGCATCTGGACCCAAAATGGGTGGCAGGCATCAATCACCCCAAAAGAATGAGAGCTGTTCCTGTAATTAGCACAAACCAGGAGGCCTTTCCTTAAAGAAACTGTGCAGTTCACTGTGGTGAATCAAGAAACCTCTTAAAGGTCTCTTAAAGAAGCCATAATTCTGCTCATTGCCAGAAAACAGAGCAAGAAGGTGTGATAAACTCTGTTTTGTTGTTGTTGTTGTTTGTTTGTTTGTTTGTTGTGTGTGTGTGTATCTAGAATCCCTTTTCAAGCTCTCTCAGGTTTTTAAATAGATTTAGTTGACCACGTTGGCACTAATTTTCGACAGAGGTTTCTGTCCCACCCAGTCCTTCAGTCATTCAGTCCCAAAGAAACACACAGAGGCCTACATTAATTATAATCTGGTTGGTCGATTTGCTCAGGTTTTCTTATTAACTAACTCTTACATCTTACATTAACCTATAATTCTTGTCTGTGTTAGCCATGTGGCTTGGCACCTTTAGCAGTGAGGCATTCTCATCTTGCTTTCTCTGCATCTGGGTGATGACTACACACTGAGCCTTTTCTCTTCCCAGAATTCTCCTATTCTAGTTGCTCTGCCTATACTTCTTGCCTGGCTACTGACCAATCAGCATTTTATTAAATCAATACAACTGACACGTCTTTACAGTGTACAAGACCATTGTACTAGAGCAGAAATTCACCATATGTGGTTGTGGTACAGGAAGATGCAGATGCAACTGCTGAGTCTCTAAATTGAAGGCTCATGTGAGGCAACTGCCTGAAATATTTGAATTGCGTCCATTGTATATGGCTGCTTTTTCAGAAGTGAATGCAATTGAAAGCAAGGACTAAAGGAATGCCAGGGCATATCCACACCATCTCTGTGAATAAAACAAAGGCCTTGGAGAAACATTTTTGCCTCTTTTCATACGACCAAAGATGATAAGATATAACATCATGTGTATTCCCTCAGTGTACTTTCATTTCCTTAATTTAGCTATAAACATCAACTCATGGTTTACCCCTGGTGTCCCCACTAAAATCTTTGGAATATATCATCTCCTTTGCCACAGCGTGCACTGACAATGGATGCTTTGGAAGGAGCAATGTGAGGCCATTTATTTAGGAGTGACTTGACCTTGGTGTGTAGGCTAATGTCATACAAAATGAACTTACTGATGGAGAGGAAGCTCAAAGGTGAGAACTTAAAGGACCTTTAAAATGCATGTAGGGAGAGGGAGTCAAACAGGGAGGTGACACTTATTTTTACAAAGGTATACAGTTACTTGCTTCTTCTGTCTACAGATCAAAATGGGGTTTTGTAGTTGTTCTATGGCAAGTGAAATGGCGACACACACACACACACACACACACACACACACACCATGAATAAAAACAACAATGACAAAAGGCAGAAAAATGTAAAAGTAGGAATACAAGAGGCAAGGTAGAACCCAAGGGAATATTCATACAAAGAAGTTACTTACATTTACACCCCCATACCATTGCCAAAATGAATCAAAATATTGGCTTGCAAAGTTGGTGATTGCTAGAGCCACAGGAAATACAATCAGTCCTGACAGTCATAGATTCCATAAACCAATTGCTAAGAAAATCATATTTTTAGTGATTCAAAAAGATCAGAGAGATTTCTTTCTTGACAGCCCTTAATTAGGAAGGAAATGGTGATACAATTATATATTAATGGAGATTAAAAAGGAAAATTAAACACCAAGCTTACAAGTGTATACCAAACGAGCTTTGTATTTTCAGGATTTTATTTATATTGCACTAATCTTATCTGCAGGGAAGAACACTTTCTTCCTGCTCATTTTTTCCCTGATGTATCCTAGGAGTATGAAATTACTTTTGTTTTAATACTCGCTCTTAATATACATGAAAATAGCTGATAATTGTCTTAAGGATAAAGATGGCACACTAGTGGTTTGTGGGTAGAGTACTTAACATGATTTTTAGTATTTAATATTTCAATAAATCTTTGAAAATTAATGACTGTCTAGCTGGATATGATATCCTGTATCTCATTAAAATAATTAATTTGCAGGCCACTTAGCCCATTCTTGCACATATTCAGGATGGAAGAAAACATATATGCATAGATTAAAATGTAGTTTGTCAGTAGAACCTCACTTGTCAAGAACAGGAATCAAACATGGCCCAACATTGGTAAAATGTTTTCATTTTTAAATTGTATATGGCTTTATTTTATTTGAAAGACTGAACTAAACTGCAGGAACGGTGAGAATTTTTTTGTTACTTTTGAAGGTAACTAGCCAGGCTGGAGTCCACCTGATCTCCCAAACCTTGATTTTCTATTTCTTTGGTTAGTTTTATTCTTTTGCCATGGTAAGAAAAACACAGCAACCCGTAGTTATAGTCCCAGTCATCTTCATAAATTACATCTTCAAAGAGAAGCAGTACTGATTACATATCAAAAAAATACCATGAAGAATGACTTTCCTGACCTCACAGGAATATTGTTTGAGAGGGTTTTGATGCAGTGTAAGGACTTTGAATTACATTTTATGAAAACGAGTTTCTTGACTTTTTAAAAAATGTGCTATACACTCCTTTGGTAGTTTTGTGAATTTTTTTCTGTTTATTTATTTATTAAAGATTTCTGTCTCTTCCCAGTCACTGCCTCCCATTTCCCTCCCCCTCCCCCAATCAAGTCCCCAACCCTCGTCAGCCCAAAGAGCGATCATGGTTCCCTGCCCTGTGGGAAGTGGAGATCTTTTCAGACTGACATTTTTTAAATGATATATAAAAAAGACTACCAGGGTTTTAAAAGAAGGCATTTACCCTGAACCCAAATATGCTTGAAGATATATTATAATATTTTGAGATATTTGCACTTCAGGAAGATATAAATATATCTGTGGTTTCCATTGTGATAAAGTTGGAGGTACTGCTCATGTGTCATGGTGTTCTGTCTGCACTTACAGTTGAAACATATGCTTAAGTGCATTAAGGGTTGAATGTGTCTTTTTTTTCCCTACCCATGCTCAGAGAAACCCAGAATTTTCTTCCTAACCAATTGAAGCATAATGAACAAACTTGCTGCACAAAGTGGGGGCATCCAGAGTATTGGAATGGATGTGATCCTAAAGACACTCCGTTAGAGTACTTCAGGGAATAAAATTTGGCATCAGAAAAATATAGGATGGAAGCCAAGTATAATAACTTCCCAGTATTTGGGGATGGGACCTGTGTTCTTCACTTCTGTTCTTATTATCCTTTCATCTTTTCAATGATTTTGAGGACGGAACTAGAACTAAGTAGAAAGATGCATATTGCAAGGCAATTTTAAGGTAAAAATCAACCATTTGGGGGGTATTGCTACTCTGTCATGCCTCATATTTTGCATATTAACATTTTATTATATAACTGTATGTGCTTACATCTATTTGTACAAGAAAATCTTTGGTTACCTCCTTGGAAGCAGTGCTAGATTACTGCACATTAAACCTTTCTTGGAAGGAGATGGAGGAAAATGATATTTCCTTTTCCTGTTAGCTTGGGGTTATAGGCATAAATGCTGTGACACCTTAGAAAGAGTGGCTTCTCATCAGAATGGCAGATGGGGCTGTCATGTTTCTTAAAATACCAGCAGCACAGGCAGGAAAGGCTCTATTCTAAGTTTGGGATATAAGCTCTATCTTTTGGATATGGCAAGCTGTGCCTTCCAGCCTCCTGAAGTGATTCCTGGTAGCGAAAATAACACTGAAGTCGCTAAAATTTTAGTTGCTTTTGCATCCAACACCTGGCTCTTAGAGGAATTGTTTATACTCATGGATGTAATTTTAGATTTAAGCTTCATATTTTTCCTACTACTCCAGATATTCTTGATTTTTCTAGCTGAATTTAAAATGTTTATGATTTCCCAGCAGATTTCTTTTAGCTTTGGAGCTACTATAAATATAAATTTAATTTATAAATATACAAATGTTATAGCAGCCTGTTGGGACCTTTCTTACTTGTGCTTTGTATTTCATGCTAGGACACATTTCTTAATCTTTCCTCATTTAATTTGGAGTTAACTATTGTCTTTTCATTTTCATTTAACTATTTATTCTTTCCATGGAGAAATAATGAGTGATGTGAAATTGGTTGATAGTTTGCTTGCTTGGCTGATTTTTATTTATATATTTTTATTGCTTTGGAATAGACTAGAAGGCAATCCAGAAAGATATACAGTCCAAGCCCACCCTTTCCTTTGCAAAGTTTCTGCAAAATGTTTTACTACTCGAGACTTTTCTTTCTTTTGGTTTTGTAGAGTCCCAAGCATGATGACAAAAACCTAAAGAATATTACACAAACTATCTGGGACTTTTTCACATTTTGCTCTTTTTCATATTTCTTGCCCTGCTTTTTTCCCCTTTCATTATGTCAGTGTGTGTGAATCTAATTGGCTTAGTAGGAAGCCATTAAACCTCTTTAAGGAAGCAATTTCAGTTACAGATAGAGCTATCTCTTTCATGGCCGCTTGTGTTGACCCTGCAATTGGAATAGAACATCCGATGCTAGCTGATTATGGAATGAAGGAAAATGCAGACAGACTGGTGCTGCATCCTGTGCTTGTTTTGTGTGGGACTTTACCATGTCTGTCCTAGTACCTTTTAGTGAGAAATGGATCACCTTCCTTCTGCTTTCTCAATTCCATGCATGTTCCTTTTAACCAGTTCTAGCCATAAGCCTACAACTGATGTAAAGACAGGAAAAAGAAGGGAAGATTCTTGAAGCAATACTTGATATGCTATAGATTTTTAAAAAATACTTAATACGAGTATGTTTAACACTGGGTGCTGCCTTTAAACCTTTCTTGACAAGGTTGAACTAAAACCCTTTCCTAAAAGCATCATCTAAGATTAGAAAATGACTAGTTTTAAGTGCAGGTCATGTTACCTAAAATAAAATTTATTTTAGAGAATTTCTATGATTTTTGGTAATTACATATAATTTTGAAATTACCCTTAGAAATTAATAATCTTGGAATTATTGCCCTTCAAAAATGTGGTTAAATTTCAAATAATTGGTCCATACTGGCACAATAAGTAGAAAGAATGAAAATTGTTAATCTTACAATATTCGGAATAGAAAGTCCATTATGAAATTTAAGAGTCCGAGAAGTACCCCTTATTCATCTGTCTACACACTGATTTTACTGTATATTGACTATATAAATTATAACTGTATATATTTCATTTATATTGATGAACTCTTATAAATACAAAAATAAATATTATTAAAATGACTTTAGTGCATGTCTAATCCATTTTGGAATTTACAATGGAGTTTCAAATATCCTATTTTATTTTGTCTTTATAATTAGCTGATTTATTTCTTTTTAAAATATTTTATTAGGTATTATTTTATTTTATATATTAAAAATAAACCCTAGCTTCATCTTGACTTGGTGAACTACAGCCCAAACCTATTTAATCTCTTTCTATCTTTTCTACTGCCATAATAGAAGCGTCACAAAGTAGCTTGTAAACAAGAATTTATCAGTGAGAAAATATATAAATGGTTGTCGTCATGACCGGAGCACAAAATTGTTTATCAAATGTATCTGTTTTTTTGGAAGAGAGCCTAAAAAGAGAGCTGTGGGTTCAGTGTTCCTTGAAAGAAGTAAGGACTGGGGAAGGGAGAGGTACAGATTGCCTTATAATAGACATTCTCTACAAAGAGTAACGGCAGAAGAAACTGATTCCTAAATTGAGAGAGCATCATATTTTCCCTCAAGAAATAAGGGTGCATCTAACCAATATTGCAACAAGTTACACATCCTAATTTCATCTATATTAATCAATTTGTTATGACAAATATAATCACAACTGCTACAGACCGTTGACACTAGATATGGAATTCTATGCATTTAGAAGTGACATGGGAAAATGAAAACTCTGACAACAAAATTTGCTAATTTTCCTGCCAATTTATTGCTTTAATATATGAACACTATTTAGACTGATCTGAGTTCTTTGTGGTATAATAGAGTGATACACAGGAGGCATGCATATGGTAGAATAGCATAAGTGACTTCATATAATTTACTGTCATATCTTATTTTTCTTTCTTATTTATACATTCTTTGAAAGTTTCATACATGTATATGATATTTCTTAGTCATATACACAGCTCATTCTTTGCCCCAACTCTGTCCAGGAGGCTCTATCACATCTCCCAACGCCATGTTCTCACTTTAAAATTATTTATTTGTCTATGTATTTAATATACTGAGAGCATTTAGTATTGCTAATATACATGTGGATACAGAGTCATTCACAAGTATATGGAAAAGATACCAGCAATCACATCTCAGGAAAAAAATGAAGAAAAGAAAAATGACTCTCCTCCTAGCAAGCATCAACTGCCAATAGCTCCTCAGAGAGACGGGGACATCAGAAGCCCCTCTGCTCTCTACAGCGAAACTCTTAACTAGCTTGATAATACACAGGCCTTCTGAGGGCTGTAAACACAGTTGCTATGGGGCTTATTTCTTTTTCACTTATTTGTGGCATTATTCTTGACCCGCTAGAGAACTTCTCACTTCTGAAATTGAAATTAGAGATACTGAATCCCAACCATGTAAACCTTTTGTTAGAGGATAGAACCAATCTCACCAATTATGAGCTGCAGATGTTATGGAAGAACTATAGAGTCAGTGAAAAGCAGGGCCAAAAGCTGCCAGGAAGCAATAACACTTTCTAGAGGAATTGGTTCTGATCAACAGAAGGAAATGCAGTTGTTGGTTTTATGCATTAAAGTGAAGAAAATATGTGTGTAATTGATGGGATTGATTTCAGTGCCTTTGAGTATTTGCTTGGGCAACTGTTTGAATTATGATGTGAAGCTCGTTTACCTTAGGGAGGTCCAAGGCTGCATAAGGTAAATTACCAAAACGTACTGAAGTGACAGTTGAAAGGAGGGGTAGACAGCAGGAAGAATTATCAGTGTTAGCCTGAAGCCAAGCAAGCTACCATTGTAGTTTATTTCATTTCTAAGTTTCTTCCCACAAAGACATTCTGGAGGGAAGGCACTAAAACTGAAAAGGGTGAATCTTGGCAAGGTGCAAAGTGGACAGAACGAACAGAATTCTCTTGTGCGATGATCTTAGGGAAGAGCCCGTGAGGGGAGCAGCAACTGATGCCTATTTGCGTTGACATACATTGGAACTTAAAATAACTCAAGGTCCAAATCAGGAGCAGAAGGAGAGAGAGCACGAGCAAGGAACTCAGGACTGCGAGGGGTGCACCCACACACTGAGACAATGGGGATGTTCTATCGGGAACTCACCAAGGCCAGTTGGCCTGGGTCTGAAAAAGCATGGGATAAAACCGGACTTGCTGAAGATAGTGAACAATGAGGACTACTGAGAACTCAAGAACAATGGCAATGGGTTTTGATCCTACTGCACGTACTGGCTTTGTGGGAGCCTAGGCAGTTTGGATGCTCACCTTACTAGACCTGGATGTAGGTGGGTGGTCCTTGGACTTCCCACAGGGCAGGGAACCCTGATTGCTCTTTGGGCTGATGAGGGAGGGGGACTTGATTGGGGGAGGGGGAGGGAAATGGGAGGCGGTGGCGGGGAGGAGGCAGAAATCTTTAATAAATAAATAATCGGAAAAAAAGGAAAAAAAAGTCATGTGGTTAAAAAACCAAACAAATACATAAATAAATAAATAAATTGTTTACCCCTTTCTTCTAGGTAGCCTTGGTGTAAGACATGTTTCTGATCCATATACATCTTTAAGCAGAGCCGGCTTTCTATTTAGTAAATCACTTAATTTACTCATGAAGTTTCACATCTTTAATGTTGAAGATTATAAGTGTGGGGCATTTTGAAGAATGAGGGCCAGCTCAAAGTGCATCAAGTATTTCAAAGGAAAGTCAGTATTTAACAAATGTGTGTAAGTATTCAGTAAATTTAAAAGTGTCAAAAATACTGATCCTGTTTGTTTGAAAAGTTCAAGTGGACACAGCTAAGAGCTGAAGTACAGTTACTAACAGAAGGATTTCTTATTCATTTGAGTTAATGGAATGAATTACACTGTATTCTTAATTCTTTGTAAATAAAGTACCTTTACTTGTTGGTTCAGTCCAAAAATATTCTTTCCATGTTTATGAACTGAATACATAATACATTAGTGAAACAATTTAGTGTAAGGTAGTTAAAATAAATAATTATTTTCAGAAATCACAGACCAGAAGGGATTAAAAGTATCTAAGAGGCATGGCATTTTGTGTCATATATTGAACAGTGATTAAAAAAATGACTTAATTAAGGCTTTGACTTAAATTGTGCATCAAAGACAGAGCTTTAAGGCACATTTCTGCTTCCTCTCTTTTACTGGGCAGGTGGTCCCCCACGATCCTCCCTGAGTTCTGAGAGTACTTCTTAGTGGTTAATCTTTGTCTTCTTCCTAAAAACACTGTTTTCAAATGTTGTCTTCTGCATCCTTGGAAAATATCTCTTTAAAATCACAGATAATTCTGATTAGGATGTTATAAATATCTGGATTTTTTTTTGCTTGTTTTATTTTCTTTTGGAGTTAAATAGACTCCCAAACATTGTAGGCTACTGACAAAGCTCTTAGTTTCCCCCTGGAACTTGACAGCAAAGCCTCACCAACCACCAAACACTAGAGTAATAGAGCATGGAGAACTGAACTTGATACTCACCTAGGAGCATCGTTCCTACAAACTAGCTCTTAGATTTCTGGAAGGAGACATGTAAGCTACCAGAGGAGAAAATAATCATTATCACACTCTTCTGTGAAACATGAAAGCTACAAATATGACAAACAGGACAAAATATATGCACTGGGGCAATGGTGGCATGAATATTACGATTCTAGGCAACCACTTTCCATATGTAAGGCCTGTTCATTGAAGTGGAACCTATGCTTGGCACTATTAACAAGGCCAGGAGCCTGGGGCTAGACTGATCATAGACTGTAGGGGAGAATTTAATACTTTTATTATGCCAAATGGAAAAGTATTAAAATGACTCCCGATGTTGTACCGCTATGCCCATAGGTCAGTGCATCTCTCAACCATGATCAGAGAAGTTTCTTCTTGCAGCAGATGACAGACAATGCAGAGAAACTTCACTAGTGAACATGCAGAGAAAAGAGACTGTGGAGTGTTCTGCCCTAGATGGAAAACACTTATTAAACTCCTATTCTGCAAGCTTCAGTAATCTTCATTGAAGAGGGCCTAGAAAGTGTAAGAGCTGGTACTGGTGAATAACTGCAAGAAAACAATATTTTCTGAGCACAGTGGGGTAATTGCCAACATAAACTCAGTGTTTGTGGCAGCACACATAAATACCTGTACAAACTCAAGCTTGACAAAATACCAACATGGGGGGGGGCAGTATACATAAAACACCACCATTAGCTCAGGAGCTATTTGCATTTGATAGTTCTGGAAAAGCTTTAATGCTTTAACACTTGAAAGACTGAGAACACACCAATAGGTGTCCTGCTACATAGATTACTTGAGCAACACAAACTGTACTTGATGTTATAAAAATAAAAGGAAGAATATTTGAAATTGGGTGGGTAGAAAGGAGAAGGCAGAGAAGTTAGTCATAGAAGAAGTTGGGAAGGAAGATTTAATATAATAGAAACTATTTGAAATTCTCAAATAATTAATAAAATATTATTTTTAAGGAAAAAATTCTTTGCTTGAAATAAATGTTGGAAAGAATGTAGCAATACTTTGAGTGGAGCGGATGGAGAAAATTAATATTTATGAAACTTCGTGTTTATACTAGATTTGGCAGAAGTCACAGAACCCTTAGAGATTTACAATATGCTATGAAGGATGCATCATTGCGGGTATTTGTGTAAAACTGGTATGGTACGTGTGTACCAGATGAATCAAATAAATGGGTTGACTATCAAGAAATCAAATAGAAGGATAATATGGTAAGCCCGAATTAAGTGATAAGCAATGAAATTCTACAATATGATTCAGAATGGAGAGAAAATTTTGCTAAGAATTGTAGAATAAATGGTGCCGAAAAGGTTAAACTGACTCATACCATGGCTTGATATCTGTGAAGCTGCTGCTGAGAGCAATGGCAAAGTTCATAAAAGGAATTGATGAAGATGAATGGAAGCTCTCACTTCTCTGTCACACAGCGGAGCCCACATTGCCATGCAATTCCTCAACCGTAGAGTGTGACTTATGCCAGGATGGGGAAATAAAAAGCAAGGTGATTATAAGATGTTGGGGCAGTATTTGTGGTACAAGGACACAATGTCACGATGTTTGAGCAAATGATGCCATTTCTAGAAGGTGACAAGATGAATGGTGTTGCTATGCTTCCATCTCACGAGAGATTCAAAAGATTACGGAATAGTTTTCAGGGCATATTCTTTCCCCCCGAAACTGAGTTTTACTCTTTTTTTTTAACTTTGTAAGTATAGTACACCTTACCTCTCTATTAATCTAATCAGGAAAGAATTACAGGAAAGGAAAAATTTATAATTAATTTGAAACATATTTATATTAATCCATGTACATTGTCTTTAAAATACCTTGAAGCAATTTCAATATAAATTATCTCTGCTTACCATTTTCTTTTGGATACGATGGTCATGTGACTAATTTTAACCAATAAAGTCAGAGTAGAAAGTTAAGTGTACAAATTCTAGCCAGAAGATTTAATAGTAAGTCCCTTCAGCTTTTTGTTTCTTGTTGGTGATAACTGCGTGACGTGTGTTTAATCAGACTGGATCCTTGAGTCAGTGCATAAAGAAGAGCTTCCACGGAGAACTGGCTGATCCAAATTGAATTATGAATGAGAAACACATTTTTATTCTCTTAACTCACTCAGCTGTGTGGCTTACCATTTACCACAATTCTATTCATGCATCCTGCCTAATATTCTAATTTACTAGGCATTTGTTCTGAATGGTTTTTATATTATAGAAGCGATTTGTAATAATTGCACAACATGACCTAATTAAATGTAAAAAGTTATTTATAAAAATTTTGAGGAGTTGTGTAAATTAAATAGCTGCAAGTGAAAAGGCATGGAATATTATTCTTTCATTTCACAACTCTTAACTATTTTAAAACTATAGAGTAATAGTCTAAGTATTTTAATCCTCACATCATAGTTTACTAATCCTCTGTAGAGGGTGGTTTTATTTTTTAAATCATATTTTATAATGATATTAATGGTTTTACAACATATTTTCCCCATATCCAACAATAGGAAATAAACTTCAAAGTACTTGTTTTGCCCTTCCCCCTTTATAATGTTTTCAGTATTTGCAGGAATAGATCATGAATTATAAGCAAGAGCTCCACTTATCATTGAGCTGCTACTCTGGTACCCTAGCAGCCTGCATCCTAAAGGCCTTTGCTGTGCTCCTTTTCCCAAGGCAATAGGTGCCTAGACGTTCATACTGAGGAATGCAATGTTGAAGTAACTATGTGTTGAAATTTGGATCTTGAGTGTCCTCAGGAGGCTATGTATAAAGGTTTGGCAGTTTAGCACAATTTGGTGATTGTGGGAACTTTATGACACAGAGCCTGTTAGGAAGTCCTTATGTTTTTGGAAGAGTGACTTCAAGGAGATTCTGTAGCTGAAAGTCTTTTCTCTGTCTCATTCAGTTCTGCTTGACTGGTTTCTCTCCCACCCACTAGTTCCCACAGCTGCTTATGAAATAATCATTCAGAGGCTTGATATTAATTATAATTGCTTGGTCAATGGCTCTAGCTTCTTATTGACTTGCTCTTACATTTCTAATAATCTGTATATCACCACACATCCTATTGACTTACCGGTTGGAAATGCTCTGGCATCTTACTCCTGAAGTTGCTCCCTTCTCCCCAACTCCTTCTTCCTTCTCCCTGTATCTCTGCTTGATTTCCCACCTAGCTCTATGCTGCCCTTCAATAAGCCATAGCAGATTCTTTATTAACCAATGGTAATAGAACATATTCACAGTATACAGAGGGGCATCCCACATTTAGATTTTTATACCCTAGTGTCCTTATCCTTCTCTTTGCATCCCACCCATGAACAGAATGTTGTCTTCCTTGCCAGTCCCATAGCATATTGTTTTGCCACTGCCCTGCAAATGACAACCCACTAAAATAAACCTTTTTATCTTTTGAAGTTACTGCCATATGTTGGTTATTTTAAGGAAAAATCAGTAAACATGAGATCAAAATTTAGTTTTGAAGCTTCTCATAATAAACACCAGTTACAATTATACAGACTAGGAGCACTCAAATTCTTAAAGTGTTTGCCTTTAACATAGTTAAAGTTAGCCCTGTTATTTTGCTTCATGGTGTATGGTCACACATATGCAGTGATTCTATAACATAGAGCATGTGTCACATAAGTGACCTGGTTTTGGATATCTTAGTTCTTGAACGAAACACACGGAATGAACAAACACTAGTAATACAGAGCTGCTGAATTTGGTTTCACCAATTCCCTTTTTGCTACTTATGAAGCTCAGTCTCTCTATAGCTTCTCCCTTTTAAAGAATATCTTAAGTCTTTAATGAAATTCTCTTCATTGATTTATCAATGGAGCTGAGATTTGAAGGAATAAAGAGGAATTCATTTACATCTTTGGGAGCAGATTTCTGCACACAGGTAAACACTCAGCTGACTAAAACGAGACTGAATAAATATAAATACCAATTAAATGTTCAATGTGGGTTTCAATAATAGGTAATCCTCTATGAATACTTACCATGGAACAAACAATATGTTAATCACTTAATAGTCAATGTTTTCCTATCTTCCTATAATCCCCAAAGTAACTATTAGGATATGCATTCTGCCCTAATTGTCATCAGAGAACCTTCATTCAGTAACTGATGGAAGCAGATGCAGAGATACATAGCCAAACACTGTGCCCAGCTCTGAGAGTCCTTTTGAAGAAAGGGAAAAGGGTTTGTATAAGCCAGTGGGGTCAAGGTCATGATGAGGAATCCCAAAGACACAGCTGAACTGAGCTCATGGGAGCTCGTGGACTATAGACCAACAGCTAGGGAGCCATTTGCATGTGTGTGACAATTGTGTAGCTTAGTCTGTTTGTGGGGTTCATCAAGGTTTGATCAGGATCTGTCCCTGGCACTTGAGTTGGCTTTTGGGGACCTTATTCCCAATGCTGGATTGCCTCACCCAGCTTTGATGCAGGGGTTAGCTTGGTTGAGCCTCAACTAGATGTGCCATGCTTTGTTGATGCCCATGGGAGGCCTGCCCCTTTCTGAATGGAGGCAGAGGAAGAGTGGATGGCAAGTAAAGGGGAGGCAGAGGAAGGGAATGGAAGGAGAGGAGGGAGGTGAAACTGATATTGGGATATAAAAATAAATGAAAAATATAGTAAAAAAAAAGTGTGTCAGGGAGCAGGGCATGGCGGCATAATCCCTGACATGCTAGCTCTTGGAAAGCCCAGTTGGGAGTCTCAAGAGTTCAATGTCATTTCTGTTCCATGGTGTGGGAGGTCCTTCTGTCTCTGTGTTGCTTTCATTCTTTAATGGAAAAAAAAGAACTGGCTTGGCCTATAGCATGGTAGGAGGAAGGCAGAGTCAGAGAGGGATGCCATGGAGCTGCTGCTGGAGGTAGATGTGCTAAAACTTTGCATGAGGCCATGACCTCATGGTGATACACAGGTTAATAGAAATGGGTTAAATTAAGATGTAAGAGTTAGAAAATAAGAAGTTAGAGCTAATGGGCCAAGCAGTGTTTTAATTAATAAAGTTTCTGTGTGAATATTTCTTGTCTGAGCTATCCAGGCAGATGGGAAGAACAAGCGGCCTCCTCCTACCGTTCCAAAGCAGGTTCTGTGGTAAGTCTGAGTTCACAAGACCCTGTTTTCAAAATAAACAGAGAAAAGCAACAAGAAATATAGGTGAAATGAAGAAAACCATCCTTACTTACATGAGCTATCATGAATAATCAACTCTGCCTTTCATGGTGGTTATAATTTATACGGACGCACAGAATTTTTAAGAAACTATCACAAGCAAAGAATTGGAGAATGCACATCTAAAGTGAGATAAGAGGTGTGTTAATGAAACCTGCATAACATAATCAAAAAGTTTTGTTGGAAATGTAGAAAAATTCACATGCCACATAAACACAAAGTATACTTGGGATGGCTTCTGCTTAGTGACTTATAACAATGGCAGCCATTTATTAAAATAATAAATCTTGTTGGACTTGTAGGGTTTTTTATTTGTTTCAAGAGGTATCAGAGAAGTACATGATAATCTAGAGGCTTTAGACTCTGGAATGTCCAAGATAACTAACTATTCGACAGATGGGGCTGGTTGTCAGCTAGTAGTTCAGCTGGGATATTGACTAGCATGTATTTGTTATCTTCCACATGGTCTCTCCATATGGCCTGGACTTCCTACAGAATGGTATTTGGAATCAATGGAAACTGTGTGAAAATAGAAGCTGTATATATCATATACATTCATACTGCTTCAATTCCCATTGAATGTGAGTGGTCAGAGCAGATCACAGGACTAACCTAGTTTCAAGTGGGGGCAAATGGACTTGTCCCTAAATTGAAAGAGTGTTAGAGGTTTTGTGGATACTTTTAATCTTGCTCAGTGGCAAGATGTGAAGACAGACAAGACTGAATTTAAAAAGGCAAGAGAGTGCTCTTGCAGACTACAGCAGATTTTTATTTCCTACAATTTTTGAGCTTAGATATTTAAGAAACAGTAAATGTTTAAGCTATAGAGAATCTATGTATGAGTTCAATTTTCACCATTGTTCAACTCTTTAGGAACTTTGATGTAGGAGGTGTCAACATATACAGAATATATGGGTAATCTAGAAATGTCAAGAGCTAGACTAGCAGAAAAATATCTTCAATGAATCCTTATGTAAATACAGAGGAAATGAAGTAGAAAAGCATTTGATGAAATTCAGAAGCCTTTCTCTTCTCCTTTTATGAGGTAGACCAGTGATCCATAAAGTGAAATATTTAAAAAATATTTTTTATAAAAAAGATGGAGAATCTTAGGATTTTTATGACTATCTATGAATCTGTCTTTCTTGAAGACCTAACAGCACTTTGTGTGTTATAATAGCCATAATATATTCAACAAATGTGATATTTGTGCATACTGCATGAATAAATGAATCTATGTTTATTTGTAAGTGTTCAAAATGTTTCTCAATAATTGCAAATGATATGATCATTAGTGGTTATAGATCATTGGTCAAAAAATGAACATATTCAATTTAACATCAAGGCTATCATTCACTTATAGAAGTAATTAATTTTTGTATGGTGAATGGTTATTGTTGAGGTAAAAAACAAACAAACCCTGCAAGTAAAAAAGGCAGAAATATTATTTTCCAACTCCAAGGTGAAAGAAGGATTGTATTCACCAATTTTAATATGAAAAAATAAATGTCTTAAGGAGAGTGTGCCAATGTTTTAGTATCAGAAAGAAATAATATTTAACAAAGATTATAATGTCTGTATTTGTGTGACATGTTTGTTTGTATTCACATGCAGTATTATCAGGAAAATTGACACTATATTTGATACTACAGCAAAATGTTCAATCAATAGCTTTTGGTTTCTGAAATTAGTTACTAATAACTTGCTTGACTTGATTATTGCTGAGTCGTAATCCTACAAGCAGGCTGTATTTTACACAAAGCTGCTTAGAAGGAGGCATTCTTTAAGTTTCCCAATGCCAACTCCAAGTCCTTTCCTGTTTTCCTCAGTTGTGGGCACTGGAGCTCTCTAGAAAGTGGTTGTGTTTGCTACAGAGGCTCCTTATTTCTTTGAGAGCACAGTGTTTACTCCTATTTCTGGACTGGCCTTTGGAGGATCACTTACTGTCTTTGTCATTACATTCCTCATATTGAGAAAACCCAAGTTTGTAAAACATAAATTTCTAAAATGCTTTTGGATTCTACAATAAAGTGTTTTTCTATATAACTTTTCCCTTTTAAAAGGTACCATTAAAAAAAATAGATGCTTAGACTGGAGATGCCCAGTGGGTAAAATGCCCAGATAAAAGCTGGCCACAGTCACATGCATTGGAAGTACTGTGATGTGTTTAGTGCAGACAGGTGCATCATGGGAACTAGCTGGCCAGCCAATCTAGATGAAATAATGAACTACAGAATCAATGAAAGACTGCATGTCACAGATAAGGAAAGAAAAGTGATTGAAAAAGAAAACTGTGGTGGTTTGAATGAGAATGACCTTCATAAACTCTTATGTTTGAAGGCTTGATTCCCAGTTGGTGGAACTATTTGGGAAGTATAAGAAGATATGAACTTGTTGGAGCAGAAGTGCCTCAAGGGGCAGCCTTTGATGTTTGAAATGCTGACACCATTCCCAGTTTCTCTCTATGCCTCCTGCTTCTGAATGAGATGTCTACTATGTTGATCACTGACTTTAGAACACCAGAACCATGAAGCCCAAATTAAACATTTTCTTTATAATTTGCCTTGGTAAATTGAAAAAATAAGAAAACACCTAATATTGACTTCTCCTTTACACATGCATGCAGGTAAAGACACACACACACACACACACACACACACACACACACACACACACACCAATATACTAGAAAAAAGAAAGGAAAAGAAAGAAGTCGTCCTGATCATTTTGAAAGGCTACTATTCCAAAGGTAGATCTGGAAGACAGTGCACCTCTGCTGCACAGAGTTGTCTGTGCTCATGGGAGACAGGGAAAATGGCACTGCTGACAACAAATGCTCTGAACTGTGACTTAGAGATGCTGTAGTGTCTTAGGATAAGAACAGAAGTCAGACTCAAAAAACCTATTAAGCATTACATTGAATATATTTTTATTAAACAATAAACAGAAAAATAAGGAAAAATTAGACAGAAGCTAGGGAAAGTGAGGCAGACTCTAGCAGGTCAGGGTGTTCACAAACAGTTATTGATGCCTTTACAGTGTGGCCTCTTGAATAATCGGGTGGTAAATGAGAGAAGATTGCATTAATGGGATTGGAAGGGACATCTTTGAGGGATCAAAAAGAAGGTCCAGATGAGGAAGGTGATCTTTCACCCCATCATGCAGGCTTGAGAAAAAAAGATAGAGTAAGTGGTCTCATTTTGAAGCTAGTTCTAAGAAAGTTCCATCCAGAAAAGAGATGCTCAAATAAACATTGCTACTGAATGGATCCTCTGTAAGTGTATCAATATCCCCTAACAAGACCTGAGAGTTTTATACAAATGTGGGGTCAATCTAAGTGGCTGGTTTCATTGTTGTAGGAGGCCTAAGCAATACTTTTGAAAGTCTCCAGATTAGAGAACAGACTAAGAGGCCCTCTTTAGGAGCTAAGTTGTGTTTAATATCATAAGTGCAGCACAGTGAGCATCCTTAACAATAGTAAGCTACATGTGTCACAATTTAGACGGGAGGGATTAAATGTCTTCTCTATGAAGAAGTGAGGATATAGTTAGGCATCTGCTAGTTGGTCCAGTTTGATCTTGTATTCAGTCACTGAAGTACTGCTTACAACTTCTGAATAGATTAAATTATTGTTTATAAATTAATAATACATATTTCCTTAAATTTAACTAATTTTACCTATAGCAGTTATACTCCTTTGTGATAATACTACTAAATAGCAGACAATTTTGAATCTCTTGGGGGAAAGATAGGATAATGATTGATGCTCTTTTGAATTTATTCAATAACTAACTTATACTACATAGATTATCTGTTTATCTCATAAAATACAGTGAGGAAGCATTATTATTTCTGTGCTCAGTTTAGAAGAGAAGAAGTCATCATAGTGAACTTGTGATTTTATGTAACAATATTATGAACATCATGAATATTAATCATCATAAAAACCAAGCCTTACTTATACCACAAGATGATGGCTCTCTTGGTGAACTAAAGAACACATAAACTTAAGTTCCCCAATATTTTCAAACTGAGATTTTATTTTTATGCTTTAATTCAGAATCATCATATTCTAATTCTTTTTCCACCATGATGTGCTTTAACACACTCTATGCTCTCTTGGAATTACACACTCGAAGCTTTGGAGCAAGACAGTACCTCTTATATAAGGAAGGAGGTAAACTGAATTAATATAACTATGCTTCCTGGGTATTTATTTGCACATTGGGGCATGTATGTTTATTGTATGTGTATGCTGAGGATAGAGAGCAATCTTGGTTGTCAAGCTTAGGAACACCACCCACTGTTTCTGAGACAGCATTTCTGATTGGCCTGGAATTCACTGATTAGGCAATACAAGCTGGCAACCAAACATTCTAAATCCCCGTCTCTGCCTCCTCAGTATCGGGATGGCAGATCCGCATCACCGATGAGTGTTTTTTCCCTAAGTGCTAGACACTGAGCTCACGCTTGCAAGGCTTTACCTCTTGAACATTCTCTCAGCTCTTGGTTGGAAAGTCTTCATGTAATTGACACATCTTTCTAGAGAACCTTAAAATATTCCCAAGTTTCAGTGGCACTATATTTCAAGACTCTTAAGAGCTGGAACTGTTTTAAATTTAGAATAGCATTTTAATAGACCTTTGTCTCAGGTATGAGACATTTAGCAGTTTGTTACTAACACTTGTCAAAGCTAAGAACTCATTCCCCACAGCACTGGGTAACATTTATTATATGTTTGTTGTATATGAGATCCTTTTTCTAAGCACCCAGCATGTACACATTGACTTCCTGCATCTGAATGAGAGCTTCTAGGTTCTATGATCGTGGTTCTTAGACATAAAACCCAAGACAGAAAACTGAGATAATCTTCCCAAGATCTTAACTATAAATTTTAAGTCAGGCTGGAGATAAAAAAACAACCTATATGACTGCATATGAACAGGGAGAAGGTTTTTATTACTCATATGGGAGAATATCAAGCGGCATCTGGAAGAGTCCAGAGCAGTCATGGATAGAGCAGACTAGCAATTGCCAGGTCTATCTTTCAGGAGCTGAGAAGATTGCCAAAGAGAATAGCAGAAACAGGATCAAGGCTAGGGAGAGAAAGAATATCAGTGAGAGACAGTAGCAAAAAGGCAGAATAGTGCCAACTGGGGGTCGTGAGGTGGAGGGAATAGGGCTAGTTAGCAGGAACAGCCTGGAACCTAGCCTGGGATTTGGATCTGTTGGAGGCTTGTTTGAGACCATAAAAAACTAGATGTTCTTTCTAGACAGACACTGGGGAATGTAGAAATGATAAGATTAATGGCTTTTCCCGCAAACGGAGCCCACTTTATGGGTTCCGAGGAATTCTGAGTGTTTACCAGCTCAGACTGATATCTTAGGCCAAGTCAGTGGGCCTGCCCTTTAGCTGTTCCTTTTTTTTGTTAATTAACAGAAATTGTTGTAGTTCAAGTATGAACCCAGATAGTCTCTACTCCAGTTATTTACCTCTTTCTTATAAATACTAAGTAACAAATCAACACATGGAATTGAAGTGTCATTACTTAATTATTCAGTGGTTCTGTCTGGTACAGTCCCTTAGAGCGAGGTAAGTTTGTCTGAAATGTCACTCTCTGTTTGAGATGTCCTGACAAGGATTGTAACTGAAAGGAGTGTGTATTTGTTTATTTTTCTCTACTTTGTTGACAGGCAATGTAAAGGAGTTAGTAGTTCATTTAAAGATTAAGTCATAGAGAGATGAAGCAAATATATTCAGTCTGACCCAATTTTGCCTAGGCTGAAAGGCTGCTAGCCATGGGCTAATCGTCTGCTGGTTCTAATTGGAATAGTTAGTATTACAATTTCCTCCAGGGTTCCTACTGCTGCACTGGGCCAAAGTAGAAAATTGGTATGGGAACAGAACAATGAGTTTATTCAAATTCCTTTGACTTAATTTAGAAGAAATTGCTGTGCTTTTTGAAGAATGACACAGAGCATTCAGTCCTTTTCCTGAAGAAGGGTGGGCTCTGCACTTATTTCTATAAATAAACATTAATTAAAAGACAGCCATCTTCTTCTATGTTGAGCCCTAGTTTTATTTTGTATCCAGTAGACTGATTGTGATCGAGACACAAAATAGGGAAATCATCAAAAAATGTGCATTCTGTGTCTCCTAACATTAAAAGCTCGCTGCTGAGTCTTCAGTGCTCTGGAGCACTGTCTATGTCCCTAGAACCATCTATTCAGTGTGGGCTTTGCAGACCTGCCACCTACCACAGGAGGCAGTTGCTTATGGTGCTCCTCCTCCCACCTCCCATCTCTGTTTTCTCTTCTACAGCGTAGGATGGTAACAAGAGTTACCTAAAATTTCTCTGAGTGAAAAGGCTTGAAACATCTTCATCCATGATATTGAATCACGTAAAGTGATCGCTTGGCATTTTCACCATTATTTTGGTCTCTGTGCTTACCCAATCTGTAATCGTGACAGGGAAACAAAGAAATTCTTGCTCCTATTAGCAAGCATATCAGAGCAAAATATTGCTTGTGCTGTTGCTCATAAATTATTGAATCATAACTCTCCTGGACTTCCACCTGCCCCTTCACTGGGAGAAATCACAGTATTCATAACCAACACACATTATTTTTCACTGTTTTATAATTAGTAACTCATTCAGATGAATGAATTCATTGATAAATTTCTTAAGCATGACCATGGGAGTTTTTTCTTTCCAGTGAGAAAAATAGTGATATATGTATATGGCTAATGCATATTTGCATAAGTAGGTGATGTCAGGGCAAGAGGGCTATGATAGACAAGAAAGTAGAAGGAAATTTAGCCTCCCGGCCAAAGAGCAGGATACAAGCACAGAGATTCTGCTGAGCTGTCGGTGGCTTTCAGAGAAGCTGCTAATGGTATAATGATGGTTGCTGACACACAACAGAAGATGAGCTATTTTTAGGCAACAGGAATTGGACACCAGAGATGGTCCAGCTGCACTTCATCTTAAGGAAATCTGAAATGTGTCCACACTGTTTCCTCACATCCTGTCATAAATGTGTAAGATGCCAGGGTCCTGGAGAAGATCCATGGAGAACACCTCGTCAACCCACCATTTGTCAAGAATTTACCATGTACTCAGAAATGTGCAAAGTGCATCGTGCCAGAACATAAATCTTGAAACTAACTGAATACAAATTCACTAATGTTGCTCTCATTTCAAAATGAAAGTGCTACTTGGAAGTCTAAAGTAATATTTAGATGTCTATAGTGAAGCCAAGTGTTAAGCCCATGTCTGGCTGACTTGAAACCCCAAGCACAATGTGAAAGAAAGAATGGAATATAATGAGTTTAGAGTATTGCACTCAAACCAAATTAAAGAGATTACTTCCTGGATTTTCATTACTGTTAAGACATATTTCTCTTTAGTCCACTGACTGCCCAAGAATAAAATTCTCAGCTCAGAATGTGTTTACATTTTATGTCATTTAGATAGAGATGGCCAAAATAAGAAGCTGGGTCTGTAAGTGAAAGGGGCAAGGTATTGTCTTCAAATTGGGGCAGAGCTCATTTTAGTTTACTTTCTGGAAGGGTGGATGAGACAATCACAGAAGTGGTTTATGGGAGAACAGGTACTGATTGACTTTTGGAAAGGCAATTCTAAGTCCAGCAGAACTTTAAAAAAAACCCAGATATGAGCTGGCGTGATTGGCTCAAAATTTTCACTGAAAGATTTGAAATGATAGTAACACCTTCATTCCTCTTCAACGAAGTGAAAATCTGTCAGAGCATGTGATTGGCCAGCAATTCAGTATCAGAATAAAAATAAGAAAACTCATTTTAAGTGACAGGAAGAAAACAGAATTTTTTAACCAAAATAAATATTTAAACAAAATTATTAAAATATCTAATACACACACATTACCACCTACTCCTTGTAAGGAAACAAGATTAGAATATTAGGCCACCAAGCTTAGGGTTTCCATTACTGGAGTCAGAAAAAGGTAGTTGTCAGACTAAGTACCAAAGATTCATTAAACTAGTTAATATGAAGGCAAGGAACTAAAGCTTCAGATATGTTTGTATGTGAACATTATGGAGTCTGTTGTTGGGTTCCATTTAAAATCTGTATCTCTAACTTGGATCAGTGTTGGAGCACACACGACATTGTTCCTCATCTGTTTTTGCATTCTTCACTTTGAAAACAAAATGTTGAACCCCAATGTCTCAGATAGTCATAACTGTGACAAAATTCTAGCAAAAGCAATTTCAAATAGAAAGTATTATTCTAAGTTATAGTTCACGGGTACATTCCAGCATAGCAGGGAAGTAAAGGAGTCGGGGTCCTGAAGCAGCCAGTCTCATCACTTCCATAATCAGGTAATGCAGATGAAGGCATGCTTGCTCATTCCATTTCATGCAATCCAAGGTCCCTCACTCATGAAATGGTTCTGCCTACAAACGATGTAAGTATTCCCCTGTTAATGAATAGCACTGAGATAATTCTCCACAAACGTGGCCAGAAACCTTTCTCTCAGATGATTCTATATTTCATCATGCTGATACTTAATGACTCCAGATTATAACAAAGTCATATGATGCATAAGTCAAATTCTGGGGAAAAGGGTAAAGAATCTTTTGTTTTGTGCTTAAGAAACATGGTGTATAAGGCATATTGTTCTCAGATATCAATACAACTAAGAATAGCCAGGGCACAAGTTAACACTTCAGTGTGTGCTTGTACCCTGAGGTTCAGTAGGTCCAGTAAATAAATAGACTGAGAACATGCAGCTCTATCAAGCTCTACAGGACAGACCCATCAATCTAATAAGTGTAACAGCTAGAGAGTCTTATGTAGATGAGTGAGAGTCTTTGGAGATATTGTTTCCATATAATATTGGCAGGTTTTATTTTATTATGTATACAATATTTTGTCTGTGTGTATGTCTGCAGGCCAGAAGAGGGGGGTCTACATTGAAATAAAAGTAAGCTATTTATCCATGAATGTGTTCCTGTAAAAACATGCTTATTTAGCTGAATTCTGTAGAAGTTGGGCCTTGTTAAAATAGACACGAGTGCTCCTAAGAAGTCAAGAACCAACAAATTCCAACCTTTATTGTCACCAGAGACTAATATTGCTGATCATTTTAATAATGTCTTATGTTTCAGAAATACTTCAGACTTCATTTTACCTTTTTTTTTAATATTCTTGCCCCACCCCCACGCTTCTTTTATTTTAGTGTCCCCTTTCCCTTTTGTATCCAGGTACTGAGTTTCTTACCAATTTTTGGGAATAAATGCTTCAGATATTCCTGAGGAATTTATAGCCAAGATATTTAAGAAAAGGAGATAATATTTTGTGAATGTAAACTGAGATTGTAAGATATAGAGACAGCATAAATCAGTATTTTTATTCTGTTTTACTCAAATATTTGAATCTCCTTTAATTATCTGGCTATCCCCTGGAAATAAGATAAAATTGGTGTTATCATTGCTTCACTGAAAACCAAGGAGAGATAGATGAAAGTTACTTAATTGCATTGTATTCTGTGGCATTTCAATTATCTATATAGTCCTCACACATATTGGGATAGTGTGGCACTCTGGTTGCAAAGAAGCTTGTATAACGGAAATGATAGAAATTAGCCTTATTTTGCAATTTACCATACTCATGAATATACTTCTGGTCAAAGCTGCATTTTGTCATTTGCATTTTTTCTGTGCGTGTTCATGGTTAGGTTCGCATGTGTATGACGATGTGTATGCTCTTGCCAGTGTAAACAAAGGTGGGAGGTTGATGCAGGATGTCTTTCTCTGTAGTTTTTATTCTAGTTTTCTGAGAAAAGGTCTCTGACTGAACTGGGAGCTCACTGTTTTATCTACAAACACTGGCTAGAATGTCCCTGGGATCCACTTGTCTCTGGCCCTTCCTTCTCATACCATTACTGTTACAGCCATGTTTACACACTTGGCATTTTGCATGGATGCTGGAGTTCAAGACTCATGACTGCATGATTGTTCAGCAAGCACTTTATCCACTAAACTGTCTCTCTAGCTCCCACATTTTCTCACATGCAGAGAAATATTAAACTCCACCAGAAGACCCACAGATGTCATTCCAATTGTAGCATCGGCATTTCATGAGATTATTCTACTTGAAAGATTGAGAATAAACTATACTTTCTGAAAGTAAGTCTTTGTCTTTTGTTTTCTTGCATCTAACCACTGGGTTTTTGTGTCCACTGAGGTGTGGGTGATGAGTAATTTTACAGTAATTTCTCATTATTGGAATTTGGAACCTCCTTTCTTGAAATAAAATGGCCTCTTCTCATTTTGGACTTAATCTTTTTTAATCTATGTCAGTTTTGTTCTCATAAAACATTTATGTCATTTTAAATAACATTATTGAAGATAACAATTGCTCCTTCAAATTCATATCTGCAATCACTTATCCAATAAGCATAAAGAAGAAAAATGTACTTTGCCATTTCCATGTGAGCATGAAGTTAAGAATATCTACCCAATAGACATAATAAATATCGGACACATGAATATTACTTCTCTAAATTCAACCTCACAACTGAGGAAATATTGGCAATAGGGATCCTTAGACTTAGGAAGATACATGATAAAAAATACTAAAAACACTGACCTAAGATGGAAGCAACTTAAATATAAGATTGAAATAACTAAATGCAAGAGAGATTTATTCCCTAGGGCAGCACTACTAGGTGGTGGAGGAAAGTGTAAGTGACTTACTGGTAGGTTGGCAAACTCATTAAATTAGGCCTTCCATTGCTTTCATGTACCTACGAGTTTGTTCTTGAAGAAATCAGTGAAGGTGAGGAGTAGAAGAAATTGCACAGAGGAAACCTAGTAACAGAAGACCACAAAGGAAGGAGAACTGGAGAGCACTAATGAAAAAAAATCTTTCTGCTCACCAGTCTTACTGGCATGTTAGGACCTTTTCTCCACTCAAGATGGTAGAGGGGAAAGAACGTCATGAAGTAAAGATAGTAAAGAGGGGTATATTGGAAGATTTTGGGGAATCAAAGGGTAGAGGAGATGATGGAATTATATTATAATAAAAGGTAAAAAATACAAATTATGTTTTGCAATAATTTAAATAATTCAATATTGATTCAAACATTTTTACTTTACAATCTTCTCTACTTTCTACATCTTAAGATCTAGGAAACAGATATGATCATAGATGGATATAGGCAAGTATCTCTCATCTTCTTTTTCTTCTTAATTCTCATGGAGTAGCAGAGATTTCAAACTACAAACATACAGTGATCCAGAAACTTAGTGAGTCAATCATTTCTAGATGTACCAGTTCTACAGTAGATACAGGTGAATCAAGGCAGACCTTGTCTACCAAGAAATTGTTTGTTTCTTATAAAACCAAAAGTTGTGGGGATACACATTATACTCGTTATAGCATTCATTTTTAGAGTAAAGCATATGTTCCACAGAAAGCAAATTGTTCTACAAAACAAAGATGAAATCTTCCAACAAATGCACTTTCCTATAGCAAAACTGTCCTACTTTGATGTCTCCTGCTTTCACAAAGACCATGGCCAAAACAATGGAGGGGGAAAATAGTTTATTTCATCTTGAAGCTTATAGTCCATCGTGAAGGGGAGTCAGGGCAAGAACTCAAGGTGTGATCCTTAGAGCAAGGGCTGAAGCAGAGACCACAGAGGAATGCTACTAACCCGCCTACTCTCTGTGACTTGCTCAACCTGCTTTGTCATACACACCAGGTCTACCTGTTTAGGATGGCACTGACAACAGTGTGCTAGGATTTCCCACATTGATTATCATTCAAGAAAATTCCCCACAGGTTTGCTTAGAGCCCAGTTTGGTGGAGGAATTTTCTCAACCGGGGTTTTCTCTTCTCTCATGAACCTAACCTATAAGAGACTGAGAAAAACTATTCATCATAATTGCTGTGTGTGAAAGGGTTCTCATGGGCATGATTCCCTACTGAGCTGTGCTAAAGTGTACTATGAAATCTCAGTTTCAACCAACTGTTCAGGCTTCTGTAATGTTCCCACCTCCTATCAGCTTCTACATGATTTGTTTTCTTTATACTTAGCGCTATCTCAGCATTTTTTTACTTTTTTTCCTGTCTTCCAATCAGAGTTTTATATTATTGCTGATAGAAAGTAAAGTCTTCTTCACATACCTTTTCACATTTAAGATTGTTGTTGTTGCTGTTGTTGTTGTTGTTGTTGATACAAGGTTCCCCCAGTAGTTCTGATTGGCTTAGAACTCAATATATAGAGCAGACTGACCCAAACTCAAAAATGTCTGCCAACCTCTCTGCCTCCTAAGTACTAGAAATAAAGGCATGGGACTCCTTTAAACTTTCTTTTGATGTCACTAATTTTGGTAAAACGACATCATTAGTCATGTCAGACAGCTCATCATATGCTTTATGTTCAAATCTTAATTAATGCTCACTACAAAATTCAGACTATTTCTATTTCTTTATGGATATATATATATATATATATATATATATATATACCTCATGCTCAGAGTAGGCAGTTTTCTTTGTTTCTGAAATCACACTGACACTAAGAAATGTCCCCAGTGAACAATATTTCACCAGTAATGACTTGCTAAAAAGAATAAATTTGAAAATAGTCACTGTCAATTCCTCAGGTCCTCAGGTTACAAACAGAAGAGATTAATAGAAAGGTGATAGCAATGAACTCTACTGCTTTGTAAGGAAACTCAACTATCTGAAAGTTTCTTTGATCTGTGTGGTAAAGTGACAGGTAGCTGAGTTATCTGGCTACTTGCTAGGGAGCCTTCAGACTGACGCCTACACCCATGTTGCCAGACGGAAAGGGAAGTGAAGAAAGCTTGGGTGGGTGTGGAGTTAAGACTCAGATTTAAAAAGAAACATCATAATGGCAGACAAAAGAAATCAGCTCCAGAAGACAATCTTAGGATGTAAAACCTCTACGAACTTTCCCAGTTCTGAAGGAATGTTACAAAGACACCAGTGTACTTTACATCCTAGTGAGGTGGGTGACATCAGCTAATATTAGAGCCTCCTGTACATGACACATTAGCATGTCATCCTTCTTTTCAGTACCAAAAAGTGACATAAGAACTGTGCATGAAGCATGCATTAAATGAGCAATAGTTTTAATCGACATTTTAAAAAATCTATATTTTTGGCACCTATGCCATTGTCTAGGGCAACTGTATTTCAGAGAGGTAAGGGCCTTAATCTGCTAGGCCTGCTATAACAGGATGTCATAAACCGTAGTTTACAAGGACAAACCTTTATATTTACAGCCCTGCTATCTTAGAAGAGGAAATTACCAACAGGTTCAGTGTCTGGTGAATCTCTGGTTTCTGATTCAGATATGCTTTCTTTGGTAACAGTCAGTTCTGCTGGCTGCTGAAGAAGCACTTACCCCATTCATGGCAGTTTGACTCTGAAGACCTCATCACTTTCCAGTGATCACAATTTTGATTTTTAATATTTTATTATCCTATATTAATTATGCAGTTTCATTGTGACATCTTCATGTAATTGACCAGGCTGTATGCTTTCTGAGTTCTGGGCATGCATAGCATAGCATTCATTTATACCATGTTTATTTGTTCATACCTTGTTATCATCTCTTTCTCCTCCTACTCCTGATTATCCTTTTTCTCTGTCCCTGCTAGTCACTCTTCTGTGTTTATTTATTCTCTTGGTGATCGAATAGTTTCATTATGGTTGCTTGCAGGTACATGCGTAAGAGGATGTTAATAAGATCACAGACACCTTACTGGTGTCTATACTGTTGGTCAAAATATCTTTCCCTCTTCTAACAATTGTTAAAGACCCATAAGTCCTCAGTCTCCTCATAACCACTTCCCCTTTCTCTCCAGGACAGAATGCTACCAGGCCCCACCTTATGCAGGTAGTGATCACAGTTGCTGTGAATTGAGGATGCCAGCCTTGTCATACCAGGAGGCAGCATTCCATTGCACTTGACTAACTCTTACAGTCTTTGTATTTCCTTTTCTTCAGTGTTCTCATCTCTTTAGGGGAGTGGCATACAAGTTCCCTCTTCTCATCAGTTTGATGAGTTATGATTCACCACTTTTGTCACTGCCCACACCAAAAAAACTCCTCTCTGACAGAAAGTAGCAACAGCACCAATTTACAATATCAATTATTTAAAAGAAAGTTTGGCAAACTCCCTTATAAAGAAACTTCTTTTGTTTGCTTTATTTTATCTTATTTTTTTCCTTTTATTTTTGAGGTTACAGCATAATTCCATAGTTTCTCCCTTCCTTTTCCTCCAACCAAAGTGTTTCATATACTCTTTCTTACTCTCTTTCAAATTCATGGTCTTTTTGTTTATTGCAGTTGTGTGCACATCTATATCTAATACATATTGATCTATCTATATATCATCTCTCTATCTATCTATACATATATATTTCTAGAAATAACCTGCTCAGTCTGCATAATCTTACTTCTATATATGTTTTCAAGGCTGATCATTTGGTATTGACATCCAATTGGTAAGTTCTTCTTTGGAGAATATTGTTTATATCATCTCAGCATTCTTTAGTTTCCTCTTTGTGTAGGCTTGAATCCTTTTAAGATTTTCCCCATACACATTAGCCTATCAGTCTATCTATTCCTGTCCTATTGGGTTTAACTTCTGACATTACTAGGAGACAATCTCACAGAAAACACTCTGATCTTTTGCTTCTTACAATCTTTCCAACCAGTCTTCTACCATGTTTCTTGAACCCTGGGTAAAGGGGTATTTTGTAGATGTGTCAATTGGAATTGAACTCCACAATTCTATATTCTGATTGGTTGTGGTTTTCTGTAGTGTTCTTTGTTGCAAAGAGAAGTTTCCTTGATGAGGTGTGAGATCTACATTTATCTGTGGGTATAAGGACAAATATTTAGAGTATAGCTAGGGATTATGCTGACTTAGTAAAGTGGTGGTTGTAGGTACTCCTCTAAGGCACAGGATTTTACTAGCCCAGTATTCAGGTAGGTTTCTAGTACCAAGCATGATTTCCCTGTTGTTGAGCAGATCTTAACCCAGTTGTAGAACTGTTGGTTACTGCAAAGTTATATGCACCACTACTGTACCCCTAAGGTCATCATGTCACGCTGGTTGTTGATATGGTTCATAGGAATCATAGAAGATTAGGACTTCTGGGTACTTTTGGAAGCTTTGTTGGTGACCTCTGGTACAATGGAAGCTACTCCTCTGGTAGTAGGCATTTAAGTCTGTGTCTCAAGTGCATGGTGTCTTAACGGATAGGAATTTGTCTTCTATGTTTGTGGGGCAGTCAAAGACAACAACAATAGTCTATAATATTGGGGAGTTTTTGTACAACCCTGATTACACTCAAAAGAGGGGTGACCATGACTGTTGTTGGGTTTTGTTAGATGTTCATAACCATTATCATCTCATATAAGAAAATTTTATTTAAGCTTTAAATGGATATTTAGATACATACTTAAATGTATTACAGAAACGTTTTAGGTAAATAGGCAATAGTATGATTCCTTATGACTTTTTCAGATTTATTTACCCTCCCTTGTCCTTCTGTTTTTATCTTCTTCTCTTCCCTCCCTAATTGAAGCTCCCCATTCAAATTTCTTTGATTAGTTACTTGAACACTGTTTTTTTTCTCTCTCTCTTCTTCCTACACACACGCACACGCACACACACACACACACACACACACACACACACACACATTCCAACAATGGTCACTTTTACTTTCCCAGTATGGCATATACTGACATCTGAACAAACTTCTTAACATCATCTTTTGGGAAGTAAGAATTTTTAACATGAGGTTTCTGTTAGTTTGTTTAGGGGTGGGCTCTATACAGACAGCAAGCACTCAAATAGTTAAAGTATGTTAATAAATACAAAGTAGTATGGCAGTCACTGAGAAACAAAAGAATTACTCTTTGAAGGATTATTCTCTCCTTCTGGTGGCATATAGCTTCTTAAAATTTTGATCAGAGCATGCATAGGGATAGAATTTTAAAAAGTAAAAGTAACAACTATATACTGCCAAAAACAATGCCAAGAACATGAAATAAAGACTTACTGGGAATGGTTATCAAGGAACAGTAAACACATGCCTGAACATGTTTCTCAAAAAGGTTGATTTGTGGATGTTACTAGGCCCTGCCTGCTTAAGTCACGTTTTGTGTACTCTGTAAATGATAATAACTTCAAATAATATTACTTTTCTGTCTTTTTAAATTTTCTCTGCTTCAGTCTGCTTTATTGTGGAAGACCTCAAGATTCCTTTCTCTCTTTCTGTCAAGAATTCATAATTTCTTAGCTTTTGTGGTATCTGTACCCCTCTCTTACTCAACAATCAACTCTTTCTATTTTGAGCATCATTTGACTTCTTTGCTGAGCTGCATGCTTTTTGAGTTCCAGGTATGCATATTATTTATTTATGCAGTGTTTGTCACAAGGTGCAGAGGACTGGAAATGGAAACTGGTCAGGTAAGTCAGAGACCCTAAAGAAGTAGTTTTTGAAATATCTGTACTGGAGGCCAAGAAATCCAGGAAAAAGTCCTGGTTCTCTTTTTTCTTGTTATATCCGTGCTCCTTTGCTTAGAAGTTATGCTATGACTAAAGCTAAAGAGAAGCACCTGGGTACTTCATGAATTTTGCCAATTCAATTGGGTTCACAATGACCCCATCCATGTCTCAAGCCCAGTTTCTGTGATAAATTAGTTAAGAGTCACCAAGACCAGCCCTTGACAGTACCCTTCCTAGAGCTAACCCCTGCTACACTGAGCTCTTTATTCTTTCTCCTCAACTCCTACTTTAGGATTTACAGTGCTCTTAGTTTCACTTTCTAAAACTAATGCTTTGTGGTCTATAAATTTCACTCTATCTCTTTAATAGTAAAGAGCCTGAGCACAGGTTTGGTGACTGACAAGTTTCCTGGAAATCTATCCTCCCATCCTAAGCTCATATGGGGTGGAAAGAAAGACCTTGACCAATCTCAAAGACATTATAAAATGTCTAATAGCAAATAGATGCAGGTATAAATGTTTAATAAATGAAAGAGAAACAATGAGCTGATGAATGAGATAATAGACAGGAGCCCTGAGTGATGGACTGATCCCCTGTCAACTCTGGGTTGCTTTTGAATGAAGGTTAGAGCCATTAGTGGTCATATTTCTATCTGAAATATGTTGGCTATTTTCTCTGTTCCATGTTTATTGGCATCCATCCTACATTGTCATCATTCTTACAGTTCCTTACCAAGCAAGTGATTTCAGCCCACTTTCCATTCAGCTTGGTAACAAGCATGAAATAGTGTTCTTTTTAGACCTGCTCCACTATAGTAGCAGAGACTTATAGGGATCATATACCTACCTAAAGTGAAGCAGTTATTAAATAATAGAAAAGGAATTTTAACCCAACTAAACCAAGCAACAAAGGTACACAGTTGTGGGATGAGAAGCATAACCGCAACTCTGTGAGGAGTGTCCATTATTTCATCTGAACTCTTAATCTTATCCTAATAGTATCGACATCTCATAATATCAAAGATAATCCAGGGTAGACAGTTTAGGTTTTGTCTACAATATAAATCTTTTGAGGAAAAAAAAATCTACCATTTTCTTTCAGCAGTTTGCAAATATATCTATGACTCTTAGCATCAAAAAACGTGGTGTTTCCAAAAATGATTCCTGTAGGCTGTTAATCTGTATTTCGTGTTCCAATGCTTCAAGATACGTGGGATTAAATACAGTTTGATCTGATTTTAAATGTATTGTGTAGGCCTTCTTTGATGTGCTAATGTATATGTAAAACTACAACTGAAGACAGATATTGTTGAGACATTGAAACCATGCACCTGGATTATTTTTCTCTAAATATCAAGATGAACATTTTAGAAATGCTCATTTAAGGACTTCTGCCACCAGAACTCCTGCAAAAATATCACTAATGTTATCTGAAGTGTTGTGTGAACAGACACATAAGCCTTACTGCAAAAAGACACTATTGAGAATCAACAACTTTGTCAAATAGAACTCAAACTACAGACAACCCTTTTGGACCATCATTTTAATTTTAGTTCTAGCTTTTAAAAAGCCTAGAGCAAATGTCACTTTCCCTGCTCTCCTACCTTCAGGGTTCAATGAAATGGACATCATAAAAACTAGTTTCCAAGAATTTTATGAGGAAAAAGTGATTAGTTATAAAACTATTAAAGGAAAGGCACACTTGTTTCTTTTGCCTAGAAAGGTCAGGTTTAGGGGCCAAAGGCATGATCACTCTGTGCTGGCTAGATTTATGTCCACTTGACACAAACTGTAGTCATCTGAGAGGAGGGAGCCCTCAGTTGAGAAAATGCCTTCATAAGACTGAGATATGAGTTAGTGATTGATGTGTAGGGCCCAGCCCACTGTGGGTGGTGCTAGCTCTGGGTTGGTCATACCAGGTTCTATAAGAAAGCGCTCTGAGCAAGCCGCAAGGAGCAAGTCAGTAAGCAGCATACCTCCATGGCCTTGGAATCAGATCCTACCTCCCTAAGTTCTTGCCCTGTTTCAATTCCTGTCCTGACATCCTTCAGTGATCGACTACAATGTGGAAGTACAAACCCAGTAAACTCTTTCCTCCCCAGTTTCATTTTTGGTCATGGTGTTTCATCACATGAATGGAAATTCTACTTGAGACACAGGCTTACTTATAGTCTGTTGCATTGATTAGGGAGAGTCATCCCCATTTTGGAAATCAGGAGAGTGTAGTTCAGAATGGACACCTAGGTTACTTAAGCTAACATATCTATAAGGAAAAGGAAGATAATTTCATATCTTATACATGACATTCTTTAACTAATTTCAAATTTAATAAACATTCTCATACTCCTTAAGTGGAAAGCATTATTATAAGTAGACTTATGTGATATTCAATACTAAATTTTTATCTAAAATTTTTATTTTATAAAAATTTTCTAAACTGTATTATTTCAACTTTTAATTTATAAATAAGATCATAAATAATACATACATATTATTCATTATTTTTGCATGCATGGTTATGTGAAATGTGTTTGCATGTGTACAAGTACATTCGCACATGTATGTACATGAGCCTGGAGGCCAGAGGTTGACAGAAGATGTGCTCTTCAATTGCTCTCCCTCTTACTCTCTGAGCAGTCTCTTGCTGAATCTGGAGTTGCCTGATTCAGCTAGGCTGGCTAGCCAGCAAATACAAGAGCTCCCATACTTTTACCCTTTCCAGCAAAGAGATTATGGGTTTATGTTTTTGCTTTTCATATGGTTGTGGAAGAATTCAAACTCAGGTTCTCATACTTGTGTGCTAGCACCTTGCTGAGTTAGCCCACATTGTTTTCTTAATTGTATTTTTTTCATTAAATTTGTTGATTTATTTCATGTTATTATGTGTATGAGTGCTTTTGACTGCATGCATGTATGTATGTATGTATGTATGTATGTATGTATGCCACATGTGTGCCTGGTATCATGGAGTCCAGAAGAGGGTATTACACCTTCTGGATCTGGATCTACAGATGGTTATGAGATTAGCATGTGGATACTAGAAAATAAGCCTGGGATCTCATGCTAGAGAAGGAAATACTCTTACTGTCGAAGTAAATTTTCCAGCCCTATGGAATAATTAAGTCAATCTGTTCAACATACCCAATTCTTAAAATAACATATTCATGGATAGGAGGACACTTGAAATTTGGAAAATATTTGAAAAGCTCCTTTGTACGGGTGTCAGGAATGCTAGGTTTTAAGCCATATTTGACCATTTGCTGTATTTGTGCCCTCTTGTTTTTTCTATCCTGTACTAGCCTGTCTAGAAATGTACTTCCTTCTATCTATTAGTCCAGACCCTGTCCTTCTTATCCTTTCATTTTGTCTCTTTTTAAAAAAGAGAACAATTATTAATACATGCCTCATATGTTTATTGAGCAGAAACTAAGTGCAAGTGACTGCTTTTTGATGGGCTTAAAAGAAGAGTGAACCATGAAGCAGCCTCTGCCTGTCTATGGCTCTGCTGCAAGCAGCTGGGCTCGGCTTTTGGGGCCACTGCTCTTTCCACCTTCATTTCTGGACACCGGGCTGCCACTTTCCTCACTTCCCACTTCTTCATCTGTGAATCATAAATGACCAGGCCAGGACGTGCTCAGACAGAAACAATACTTCCCTAGACTTCCACCTTTAAAGATCCACCATGTCTGAGAAGATAGCTGTATGCATTTCCAGATGTCATGTACTTGTGGCACATTCTGCTCAGCAGCAAGAGAGCAAGTTGTTCCTGATGTTAGCATTTTGCTCCACTGTTATATTTGAACAAAGTGGACTGGTGTAGGAGGTTCTTCTGTTTATGTGTTGCTTTCATTGGTTAATGAATGAAGAAACTGCTTTGGGCCTGATAGGGCAGAACTTAGGTATGCAGAGAAGACAGAACTGAATGCTGGGAAGAAGGGCAGAGTGAGAGACGTCATGGATCTTCTGCCTGAGACAGACACTGGTTAGAATTTTGCTGGTAAGCCACAGTCATGTGGCGGTACATAGATTAATAGAAATGGGTTAAATTAAGATGTAAGAATTAGCCAATAAGAAACCAGAGCTAATGGGCCAAACAGAGTTTTAATGAATATAGTTTCTGTGTGGTTATTTCGGTGTGAGCTAGCCAGGTGGCCAGGACAAACAAAGGGACCCTCTCATTGCAACAGTGGACCATAAATCTGAAAAACATATTGTCTAGATCATGTGAATACAAAGGGAGGAAAGTAGAATTTGAGACTTTAGCGCAAAATAAAATAGCCCTACAAAAAATGATGTGTTCATAACCAGTTGGTTCTGGCCTTCGATAGCCTCTATACTGTCCTCAGCAGTCCTTAGTCTTTATCAGTGATAAAGAGTGAATTTCACTCAGTTGATAAGCAATTATCTTTACAAAACAGTTCATTTCATCATGGTGAGCTCATTCACACAATCCCAGTGAAGTTTCCTATATTAAGCTGCAATAGGAATGTAACTTGTGGATAGAATTAAAAGTACATCTTTTCCTTCCTTTGGGCATCATCAGAAGTGGGCATTGCCAGCTGGCTACAGGCAACTGTCTGAGCTCACTCTCATCCTTTGTGGTATACACCATGTTGTATAAATGGAATTTAATATTTGGGTCTCTTTTTGTTTACTTTTCTGTGCTGACTCACAATTTAAGCAAATGATCTCTGATATCTCAGTGAAAAGTTCTGTACATTTTGAGTACAGCTTTAAAGCCTGGTAACAAATCTTTCTCCTTAAAATCAGGCATCTACATTGTTATAATTGGAGAAAAAATTCTGATCATTTGATGAATTGCCTTTAATATTTATTCTGACTTTAAAACTATTAATTAATTTTAAGATAATTTCATAGGTGTATGAAGAGTATTTTGAACATAGTCACCCCCATTGCCTGCCTTCTCTTGTCTCCTTCTTCCTCCTACTGAACAATTGCTTTTTGTAAGCAACCTTAGTTCTGAATGACTTGACTAAGCAGCTTATTTGAAATATTAAGGCATAATGTCTAGCAAATATCATTAGATAATGCATCTCATATTGTGTTTTCCAAATTTATTAATTCATATGAAATTTTATGAAGTTCTGTGGAATTGTCATTCTGGTTGACAAAGAAAGTGAAAAAGGAAAGAATAAACAGAAATAGAATTAAATTTTTACTGTTATAAAGATTGAATTACAGAATGCAGAATGTCCAGTGTAAACTCTTATCACTGTTAGTAGGTATTATTTAATAGCTCATATTTTCAGATTACAATATTTTCAATTTCAAGATCCTTCTTTGTTTTTCCATGAAACCTAGTAAATTGATGGGGTTTAATGGATTATATTTTAAATAGATTTCTCACCATAATGAATAAATAACTGTAAGTTTGATGAATAAAGTTAACTTTATTTGAATGAGTTAAAAATTGTTGTACATCTTAAATTTTGACTATAAGTGATTGAGACATTTCAAATTACTAGAATTTTGTTTCAATGGTTTATTTGTTACTAACACAAGAATTTATGATCTTATCTCATTAATTTATTCACTAATTCATTAATTTATTTATTGGATTACTCAAGGTGTATCTATTAGGTACCTTTTTTACATAAACTTCATTATAGCATATGCTTTTCCTATTCTGCTTAGACATTCCTTTCCTTATTCTGAGCTCTTACCTTAGTTCTTTAGCAGAACTTTAAATGATAAATGATGCTCAGAACTTCTCATACCTCCTTCATTCTTGATATAAAATAGAAATGATGATGATTCATGCCCTTGTTCCTTAGGGTGAGAGATGACGAATGAGTGATTATTTTGAGAGAAATGTTTTGATGACAGACAAGTAAAGAGGAGAATGATTTTACAGTAGATAATTTCATTTGAAAAAAAAAATGATTTCATGAAGCTTGGTGACACAGATGGCCACTCTGCCTTCACTGGGGTCTCATTTTTCTCCTGTCTTTGCATTTTGAGACATGTCTTAAATTTCTTTTTTACTGTGTGCAAGGATTTATCTCCTTTCCCCAACACTCTGTTTGTTTGTTTTATTCTTTTTTCAGGACAGGGTTTCTCTGTGAAACATCCTTGCCTGTCCTGAAACTAGCTCTTGTAGATCAGGCTGGCCTCAAACTCATAAAGTCTCTGTCTCCCGAGTGCTGGGATTAAAGGCTTGCGCCACCACTGACCGGCCTCCCCAGAACTTTTTACCTAGTCATCCCTACTGCAGCTTTTTTTCTTTGTCTTTCAGTAGTGACCAAAGTTAGTGACCACACTTACCCCTACACTTAAACATGAAAATCATGTTACAGCCCCTTGAGAATGATTTGACTTTTGCTTCCAGGCTATACTTATTTTAGAACAATTATTTCCTATGACTTTCCTCACATTGTCTCAGGTTAGACTGCACACATAGCATTCATTCCCTGTTCTCTATGCCTAAGGAGTTCCTTCTGCTCTTTTGATCATTCTAACCTCATGTTGGCATCTCTTGTTATTCTCACTGACTCTAAAATCTATTCATTCTTGATGACTAACCATCTCAATGTCTTCATTAGAATTTGCTTGATCTCCCAAATTAGAAAAAGTATCTCTCTGTGTTTAAACTCAAAATCTCTAACCACTTTTCCTTTGACTCTTATGTTACTTACAGATTTTGATGAAACAATCATTTGCATAGAATATAATAAAATTCTAACCAGTTGTAAAGATTTTATACCCATTTTTAGACTAACTTGTCTTTTGGTAAGGTAAATGTCTGATTTTATTAATTTTACTATGTGTTCACTTTACATGACAGACAGATAGTAAATGGAATACATAAGATACTCAGTGAATTAAGGAGTAAATGAGGCTTCTATAGAAGGCTGTTAAGTGTCACTGAAATCTATTTTCTTTGATCATATAGTTAGTGTCCTGCATAGAACAATTTCCTGATGAAATGTTCAGGTTAGAGATACTCTGCATACAACAAAGGATCTGAAATTAGCAACAATGAAAATCCCCTGAGCAATGACGGAAACCTCAATCACAAAGCTTCTTTAAGTTGACACATGCCCTCAAGCTAGCTGCAGCTTTTGTGGAATGTGGTTAGTCTTAGATGTTACCTTGAGTTACTGATATGATGAACTTATGTAGTTGCTATAGAAACTACTAGCAATCAGAAGGAGCAAATATACCAAGAGGGAGAAGGGAGAATGAAAGCAAAGTGTGTGACATTTCATATTAGCCTGAAAATTATTGCTGCCCCAGTGTTATGGCTCTGAGAGATAATTTTTGAATTAAGTACAACTCCTTGGAGATTCTTATTTTGCAAATGTTTCCATCAAAACAACCTCCAAATTATATTTGTAATTTATGTAAAGGCATCAGTTCAAGTCATCTAGTTATAATAATTGTAATGACATCTCACTCTAAAGGGTGTTGACATCACCACATGACTTTAATTTAAAAATAATGTATAGTGGGACGAGTGTGATAGACAGTTCAGTGGTTAAAAGCATTTGTTCTTTTTCCAGTGGACCCACAATTTAATTCTCAGAGCCCTTGTCAGGCATATCATAAGTGTTTATAGTCCAGCTCTATGAGAACCTACATTCATGTGGCATAAACACTCACAAACACACTTACACCCACACACCTCCCCACCCCCTACATAAAGAGAAAGAGAGAATACCTATTCCCATAAAAATAATTAAAATTCTTAAAAATATGAATGGGTAAATATTATTTCCATTTTTATTATGGAAAAAAAGGTTGAATGAAACTAGATAATTGAATTTAAAGGTTATTAATCAATAAATGACTTAACCAACATTCAAATGCATATCTTCTATATGCTATAAAATTTCTGTTTATACTATGTCATAATAACACATATATTAAGCTTTTCATCTGTTATTCATTTTATAAGAGAGTATCCATAATTCTACTAGAGTCAGTGAAACTGAGAAGTGACATCTTGGCTTGTAAACACCTGAAGTGACCATTCAAAGACCTCTTTAAATTTCAAGGAAAGCAGCTCCTAAAGGGCCAGAGCTCTCTACTGAAAGCTGTTATTTTGGAGTCCATGAGTTATTTGTAGCTTCTTTACTCTTCCATACATGGAATCCTTTGACTAAGGCCCCGATTTAAGGAACTGTCCTTGCAATAGATAGCAGAATAGAAATGCTCAGTAATTAACATCTTCAATTATTGAAGCAATTGCATAAGTAGCTCCACCAACTCTCTCAGCATTTTTGTATGTGTTATCTGAATGAAGTTGTAAACTTTCAGCATAACGGTTAGCTTAGTTCAGCTTGTACTGACAGCCCTTTCCTTCTCTTCATATCACTCCTCTGTTTTGTTGTCACCTTTGGATATTATACAGAAAACCTCCTGCTCAAATTCTTGTCTTCATCTGCTTTGGGAGATCCTGCTAAAAGACAATAATATTTGAAATTAAAATTGTGGCCAAGTTCTATCACTTTATCTATTCATTCAGCAGTGTATCAAACCAGGCATGGTAACACATACCTATAATACAAGCTTTGAAGCTGAAGCAGAAGAACTTGGGCTTGAAATAGTACAACCTAGATTGTAAGAGTGTATTTAGCAGAAAGAAATCCAGTAATAATATGAAACAAGTTATGGGTTAAGTATTTCAGTCTCACATAAAATGCTGCAAGGCTTTTACCTTGAGAACAGTTTTACAGCAAACCTTTGAGAATATAAAATAGAACTGTTCTCAATTTATGACAGAAGAATTTGAGACTTGGATATAAGTTTTAGAAAAAGCACGTTGTGTAATTTTAACAAACTTCAAGGATGAACTACTCAGTACCTGGGGTCTTGTTCTGCTTGGACTCCAGGTCAGACAATGGACAAGAAGATTTTGAATCCAAGGAAGTTACTTCTCAAAGGGAGGTTTCTGTAAGTCAAGAAGCAACTGTTTTTAAAGGATTCACTCAATGCTTCTTAAATTCTCCATCATCCTGGTTGCTAACCTTTTCAGGGATTCAGAAACAGCACTTAGTATGAGTGTCAGTTTGCATGTGCAATCTATGCTGAATGATGTGGGAGTCCCTTGGTATGCTATGATTACCGTTAATGAATAAAGAAACTGCTTTGGACCTATATAGCAGGACAGAACTTAGGTAGGCAGGGAAAACTAAACTGAATGCTTGAAGAAAGAAAGATGGAGTCAGAGAGAAGTTATGTAGCCTCATTGGAGCCTGATGGAACCTTTAGCCAGTAAGCCATAGCCACGTGGTGATACACAAATTAATAAAAATGGGTTAAATTAATATGTAAGTGTCAGCCAATAAGAAGATAGAGCTAATGGGCCAAGCAGTGATTTAAATAATACAGTTTCTGTGCGTTTATTTTTTTGGGTCTGGGAGGCTGGGGAACAAACAAGTGGCCTCCTTTCAACAAATTGGCATGCCAACATGGTGAACTAAATCCACATAAAACCTGAGGCAACTTGGAAAGGAATTCTAGACACTCAAAACAAAGTTTAGCCGCATTTATTTTCCTGAATGGGCTTTACCTTCAGGTGGCATGCTGTGGCTTCTTTAAGAAAGGTTTTCCTGATTCGGGGTAGCAGAAAAAAAGCATCAGTTTTGAAATGCCAACTTTCTGGGCCATGCTGCCAGCATGAACTCTGACTCTTTCTGGAGGTCCAGCTATGGAGCATTGAATGGGGTTTGTGGGTCTGGGTGCTTGTATGCCTGCTTGGGAAAGTAGCTGAGATCATGTCTGCAGCTCAGCCATCCCTGCCTGGGCAGGCAGTGGGATCACGACTGCCTGGAGTACATAGGAAGGAGAGCATGGCAGATTCCTGCCACCATACACAGAGATATTTCCAGGCTGCACAATGTTCTGCATGGCTTATCTAGCTATTACTCAGAAAAGAAAGGTTTATTGTGCATGTTCATTCTCAGAGTTCAAATGCAGGAACACGGCTCCTACCTGGTGGTCCCAGAGTTGGCAATAATGGTAACTGCACCATTTTAAAAGGGGAGAGAGGTGGAGCCAGCATCCAGAGACAGTGCCACTAAGCTGCTTACCATTTTAAAAGCTCTTCAAGACAGTAAAGAATTACAGATACACACTAGGACAGATTCAGACATAAAAGACCTCTAAATGAGTCACAGTGCTAGATAAATGTACGTAGGCTTGGGAGAGAGGAAAAAAAAAGAGTACAGAGAGTCATAAAAGAAGTTTTTAAATGACTTTTTAAAAAAATAAAACAAAGTCCTTAAAGATACCAAGTACAGACAATCATAGATTAAAGGAGTAAAGATAATAAAGTAAATATTAAACTTGTAGAAAAAGTAATAAAGTAAAAACAAGCCACATAAAAATGGAAAATTCACAGAGAGTCTGGGTTATGTATATTATTATGTTATCTTTGAATTTTTTGACTGCAGAGAGACATTTGATTATGGAGACTGCTAAGATAAGCCAACGTATATATTAAAAGGTATCTTGAATTCAAAATTTGAGTCTAAGGATATAATACTTTTGAAAGGAGTTTTTTTTTTGTTTCCAAAAAGGATGAGAACCTGTGGATTACTTCCACACTAATATGGTTTGATAAACCAAGACAACCTGAAAGGTTGCCATGAACACCCCCCAAAAATTACTTTGTCCAACTGCTGACTGAGATGAACCTAGCACACAAGATGCACCATGAAAGACCTGATTAACAGCACTCCCAATCAGCAGGAAGTAGTCTAGAGAACTATCCCATATTCCCAAATATTGTTTATGAATGTTTCTTTATATTTAAAAGGGGATATGCTATAGAGATTTACATTGGCATGGATTCTGGTTTGTTGATACAAATTTAAGCTCAATTTTGTTCTATATATAATTCTATCTTGATTAATGGATTGTGAATATGTAGCTCATTTAAAAGTCTAATGTATAATTAAGAAATATAAGTTAATAGATAATCGTCTACCATAGTCAAGCTTGTAGTCATGTTAGTTAGATTTTCTTGATATATTTCAGATGGATAGGCATTCTTCAAATCTTTCAAAGACTACATGTTATGCCATTTAAAATGTTTTAATAACTTAGGACTTTTCATAACAATGAGACACATCTGCTCCTGGCAGCACCAATTACTTCAAGAAGATAATGGGCATGGGCATTGAAGAGTTTTCTTATGGAGTTTGCTAGCCATTTGGGCAAAAAACTGCTCTTGTTTGAACTGCTTAACTGGACATGCAGGACCCACAGAGAAATGACTGCTGAACTTGCCCAAAGGTGAGAAAAGACCTTCAAGGTTCCTGCTTCATGAAAAAGTCTGCTAAAAATTCTGTAAGACACAGAAAAAAGTGATGGGCAAACTGCCAATATAGGAGGAACTGTCTTTAAATTCCCTACTTCATGGAAAAGTCTGCTGGATACTGTAGACTAAAGAAGGATGCCCCAACAGCACAGAAGAACTTTGGGTAACTGTTCAGGCAGTGAGATGTCTCTGTCAAATTTAGAGTTTTTGAAAGTTGCTTACAATACACTTCCTGTTTACTTAGGTAATATTATGTCCTTCTGGAGTCTTTGATGGAGTTGAAGAATAGTTATATTTATTTAGTTTCCCTTAGTTATGATCAAAGATAAAGTAGATATAAATACTATAACTGTAATTCTTGCTTGATAACTGTTTTATGTAGTTTTACTATCTTAAAGATAAAACCCTTTTTATTTAAACAGAGAAGGGAAGGTGATGTGGGAGTCCACTCTTTATGCTATGGTTACCATTAATGAATAAGGAAACTGCTTTGGTCCTATAGCATGGCAGAACAGAGGTAGGCAAGGAAATATATATATTTGTGTGTGTGTGTGTGTGTGTGTGTGTGTGTGTACACACACATATATATCAGAGACTTCACAAAATTTATAGTTTGCTGTGATGTACTTGCAAAGCAAAGGCTTGCATTTCTGTTTCAGACAGTTTGAGGTATCCCATTCCAGAGACATTATTAAATCCTTGAGACCAAGACAAGATTGGCAAAATTGTACTAAAGAAAATCCTTTGCCCATTGTTTGGGCTTTGTCCAGTGACTATGATGTGCTGAGTATATTCAGTTAATTTTGATTGCCATTCTTGGACTTGTGGAGAGGTGCTTCTCTGGGCTTGTACGTGAGTATATGTTGCTTGTAAAGAACAGAGTTCAGTCTCTCCAGCATGAATCACATATCACCAAATATTGTTTCTTGCCAAATTTTCTTTATAAACAGAATGATTTATCAACAGCCAGAACCAAAAGTCCTAACCTAATGATCTCACTGTACTTTCCAACTTTTATTTCCAAGATGGAGTCTTCCAAGTCTTTACCTGAAGAGTAAAGTATTTTATCCCAAGACACAAATTTTAAGTTGTAATTCAGCTTAGAAATCTTAGCATAACTTCACTACATGGAAGCTGTATTATTGGACAAGACACTTAATAATTCAAGCCATATTTTCTCCATGTTTAAATTCCTGAGTCAAGACTTTCAAAGGATCCTACATGGTATGACGAATAGACAACTATGGCAGAGAAAAAGCTTGAATGTTTCCTGACATTTTGTCAGAATCCTATTTTCCTATCATGCTTCCTTTCCTCCTCTGAACTCCTGCCAGAAGAGAGACAGATCATCTCATTTTATCTATTATTCTACTGTGCAGGTGGACTGAATTTTATAATGTAAAAGACAGAGAAAAGGAATGTTTGGTAATATTTCTTTAATTTACCCTCCTGAGTGGAATCACAAGTCAGAGCTGAGTTTTCAGAACAGCTTCAGATACAAAGGGCTGGGGCGAATCATTTTTATTCCTTCAGAAGTCTGAGGAACACAAAGAATGCAAACTCTGGTGCCCAAGGCATGTTTTGGTGTGTGGCAGTGCAGCATTTCTGATGACTGAACCATTTAGAGTCATGTCTAGTAAAGGGATAAAGGGCATAAAAGAATTAAGCAGTTGCTCCAGCTTCTTTTTCAAGATCTATTTCCTTTCCTTTTATAACTCTCTGCGGCAGAGCACCCCTTTATCAGGTAGAATACATAGTAGTATGTTGATGGTTAGTCTTGGTTGTCAGTTAACATGCATGGTAATGGAGAATCCCAATTGAAGAACTACCTCATCAGAGTGGCCTATGCATATGTCTGTCAGGTATTTCCTTGATGGCTAATTGATATGAGAAGGCCAAGCCCACCATGGGTAATATCATCCCTATGCAAGTTACCCGGCGTTTCACAAGAAAGGTGTGGGGGGCCACGGATGTGAGTCCTGTTTCACCTTGACTAAATGTCATAGAGTTTGAACTTATTTATATTCTTTCAAAGTTGTTGACAATGGGTAAGGCTACAAACAAGATATCCTGACCTAGGGTATGGTTTCTTGGTGTTGTGGACATTAAAATGGCCCATAGAGGTGAATCTGTTCCACCCTGGCCAAAGGTCAGAAAATTAAAGCCTATTCCTGTTCCTTCAATTTAAAACAGGAAGTTTGATACACAGAGTGGCTGCCTACAAAATAAGCTGTATTTGTTGCATATCCTGCCCAAAACAAAGGAATGCTTAACTCAGGAAACAGTGGTATTATAGCTCAAGTATTGAATCAAGTAATTGTTCTGGTTGTCCTTTGTGTTATATTAAAGCCGTCTTTTGCCTTCTTCCCCGCTTTTTGGATTCGGGTATTTAAGCATATGGAAAATAAATGCGGGCAGATTCATTATTCAGTATTCCCTGAGTTGCCCTCCCAGTACAATCCTTTATCTCTATTTCTTTTGTATCTCTATCTTTTTGGCCAAATATTTCTAATTCACACACACACACCCTCCAGGAATGTATGAACCCATCATGGCTGGACTACAATATAGAGGTCACCCTAGTGTGTGACTTACAACATAAAGGTAGCTGAAAGTGTGTCTGGAAAAAATATCAGTGTGCATTGTTTCTCAATAGTTTCTACTTCAAGTCCCTGACTTAAGTTTCTTTCTTGGTTTCCCTAGATGTTAGAGTATAATCTATAAAATAAAATAATCTTTATCTTCCCAAGTTGCTCATGGTATTTATCATAAGAAGAGAAAAGTAACTCAAACATATACCTTAATTCTGGTCCCATTTTTCCCTTTTCTCTTAGGAATTTTATCAACAGAGACCTGTAGGTATGCATCTTTATTTACAGTTTATTTCCAATCTGTTTAAAATAGACAAATGCCGTATTATGGTCTTTTTTCATCAATGCTTCTCTCATTCAGAAACACCATAATTCCCTAAATGGAATTTTGAATGAGATGCTGTACACTGGCCATGGGGACAGAAGACATATGCATATATGGAACCAAGCCTCTTCTCTCAAGCAATTTGTCTTCGCTGTAGCTTGAAATTGCCTTTTGAAGCTGAGTAACAGTCTTAATTCATATGCAAACTGATAGTGTAGGGGGACTGAATAGCTTAATAGTCAGCTGGAGAAGAGTTTTATTTTATAAAAGTAAAATAAGGAGGAGAAATGAGGTGATCTCGATACTGGGCACTTGTGCCAAGAAGGGAGTTGCTTAGTCAAGATGTGGAACACATGAGTATCTTCTTAATTGAGTACTACACAGCAGAAAAAAATAATGACATTTTTAAATTTGCAGACAAATGGATGGATCTAAAATACATCATATTGAGTGAGGTAACCAAGACTCAGAAAGACAAACATCATATGTAGTCACTCATATGTGATTTTTAAGAATAAAGCAAAGAAAACCAGCCTACAATTCACAATCTCAGAGAACCTAGACAAAAATGAGGACCCTAAGAGAGGCATACATATATCTAATCTCCATGGGAAGTAGAAAAAGACAAGATCTCCCAAGTAAACTGGGAACATGAGGATCATGGGAGAGAATTGAGGGGATAGGATAGGAATGAGGGGAGCAGAGAAAAAGGTATAGCTCAATAAAATGAATTAAAAAATGACTAAACTTAAAATCATTAAAATAGTAACCCCTTTCCTCTATTCTGAGGACTTCCTATTCTCGTCACTATTTTACTGTCAGTTCACAGTTCATTCACAGACAAGGATTGGATAGAAATTAGAGATATTAAATAATATCTCACTGCTCATACTTAGTAATTAATAAGTAGTGGAGGAATAATTGCGTTATTCAAGTAAAAGACAATTTTATTATCTATATTTTGTTTTTTGGGGTGGAGCTACACTATGCAGCTTAGGCTGACTCTGAAGTCATGATTTGGCCTGCACCTATACAGTTCTGTGATGACTGGACTGAGCCAATGTCATGTCTAGATCAACAGTTACACTCCTCTAGATGATGAGCCCTTAATTCACTATTCCTAAATAAAGTTTCTGGGTATTTCTACCTCTGCTTTAAAAATCCCATAATTCCTAATTCATTTATCCATTCAATATATTATTATTAAGTGCTTACTATAATCTGGCACTATACACACTGTGTCTATCACACCATCTCTTCTATGACAAAACCTATGAAGATGTCATAAGAGATGCCATTAACTCCCTCTATATTTGTAAGAAAATTAGTGCAACTCAAATATATAGCACTTAATTCAACTGCTCATGTCCACATCTCTAAAACAGTTGAACAGAAAGGTGGAACTTAAGCTTTATGGATTGTCAGATGTCTTTTAGCTCTAAAGTTCTTTTTTTTTTTTTTTTTTTGACTGAAGAGCTCAACTCTTAGTGATGCCCAATAATACTGCAAGTTTGTTCAGGATAAAAGGACATGGGCTTTCATTTGTAGAATGAAAAAAGTTAGTTGCCTTATTTTATAGGTCTGAAGTTCTGCTCACTTTCACTCCAGAGCATCTCTATGGGCTAGAAAAGAAGCCTATGACTCTCATATCTCCACTGGGCAACTGAGGGAAAATAGCATATTTGACAAATCTCGGCTGAGGATTTTCACACGCTTTCTTTCACATTAAGTGAGGGAGTACGAAGGAAGTGTTAGGGACCGGAGCTCTGACAGTAGTCTACCGGGAGTGAGGCTTGGCTTCTTCCTTTAATGATCCCAGAAAATTTTTTCAAGCTCGTTTTTCCTATGTAAAATTCTAGTAGTATTATTTAGAGGGAGGTGATGGCAATGAGAAGCAGGGACATGGACCAGAAAAATGGAGGCTGTGATTGGACTAGAGAGGATAATACAAGAGAGGTGGATAATTGTTACTGAAGGGTGATTGACTGGGGAGATGGTTAGTTAGTAAAATGCTTGCTCTCTGCAAGCATAAAGATCTATGTAAAAGCCAGGCAAGGAAATCAATATCTGTAATCCCAGTACTGGGGCATTGAAGGAGAGGGCAGGAGGAATCCCATAGCTCTCTGACTAGCCAACCAGGTGAGTTCTGGGTTCAATGAGAAGCACTTCCTTAAAAAAAAATAAGCTATGGGGTGATTTTTGTGAAGATAATCTATGTTGATTTCTAGCCTCTCATACACACACACACACATACACACACACACACACACAAATGTACTCACATATACACTATGCACATATACACAATATTATGACATATGTGGACATCTCTAAGTATATAAGTGCAAATGACATAGAGTGACCCTTGATGCCAACTTTAAAAATAATTAAGGAAAGATTACTTGTAAAACATTTGGAGTGAATCTGGGATGAGAAGAAGCAACTGGCAGCTCAGGGTTCTTACTTTATCAAGCAAGAAATCAATTGTTGAACCAGTCTTCAATTCACAGACCTGTGGATCAACATTTAGGTTAGGGCACTGCTGTGGATGCCCAGGCAGATGCAAGAGAGCTGAAAATTTTGAGAAAAAGTCTGAAAAATAGCTAAGGCTATGGCCTCTAATTATAGCTCATAGGAAGCATGAAAGTGTGAGTCTGTTGTGGAAGAGAGTATTCTTTTTGTTTTGCTGTCTGTTTACTCAAGCAGTTCAGTATTCCCTCTTTGTCCTGTTCCTTTTCCTCCCTGCATGCATTTTTCCTTTTTTTTCTTTTTCCAACCACTAATATTTTTTATACCTTACATTATATTCTTCTGTTAATGAAATAAACAGCCTGGGTATAGGAAGGAGTAGAGTCCAGTGTGTGTGTGTGGGGGGGGGGGAGGGGATATGTGGCTGAGAAGCGGGAGGCAAAGGAAGAGTCTGTTTTGGCCTCTTTCCTTTTAATTTTAAGCCAAACTTCTCTCAGGGCTGGGGAAAGGCCAAATGGGCCTGTGACTTATGGATCAAGGAGGGAAGAAAACGCATTGGCATAAAGGCAAGGTACACTGCATCCAAATGAGCTGGAGTCTCAATGCTGGAGGCCTGGAAGGGGATGCCAAGCTCTCCCAACCGAGCTCCTATGCAGGCTCAGACTTTGACAACAGGAATGGAAAGCACCAGACTTTGCTCGATCACTAGCCACAGGCGACTTTGCGCTATCACCCTTCTATTCTGTGAGGGTAGAAGATGAGGTCCCTGGTCAGATGTGGGTGGGAATTGTGGTTTGTCCAGTGAAGAAGTAGTTCAGGCTCCTAGAGAAATCTCAGCGGGCCCCATTGGGTGGTATTTTGGAACTCTAAAGCTTTGCCTCTCATACTGATTTTCATAGAAAATCTCATCTAAATACAAATCTTGCTACTAACCAACACACATGTTTAAACTTCCACTAAAAGAAGCATTGCTTTTGTTAATTGGGAAAAGATTTCTAATAGGACAGTGATGCCCATTGGCACAACGAGAGCAATGATGATCTGTGCCAGGAAAGGCATATAGCTTCACAGGCACCCACACACATATGTCCACACACATGTACATATGTACTCAGGCAAACATGTATAATCTCTCATCACTAAATTCCATATGAAACAAGCTGCAAACGCCCGTTGATGCCAAGAACTTAAACATTCTCCATAATACTGAGTAAAAGACAGAAAGAACTCTGCAATAATTTGGGTAAGTGGCCTAGCTACCCTGCCTCACTCAGCATTGTATCACCGTGACATAATTTAGCTTACAAAGAGGAGGTGATGATCTGGCTCACTCATGCGGAGGTTCCAGCCCCTGATTTGTCAACCTCTTTTCTTTTCATCTCTAGTAGAGTTTCATGGAAATGAAAGGAAGAATAGTTTTTGATACAACAAACTACTTATATCATGAGCCAGGGAGCAAGAGAAGAGATAAATTTGATGGCCTAGCATCTGAAAACTCCCTTGCAGGGACACTTTTGAGTGACCTAGCAGTCTCCATGAAACCCCGTCTTTCATGGATTTCACTCTTTACACCAGTGCCCACCTTAGGGACCAAGCCTTTAAATCATAAACCTTTGGGAACATCCAAGCTATTTTATATCTCTCCTTACATGCTTCCATCAATAGGTATCTACTGTGATAGCTATCTCTAAGTTGACCAGCTAGGACTCCTCAGGTCATTCACAGAAGATGAAGAAATCTGTATGTTGTCATTTGTAGCCAAGAATCTTTTATTCAAAACTGCTCTACATATCTATGTATTTCTGGACCATTTGGATGCACTCATTTTGTAAATATATTTAATTTAAAAATGAATGTTTGTCTGTAAAGGTTAGGTGGTGGGGAGCAATTTGTCCAATCCACCCGACCCTCAGCTCTGACTATGACTGTCTTTTTCTAACTTTGTGAGCATTTTATAGGTTTCTGGCTTTGAAGAGATTTCAGGGGTTTTGTTTTGTTTTTATCTTTTCACTATTCCTCAAGTCAGTATATGGGACTATCCAACAAAGAGTGGAAAATAAAATCCCCTCTTTCCCTGTCTTAGAATACTGGTAATGCAGGACAGGGTATTTTACTTTATTTTTCTAAAGAAAGAAATTAAAAAGGGACTCAGACTTAACCTCCAGCATTTGAGTTCCTTCTCTTTTCTCTACTATCAATAGAAACACCATTCTACACTGACATAAAGGCTATTAATATTTGTGATCTTATTTCAGGATCATAGAAGATCACAAACATGTCATACCTCAAGTATCAAGGCATTGGACAATGGATAACTATTAAAGCAAATTTAACAACACTTAAAGTCATTCATGTCTGTGCAATGTATTTCTTTACACACTATGGTCCAGCATTGAGATTTAGAAGAAAGATGAGCAAGACTGATACTCAGGTACAGGTCACCAGCAGACACATTTCCAGAAGTGACATTTACAGGTGACAGGATCTTCATCCATTTCTTCCACTGTTTCTTCCCTGGTGTGCTTTGCAATGAGTGATTACCATGTGACCCTCTCTCGATCAAGACAACTGTGTCTGAGGAATACATACCACTTCTAGACTGAAGCAGGTAAGACTTTATTGGAAGCAGCGTAGTTACCAAATCAAGGCTAGAGCTCAGCCTCCAAAGAAAATAGAGAACATGGAACTCCCTAAAACAAGAACTATACTGTTGCTTCATTATTTCATATAGATTCAAGTCCTGATTTGTTGGCACAGCACAGTCCAGATCACTCAGCTTGAGTAATCATTGGAAAGTTTTCCTGAGCCTTATAGTGGGTGTTTAGTAGGTATGCTCAACCTCAAAAAATTTTTATGCAAAAGGAAAAAAGAATGAGGAGGAAAATTTGGACAGATGTGTTCTTTGGAGTTATGTAGAACTATTGAGTCCTCGGGGCCGTTCATCATCTCCTGGTTCCATCCTTACCACATATCTAAGTTCATTTGCATGCAGAGACAAAAAAGGAGCTTAATAGAGAAATGCCATATCCTTAATTCTCAGGCAGACTGAACAGATGCCATAAAGAGTGATAGACGGCTACAAACTTGGTGTGGCATCTGGAATTGAAAATGTAGCAGCAGATATTCTCTGTGGAGACTTCCTGTCCCTATCCAGGCTTCAGGTCCCAGGCCTATTCTGTTGCCCAGCAGAAGCTTCACTTGCGTGAGAATTACATACTTCTTCATTTTCTACTCAGACCTATGGATGGTATCTGGCTGTTTTCTTTCCTTTTTGCCCCCTATCTTCAGGAAGATTTATCAGGCTGTCATTAATGATTCTTGACTGACTTTTCTGCATGTGTTATTCCTACCACAGTCCTCACTATTGTGTGTGTGTGTGTGTGTGTGTGTGTGTGTGTGTGTGTGTGTGATTGTGTGTGTGTGTGAGAGACCTCCTATTTTTAACAGGGAGTCCAGTCAGATGCATAAAATATACAACTTGGAAGGAACAAAGAACTCATAAATGATGGTTCAATAGTCTTGCCCTGTACTTCTAGCTGTATAACCCACAGCTAACCTCACTGTATGTATAACATCCCTAGAAGCTAATAATACCATGTACAGGTGGCTGTGGTACTCTGTGAACTGGTTATGACACATACAAGTAACTCAACAGCAACCTCTTCCAAGACTCACAAAAAATCTTGCTATTCCATTTAATGGGTGAATTATGACTCAGGAATGTGAAATGATACCTTAAGTCACATTCTGATGGAGCCAGGGTGTCACATGCTATATTTTGCAGGGCTGAGTGGTAATGATGGCAACTCTATAGCTGCAAAGACTGAAATATTGTGCTTAGCCACTTAAAGAAATTGCTCATTTGTCTCAAATTAAATGAAAGAATATAGCATTACTGGCATTGGCAGAAAGGGAACATTCTGATAACAGGAGACTTTCCAGTCAAAGTCTCACCTTAGCAAAATAAAGTTTGTGGTAGAAAGAAAATATCTTTCTTTCTTTTCTTTTTCTTCCTTTCTTTCATAGTTAAACTTGCTTTTGGTTTCTTGAAGCTATCAAGAAACGTTGCAATTAATGGACATTAATTCAGCTCCCTGTGTGTAACGGCGTAAACGAATGCAGACAGATTGTATATATATATATATATATATATATATATATATATATATATAGCTTTAATGTAGAGATTGACTTACAGAACCACCGTTCCCGCGGAGACCAGGAAAGCAGAAGCAGCTGCTGGGAGCAAGCTCGCCAAATTTATAGGCAAACATTAGCCCAAGGTGAACACGCCCCTTAAGGGGCGTGACTTATCCCTACATCTCACCTTTTAGTCTAAATAAGACAGAACTAAACCAAATACAACTATATACAATAATAACAAATAATAAATATAACAAACAATATTGAGAACAAAAGTTTTGCTAAACATTCTATCTCAAGGAGTCTAAATAATGTAGAGAGTAACTACAATTATATAATCTTCAACTCTGTCAAAGATCTGAGAAGGGAATAAATATTACTTAACAAACGAGATATATCCAAAATGTGCAACAATTGACAGAGACAATTGACTACCTGGGCAATCACCCAAAGTCTCGTTTGCAATGTTGAGTCAACCAACTTTGGCTAAGGCCTAACATAACTGACATGCCATTATTAAAGGCAAGGAACTTTTCAAAACTATCTTACCCTGTCTTGGCAGGATATGACAGTCCTGTTTTATCCATTGATGCATGCTCTGTATCTCTGTCAGTGGTCGAGGTACGGGCATTTCTTTGCCCAAAGGCCAGTTCTGCCAAATAGAAAGGCTCCAGGTGGAGTGTCTTTGGTGCTCAGCATTCTCTTGGGAATAGAGTGGTGTTGCCAGGAGCAAATGTGTCTCATTATCACGAAACTCTGAATTAGATTAAAGGCCATTTTCTACAGCTCTTTGAAGAGGTTGAAGATTATCTATCTATACTGAGTATAATCTCTATCTAGAGAACCTGATGAGTCTAATTATAAATGACAAACTTAGATGACTATTTATCTATATAATTCTCAATATCTATCTAACTTAAAGACTAAGACAATAAACAACTGTGTAACAAATGAGGATAATGACCTCCAAATATAAACACTGTACAAATATACATTGCAATATGGTAAATATATATCAATACACAAACATTATATAAGTATCTTAATCAGAGGTAGAAATGTACACTGCAATATGGTAAATATATACAATAAATATTTATCAATACAATATATGTCAATACATAAAAAATGTTTTAAACAGAGATAGAAACATGCATGCATACAATAGTCAATATAATTTAACTTTGTATCAATATACAAGAATGGATACCAATATATTTGTCTAAAAGCAGTAACTCACAATTATAAAATTATTATCCCATCATTTTCCCTCTTTTTTTTTTTTCAAAATGATCCCTGAGCTTATAAAATTCCTCCCCCAAACTCCCAACCCCTAAATGATGTCCCTAAACCCAGGGGTAAACTTTACTGGGAGAGGGGACGTCATCCTCTAGAATTACTTCCAGTTGTCATGGGGGCGACGTTCTTTCTGGGGGATCCTGTGAAAGTAAAATGATGGTTAAATTTCAAGATCAATGTCTTTTAAAATTGCAAATAGTCTCTGAGTATTTTGTGGAGGTCTGGCCAGAATGTTGTACAAGATGTGCACCATTTCAGCTAACCAAGTTGGGATCGTCTTGTGCAGCTGGTATCCAAAACAGGTCTTGTAGTAGCGCTATCAGTACCATGACGTCATATCAACCAGGTAGAGTTGTTGTTGTGGGGCCCCATCTTCTTCCTGGAAACTTCAAATGTCACTTCAGGAAAAACTCATTGTTCATTGTGAAAAACTTAAACATTAATCATATAGACCTACAAATATATATATTCAATGAAAGGCATGATAGATATATTCAATGAAAATTATGATAGATATGGAGAAAAGCAAAGATGTTTTCTAAACTCATATTTCTTTCTGTCCCATATCATGGCTCTTGACATGAGACAGAAACTCCAGAAACTCTGGGTTTTTCTCTTATTAACAGGCTTGGAATTGGAGAGGGACTGAGCCAGAGTCCAACTTCAAAACCAGCTGGGGGCTCACCAAGGCCAGCTGGACTGTGACTGAAAAAGCAGGGAATCAAACCGGACGCTCTGAATATGGCGGACAATGAGGGCTGCTAAGAAGCCAAGGACAATGGCACTGGGTTTTGATCCTACTACATGTTCTGGCTTTGTGGGAGCCTAGCCAGTTTGGATGTTCACCTTCCTAGACCAGGATGGAGGGGGGAGGACTTTGGACTTTCCACAGGGCAGGGAACCCTGACTGCTCTTCAGACTTGAGAGGGAGAGGGAGAGGAGTGGGGGGACAGGGAGAGGAGTAGGGGGAGGGGAGAGGAGTGGGAGGCTGGGAGGAGGCGGAAATTTTTTTTTCTCAATAAAAAAAATTAAATAAAAAAACAAAAAAAACAGCTCTACGTATTTATAAAGAAATGTTTAATAAGACATATATATATATATATATATATATATATATATATAAAATTAATACTTACAAAAATGTGACCAACCATCAGTAATTAAATATTCAGGGTCCCTTAATTTCTTTGAAGATGAGTATTTTCCTATGGAGATAAGAAAAGAACCCTGCCCCCAACCTATCTGTATTTCTTACCATCAGTATGCTCACCATCCTTGTGAATGAATTGCTATTTATCTTTTCCAAGTTGCTTCTCTTCTTCAAACCGAACCTTTATTAATTTTGATGGTATCCACAATTTTTCCTCACCTGTGGAGATAAGAGCAAAACCCCTTCCCCAACACAGCACATCTCCTGGCTTCCATTGTGAGGTCAGCACATCCTTGAAATAAACTGGTTGATTTAGTTCAGCAGATTTTTCCATTATCCAATGTCTTTCTGCAGCCGTTGTTCCCTTCTCATTAGCGCTGAGAAAATTCAAGGTTAACAAAGCATTATGTAACCTATTTCTGGGGGTGTTTTCCAACCCTTTCTGTTTGTTCAACATATCCTTTATAGTTTGATTTGATCTTTCTATGACTGCTTGACCTGTAGGATTGTATGTTATACTTGTAACATGCTTGATATCAAAAAACCGTTTCATTTTCCTAGAGACATAACAGGACCATTATCTGTCTTTATTTGTGTAGGTATACCCATGATAGCCATGACTTCTAATAAATGAGTGATTACTGAATCAGCTTTTTCTGAACTTAAAGCAGTTGCCCACTGAAAGCCTGAATAAGTGTCAATGGTGTGATGAACATATTTTAATTTGCCAAATTCTGCAAAGTGGAACACATCCATCTGCCAGATTTCATTCCTTTGGGTGCCCTTTGGATTAGCCCCTGCAGGCAGTGGCATTTGGTTATAGAAAGAGCAAGTAGTGCATTTCTTTACAATCTCCTTAGGTTGTTGCCATGTAATTGAAAACTCTTTCTACAAACCTTTGCTATTAACATGATGTTTTTTATGAAATTCAGAGGCTTGTAGCACACTACCAATCAATAATTGATCAGTTTCTGCATTTCCTTGTGCTAGAGGACCTGGCATATTTTTTTATATTATTTTATTTCTTCAAAAAGTCTGTTCAAGGTATCCATGTTTGAATCGGATAACAAAATGTCGTCCGTGTAATGGTATACTATAGATTTGGGAAATTTCTTGTGTATTATTTGCAATGGTTGGTTCACAAAATATTGGCACAGGGAGGGGCTATTTAACATACCCTGGGGGAGGACAGTCCAGTGGTACCTCCTTGAAGGTTGAGAATTGTTATAAGTAGGCACTGTGAAGGCAAATTTTTCTCTATCTTCTTTTTGCAAAGGTATAGTGAAAAAACAATCTTTTAAATCAATAACTATGAGAGGCCATCCTTTTGGTAATAAAGAGGGCAAAGGAATTCCAGATTGCAGAGGGCCCATAGGTTGAATAACCTTGTTGATGGCCCTGAGATCTGTCACCATTCTCCATTTACCTGATTTTTTCTTAACCACAAATACAGGAGAATTCCAAGGGCTGGTAGATTCTTCTATATGTCCAGCATCTAATTGTTCTTGTACCAGCTGTTCTAAAGCCTGTAACTTTTCCTCAGCTAAAGGCCATTGCTTTGTCCATATTGGTTTCTCAGTCAACCATATTAGAGGCAAGGCTGTTGGTATCTCTGAAGGGACATCAATTGCTTGTTCTTGTACAGCCTGAATGGCTGGTTTTCACCGTTTGTAATATATTTTAATATTATTCTCAGAAATATAGGTTCTAGAAGTAGCAGGAATGTTAATTTTGTTATTCCATTGTTGTAATAGGTCACGACCCCATAAATTCATTGTGATATTGGCTACATATGGCCTTAATTTTCCTATTTTTCCCTCTGGCCCTATACATTCAACCCATCTCGTGCTCTGCCTTACTCGAGATAGGGTTCCAATTCCCAGGAGCTGAACATTTACAATCTGAAGAGGCCAATACAGATGCCAAGATTCTGGGGTAATGATACTTACATCAGCACCTGTGTCTAGCAGGCCAGTAATAAAAATGCCATTTACACACACTCTCAGTTTAGGTCTTTGAGCATTTATAGAAGTTTACCAAAACACACGTAACTTATCTTTCTGATCATTATTGCTTGTAACAGTAGGCAATGGGCTTCCTAATTGTCCTGATGAGGCACGTTCTCTGCAGAAACTGGAAATGACTGAACCATGTTTGCCATGGGGGCCTGTGAGGCCCCCCTCTCATGTTTCCCGACTGTATCAGGTTGCCTTGTCTATCTCTTGTAGACCTGCATTCATTCGTCCAATGTCTGCCTTTTCCACATCTTCTACATAAACCTGAAGGCTGAGTCCTCCTATTCCTGTTATTTCTAAAAGATGCATTATTATTATTATTATTTCGGAAAGATGCATTATTATTATTATTATTTCTTAAAATCCGTTGTCTACAATTCCTTTTCATATGACCCATTTTGCCACAATTAAAACATTTGGTATTCTGGTGTCTCCTTTTAACATTGGAAATTGCTTCTTCTACCCATGCTTCAGTGCCATAATCAAATGTATCAGCATTGAGTGTGTGCAAGACCCATTCTTCCAGGGCGCTGATCTGAGCTTTAAAGGGCCCCAAATCCTTTTGCATTCCACATTTGAATATTCATAAGCCAAAGACTCAATCATTATACGTCTTGCTTCTGGGTCAGATATACCTATTTGTACAGCCTTAGTTAATCTTTGTAAAAAGTCACTAAAGGGTTCTTTCTGACCCTGTTTAACTCTGACAAATGATTCCATTCTCTGTCCTGGGTCTTGTACCCTGTCCCAAGCCCTTAAGGCTGCTATAGTACACATGGAGAGTGTGTTTTCATCCAAATTAGCTTGTTCCTGAGGGTCGGAAAAGAGCCCTTCACCTAGAATTTTATCTAGGGAAATGTCAATTCCCTTCACTTTTTCCTGCTGTTCTAAGAGTCTAGCCTCTTGCCTGAATAAGCATTTCCATTTCAATTGCGGTCCACTCTCAAGTACCGCAGAGCTCAGCTGGAGCCAGTCCGAGGGGGTTGCTCTGCTTGTCGTGGCCCAAGTTCTTAGCATCTCTTTAACAAAAGAGGCTTGCATCCCAAAAGTCATGACAACCTGTTTTATTTCCTTGAGGTTATTCATACGGACAGGCTCCCATGTGTTCTCCTTGATGATCCTAGGGTTTTTGGAACCAATCACCTTCTCTGTTGTTATTACGGGAAAGGCAGGTAGAGCTGTAGGTAGAGCTTTGTGGAAATTGTCCCGGAGAGATTTACCCACAGATGTAGTTAAAATTTGCCTGTCTACCCTTTGCTCTTCTTCATCAGAATTTAGAAATTCCTCAATCTTTTCAATTCTATTCACCATTGCCTTCTGCAATGTCTGAATCTCCTGTCCAGAATTATGGTTCAAAGCCTTCATTGAGGATTCTAAAGTATGAAGTTTGTCCATTAGAGATAACATCTCATCTTTGGACACAATTTTTATGGCATAAACCATGCCTTCTTGTATTGACAATCTTTCCGTCAATCTGTCATAAGCTTTAGACAAAATCCGATTGTCACATTCAGCAGTTTTGCTTCTCTCAGTTAATGTTTCATTTCCTACAGAAAGGGACTGAAGCTTACTATCCAAATCAGCTGTTCCCTCTTCCATAGTAATGAATTTCTCCTTAACATCAGCCTGGAGAACTTCAAACTGATTCTTGAGAAGATTGTTGTAATTCTCAATTGTTTTTAAGCGTTCAATCTGTGCCTTAAGAATCCTGGATTCATCTCATAAATTCTTTATCATATTTCTATTATCAAACCATTTAGTGCCAATGAAAACCATGAATCCCAGAAGGATCCATAGATGTGGTGTGATAGACACCCCTTGTAAAATCTCCCACATGGTACAATTAAAAAAACTGTTAAATTCTTGAACAGTAACGTGTTCAGACATTTTATTTATTAAAGAAAAATTTTTTACCTGCAATGATCGGTTCCTGCCAGTGGTGGTCTCTGTGTTTTTGGAGCCTGTCCTGGAACTAGCTCTTGTAGACCAGGGTGGCCTCGAACTCACAGAGATCCGCCTGTCTCTGCCTCCCGAGTGCTGGGATTAAAGGCATGTACCACCACCGCCTGGCCGGCCTTGAACTCACAGAGATCTGCCTGCCTCTGCCTCCCAAGTGCTGGGATTAAATGTGTGCGCCACCATGGCCCAGCCATGTCACTTTGTATCAGACCAAATCTGCCACTGTGGCGGCTTTTGTTGCAAAACCACAGGTACTTGAGTTTCTGCTAATTCAGGCAGTGGGGTTCCGCTGCAAACTTAGCCAAGGCAGGCAGAATGGGCCTGTGTGGCCTAGTGTGTCTCGGACTCAGCACTGAGGCCTGAGTCACGAACTAAAAAACAGCACCCAGGAGGGTGCTGTGTTAGCTAGCAGGTTACCCGCTTGAGTTGGGGGCAAAATAGCCCCACGTTGGGCGCCAAAATGTAATGGCGTAAACGAATGCAGACAGATTGTAAAACTATATATCTATATATATATAGCTTTAATGTAGAGATAGACTTACAGAACCACCGTTCTCGCGGAGACCAGGAAAGCAGAAGCAGTTGCTGGGAGCACGCTCGCCAAATTTATAGGCAAACATTAGCCGAGGTGAACACGCCCCCTTAGGGGCGGGACTTATCCCTACACCTGTGTCTGTGGATGGGCTGGAGGGTGGCTTTATTTTGTGAGTTGATTGTTTTTCCTTGAGGAAAATGGCAATAGGAGTGTTACAAACAACTTCAGGAGCTATTGCAGTCCAACTGTACTCCAGACGGAATAGTACCCCATTGACTCTAGGAGGCCCGAAGGATTGTGTTTACATGATACAAATGACTAGACCATTCTGAGAAGTCACGAAGGATTGTGTTTACATGATACAAATGACTAGACCATTCTGAGGAGTCACGCTGTGCACTATACAGTGTTGGAAGAGGCTGTAAATTCCAGAACACTGTGCATTTCTTTCCTTGCTAACCACAAACAGTCTGATGCTTTACTACAAAGAACAAAACATTCTATTTTGATTAAATTGGAACTGTTCTTTGTACCACAGAGTCTCATAGAGGATTTTACTGCCTCTGCCTTTAATGTCTGCTTAATAAAAATCACACATTTAATTATTTAAAACAGCCAAGAACCAATAAGGGATTTGCTGACCCAGAGCTTAAGGCTTAAAAATCCAATTTGCCTTTCTTCATTGCTATCAGACCAAGCCCAGATAGAGGGTGCTGTAAATGAATGATGTTTTTTAGAGTGCTTTTGAAGAGTCAGGAGCCTTGCTTCACAGACATTCATCCACAGGTGAATAAAATGAATTTCATTCCTGATGTTATCACAAGTGTCATTTCCCCGAGTTTTCAGATCTCATCCATCTCCAGATTCATTACCTCTTTGAATTGTTAGTGTGGTAATGTATTGAGTTTTGGAAATTTCCAATGTGAGATTTATCCTTGGGCATACTGTGGATTAACCCATCTTCAGCTGCTGCACTAGCCTGGAAAGGCTTGCTGGAGAGGGAGCTAACTCATAAGGATATCTAGATTCTTGAAACAAACACACACTCCCTTCAAAACGCAATAATGTAATTGGTGGGGAAAAAAACTATCTAGTCAGACTTTCCCAAGCAGAGACTGAGAAATATGGAAAACCTCATTTTTTTGGAACTGATTTTTTTTTTTTGAGACAGGGTTTCTCTGTAGCTTTGGAGCCTGTCCTGGAACTAGCTCTTGTAGACCAGGCTGGACTCAAACTCATAGAGATCTGCCTGCCTCTGCCTCCAGAGTCCTGGGATTAAAAGCGTGCCTGTGCCACCACCATTGGGCTGGAATTAAATTTTTAATGCACACATTGGAACACACAAGTCTTTGTGCATGCTGATTACCTGTAATTTCCTTCAATATTATTTTTATGATTAAAACACTTTTTTTAATTTTCCTGAAATATAAACATTTTGCTATATGTAATTCTAAGGTGACTTTTTCTAAATTGGCACTTACCAGATTATTTCCCCTAATGTTAAAGGAATATTTATCTTGCCTGAATGACACCCCTAGTGATAGCTTAATGAACCTCTTCCTAAAGTATTAGCTGATGGAAATGATGCTTCATGGTATGTTATTTCAAAATGCTGAATTGTGATTTTTGTCCCTTAGAATTATCAGTAAGTTTCTGTCTCGAAAAACCAAAAAAAAAAAAGAATTATCAGTAAGTTCAGTTATTATGATATCCAAATAAATGCTAACCTATCTTCAGCCTATACTAAGGTAGTAATACTTCCTAGGAATTTGCATTCTTTGCCAGGTAATAGAGTTAACATGATGCCTGCCCAGGCAAAGCAGAATGCAGTGTAACCAGGCTTATTAATTACATTGCTATCATATATTCTGTTAAATTATTGTTTTTTTATTTTTACTTGTAGCCTATAATTACTTATGACTTTACTACCAGGACGTAGTGCGGGAGAATTGTCTGTATTCTGTCAATCATGTTTTAAATAAACGCCGATTGGGCAGGCAGGAAGTATAGACTGGAAACCAGACAGGAAGTAGAAATGATACAATGAGATACAGGAGAATTCTGGGAAGGAGGAAGTTGATTCCTCCCACTCCTGTGCAGACCCCTGAGGAAGCAGGATGTGACCTGCCAACTGAAAAAGGTATGGAGCCATATGGCAAAAATAGATCAGAATAATGGTTTAATATAAGCTACAAGAGCAAATAAGTAGTCTGAGCTAATGGACCAATCAGCTTTATAACTTATAGAGATCTCTGTGTAATTTTCTTTGGGGCTTGCTGGCTGTGGGGTATCGGGCAGGACAGAAACCCCCAACTAGCCAGCCTCCATGTTACACATGTCTTACCCTGGAGTCAAATAACACACAATATGTTCTACTTTAAAAGAATCCCTTTTGAAAATTCCACTTGGCTTTTCTGGTAGCCATTATTTGTGTATTCATTTGCTGTATTTAATTGGCTAATTCTATATAAGTAATTAGCATAATGTATTTCCCAGGCCATTGGCAGCAGCAACACACCAGGGAACTTGCTAGAAATGAAGATTATCCAGTTCTAGTTCAGATCTGCTCTATCTAATGTTCCTATGTCTTATTTCTACTAACTGGCTAAAAACATCAATTTTGGGATAATTAAAACATCTAATTTAATTTATTTCTTCTCTTATCCTTTTTGAATATACATATATATATAATAAAATAAACATTGACATATATGTTGAAATACACATTATAAGGCATGCATGCATTAAACTTTGTATATAGTGGTTATTTGATAGTTTCTGTTATCTCATTCCAATGACACTGGTTCCAGAAGCATCACATTGTGCTTCTTTTCCTCTTGACTTTTGGTCCAGTAGTTGTTGTACAATAAGTAACTGACTGTCTACCAAATCTTTTTTTAAGACCACAGACTCAATTTTGTCTCTGAAATATTTCTAAGTATACCTCTGTAATATTTTTCACTATAAGCTACATAATTCTCAGTAAGGACCAACTCAGCTTCCCACTTCTAGAATTTCTGGTGGGAATTCTTCAGAATATTTTCTTCTAGAATTATCTCACCCATCAGAAACGACTAAGGCACTGGAGGCAGGTTGTTTCATTTAGTATTCTGTTGCTGCGACGAAACATCAGGCCCAAAAGCTGCTTGAGGAAGAAACTTAATCTTAAGCTTCCACATCATTGAAGAAAGTCAAGGAAGGAACTCAAGGCAGGAAACTAGGGGCAGGAATGTTATTGTCTTAGAGAGAGAAAACAGCGAGCTGAGTGAGATAAGCTATCACCCCAAACTACCATGAACTGTAATAAGAAGGCTGTTCATTTCCCAGCTGCCCAGACTCCAGAAATAATCACACAGAAACTATATTATTTGCAATACTCTTGGCCAATACTTAAGTGTATTGCCAGGTAGTTCTTACATTTAGAATTAACCCACCTCCACTATTTTATATTTTACCAAGAGGCTCGTGGCCTACCAGCAAGGTTTCAGCTGGCAGCTCCTGTCTTTTTCCTCTGGCAGCTACATGACTTTTTACTGGCTCTGCCTACTATCTCTTTCTCTCTCTCTATATATATATATATATCTTCCAGTCTGGCTAAATTCTGTTAAGCCATTAGCTGAAAGCAGCTTCTTTATTAACCAATAAAAACAACATTATATACAGAAGGACTTCCCACACCAATGAACCAAGAAGTCAAGTTGTGGAAAAACAAACCCTGAAAAGCTGCTCAGAGTCTCGGGGGGACTTTTGAATGGTCTCATGGATTTGTAGGAATTGACAAAAACAAACAAACAAACAAACAAAAACCCAAATCCAGAAACTTAAAGTGAGTGCCTGAATAAATGAGTCAAAATCTAAGACAACAAGACTAGTCAGGAAAATCAGGCATGGACCCAAACCATCTTTCTTTGAAACAGTCCCAACTTATGTAAAAAGTCAAATAGAAAGAGTTAGTGAGGTGGTTGGGGAACAAATTAGAGATTTGGGCCATGTTACAGGACTGTTTATACAAATATGGAAACTCAGCCGGGCGGTGGTGGTGCACGCCTTTAATCCCAGCACTTGGGAGGCAGAGGCAGGTGGATCTTTGTGAGTTCGAGACCAGCCTAGTCTACAAGAGCTAGTTCCAGGACAGGCTCCAAAACCACAGAGAAACCCTGTCTCGAAAAACAAAACAAAACAAAACAAATATGGAAACTCACTGCTTACCCAATAGAGGGGGGACTGATACCTAAGCTTTCTGTGAGAGTGTATCTGGGCATTGTGTTAATAACCCATATTTGTTGTGTAACAATTCAGAAGAAACACCCCTATGGAGTAGATTTTTTGCTTGCAATCTGCTTTTATAAGAAAGGCAGAGTGTGCTCACAATCAATGTTCCCACTGGTAATCAGAAGCTATTCTGCAGTTGGAATTCAGAGATTAAAGAGAACAGACCAGGAGCCTGGGGGGAGAGCGCAGTTGGAAAAGTGCCCGTTTTTCAGACTTAAGGATCTGGGTTCAATCCCATTTCCCATGAAAAACTGCCATACACGGTGACATGCACTTGTCATCCCAGTGTTTGAGTGGCAGAGACAAGAGGATCTCCACTACTGTCCTGCCAGTCTAGCACACTAGCTGAGTTCCAGAATCTGAGGCCACTAATGAGAGACCCTATCTCAAATAAAGAATAGAAAAGAAAGGTCTACAAAAGAAGATATCTAGGATTATCCTCTGCTCTGACCTCCACATAGAACCCTCACCAAACACCATACACACACATACATGAACATGCATAGTCACACAAACACACATGCACACCCATACACACACACAGAGATTCTAATTCTTAACAAAAATTGGTAACAAATTCATTAAAATGATTTTTCTGAAAGATACCACTGGATAAAGTATAACCTACCCAAGCTTAATCTATGGGTTGTACTCTGAGTTTATCTCAAAGTGGACTTTGTCATTCATACTTATACTCATGTGTCATGAATGTTCCTTAGAATTGTGCTTTCTCTAAAGCTTGAATAAAATGTAATAATTCTCACTTTTAGTGACAATGTCTCATCTGTGAGCAGGGCCATGGTAGAAATGCAATACATATTAGGTGTTGGAAAGAAGGCGATCTAAAGTCAAGTGACTTAGATAAGAGGCCAGAAACAATTACCCATTAGGTTTTTAGTGGCCACAGACCACGAAGAGGTAATTGAACTAAACCAGATATAAAATAGGGATGTAGTCCTCTTACATGCTGCTAGAATTTTATTGGCTTGAATCTGTGCATTAAGAAATTTGTCAACTGGTATCTGGGCATGGTTTCCTCATCCCTTGTTTAATTTGCCTCTGAGAAGGAAAAAATATCCACCAATTCCCACGAATCCCTCTATCACTGCTTCTTTCTGCCCTGAGGCAGGCATACAACTGATGCTAATAAAAGCTCATTGCCTTGGGCTATAGAGTGTGTTTGTGTTATCATTCTCCTGTCCTGGCCCCCACACTCCTAATGTCTTCTCTCACAAGCAGAAAATACACAGTTTAGGAAACTTTGTTTAAAAACAAACAGCAGTCTCTAGTTCTCTCTGTTTTGCTCAGTCTGAAGACCTTGAATTTTGAAAGAGATATGACCAGTCCACAGGAGAACTTGGGATATGTGGTGGCCATCTGATGGAGGAAGGTCATTGGTTAAAAAATAAAGAAACTGCTTGGCCCTCCTAGGTTAAAACATAGGTGGGTAGAGTAAACAGAACAGAATGCTGTGAGGTAAGACGCCTCAGACAGAGGCCATGCTCCCCTCTCCCAGGCAGACGCGATTCAGCTCCGACCCAGGATGGATGTAGGCTAGAATCTTCCTGGTAAGTGCACCTTGGGGTGCTATACACATTATTAGAAATGGGCTAGTCCAGGTGCAAGAGTTAGCCGAGAAGAGGCTAGATATAATGGGCCAAGCAGTGTTTAAAAGAATACAGTTTGTGTGTTGTTATTTCGGGGCATAAGCTAGCCAGCGACCAGGAGCTGGGGCGGCAGGAATGCAACCCGGCTAGCCGTGCAGGAGCCGGGCGGGATGAAAAGCAGGCCTGCAGCTCCCACAATAGCCATCTTCTTATGTATTTAAAATAATTGTAAGGTCGGGCGATGGTGGCGCACGCCTTTAATCCTAGCACTCGGGAGGCAGAGACAGGTGGATCTCTGTGAGTTCGAGACCAGCCTGGTCTACAGAGCTAGTTCCAGGACAGGCTCCAAAGCCACAGAGAAACCCTGTCTCAAAAAAACCAAAATAAATAAATAAATAAATAAATAAATAAATAAATAATTGTATTCAGTGATATTATCCCCATCAGCTCCTTTTTCCTGGGGTGTAGTGTGGAGCTGCAGTGCCGCTTCCCTCTGCCTGGCTCCCACACGGCTAGCTTTACACCCGAAATAATTACATGGAAACTGTATTCTTTTAAACACTGCTTGGCCCATTAGCACTAGCCTTTTACTGGCTAAATCTCATATCTTGAATAACCCACTTCTAAGAATCTGTATAGCACCATGAGCTGGTGGCTTACCAGGGAGATTCTTAACCTGCTTCAGTCTCAGAGAGGAGAGGCATGGCATCTGTCTGACTCGGCTTCTTTCTCCCAGCATTCTGTTCTGTCTACTCCGCCTACCTAATTTTCTGTCCTATTAAAAAGCCAAGGCAGTCTCTTTATTTAACCAATGAAATCAACACAAAACAAAAGACTCTCCCACATCACTGGGGTGTATATTAGATGAGAGCTGGGGGTGGGCTCTTGTTATAGCTGTTGGGTGTTGATATCATTTGACACAACAGCAGGATTATCAGCCTTTGTCCATCATCTACACACTGGCTACTGTCAATAGGAAAGATATATTTGTCTAGGAGTTTAAGTTTTGGAGTGAATCATTACCATCGCCACAGACTGCTAAAGTATCCTTACTGTATCTCCCACTAGAAGCAAATCAGTACCAATCATGGATCTGAGAAAGCTAGTATTGATTTGCCTGCAGCAGAGGCTCCCATTTTTTGTACATGAGTCAATGGGATTGATACATTTTCTGAGGTATTTACTTTTGACCTTGCGAATTTTAAGGCCAATAACTTGCTTGCCTTTCAACTGTTCAGTCAGATACACAAATGATAAGGCATTCTCCACAAGGATTGGATGCTCAGTCCTTACCCGGATAAAATTTACTAAATATGTCTGGGCAGAGCAGAGCATAGATCAAGAATCTGGGTCACTGTTACCCAGTGTGGAAGAATAAACAGTGGTATTTTATACACTTGTTAGGTCTCAAACCTGATAAAAATGACTGAGGTACCAATAAACATATCATAGTGGACTGTGGCTGCCAGATTTTCCCTGCATCCCTCAGTCCCTACCTGTTCTAGGCTGGCATACCCTGCTCTCTTCTCTAACTTCTCTAGCCAATGGGCTACCCTTCCCAACTTCCCTTCCCTATATAACCCGATCATGTTGGTTGCCACGTCTTTTTCATCTAGCTTTGACCCTCCTGGCCTCTTCATCTGGCTTTCCCCTCTTTCTTTTCTTATTTTCTAATATGTCCCAGCCCAGTCTGGTCATGTCCACTCTGGAGTCTCCCAGATGTCCCTGACCCTGGCTTTGTTCTCCCCTTTGTTTAAAACAAACTTTCTCCTCCACCATACTTAGGAACAGTTATGTCCTTTCCTTTTTATTTAGTTCTATTGTTCAGTAATATACTGAAAATCTTATAAAGTTAGCAATTTTCTAATTTGCAGAGAATATCTGAAGTTACAAAGTTCTACTCATTATCTTAAGCTTTCCTCCCATACACTTTATCCCTATATGCCTTATATGGTTACAAGTACTTACCAGTGGCATAACAACTGAGCCAGTGGGCATCTGTTTAATGGGAAACCTAGGAAATTGCTGCTTTCATTTGACAGCTTATGTTCTGAATAATTATTTATGATTTTAAGCATTCATGTTATTATATCATCTTAGGTTTATTTGAGGCTTATTCCTGATCTATAAACTGAAGTTTAAGAGAAATTAGAGGAAGATGATAATTTTCCTTCAGAGCCAAGCAATACAAGCCTTCCTTCAGGGAAAAAAAAAGTTGTGGTCTCAGTGATGAATTGACGGAGAAGACTTTGAAAATTAGAGAAGAGGTTGAGCAAGAGGAACCAAAGATAAAATTTAAAACTTCATTTACTGCCTATGGAAGTCTATTCAAACTAAAAAGCTGAAATAAAATATTTGTTGGAGAAAATAAAAAGATGAGATATGTGATTAATTATTTTATATATCATTGCTTGAATTTACATATTGTTCTTGCTATGTGGCTGAGATTTTGCTTCCTGACAGCAGATATATTTAAATCATTAATACCATAAGGGAGATAGTTTGGCTATGTGACCAAAACACCAAAATGTTCTTCATTAATATGAAAGACAGATTTTTATCCAGGCTGTTAGCCTGTGTTCCTCTTGTCTCTGGGGCCATTTTAGCTGGCATCAAGCCCAAAATCAACTTTTTTAGCCAGTATTTCCAGCATGCTGGGACAAATTGTGCTTTCAGGTTAGGAAGATGTGGTAGTTTGAAAGAGAATGGCTAGCAAAGGGAGTGGCACTATTAGGAGATATGACTTTGTTGGAGTGGCTATGGGTTTGTTGGGGAATGTGTGTCACTGTGGGGTGGGCTTTGAGGTCTCTTATGCACAAGTTTGCTCAGCATGTCAAAGTTTTCTTTCTATTGCCTGTGGATCAAGATGTAGAGCTCTCCAGCTATCTCTACCTGCAGGCCACCAGGTCCTGCCATGATGATAATGGACTAAACTTTCCTTTATAAGAGTTGCCATAAGCTGAGTAGTGGCAGTGCATGCCTTTAATCCCAGAACCTGGGTAGAAGAGACAGGTGAATCTCTGTGAGTTTGAGGTCAGCCTGGTCTACAGAATGAGTTTCTGTATAGGTTCCAAAGCTACAGAGAAATCCTGTCTCAAAAAAACAAAAAACAAAACAACAACAAAAAGAGTTGCCAGGATTGTTATGACTCTTCACAGCAACAGAAACACTAACTAAGGCAGACATTGATGCTAGGAGTATTGCTGTGATAGGTCTGGTCATTCTTTTGTTTGGAGTAATTTGGGCTTTGGTACTTGGATCAGGATAGTAGGGAAATGCTTTAAATGTGGCTTAGTGGACCATACTAGTGTGAGCATGGGAAGCAGTGGTGCTGAGGATGATTTGAACTGGGAGGGCTTAGCTCAAGGGGTTTCAGTTTTAGTATGCAGCCTGAGATCATTCTTGTGATATTTTGGTAAACAATGTGGCTGCTGTTTTTCTTTTGTCCTAAAAGTTTGCCTGAGGCTAAATTGATGAGATTTGGACTAATTCCACTGACAGAAGAAATCTCAAAACAGCCACTCTCTTGTGTGGTTATTAGGGTTAACTCTAATGAAGATTTATAATGAAAAAGAGCAAACTGAGCAAGTAAAAGCACAAAATGTACAATTTGAGAATAAAAGGGACTCCAAAAAGTTGAAAGGAGGTGAATGCTGTGTTCAAGGAGATAAGCAGATGAAGAAATGGAATAAAAAGAATGGTGACCTTAGGACAAAACCCCACCCAGCTAAGCCTCCAATTTGTGAAAAGGAATTTAAGAACAGTTTAGGTTCATATGTGATGATGGTGTACGTGGAGTCTGCTCATTTGTTTCCAGGCCACCAGACCCAAATAATCACACAAAAACTAGATTAATTAAAACACTGTTTGGCTGATGTCTCAGGCATATTTATAGCCATTTCTTACACCTTAAGTTAATTTATTTCTATTATTTTATATTTTACGATGAGACTTATGGTTTGTTACCTCTTGCTTCTTGGGCACCTACATGGTGTCTGCATCCTTTGGCAGCTACATGGTGTCCTTCTGATTCCATCCACTCTGTCTCTCTCTATCTCTGTTCTGATTTCCCACCTGGCTTTACACTGTTAAGCCATTGGCCCAAGCAGCTTTATTCATCACCCAATATAAGCAGCGCATATACAGAAGGACACTCATTTAACTCCATTACTCAGGAGTGATAGCCTGGTGGATCTCTGAATCTGAGGCCAGCAAGGTCTATATATCAAGATTCAGGACATTCCAGTTAGGCAGTGAAAGAAACCATCAAAAACATAAAGTTGGTGATGATGTAATTGAAGGAAGGGGGCATGTTCTAGCTGCAGAAAACAGCAGAACTTGGTAGCTTTGGACACATGGGCCTGGCTTTAGAATCAAAATATAAGAAAGGGATTATGGAATCTTTCTCAATGACTAAGGAAATCAATTGAGGCCAGGCATGTATCGGTGGTGTCCCAGAATGGAGGCCTAGAGAAGCCATTGTGCCAAGCTGTGAAGGTGAATCCTGAATTGCCCTGGGTACCCTAAAATGCTGGAGATTCAAGAACTATGGAATATATACAAAGAAGCACAGCTAACAGGGAGTGGAATCAGCCCAAGAGAAAGAGGTATGATGCAGTCAACAAAGCTGAAAGGAGTTAGAGAGTTGCCGAATGCTTTGTTATAAAATGTGGATAGAGATACAGATTTTTGCTGAGCTGGTTTCAGACTTGCTTTGGTCCAGTATTTCCTCACTATGCTTACTTTCCTATCTTTTTGAATGGCAATATATACTCTGGGTCGTATATATTAGAAATATTTGATATGCATTTTGATTTTGATTTTACAGGGGATTACAGTTAAGGGAGTAGATGAATCTCAGAAGAGATTTGAACTTCAGGATTTCAATTAAGTTTGAGATGACTATAGACTATACGGACTTTTGAACTTGAATTGAATATATTTATGCATTATTATATGGCTGCAGGCTTAATACAGTCCCAGAAGTGGCATTTTCTGTATGAAAATGGCCCCCATAGGGAGTGGTACTATTAGGAGGTGTGGCTTTGTTTGAACAGGTATGGCCTTGTTGGAGGACGTGAGTCACTGTGGGGGTGGACTTTGAGGTCTCCTATGCTCAAACTATGCTCAGTATGACATAAAGTTCACTTCATGTTACCTGTGCATCAAGATGTAGAGCTTTGTCTCCAACACCATGTCTGCCTGTATATGGCCATGTCCCATTATGATGATAATAGATAAAACTTCTGAAACTATAAGCCAGCCTCAATTAAAATTTTCCTTTATAAGAATTTCTAAGGTTATGATGTCCCTTCACAGCAACAGAAACCCTAGCTAAGACACAGGATATAGATAAGAGCCCTTGATGGTGGTGTATTTTACCTGTTAGTATCTCAGGGATCCTTACAAATTCTTCATTAGTCACAAATAATTCTCTGTGTCATCGAAAACAAGTACCAGCTCTAATTCATTCTTTGAATATGTTGGTGAAGCCTCCATATGCTTCTCGGCTAGCTTCTGCCCAGCCAACCGTTAGTAGAGTTGATTTCTTCCACTGTGTCATGATAGAAAAGGTGAACTTTTTGTAGAACTTTCTGGCAATAGCCAAAGAGTTGTACCTGTGAGTAGGTTGGGGGAGCGAGTGTATACCTGCATACTCTACACTTTTACATGAACTTCTATTTTGCAGCTGTGACTTAGATAGGATGCATGTGATTATTTGAGAGTGGCAGAGGGACAGGAAAACTCCCCTTACAATAAGCTTATATGTTTGACCTGGATTAGGATGAAAAGCACTCAAATCCTTCTCCAGTGCCATGTCTATCTACTGCCTCTCATGCAGGTGATGGACAAACGCTCTAAACTGTAAGCAAGTTTTTACTGAAATGCTTTCTTTTATAGGAGTTATTTTGATCATGGTGTCTCTTCACAGTAATAAAACAGTAGCTAAGGGAGTTAATCACTAGATTATGCATTTTTCAAATATTAACTAATCTAGTATAATTTTTAACCTTTTATATTAAATTTATGAATGGGGAAACTGAGAATTAGGGTAAGGCGCATTCTGGAGAATACAGTACTATTGTGGGACATCAAGTTGAGGAAGATTACCTCTAAATCCCCTTTCACTTTTTATTCAGTCTCTGATTGCAACCATTCCAGAAGGAATGAAACTATCTTAAAGCGACACCTCTGACCCAACCTTTGGCTGTCAGTTTCTAAGAAGGTCAAGACTTCCCAGGAATTTCATGCTGGTAGAAGAAAAAGACTAAAGCCTGGTACCAGCCAGAAGAACTTGTCTCCAAGGAAGAGATTTAAACAGTTATGGCAGTGCACTGTACCATCTTACAGAAGTGACTAGATCCTAGATGATGATAGACAGAACCTTACCTTGACTGAGAAAGCGCAGTTGTATGTGCCCTTTGCCCTCAGTTTAAACCTGTGCTCACTTCAGAACTCCTGGAGATAGACCTGGTGGGTCACTGGACCTCTTTGTTCCTTTTCACAATGTGATCATACTCAATGAAACGTTTTTCTTCTCATCATTATTTGTTTGTTTCATTGGGTTATTGAGAGAGAGAGAGAGAGAGAGAGAGAGAGAGAAAGACAGAGAGAGAGAGAGAAGTCAAGTCTAGTTTATCAGAGGTGTCAGAGCCCAGACTCTGACCTTAACAGTTCCAACAACACATATTTAATGGCTATTTCCAGAAAATGCATTTACCTGCCCATGCTCTGAACTACTTGGAAATATCTTCCTGAAATTAGAAATGATTGTAAAATCCTTTCATTATCTCATCATTGACAAAACTGCTACCCATGACTAGAGGCTGCATCCAAACCAATGCATGCTTTCTGTAAAGGGTGCATCATGCTATACACTGCCATGGACCGGCTCAGGAGAGCCACTCAGATTTTCGGCGAATGACAGACAGACACAACACACAAGAAAGTGGTTGGAATCTGCTGCGATTTTACTGAATTCATGTTTTCATTATATAGTATTCAAACAAAGAACAAATCAGAAGGTCATGTATCATTGGTTGACACAGTATGAAAGCTTCTTTTAGTCACATCAGCGATATTTAAGAAAAGCATATTGTCAGGGACAGGTGTTAGACATAAAACATCCTTAGAAGAGGGACTCTTGTCCTTGGGAATGTAAACCTCAGGCAAGTGGTTTCATCTTATGAATAGAAAGTCTCTGTCTCATTATTGCTATCATGGCCCTTCCTTTTTCTAACCCTTTCTTTATCTTATCTAGTGACCAAATATGTTTAATCAGTTCTCTGTACCTGCTGAAATATACATTTTTGTACCTTCTAATGCAGCAGACACCATGGGAGTTGAGAACTAGCAAGCCTATCCATAAAGTTCAAAGTATAATATGACAGTCTTTGTCCATCAACATCAATCCATCTATTCCCTTGCTCATCATATGACAAAGGTTCTGCTATAGTCTTATACATTCCCTTACTGTGCTTCCCTATCCCAGAGCTGTTCCCTAAAATATAATCCTTGTCTTGTAGATACATAGAATATAATTATTAAAAGAGATTGTGCAAAGTCTATATCCTATATAGCCAGCTAATCGAGAAACCTGTCTATTCCTCAGTGATGGCTAATACTGGGCCATCTGCCATTGACGTCAAGGGAGCCTAGTCCCATAGGACACGTAGCTCTTGTCTGGCATACTGATGTATGTCATGTCACACAGACAACACTGGCGTTGGTGTGGCTATAAACCAAGGGCTTTCTTCAGAGCCTCTGTTTCTGCCCCGTTGTTCCTGACACCAATTGCTTTACCTTTAGTTTTAATTAAACATTTATCACTATCTGGTTTGACATTCTCTTCAGACTGGTTTGACTTTCAACTTTAAAAATATAATTTATTTAATTGACAGTGTGTTCTTGTTTGGGGGATGTAAACTCATGTAAACATGTATATGTAGGTGCCCTTAGCTCTATGTGTACACGTGGAGGCCAGAAGTTAAAATAGTGTGTCTTCATTATTTCTCCCCACTGTTTTTTAAGTTTGAGATAGGGTCTCTTCCTGAAACTGGAGTTCACCATTTCAGTTAGACCAGATGGCCATTGAGTCCCCAGGATTCACCTATTTCCACCCCAGTACAGAGGTCACATATTCAAATAACCTTTTCTGTAGTTCAAGTGAGTGCTGGGAATCCAGACTCAGGTCCTCACGCTTGTACAGCAGGCATTTATTTCATACGCTGGTATGTTTTCCAACCTATTCTAATTTTGTATTGTGAAGACACAAGCTAGCTAATTTCCTATTCTCCCCAGAAGCCATTGCCAACCTGCTCATTTCCCCTTTCCCCCTATACTTACCTTGCTCTGCTGTCTCTAAGTATTAGCTTTGTGGGTTTTTTTTCTAATTGGCTATAAATTCAGTGAAGATAGAAGTATTGTTGTACATTGTTTCCACTGCTATTTTTTTTATGCCTCAGAATACACATGAAAAAAGTTTCCTGATGAAATAAGAATGAATAAATTAATGTAGTGGGCAAAGTCTATGCTAGTTCCACTTGGACTCTACAAGTCACACTCTGTGTGCATATCTCTGATTCTGCATTCCTCACTTGCTTCCGGTTAAGTGGGCTAACTCAGCAAGACATAATTTCAAAGTAGAGTATTGTTGATTCCTGAATTTAAATTATAGATATATCATTAAATCCTTATAAGTCTGGTTATTATACTCTTCTCTACTCCAAATAATTGTCTCAAAATCTGGGTTCATTTCATGAAGAGTCAAAGGCCTTTATGATATAATGTGCCCTACTTTGTTTTCTGTTGCTGGGATAAACACCATGACCAAAGCAACATGAGGAAGAAAGGGTTTATTTAATCTTGTGCTTCTAGGTCACAATTTATTATTGAAGGAAGTTAGGGCAGGAACTCAAGTAGGGCAGAAACTTGAAGCAGAGATGAAGAAAGAATGTTGCTACTGTCTTAATCCCTCTGGATCATGCTTAACTTTCTTACACAACACAGGGCCACCTACCCAGGATGTAACCAGCCATTGTGGAATGGGCCCTTCCACATCAACAATTGAGATAATTCTTCATAGACATGGCCACAGGTTAATGCTATCTGGGTAATTATTGAGTTAAGATTTCTTCCCAGATCACTCTTGATTATTTTAAGTTAACCATCAAAAACTGACCAGGACCCATTACACCCATCTTTCAACTGTTCATAATCTGAAATAAGAAGGCTGATTCTTAGACCGACTTTGTTTTAGCTCATCTTTTTCGATTCAAATGAATAGTCTATTAAATAAGAATGATGCTTAAACCTCTTAAAAGTAGTCCAGAACTTTTAAAAAAATCACCACCATCCATTTTATTTTCCAAATAATTTTCTCATTTTTTCCTCTTTTTATTCAGTCCATGACTATTTAGTATGGGATGGTACAATTTATATTCTTGTGAAGAATGGGTCTTTCCCTCCTCACTTAAAGTACTAAGGAAACAACCTCATGAAGACACCCAAGGTATGCCCCTGTGGATATGTCTTCCATGTTGTTGTTTCCAAGCTGAAAAGGGCAATTGATATTACAAATCCAACCGTAATCAACCTGACTCGTAAATGCACTACTTTAGAATATTATTTGAAAGTTCGTAGATGTTTATGATGTGTTTTTGATCAAACTCATCTTTCTTCTGCATTTCCTCCCCATTTTTTATCCCTATTTTTTTCCTTCCAACTTTCATTTTCATGTGCTCTTTGTTTTAAAGAAACCCACCAAAGGCCACTTTGTAATGTCTGGGAATGTATAGCTAGATGTACAACCATCTAACTGGGTTATTAATAGACTCTCAGTGGCCACATCACTGAAGAAAACTAAATCACCCTCTCCTTGAATCCATCAATTGTCAATAGTTCCTTCTGAAAAATAAATATCACTTGTTCTCTCCTTTATGTTGATATTAGCTTTGAATCTTGAGATATGAGTGTTTAAACTGGGGTACCCAAAAAGAAAAAGAATTAATAACAGGGCCATTGAGGTGTATTTATAGAGAAGTGGCATAGAAAATAGGTGGGATGAAAGGGAAATGAGGATGGTGGAATAGAAAGGATCTATAACCTATAGATTATAGAAGACAAAAAAAAAATCCCAGTACTAAATATGGGTTGCACTTTTTCTAGTGCTTGGTTGGTTAGGTCTGATTCAATACCCATTTCCCAAATATTACAGGCTATTGACATTGTTTTTGGTTACCTTCCAGAACTTGAAATGAGTATCTTATTGTTGAAGAAGCTATATCGTTGAGTCGTAAGACGTAGAGAAATCAAACTGGTAATGACTTGGAAGCTTTGTTCTTAACTGGGTAGCTTCCAATATGCTGGGAAACTCCATGTCAACTGCCTAGGAGAAAAGCAACTGCAGTGTTACCCAGCTGTGATCCCTGCAGCCACAAATATATTACATTTAATGACAGCATTTCACTCCTGGCATTCAAAGATTTATGATCTCATAACATAAAATGCATTTAGTTCATTTTCAAGTTACCATGTTTTAACAGTTTTAGTATTGTTCTAATGCCCAAAGTGCAATGTTTTGGTCTGAATATTTATTTTCCAATGAAATATTCATGTCCCAATAAAATTTATCATACAATTTTTTTTCACTATGAACTCCTGTAAAATTCTAAAAGTTATATATGCCAGTGTACTTGGACTTAGAGTCAGCATTCCTGCTCCAAATGAAGAAAGGGAAGCATTGACTGACAATTGACTGCTTCTGGAATCAACAGGAAACTAGCAGTTGGGCACTCCTAGGATGTTTTTTCTTGATCAGACTACTTAAAGCAGGAATACAAATGATAAATTTAGGCAACACTATCTGCTGGCAGTCCAAATAAAGGACAGAGAAGAAACCTTTTCTTTTTGCCTACTTGCTCTCACTGGCAAGTCCATTCATTCTGTTACCCACTCTTTCTTTCCCAGATGTTAGAACAATGCTCTTTGGGATTCCAACATACAATGAATACCACTACCAACTTCCCAGGAATCTTCTGGAGCCTTCACCCACTGAATGGACTGTGTAAGCATCCTGGTTTGCTTGCTGATCAACTACTGGATTCTCAATCACTCCATCACTTTTGGTGGTTTATCAAGACCATATTCAGCAAGCCAATTTAGTGAATCTGCACTATATATATATATATACATATATATATATGTATATATATATATAATCAGTCAATTCTGTCTGTTTTGTTCCTTTGTAGAATCCTGACTAATATAGAAATATATCAAGCAATGACTAGACCATTATAGGACAGAAACCCTCCAAGAGAATCACCAAGTTCTGCATCTCCATTTCCAGAAGCTTGATCATCCATTCTCCAGAAGTTGTAGAAAGCTCTGCCTCTAGAATGTGGCTATGTAGAATATATGTGGCTTCTCTCCTGGGCCATCTATTCCTTTTATCCTTCGTCGTTGCTCGTGTACTGCCCATTGCCCTGGCATCTCCAGCATCATGTGGTCTTCATTGAAACTTAATCTCAATCTTTATCACTTTTGACAATAGTCTCAGATTTCGTTGCACAGTATCTAACCCTGGCAGCAGTTTCCTGCCCTTAACAACATTTCGGAACCTTGGTACAAGCCTCTGCCACCCCATGCATCTTGCATTTTCATTTCTGAAAGACCAGCAGCAGCTGAAGGATAGTGACAAGTTTTTTTGGCAGCTGGAGATGTTTTCAGCCCCCTACTGCTATAGCTGGAATGACCTTTGTGCATCTTAGCAGCCGACCTAGCAACACACTTCCCTGAGTGCTGTTTTTGATCAGAGAATCACTTCAATGACTTTCTCACCTCAGATTGCATCTTGTCAAGTGATTCTTATACAGTTTCCATGGTTCCAGATAAGTGTATCCAGTTTCTCTTTAATGACACTAATTTTGTTTAACAACTAGATGTGTTCTCTGCCTTTGCTGGTCTGGTCTACATCTTTGAATATGCGTGTGTTCCTTTCTATGCCAAACTGCAAATGCTTTGTGTCTCTGCTCTCTCTAAATCCAGCTAGCTTTTCCCACCAAAACAAACAAACAAACAAAACAAAAACAGAAAATGAAACAAAACAAGCAGTTCTTAACTTTTAAATTCACCTTTAATCATAATTTAAAGACACAGACAAAATGTAGCCAAAATCTTTTCTAAAAGACAAATTGAAAGACATCTATCTGAGTTCCAAATACACTCCTTGTCCTTGTCTGTCATGCTCTGGGCTTCTACTGTCCGTATTTCTATCAGAATTCTTGTCTTTTGAACTCCTGCCAGAATGACCCATTAAACTCCACTTAGAGAGTTCTCAGCTTTCTTTACAACACGGTTCTATTCTTTTCTTTCCCAAATTCCTTTGGAAAATCAGTTCCAAATGCCTACAAACCACATGGTGAGATCATACCAAAGGGCCCACTCTCAGCTCTGCTTTTCGGTGTTAGTTATGCTTCTTATTACTGTGTCCACAAGAGTACATGTTAGGGTGTGTTTTGTCTCCTGGTTAGAGAGGGTAGAGCCCACCATGTTGGGGTAGGCTGGACAGTGGTACATGATGTGGCTGGCATGTGCATATTCACAAAGCAGCCAAGATGCTGCTGCTGCTCCTTAAGCTCACTTTCCTTTGGCTTTTTCTGCGCTGGCTAATCTGCAGTTCCTCTATTCTTACTACATTTCTACAATGCCAATTTCCAGTTCCCTTTTTAATGCCATTGCTAGTTAATGATTTCATATATTTTTTTAAATATACTTGACATATTCCATTTTAATGTCCAATAGTAATTTTTGTTGTGATCTTAAATTCAGCCTTGGCTTCTAGGACATGTTACAAATTAAAGTCAACTGCTTCCACTCCTTTTTTTTGTCTCCTTGCTACCCTTCAGCCAATTTCAGCATATACACAAATACTTTTCTTCCTTGAAACCCAGTGTTAGAAGATGCCTTATTAGATTCAAACGAACCTTTCTTCCATAATAAAGAAGATCAGCTCAATTATTTTCATTCAGCTTTTAGGAAGTTGATTCTCAATGAGAATTATCTCAGCAGTGAGAAAGTTAAGAGCATTAGCAAAAACAAGAATGACTACAATACTAGCTATGGGACTCTGTGGTAATCATTTCTCCTTCTAAGCTTTGGTGAAAAATAAAGATAACAGTGCTTATTACATAAATAGTTTAAGTATTAGACTCTTGGTTATTAATAGTCAAATGCGGCAATGGGATGCCATATCTAACAGAGTTTGTAATGCAGGAGATGGTAAAATTAACCTGAATAATGAAAATATTGGTAATATTAGAACCCATTCAACACTTTTAATAGAAAAAAAATGGTGGTATGCATTGGTTCCTTAAAGCCAAGGACAAAATGCCTATGACCATGATACCTAAATTTCCATGAAAAATTCTAAAGTTGAAAGTTAATGATCCTTTCCATATTTGGTTCCAAAGCTGTCCCCATGGAATAGTTTACCAGTGTGATATAAAATTGAGAAGCCTACCAACCTTTGGCATTTCTATTAGGAAATAAAAGGAGCGGATATTACTGTAAATACTCTGTGCTTTCTGTTCTTATTTGTATGAGAATATCCCTGGTTTCTGGATGTGTATTACTGTTTTTTAACTAGAAGTTATACAACAGCTTTGCAAGATGACCTTGGCTTATCTGAGAAATAGAAAAAAAGGGATTCTTTCCTCCTTTCTTTCTTTTTTTTTTTTAAATCATACCTCACTCTATTCAGACCCAGGGAGAGAGTAGGGGGTAATGAAGAATGGAGAAAACTTCAAAGCTCTGTCAAAAATTAGTCGATTTTTTTTGCACATTTCTTTTTTAACATGGAGAATAAAAAGAGAGACTTTTAATTAGAATTGGAGGCATGAAATGGCACAGCTGCAGAAACACTTCAGTCTGTTGATATAAAACCTTGTTTCATGGACGAAAAATATAGAGTCCAGGAAATTGGATTACAAGCTTAAGTACAAGTGACAGCAAAAAGTCAGATCTGTCACCCAGTCCTTCGGACTTGAGTTTTGGTTCTTATTGATTAATACTTCTATGTTAATTCATTTAAGTCTCTCTCCCCATACCCCCCTCTCTCTGTGTGTATGTGTGTCTGTTAGAGAGATAGGGGTGTGGGGGGATGGAGGGAGGGAGAGAGAAAGAGAGAGAGGGAGGAAGAGAGGGAGTATCTTTGTGACTGTGTAAGTCAGATTGGTAGGCCTTCGCTAGGTTTGCGAAATTCTGTTTTCAGCTCCTAGTATGGGTGGCTGCCATTACCAACATTTGTCCTAATGCATTTAGTATAAACATGGCTTCTAGATATTTGAAGCAATATCATTAGGTTTTGCAGCAAATACTTTTTCCTATTGAGCCATCTCCCTACCCTCTGTTAAGTCTTTAAATATAGTATGCAGTAACATATTAGTATAAGACTCTCAATGACTATTTTTTAGAATGGTTGTTGAGAATATAGGTACTGACAGAAAGGATATATGGCACTCTTAAGTCTACAATCTGATACCTAATAAAATGCTAAATCGCACCTGTATTAATTTTCCCTGTATGTAAAGAGTATAATCATAGTTTGCACCACTTTTTACTTTGAGACAGTTAAATGGAATAATGGGAACAAATGATTAAATATACATAGCATTTATAATTTTAGACATCTAAAATCCACATTTCTCTGTGTTATTAAATATATTCTTGTTTCTGTGGATAAAATGCTGTTGTTTCAAAATCAGTTGATACAAAACTGAATACTCAGAAGACTAATGACTAAGTGCCATAACCTCAATAAAGTGCTAAATGTTTACAAATAAACACATAAATTTAATCTTAAATTATATGCTCTTTCATGCCCCTTACTCAGAATAGTATATGTGTGTATGTATGTATGTGATAATCATTTTCTGAAAGCAGTCAACAGCTTGGAAGCAACCTTCATTTTTTTTTTTAAAAAAAATGTTCTACATGGCTAGAAACCAAATATGAGTGAGTACATCCCATGTTCCTCTTTTTGTGTCTGGCTTACCTCACTCAGGATAGTGTTTTCTATTTCCATCCATTTGTATGCAAAATTCAAGAAGTCCTTGTTTCTTACTGCTGAGTAATACTCTAATATGTATATATTCCATATTTTCTTCATCCATTCTTCCATTGAAGGGCATCTAGGTTGTTTCCAGGTTCTGGCTATGACAAACAATGCTGCTATGAACATAGTAGAGCATATACTTTTGTTGTATAATAAGGCCTCTCTTGGGTATATTCCCAAGAGTGGTATTGCGGGGTCCAGGGGTAAGTTGATCCCGAATTTCCTGAGAAACCGCCACACTGCTTTCCAAAGTGGTTGCACAAGTTTGCATTCCCACCAGCAATGGATGAGTGTTGAGCCTATAATTAGTGATCCTAGAGAAGCTAAATAAGGAGAACCCAAAGAAAAACATATAGGCATCCTCCTGAATATTAACCTTCAGCAAGAGATGAAAGGAGACAGAGACAGAGACCCACATTGGAGCACAGGACTGAATTCTCAAGGTCCAAATCAGGAGCAGAAGGAGAGAGAGCACGAGCAAGGAACTCAGGACCGCGAGGGGTGCACCCACACACTGAGACAATGGGGATGTTCTACTGGGAACTCACCAAGACCAGCTGGCCTGGGTCTGGAAAACCCTGGGATAAAACAGGACTCTCTGAACATAACGGACAATGAGGACTACTGAGAACTCAAGAACAATGGCAGTGGGTTTCTGATCCTACTGCAAGTACTGGCTTTGTGGGAGCCTAGGCAGTTTGGATGCTCACCTTACTAGACCTGGATGGAGGTGGATGGTCCTTGGACTTCCCACAGGACAGGGAACCCTGATTGCTTTTCGGGCTGAGGAGGGGGGGGACTTAATTAGGGGAGGGGGAGGGAAATGGGAGGCGGTGGCTGGGAAGAGACAGAAATCTTCAATAAATAAATAAATTAAAAAAAATGTTCTACATGAATGTTGTAAGTAACTTGTAGATGTATCTCTATAATGTCTGCTGGACTGAGTGCTTGTGGGTCTGTTGGGAGCAGCAATATAAGTTCCTCTCTTATAAAATGCTGTTGAAGGGCTGGAGAGATGGCTCAGTGTTTAAGAGCACTGCCTGCTCTTGCAAAGGTCCTGAGTTCAATTCCCGGCAACCACATGGTGGCTCACAACCATCTGTAATGAGGTCTTGTGCCCTCTTCTGGCCTGCAGACATACACACAGACAGAACATTGTATACATACTAAATAAATAAATAAAATTTAAAAAAATAAAAAATAAATAAATAAAATGCTGTTGAAGATTTCTGCAAAGTATTCCTCATGCCTTTCCATGTCACGTTTTCTATACTGTGTAGTAAATAGAGACCAAAGCCTTTTGTTAGGGACAGGCACAGGGACAGGCACAACTCATGCATATCAAGCACAGATACACACAACAGACAGATTACAGGGTAGTACCCACTGTTTAGAGAGAGATGGAAGATGCAGGGAGGGATTTGGAGAATTGAAATATCAGATTGCTCTTAGTCAAACTAATGCAAGTGGAAATTGCTTTGTTTTCATTCTTCAACATGAGATCAACACATTTTAGTGGTTTTGGAGATTTTATCTTTAATGTATTGCATGATGCACAACATATTAAGAAGTGAGGCCTTTTTAGAGGTGATTATGTGTGAATGGCAGCAACCTTATAGATGAAATTAGTTCCCTTACCAAAGAGACTCAGACTACCCATTTATCTCTTCTACCATATCAGGAAGTATCTATGAGACACGATATATGAACAGGGATATAGGCTCTCACCAGTCCCTAAAATTGATGCTACCTTGAACTTCATATTTTTAGCACCATGTAAAATAAGCATATGTTGTTTATACATGATGAAGTGTACACCATTTTGTTAAAATAACCCAGTATGACTGAAGGGAATATATTAATAGTAGCAGTGTCAAAATATGGCTTGTACAAAGGCATGTGAGGTTTATGATGGCATAAATGTGTAAAGAATCTTTGAATGTCTCTGTACAGAAATTATAAAAAAACTGCCTTCTATAATCCATCCCATTTTGCATAATATAAAATAATATACTTAGAGAATATTTAAAGTTTCAAATTGCAACAAGAGCAACAAATGTTTCTATCTGGCATAGTAAAATTATTCTGCACACAAAATAAGGTACTCTTCATAATCCTTTCAAAGCTAAAATGGAATATTTGCAGTTGATATCTCAGGAGTTAGTTTCATTTGGTTTTGTGGCTGATCTAGACTTCAGTTTGTGCAGCTCTTGTATGCTTTTCCTATGAGCTAATGAATGTAACAGCATTTGAGATGTCTTTTAAAGATCCATTCCAGTTTTAAGAAAGACATTAACATTGCTTTGTGGTACTGTGGCTAAGATTGAGGCATTTTGGTGACAGATTTACCTGTAACAAACTGAAGGTCTATCATCTCCTTCCTGACACTAAAAGCTTACTGCTCTTGCCTTCTCATATATTATTATTATATTTTAAATTACTTAGTATTTATTCCCTAGACACCTCACAAAACTGAACGAATCTACCTCAATCACTATCCATAAGGTGCCTTACAAAGTACTTTGCAAAATGAAGAGCTAACTTACATATTATTTTTCAGTATCTTACTGCATGCATTAAGCATATAATTCATTATCAGTCCCTAATATGGCAGTACCAAGACATATCTGATATAAAATATTAGAAAAAGGGAACATGGTAGAAGGAATTTAAGGGCAATAAATTATAAGGAAGGATATATGAGTAGATATAGGTTATTGTGTCTTTTTCAGACACCGTCTCATGGCTGGTATTTATATTTCCTACTCCTACAACAAGACCTATTTTTCTTTCTTAAATCAGAGGCTTGGGTTTGACAATCAACTTGTATCCTAATTGTCTGAGTATTTTATAAGTTCACAGGAGCAAGTGAAAAGTAATTTTGAGCATAAAAGTATAGGACTTATTTTTTTTTTAAAGTATAGGACTTAAATTGTAAAATGTCTTTTTTCTCTACAGTTTCTCTAGATCTTTTCTAAAGAGAGCATCTTGAAGTGTTCATCTACCTTCCTGCCTTTATCTTTGGATCTCTAGCATCAAAGAACTCAACATTTCTCACAGAGAAAATTTCATTAATCAAAATACACAATTCAGGTTTTAAGGAAGGATCCTGTCTTTTATGTCATATAATCTTGCATAACTCTCCTCTAATTAAAGATAAATTTGCTTCTTAAACTTATTTTTAATTATATGTATGTATGTGTTTAGATGTTTCCTTGTATATGTGTACTGAGTGCCTGCAAAATCCCTGGCATTGGAGTTACAGGTAGTTGTGAGCTTCCTGACATAAGTACTAAGAATTACATTCAGGTCCTTTGTAAGAGGGAAGAGTACTCTTAAATCCAGAGTCATCTCTTCAGTCTAGAGAATCGCATTTTAATTAGATTAAACTAATAAAGCACCTTTTGGGTTGTCCTGCTCCTATTTCCCAACCAAACATTTAGGGAACAAGCACTCTTGGGTCTTCCTTGACCTACTTGATTGAGAATATAGCATACTGGAACTCAGTTCTTATAATGATTATAATGTGCCATCCATACTACTGATACAACTTCTCTACCAACTCCCACCCATGACATATCCTGAGACATGAGTCAGAACCTTTCACAAGAAGCCCACTGATTGTGTTCTTCAACTAGAAGGTGTTCAGGAGTCACTGCTTACAACAAGGCTCTATAGCTAGGAAGAAAAAAATGTAGAAACTTAGATGTAATCCTACATAAAGAAAAGCAATGTTGCATGGTAATCCATCTAACTTGAGACAGAATAAAGTTAGTATCCTAAGAATACATTTCATAGAGCTACACTCCAGAAATTTACACATTCACCCTGTTCTTCCCCCTGATGCATGCTTCCTTAATTTTCTATCTTACTTCTTTAGGTCATACTGTGTTTGTGACAATTTTAACTTTAGATGCAGTTTTCCTATTATGGGACACTTAAAAGACTTGTGTCAGACACGAAAAAAAATCAGATCTGGATCATGATGGCTGATCCAGGTACTTATTCCTTAGTGTCATTACCAACTATTTTTTCTCTCTTGAAGACTGGTTTTCTTCCAATTTAGCATCATGTATGTTAGATTCCAGGAATGAGACACTTAGCACCTGGGACATAAGTGAGTATCTGGCCCTCGTTGCATAAAATATGTTGCTTGACCAATAGGAGATATGTAAGCTAAAGTTCTTAGAGCAGAAGTCAAACTGGTGTTAATAATGCTAGAATGCTAAACAGCTGGCTAAGCAGCGTTTTATGGCTGTAAAGAGCTAAATGTCATAGCTTAAGTGTCAGCAGCTACCTTGGGCTATCTGTGTTCCTCTATAGCCACAGTGTGTGATCTAACATTCTTGTGAATGTTAAGTGAATCCATTGATATTGACAAATACAAAGCAGTCAAATCCAATACCAACAACATCCTTCGGGGCTTAGGTTCAGTTGAAATTTAGGGCTTTCCAACCTCAAAGACAGATTAGATTCTGTTAACAGTGCTACCTGGAGATATACATAAAGGAAGAGACTGCTATACATTTTTTTTTCTTTTCTGATGCTCGTGCTTACCTTGGGCCCCTCTTGTCATTTAGCTATACAATTCTTCTCTACCAGAGTTGAACAGGTCCACTTACAGATGGTCCTTCATCAACAGCATCCATTAAGAACAACATTGAAAGGCATACCTGTGAATGTATCCAGGAAAAACATCTATTTGATTCTGAAGCAAAAGGATAAAATTTTTGTGACTTTCCAGCAGGGTGCTAGGAGATATGACAGTTATAGGCACAGAAGAGGGTTGATTATTTCTGCCCCTATTCAGCTCAACACCACACTTAGCAGGATGCAGTTATAATACTAACCCTTTTCCCTCAACTCCCAGAACAAATTCAGCAGACATATTTCTCAAGGGAAAGTTAAGGCAAGCGAGAATAAAAAAAATATTTCAAGAACCTCAGACCCTTTTTTTTGTGTGGACTATGCATACCCCTTCTACTGCTGTACTTGGTAGACTAGGCCCTTTACCTATACATAACACACACACACACACACACACACACACACACACCCTTCTTTGAACATGAAACTTCAGACCACCTCCTGTATCAGGTATCACATGCACCACTCTCTTGAAAATAGGATATTTTCTCCTCAGATAAAATATGAATAGTATTCATTCAAACATATCACCATAACATCCTGATCCAAGGGTATGGAAACTGATCCTGTCTAAAGTGGTTTGGGGTACATGCAGAATACTGTTACGACAAAACTGTGTCAAACAAACTTTTAGTGAAGATCTTGTGTTTACTCTCTGATACCTACAGATAATCTGGCCTGCATATGGTTAAAATCAGATGAATTATGGGAAGGAGCATGTACAGTAGAGAAATGATTATATCACCTAATCTATCAATAATATGTAACCTTAAAATTAAAAGCCCTGTAAAAATCTCAAGCCTTCATGGTAGAGATAGAGATACTCATTTGTTCTATTGTCAATATAGACCGTGTATCCTTTCCTAAAGTGGATTATTGATTTGCTCCAAATAAATAACTTCCTTAGCAAATCTGTGAAATCAATTTTCAATTCTTTGGAAAAGAAGCCAGAACTATGGAAACATCTGACCCTGACAGCAGTAATGGACTTTTGCATTATTCTCCATTATATATTATTATGTATAAATTGGAAGAGAGGAAGGAAGCTGTCTTATTGAATTTGGGTTGGATAACAAAGGACTACTAATGAGTTTCTTATAAACAACAAAAGTTAATTTCTCACAGCTCTGGAGAGTGTCCCAAGATTAAAATACCCAGAGTTTTGAATTTTTTTCTTTTTTATTGTTTTTTATTGAGCTATATATTTTTCCCTGCTTCCCTCCCTTCCTCTCTCCTCCCCTTCTACCCTCTTCCCATACTCCCCATGCTCCCAATTTACTCAGTAGATCTTATCTTCTACTTTTTCTAATGTGGATTATATCCATTTATGTGTCTTTTAGGGTCCTCACTGTTATCTAGACCCTCTGGGATTGTGAATTGTAGGCTGGTTTTTCTCTTCTTTATGTCTAAAATCTACTTATGAGTGAGTATATATGATATTTGTCTTTCTGAGTCCATGTAACCTCATTCAATATGATGTTTTCCAGATCCATCCATTTGCCTGCAAATTTCAAGATGCCATTTTTTTTCTGTGTGTAGTACTTGTGAAGCACTTAAGGAGTTTTGAATTCTTACAGGGTCCTTCTTACTATGTTCTTATAGGTGAAAATGAGGCAAGGGATATTTCTCAGGCTCATTTTCCTTAGTAATGTCATTCATCTGACTCTACCTTCACAGACTCTTTTCCTAAAGGGTCTACCTACTACTATCAACTCCTTGGAGGTTAGGACTTCAGTATATAAATTTGAGGAGGAAAGAAAATGCAGACCAGAGAACAAGCTCTTATGTGGTCTATGATCCATGTCTCATAACCCAGGAAATTCCTACAAGGCACCATGATTCTGTGAATGACCTTGGATATCTTAGCTCTCATTTTCTTCTCCATCTGACATTGTCATATGTTAAAATGAGGAAATGGTAACATTAATAATGATGTGAGATTCTCTTTGTATGCAGTGATTACCATTAATGAATAAAGAAAACTGTCTTGGCCTGATAGGGTAGAACAGAGCTAGGCAGGGAAAACTAAATTGAATGCTGGGAGGAAGAAGGCAGAGTCAGAGAGAAGCCATGGAGCCACATCTGGAGATGTATTGCTGAAAGTTTGCTGGTAGGCCACAACCTCGTGGTGATGCACAGATTAATGGAGTTGGGTTAAATTAAGATGTTAGAGTTAGCCAATAAGAAGCTAGAGCTAATGGTACTAGCAGTGTTTTAAATAATAGAGTTTCTGTGTGATTATTTCGGGGCTGAGCAGCAGGGATTCAACAAGCAGGCTCCTACAACACTTATACTCTAATGAAAAGGAAGTTTATTTTGCAAGAAACCTTCAGCTTAGATTTTTATAGAGAGGATGGAAAAATTTATGGATCCTCTTTAGAAAAAGTGAAAGGGGGTTGTGAGTTTCTCAGACATGCTAGGTGTCTATAAAAATTTAGAAGTTTTCAGAAGAGGCCATCTGGATTAAGGTGGTGTGTAACAGAGGAAACATATAGATTTTATTTCAGATGCATTGTTCGTTTTCACATATTGTGCCTACTTGGAAAAATGTTGGGGGTAACTTGGCATCATATACTGTGGACTAGGTTTGCTCAGACTACTGGAAAAATTGAGTCCAGGTTAAACAATGGAATTATATTACAAATTTCTCAAGTTTAGTTAGTTCCTTAAAATAGTAGTGCCACAAAAGAAATGTCAATAACACCTTTTTTATAGTTTGAGAGTGTAGGCTTTCACACTGACAAAGGAAAGAAGTAACAGCCTAGACAGGAAATTATTGAAGAGAACTCTTAAAAATTGTGGTAAGGATGCTAAAATGTAGTTCTCCACACTTGATGGCTTCTGGTGGAGTTGCAGGTGGCAGAGGGCCCAGTTTTCTCTCTAAGCAGCTGGCTACTGGGAGTTTCATCATGGTTCAGTGAGTATATATGCAACACAAATTGAAATTGTAGTCTTACAATTCTTTTTGGGGGGTTAGGTTGAGAGTGGAGGTTGTAAAGGTGGGGTACAGACCTGGGAGGCATAGGAAATGAGTGTGATCAGGGTGCATAAACTGAAACTCACAAATAGTCAATAAAAAGATTTTGCTGGGAAAATGCATGATAGTTCTTAAAAGGCAGACTCCCACTTGCCCGAGATGGGAGGCAACAAAACTTCTACAAAGGCTCTTCTAGTTTGTATAATTTCCCTTTCCTGTAGATATCCCTATCCTGTATCCTTGATCTCTCACTAGAAATCTGCATTACTTCAGCGATCATACGTGTGAACCTCACAGATCATCAGCACCAAAATAAAATATTTTTACACCTGATCTGAATATTATAGTCTCCAGCTTCTAATAGGCATAAAGACTCCTTGTAAGCATTCTCAGTGTGTTAAAAAGTAGGAAATTGGGGAAAAAAGAAGTTATATTAGCCCCATTCCTTCCCAAAACATTCTGAAAAGAAAGTGCAGTAAAAAACAATTGAGGGTTATGACTTTAATTTAACCACTAATGGGGTTCCAAGAAAATATTAAAATATCCCATAAGCATAATGGTCCATCTAGGAGGGAAAGGTTGAACTATAGAAAAATTAGTTGAATAAGAATCTTTTCCTTTTTCACAGAAAATCTCCCAGGACATATGACATCCAGGAGATGTTTTTCTCCTTGCCTTTCTCTTCTTAGGTCTGGAACAGGCCATTTTCATCCTTTGTAATCTGGATAAGCCACAGAGTTTCTTGAAAGTATTGGCTACAGAAAATCAAATTCCACTTTATAGGCCAGGATAATGAAAAAGTCAATAAATACACTATTGAAGCCTTTTGGAGCACCAGATTGGTATATTATTTTATGTCTAAATGAAACTGTTAGTGTGATTCTACCTCAGTCTTTCATTCACACTTCAGTGGTTATTGAGTTTTCTGTACTTCTCCCACCACAACCTTCTCTCCACCCAGGTGGTAATTATAATTCTACTCTCATTGCTCTTCTCTCTTGCTCACTACTGCTACTACTCCCTCTTTCTACAAATAAGGCGATGAAACAAGAGCACAGGGAAGCATCAGCAACCCAAAATGCTCTTCATCTTTTCTCGAGTGATAATTGTATATATGGGTGCTTCTATGAAAAGCTCCCCTGGACTTATGGTGTTAGTTTTGACAAAGTATTGTTCACAGGGTCCTAACAGTACCAACACCACAGGAGAGTCCACAGAAAAGAAAAACAAAAGACTGAGTCACAGACTAACAACATATTTCTCTCGACAATGCTTCCTCAGATCTTGGAATGTTTGACCATGTGTGATGACAGTTGGAGTGGCTAAAAACTGAAAGAGGCTGTGAAATGTAACAGTGTTGTGTGTCATTTTAATGGTAGTTTTACATCAATGAAGTCTAAATAGAATTAAATGAATTTGTTGTAGTTGTATATTTTATGCACAAATTTCTATATATGTACAACTTCCACCATAATCAGTATATAAAAAAATTGCCCCAAAAAGATTTTCTGTCCTCTCTTTGGGCCCCAGATAACCACTGGCCTGCTTCCTACCATTACAGATATGTTCTAGCTGACATTTTTGCACATAAATATATTTTTCTATATACTTTTTCATAATTTTTCACAACATTTCACAAATTTTCTTTTTATACATGTGTCATTTCTTCGAATACGTATTTTAATTTAATTCATTCTTATGAATAATATTGCAGGGTTGTGTGACAATTGTATGTTCATTTCCTAAGGGATTGCAAACTGCACAAGCAGCTGTATTTTACATTCTTACCAACAGTTTTGAAAAATTCTTTTTTTTCTCTGTCTTCTCAGCAATACTTGAGAACTTAAAAATTTTAATTTTATCATCCCAATGAATCTCTCAAATTAAATAAAATATACTTTGAATTCCCTACCATGTTTATAATAGTATATAATTCTGGACTTAAATAGCTTGCCATAAACTTATTGGGTAAGCATACATTATTCAAATATTTTGCCATTTGATGTTGTTTTGTCATTTTATTGATTTGGAATATTTATTTATGTAATTTATATATATACATTGTTATATATGTATATTACATATGTATATAAGTATGTATATATATATATATATTTCTACTTGATGTCTTTCATTAAGTAACATTTATGTTATTTCTCAATGAACAGATAATCTGAGTTTTGATTAAATACAGTTTAAAAGGTTTATTATATTCTGTGGTTTTTACATTTTATATCTTTTTAAACATAATTCTTCATTGATTCTTTGGGAATTTCACATCATCTTTTCTACTCCCAGTTACCTCCTAATCCCTCCATATTCTTTCTTCACCCCTGCTGTGGTTCTCCCAAAACACCCCCCCCCAAAAAAAATTAATTAAGAAGAAAACAAAATGAAACAAACAAATAAAGCTTCACCTCTCTCCGAGTAGGTGGGGTCAGTTCTCCCTTGAGAGGTAGCACTAGTACTCATGCTTGTATTGTCCAGCAAGGGGAAGGGCCAACCATCCCAGGGCCGGTGACGGACAGGCCCAGGTCAGCACTTAGATTTCAACACTTGTATTCCTAAAGCCCCCTATAATAATGTGACTCCTTGGACCTCAGCACAGACCCAGATGTTCCAGGAATATGAACCCAGACATGGCCCTCAGCTGAAGCCAAGACTAGACAACACCATGGACCCATAAAGGTTTTTTTTTCTGTTTTAATTTTTTTGTTTTAGATTACACATATAAATCAGTGTTCTTTATTTTATGTATCACGTGAGACAAGGATTTAGATTGTTTATCTAATTTTTCAACTCCTATCGATCAGAAAACTTTCAATTTCCATCAGTTATGTTAGGATTTTTTGGTAAAAAATTGATCACAAATACAGGGTTTTAGATTTATAATTTCAATACACACACAAACACACACACACACATAGATAATCTACACAGTATTTCTTATATCAGTTTCACACAGTCCTTAAGTGATAAAATGTATAATATATACTGTGATTAAGAACTAGAAGCCCTTCAAATCACCTCATTTTTAGTTATGTTTTGGTTGGCCTATGTACTTCTCATATTCACAAAAAAAGAATCAATTGCTATAAATTTATAAATTTCTGTTGCTATTTTGAATGGTAATATATTGACTCTAAAAGCTGTTTTGTGGATACTATTAGTATTTGTATTCAAAGACAGCAAATGTTGGCTTTATTTTTGTACTGCTTAATTTCTTTCGTGGAATTTACTATCTGCATTAGCTTTTGTTTGTGGATATCTAGGATTTTCCACCCGCACAATCAATTATCTATAACGGCAGTTTTCTTTCTTTCTTCCCAGCTCTGTGCTTTAAAAAAGTTCCTTTTCTGGTTTAATTGCATTTGTGTAAAATATTGACAGAGTAAATTTAGCAGTCTTCAAAAGAATAACACATCATGACTTAGTGAGGCTCACTTAAGTTCTGATTAGAAATGTATGCATTGGGAATAAGATTATACCATTTTATAGTTTGCTTCTCTGGTGCCTGCTAGCTTCAGGAGGTTGGTATACTTCCCGAGACTCCACAGATTCTTTACAAAATAATTCCATCCTATTAATAATATCACCACAGCAGAGAAGTATTTTTACTAATAAGAATTGTGCTCTCCTCTGTAATATATTCTTAATGATGTCCTCACTGTGTTTCCCCTAGGAAAGAAACAGAAGATGATGCCATAAACTGCATGATAATGTTTTCGACAAACATGGGCGTAAAAATGCAATAATGGTTCCTAAAAATTATGAGGGAACTGAAAATTCCTATTATCTAGTGATGTTGTTGACACATTAGTATTGTGGTGATGCTGTTGTCAATGAACCTACCGAAGAGCCATAAAAATATTAACACTTTTGGGTAGATGAGATAGTTCAGCAGGTCATTGACCTGCAAGTCTGACAACCTGATTTTGTTCTCGGATCCTACAATAGAAGGTAAAAGAAGAAAATTAACTCCCAAAAGTAGTCCTCTGATCATCATGGGAGCCCTACTTGCACTTGTCTACACACAGAGACACAGACACACACATAGACAGACACACAAAAATACATATACACACTACCACCACTACCAATAATAATAACAATAATTTTTGAAGTAGAGAAATACAACGCCTTACAACACATATATCCTGATGGTGATGATAATAGACAATAAGGTCACTGGGTTGTATATTTACTGTTTTCTACTTCTTATTTTAGTCCACTCCTAGTTTATAAAATATATTTTATGTAAAGCATTTGTTCAAAGTGCTATATGCATCTCTGTGTGCATTGAAAAGCAACATTCAGTGTTTCCCTATACTACTAAGGTTTGCAGAATTAAATTCTATGATGTGCATGCAGTGATCAAGTCATCTGGTGATGATGTGTTTTCAACATGGCTTGACACATGACTGGAAGCAAAACCTGTGAAACAGGGTATTCTGTTGGGTGAGCTGTATAGTGAGGTTCTGAATATGTGTCCAGGGATCTTTGAATCACGAAAGAGTGGAGTAATCTGGCATCATTCAGGGAGTAAACTGGACTCTGTGCTTTAGAGCAGTGACTCACATTTGCAGCACTCCTGTCATGGTTCTTTTTATTTTATAATCAATGAATGATATATGTGCTCTATCCTACTACAAAGTGGAATTGCTTCTGTTCCTGTCTTAGAGTCACTTTCAAATTATTCCCCTTATGCCACTTTTTCTCTTGGTGTTCTGTTATACTTTCTTGAGTGGAAGGAAATGTCATTATTTTATAGACCGGACTAGAAGTATCTCAGAACTAGCATTGCAACTTTTTTATTAGGCTGTTCCAAAGGATACCCCAGTGACTATCATTTCTACCATTATGCTAGCTCCTGTTAAATGCTTCTTTTTAGTACTATTTTGGGAAATAATTAAGTCATGAACATTTTGAGATGTTGAAAGGCCAAGTTTCTGAAAAAAGACCCCATCTGTTAACTACATTTCCAACTGCCACCCTTGATGTTGGCCATACTGGCAGTATTTAGGAGTCAGGAACTACCTTCAATATTTTCCTGATGTATGATTTCCACTTAGGTATATTACTAACTAAGTTAGGGTTAAAATTGCTCTGATAAAATAACACGATAAAATGCAATTTATTGTTATCAAAAACAGTGAGAGTAGGAACTCAAGCAGGTCAGAAACCTGGAGACAGCAGCTGATGCAGAGGCCATTGAGGGGTGTTGCTGATGGGCTTGCTCCCAGGCCTTGCTCAACCTGATTTCTTATAGAAGCCAGGGATGGCACCACTCACTAAAGGCTGGGCCCTCCTCCATCAATAACTAATTACTATAGGCTTGCCTGCAGCCTGATCTTCTAGAGGCATTTTTTTCTATGAGACTCCCTGGGCACTGATTACATTAGCTTGTGTCACATTCACATACACTAGCCAGAACAATTGCAAACGTACTCTATGAAATTATTGTCTTGTGAAAATTGACTTTCATGCAGTTACAATAAAGTTGGTGTGACTAATCCAGTGGCAGATAATAAAAGGTGTTCTTTTGTTTTTCTTTGAAACCCCAAAGGCAACTCATTAAAAAAAAATCTGGTCTAGGATACCCTTAAAAATTAGTCCTTTAACTGTACTTAATGACTTGGGGAGATGAGACACAATAGGAAAGACCATGAGTGTTTTAACTAGAGTAGTTTCAGTTGCTTACGACTCAGGCATCTGAATGTCTATGCCAAGAGCAATGTGGCCATGGATGTCTCCTTATGTCTTTACGGGTCTCAAGTTATTCATCTGAATTATGGAGACAATTCTACATGTTTTATATCTCACATTTGACTGAAATTCTATTCCTTGGTTTCAGTAATATCTTTATGACTTTTTTTTTTTTTTTGCCTGAAGAACACATCTACTTCTCTCCATTTTTGTTTTCACAGATGCTGCCACCTGGACCACATTTCTAAAAATAAAACACTCAGACAACTTTCACTGCAGTACTCTTACATAGAGAGACAAAATGCTGTTAATGATCGTGGCAGACTTACATGTTGACAGGCTCTCCAGATATATCTGTGATATCTTACTTAGGAGATTTCTGAATTGTGGAAAACTTTTCTCTAAGAGACCGAATCCTGGTTTCCATAAATTATCTGAATACTTAATATATACATTTAGAACAAATGTTGCTCTAAAATGGTTTCTATAGTTCTAATATTTTTATTTATGTGTATGTGTGTATGCTTATATACACGTGTGCATGTTTCCATGGTGACCAGAAAAGGACATCAGATCCTTTGGACCTGGAATTGGAGGCAGTTGTGATCTGCCTGACACAGGTTCTGCAAACTGAAATCCTATTCCTTGGAAAAATAACAAGCAATTGTTTTTTTCCACGGGTCCTTCCCTCTAGATTCAGTTTTTGTGTTTTATCCTTAGAAATCTTAAGTTTTAACTTGTCAAGTGCTATCTCAGTCTCTGATATCTTCATGATTTATCACTCTTGCAATTAATTCTCCACAATACATAACAAGAGTGCTCAATGCCTAGACATGTGGTATCTATGTATGTATGTGTATCTATGTATGCATGTAATTGATAGTAGTAAACATGGGTATCTTTTCTTCTACCTTTAGAATTCTTTTTTCTTAAAAGAAGTGCAACTATTAAAAAATATAAGTGCTTTAATGCCTACATAGAAGTGTCCCCCACTTCCCAAACATATCCTTGTCTCAACCAGACTTCAAATTACTGATTGCTGAGGACACTTTTCTTACTACTGAAAAGAAGTTGAGAATATGCTCTGATAGTCAAAACAAGGGTCTATGCTTCTCCTAAGTAAATACAGCAGACATCCCACATTTAGTTACCAGCTAGAGATCTTTGAAGAGTAAAATTGATTTCTGTAGATTCTTTGTTTTTAGTTTTCTACAGTTTATTTTTCTTTTATTTCCATTGGTGTTTTGCCTGCATGTATATCTGTGTGAGGGTGTCAGATCTAGGAGTTAGAAACAGCTCTGAGCTACCATGTGGGTGCTGGGAATTGAATCCGCATCCTCTGGAAGAGCAGTCAGTGCACTTAACTGTGTTGGGTGACTGTCCAGGCAGCAAGATGTCTCTGTCAATTCTAGAACTTTAGAACTTACCTATAGTGCATTTCCTGTTTACTTAGGTAATATTATACCTTTCTGGGGTCTTTGATGGAGTTGAAGACTAGATAGTTATAGTTTTCCTTAGTTATGATAAAAGATAAATTAGATATAAGCTTTAGATTCACAAAGAAAGGATAGATGATAGAGTATTATCTTTAATTTGACAAATGTAAATGGACTAAATGTTGGAACTATAATTCTTGTTTGATAATGCTTTGTACATGTAATTTTAGTATGTTCAAATTAAAGCCTTCCTTTTTAATTTGATTCTTGCCTCTGCTCATTTCCTCTATTACCACTGCTGTTCCAATGTTGAGACAACTGACTCAATCCATGCTGCCAGCATGTGGTAAGAAAGTGAGTGTAACAGCTCCACATAGACACCCAGCCTCTGATTCAGTTGTATTAGCAGTCTACCAACAGAACTTAGTATGACTGGGGGCTGACTTCCTCTGAGATGACCTCTGCTGTCTTAGCTCAGTGGTTATGTGTCTAATCCAATAAAGACATTAGCTGCTTAGCTTAAAATCTTTCAACACATTTTTAGAATATCTAGGACAGAATGACCTTTGCATTGGTCAATGTTTGTGAATGGCATTTCGTTTAAGAGAAAAAAAAAAAACCTGCTGGGATTTCAAGGGACCTACAGAAAATGTCCTTTATTTCATTTTGTGGAGCAGTTACTGAACTATAGATTCAGTCTTGTAGCTTAGTATGTATTTATTATTTAAAAAGTCTTTACAAATTTATAGAGAATTTAGGGTACTCTGGCAGGAAAAGCTAGCTTGTTTAGGTAATGGTGATATTTCTAACTTGGTGCTCAGCAGAGACCAAGAAATTGGATATGTGGTTCTAGCTACAAAATTAATTTTCCATTATTGCTGCTACAAGTAAAATGGATCACATGAAAAATTAAATGCATATAATATCATCAGGAAAATTTAAAACATGGTTCACATAGGGTGCAGAGTAGGTGACTCAGTGGTCATGAGCACCTGTTTCTCTTTTAGAGGACCCAAGTTCTAGCCTCAGCACACCCTCTTGGTTAGTCACAATCGTTTTTAACTCCAGTTCTAGAGAATCTGATATCCTTTTCTGGCCTCTATGGGCCTCAAACAAGCGCACATGTGTGCACACGGACAAACACACATACACATGGTATACATACATACAAGAAAAATACACATAAAATAAAGTGAAAAATATAATAAAATGGTTCACATAATTTTATCTTGTGAGTTCTTTTTTATCATTTTAGCAATAGCATGCTTTCTGATTGCCTGTTATCCTTTGTGTCTTATATTTCAAGTGATAAAGATTTCTCTTTTGACTTAGATAGCTGGTATAGAATGCATTTTATTTCCCATAATTTAGTTTTGAAAATACTAGCAATAAGACAACATGTTTGTACTTAATCTCTTTCGTGTGCCTTTTAACACGACAAATATGAATCCACTTCTTCAGGGTTCTGTCTTTCTTCATTTTCTCTCTATATTTTTCCTCATGGGTCTGTGTGCAATTGACATATTGATAAATTTCACAAGACTTCCCAAACCTTCATGACAAAACTGATCATTTTGAACTTGGAAGTTTCAGAGAGACATTTCAGATAGTGGAACACAGTTAATTTTTTTTGTTTTTAGTTTCATTTCACCTTTCAAAGGTAGAAATCTGTGAAGTGGATGTTTTAAAGACATAGGGTTTTATTTAAATCTGTCATTCTCACATTTTAGTTGCAGAAAAAAGACAACTTAGTGTCTCAAAGTATCAGTTTCCTCATCTATAAAACAGACATGTGATGAGGGATTCCCCTATGTATGAGGTGAATACCACTGGTCAATAAAGAAGCTGTCTTAGGCCTGTGCAGATCAGAATAGAGGTAGGCAAGGAAAACTAAATTGAATGCTGGGAAAAAAGAAGGTGGAGTTAGGAGAAGCTATATAGTCACAGGAGACAGATGGAATCTTGCTGGTTAGTCACAGCCAGGGTGATACACTGATTAATGGAGATGGGCTAGTTTAAGATATAAGAATTAGCCAAAAGTATGCTTAAGCTAATGGCCAACTGGTATTTCAAATAATATGGTTTAGTTGTGGTTATTTGGGGTCTGAGCAACCAGGAACCAACTAGCATCCTCTTACCACAGGCATGGTTGTACCCTCATCAGTTGTGTGAATAAAAGAGACACTGTACCTGTCACAACAAATATTCAACATGTTTTTTTTTTTAAAATCATCTTACTTCATGTATGAGAAAGGATGATTACACAATGGATTCCAACAGGAAAGACATACTCAAATTTTAAGAAAATGCAGTTGAGTTATTCATGGAAATTGGAGTCCTAAATCAACTGTCTTATATTACAGGCTATTCTAGGCACACAGAAATTCTGAGGCCCTATTGCAGCACCAAGGTAGATGTGCAGTGAGCAGAGGGAGACTTGCTGATTTGTTGGAGAGAAAGGATTGAATTGAGAAAATCACAACTCATATCTAGTGTAAAAAGTCATGAGTGTTTTGCATTCTTCTGAGTTTGTATGATGCTGGAATCGGAGTAGATTCTTACTATTTGCCAAGACCTCTAATTGTTTCTCCACATGACAAAATAAGACAGCCTGCACTGATTTGCCTACATTTGGCATTCTGCATAAGGCCAGAACTGTGCTTACAAACTCTACCTTTGCATTCCCCTGATTACTTTCAATCTCTGATTTAAGTAAAGCCAATTTATTTTGTGAGGTTTTTAATAACATATTAATCATGATAAGGTTGAAGCCTAGAGACAAGCTCCTAGGAACTGACACTGAAATATTTGTGTATATATATATATATATATATTCCACCATTTTAATCTGACCTACATTGACAAATGAATTGAGTTTTGGAGATTGTTTATGAAATGGCTATGGAATGCTGAGTGTCTGGGATTTGGGCCTTTGTACAACACACTGTTAACAAGTTCCCTTAGTGTATTTTTGGAGATCAAGAAAGCACCACACTTGACACAGAAATCACACATTATTTCGAAGTGGAGAAAATGGGAGTGTTGATAGGTGAATATATGTTGAGTCAGAACCCATGTAAATCACACACACACACACACACACACACACACTGTCCCCATAAAATTGTATGTAACTTGATTGTTTTCAGCTAATAGGTCTCAGTTTAATATAACCTGAAAAGGATTGATTCATGTAGTGATTTTCCTTCTCACCTAATGTACTTGCATTCATTTCTTTAACAAGAATTTATTAAAAACTACTCAGCATCAGTGTTATGTGTAACATATAGTTTATTGTTGGAGACTGTGGACCACCAGACCCTGAATTTCTCATAAATAAATTGTTTTCCTTTGCATTGAGAAGCCTACAGTTGCTCTGAACACGAGACCCTGAAGGTGGGTTCTGATGAGTCTGCAGCTGAAAGATCCTGAGAGCTGGGGCATGGCCAGAGCCCTATATAAGCTGCCCCTGAACAAAATAATGGGGCATTCTTGGCATCCTTGTCTCAAGAATGTCCCCATGGCCCTGTCTGTCTGTTTGTCTCTGTCTGTGTTTGTATATTTTTAAATCTTAAGCCTAGTTCCAATAGCACGTAGTGTGAAGATTGCAGAATGGAACCGGTGTAGTTTTACAGTTCATTATATCTTACCACCATCCCCAGGCTGGCATACAATTGCAGAATAGATTGGAAAAAAATTAATTTCTGTGTTTACTTCATAACTAAGTCTTGAATAAGCAGTGGCATATCATGCAAGCACACAATTAGAGCTGTCTCTTGCTAAAGCCAAATTGTCTCAATTTTAATCTCTGGTTTATAAACTGTCTTCTGGTTGATTGTGGGTGAGGTGTTTTGATGACCACTGCATCAGCCCTGGTTTCTCTGTACTGTTCTGAAGACCTGTGAGTTAGTGTACACATCATCATTATAAGAGTTCAAGCCGGGCGGTGGTGGCGCACGCCTTTAATCCCAGCACTCGGGAGGCAGAGGCAGGCGGATCTCTGTGAGTTCGCGGCGAGCCTGGTCTACAAGAGCTAGTTCCAGGACAGGAATCAAAAGCTACGGAGAAACCCTGTCTCGAAAAATCAAAAAAAAAAAAAGAGCTCAAGAGGAACACAGTGCATGCTGACCACTGGCATTTCTGCCATTGAACACCCAATATTTGTTGATGGAGTTTGTAAATTATTATTTAATACAATATGAGAAAAGATGTAGTCATATATTATCTTACATCTTTTTGCTTTTGTGTAGACTCTGAGGTTAAGAAAAATTAGAGAAATGTCTATTTCCTCATCTCTGCACCTCCAAGAGAGGAAAGGAAAATGATTATAGGCTGGTGACAGATGAAGCATACTTTAGTATACTTTCAAAGAGAAAAAGATAGGGAGAAGAAAGGAGGGAGGGAGAGAAGGGAGTGAGAGAGAGAATTTCAAATATATAGTAAGCACCACCATACCATCACTGAGGCCAGAGGCCAGAGTAAGTTTAGAGTTTAGACACAGGAACCCAGGAACATAGATAGATAGATAGATAGATAGATAGATAGATAGATAGATAGATAGATAGACAGACAGCAGACAGTATATAAAAAAATGTCCTAAATCTGTTTACTAAAGAATGTAGTCATAGTGATAGATGGAATCTAATATGCTTCCCAATGAAAAAAAAACTCCAAGCCGGTCGGTGGTGGCTCACGCCTTTAATCCCAGCACTCGGGAGGCAGAGGCAGGCGGATCTCTGTGAGTTCGAGACCAGCCTGGTCTACTAGAGGTAGTTCCAGGACAGGCTCCAAAACCACAGAGAAACCCTGTCTCAAAAAAACAAAACAACAACAACAACAAAAAACTCCAATGGCTAAATTCAGACAATATTATTAGTTTCCTTCAACATATATAATGGTTACAGAGATAATATGTAGAGACATAAACGTATGACAAAAATACAGAAGTACTCCTTTGTCTATATTTTATTAAAGCTTTGTTCCAAAAATAATCCATATTCTAGCCTAAGAATATGAAATCTACAAGACCACTTAGTCCATTACTACTGTAAGGACCTGATTAAGACATTTTCTAAATACAACTGATAAAATCACCAAAGTTTTCTGGCCACAGTACTGGCTGAGGAAACATAAGAAGGCTTCATAAAAGGGGTTGCATCTAAAACTTATCCAAGGATTACTAGGTATCTACTCCATATCAGCATTGGACTTTGTGTTTAATATATAGACTTGAGCCTTTTTATGCTCCCAACTTTTTATTGAGCAGCTACTTTTGTTTTTGTTATTTATTTTTCTTATTTGCCCAGCACAAAGTGAGTCCCACCGAGAGAGTTTAAGGTTTATAATGAGTTACTGATTGATGTGGTTCAAAACCAGTTTTATGATACCCAACTGTTAGAAAAAAAAACTCCCCTTTTCACTTTTCAGGCTATTTATAAGCTAATTCCTGCCAGGAAGAAGGGAATGTCTAAGTTATCAAGTAACTACAATAGTAAAACAGTGTTATTCATCAGAAGTCAACTAATAGGCATTTTGTACCAGGCTGGAGATGTTTGTTGATGGCAACAGTAAGAGAAGCAAGTCATAGTCATTTCCACTAGGGATCCAGCACTTGAGGACCAGGAGACCAGTGAGTAACTTGTACTACATAATTGGTACTGAGGATAAATAGGGAACATAATCGATGACTATTATTTTTTAAATATCTGTCAAGGGTTAGATCAATGGCATTGTAAAGATGGACATAATTCTTGCCTCTAAATTACTTTTAAAAATCCACTAGGCAAAATGATAAATTACCACAAACAACTGTAATAGAGGGAAGGAAGTTAAAAGTCTTTACCAGAAAAAGTAAAAATAAGTGGGACTAAGAGACAACATAGACTTGAGAAAGTGGGAAAACCTTCACCTGTTAATACGACACCTACTGTGTGCAAGTGACTTATTGAGGAGTTCTAACTCTCTCTCTCTCTCTCTCTCTCTCTCTCTCTATATATATATATATATATATATATATATGTGTGTGTGTGTGTACATATATATATACAAATATGTGTATATATGTATACATAGGCATGTATACACACACACACACACATGGAGAGAGAGTAAGAAAGTTTCTCATTATGCTGTCACTGATAGCCTAGTACTCTCTATGTAGAGCAGGCTGGCCTTGAATTCACTGAGTTCCTCCTACCTCTGCTTGCTGAATGCTGCTATTAAAGCTACATGCCACCATGCTTAGGGAGGTATAAATTTGACTTCATCAAATTCAAACACATCCAAATTAGAACTTAGGCGTTATCTTAATTTTACTGCTATGAAATAAAATTTTATCATATTTTGTATAATCCATTTACTGTGTGCAAGTCACCATATGCAGTCCTTACAAAACTACTCTCAATGGGGACTCAACAAAGCTGTCTAGTCTGTTTGGGCTGCTATAGCAGAACACTGCTAGCTCACACAAATCAGAAAATGGCATCTCCTAGTTCTCCAGGCTAGAAGTCAGAGATCAGAGTTCTGGCAAGATCTGACTGGGAGGAGCATTTCTCACTTGCAAATGGCCTTTTCCCCATTATATTCTCACGAGGCAGAGAGCTGAAGAAAGGAGAGCAACTTTGCCTGCTTGTAAAGAGACTCATCGTATCCATAAAGGCTAATTCCAAAATATGTCCAGCCTTACAATAGCATTATATTTCAAGTTAGAGTTTTAGCATGTGAAACAGGGGTGGGAGGGAACTCAGTATACACCTAGGACCTTTTAAATATGTGTCTACTACAAACTGTAGGTCCAAATATTTCATGAAAATAGTCCTTCCTTTAACTTTATAGAAAATAATGAAAAAAAACCCTTTGAGAAAAATAGCTCTTGATTTCAGTCATTATAACAAAGAAGAATACAGAGTGGCACAGGAAGAGTAATGATTTCTGCCTCACTTGATCTCAGTTTGTCACCTTAGCAGTTTTGAATTCAGAGAACATTAGCTATACCATGTGACCAAGTGCAGTCCCACGTCTCTATTAGAGCACCTGATTGATGTCTGTGTGTTACTGAATGTCATTGCATCTGATCTTCATGCTGTATCTTGAAATGCACAATTGAAGAGGAAATTATATTTCCAGCAGAAATCCAGACAAATAAGAATAGTAAGAAGGTGTGTGAGTGTGTGTGTGTGTGTGTGTGTGTGTGTGTGTGTGTGTGTGCATTGTTCAGGGAGTAGTGAGCATGAGAGGAATTTATGAGTGATTGCAGTTTTGCTGTTTTTAAGCCTTCTCCTTTTCATTGTCTCTATTGTGGACTTTATTCAGAGTGAATTTCTAACAATGCAATATTTTGATTATCTGCCATCAATGTTATCCCGTTGTCCTGAGTAGTAATAATGCCTTAGAGGTGTGCTGGAAAGATGCAAAAGAAGGAGAGAGAGCACGAGCAAGGAACTCAGGACCGCGAGGGGTGCACCCACACACTGAGACAATGGGGATGTTCTATAGGGAACCCACCAAGGCCAGCTGGCCTGGGTCTGAAAAAGCATGGGGTAAAACCGGACTTGCTGAACATAGTGGACAATGAGGACTACTGAGAACTCAAGAACAATGGCAATGGGTTTTTGATCCTACTGCATGCACTGGCTTTGGGGGAGCCTAGGCAGTTTGGATGCTCACCTTACTGGACCTGGATGGAGGTGGATGGTCCTTGGACTTCCCACAGGTCAGGGAACCCTGATTGCTCTTCGAGCTGATGAGGGAGGGGGACTTGATTGGGGGAGAGGGAGGGAAATGGGAGGCGGTGGCGGGGAGGAGGCAGAAATCTTTAATAAATAAATAAATTTAAAAAAAAGAATGCAGCAGAAGCACCTGAGTTCTAACAGTTGACCGAATACACTGGCATCTAGAGTTAACAAGAATTGACTTTGCTTCATTCATAGCTGAACAGAAACACACTCAGAGGTTCCCTGGCTTCTTCTGTGACTTTTCTGTTTGAGCAGTACCAGATTCAGGGCCTTTTGTCAGACCTGGTACCAGAGAAGCAAGAGAAGAGAAAAGAGCTACCAGGGACACTGGAGCTATTGTCACAAGCTAATTATGTAAGTACCAGATAGCTTAACATCAGCTATATGTTTGTTGTCCAGAATATAAAATGAAACATTGACTAAAAAGTTATCAGAAACCTGAGGCATCCTGAAGAGTCATACTGAGTAAATTAAAACAGGGTCTAGGTGGAGTGAAGGGAAAACAGGTCTGTCCAATTGATGAAATGAAAAATAACTACCAAGAGACCTGAAGAAGAAAGAAATGAAAAGAGATTTATGGCATTAAAATGATTTACATGAGAGTGATGACAATGCCTATTTATTTATTAATCCAAAAAGTCAAGTGCATTGACATCAATTTAATTCATTGTTTTTATACTGAATCAATATTATATATAAGAATCTTCAGGGGATTTAATTTGGGATTAGGGCTGCTAATGCTTAAACATCAAGCTAGAATAATCAAAATGGTATGGTGTTATGAAACTCACAATCTAGTTGAGTGTATATTATTGAATTCCTGGAAATAGAAGCAAGATTATATAAAATTTGAAAGTAAATGAAGCATTTCATATAGGTGAACTCATGCATTGTCTTGTCAAGCAATGACATTGAGGGGTATGGGCAATTACTTGGAAAGATTATAAAACTGGATTCACAGTTCACACTTATATGAATTCCATATTTAAGTACTGGCTTTGTGGGAGCCTAGGCAGTTTGGATGCTCACCTTCCTAGACCTGGATGGAGGTGGGTGGTTCTTGGACTTCCCACAGGGCAGGGAACCCTGATTGCTCTTTGGGCTGATGAGGGAGGGGGACCTGATTAGGGGAGGGGGAGGGAAATGGGAGGCGGTGGCGGGGAAGAGACAGAAATCTTAAATAAATAAATAAATAAATAAATAAATAAATAAATATAAAACACACAATGCTAAAAATGCCAAAGTAAGGTGAGTCTTCTGTTTGCTCTCTCTCTCTCTCTCTCTCTCTCTCTCTCTCTCTCTCTCTGAATGTGTGTGTGTGTGTGTGTGTGTGTGTGTGTGTGTGTGTGTGTGTGTCTGTGTATATATAGAGACTAGGCTGAATAAAGTTTTTGTCAAATTGACACAAGCCAGGTTGGTCACCTGGTAGAAGGAACCTCAATTGCTCAATTTCTCTCCTTCATATTGGACCGTACCGTAGGCTAATCAGTGAGGATATTTTCTTGATGAATGACAGATATGAGAAGGCCCAGCCCACTATGCCTGTTACATTTCTAGGCAGGTGGTTCTTGGTTGTATAAGAAAACAACCTGAGTGAGCTGTGTAAAGGAGGCAGTGAACTGGACTCCTCTTTGGTCTCTTTATTTCCTGTTTCAAGGATGCTCTTTTGGGATCCTGCTCTGGTTCTCCTTAATAGTAGACTGTAAGTTATCCACCAACTAAATAAACCCTTTCTTTCCAAGATTGCTTTTGGTCAGAAAGTCACAGCAACAGAACACAAACTAGGATAATTCCAAAGAGAATATCTGGTTTCCTGCTCTATCTATCTATCTATCTATCTATCTATCTATCTATCTATCTATCTATCTATCTAAATGTCTCCTCCCAATACCAAGAAACACATTTTACCTGGGACACCCAGAAGCAACATCTGTCAGGATCCCAGAAAAACTTCCTACCTAGGAAAACACAGTCACGACACTTAAGTTTCAGAGATGAGAACAGAAACCAAGGAACAAAACACCTACCCACCAAAGATAACACCAAAACATATTACAGGTTTCCTGTATTTACAATTTTCCCAAACCCAGAGGCCTAGACACAAGCTTAAAACAAAAAACGATAAACCAGGTGATGATGGCACATGTCTTTAATCCCAGACTTGGAAGGCAGAGCACACAGATCTCTGAGTTCAAAGCTTGGCTGAACTGTAGAGCAAATTCCATGACAGCAAGGGATGCACAGAGAAAGTCCGTCTCAAAAACAAACAAAAAGAAAATAAGCAAACAAAAAGCAAAATAACAACAACAAAAAACCCACAGTCAATAACATCCTGGACAACAACACAGGTCTCAACTAGAGCCCAGCAATTTTACCAGTGGGCATTTAGAAATTTAGAATAGTAACATAGCTGAAACACAAAACAAAGACCTTAAAATAGCTTATATGAATATGATAGAAGTCTGCAAAGAGGAAATGAATAAATTCCCTAAAAATTATATGAAAACATGAATAGTGGAAGAAAATGAAAGAAACAGTTCAAATCTGCTGATATGATAGCATACATAAAAATTCCACTGAGAAATTCCTATATATGATAAATACTTTCATCAAAGTAACTGGATACAAAATTGATTCACAAAACCAGCACCCCTCCTATATACATATGACAAAGAGGCTGGGGCCAGGAAAACAAAACAAAACAAAAACAAAAATAGGAAAACAACCTTTCATTATAACCCAATGCTATAAAATATCTTGAGTTATCTGTAACCAAGCAAGTTAAAGACTTCATGATAAAAACTTTAAGACACTAAAGAAAGAAACTGAAGAAGATTTTAGATGATGGAAAAATCTTTCATGTTTATGGATCAGTAAGAGGAATGTAATATCAATGACCATCCTATCAAAAGCAATCTAAAGATTCAATTCAATCTCCATAAAAATCTCAACACAATTTTTCACAGGTTTTGAAAGGACAATTTTCAACTTTATATGAAAACACACACAAAGAAGAAAGAAAAAAATCAGAATAGTTAAAAAAACAATCCTGAATAATAAAGAATTGCTAAAAATTTCACTGTCCCAAATTTCAAGTTGTGCTACACAGCTACAATAATAATAACAGCATTTTATTACTACAAAAACTGACACCTTATCAACTGACTCAAAATGAAGAAGATGTAGATATAATCCACAGACCTATGAACGTTTGATTTTTGATAAAGATACCAGATGTACAAACTGGAAAAAGACACTTAAACAAATGGTGCTAGTCAGACTGGACAGATGCAGGCAGAGTAATCCAAATAGATCCACACTTATTAAGCTGCATAAAACTCAACTTTAAGTTTATCAAAGACCTCAGCATAAAGCCAGATGCACTGAACTTCAAAAAAGAGAAAATGAGCTTAGGCAGTTTGGATGCTCACCTTTCTAGACCTGGATGGAGGTGGGTGGTCCTTGGACTTCCCACAGGGCAGGGAACCCTGATTGCTCTTTGGGCTGAAGAGGAAGGGGGACTTGATTGGGGGAGGGGGAGGGAAATGGGAGGTGGTGGAGGGGAAGAGACAGAAATCTTAAATAAATAAATAAATAAATAAAATAAAAATATAAACATGTTCCCAGCTCTGAAACTCCCCCCCCTAAAAAAAAAGAAAATGGGAAATAACCTTAAACTCATTGTCACAGGAGCAGACTTTCTGAACAGAACACTGTTAGCACAAGTACAAGGATCAACAATTAACAAATGGGACCTCATGAACTGAAAGCTTCTGACAGCAAAGGACACCATTATTTGGACAAAGCGATAACCTAAAAATGGAAAATATTTTTACCAACTATATATACCTGAAAGAAGGCTAATATTCAAAATATATAAAGAACTAAAGCACAAAAATAGATATCAAGAACACAAATAATACAATTTAAAATGGGGTACCAATATAAACAAAATTCTCAAAAGAGAAAACTCAAGTGGCTGAGGAACACTTACAGAGATGTTCAACATCCTTAGTCACCAGGGAAATGCAAATCGAAGCTACTCTGAGATTTCATCTTATACCCACCAGAATGGCTAAGATCAACAAAACAAATGACAACTCATGTTGGTGATGCTGTGGATTAAGAGTAATACTCATCCATTGCTGGTGGGAGTGCAAATCTGTACAGTCACTGTGGAAGACAGTGGCAGTTCCTCCGGAGATGGGAATCTATGTCAAGATCCAGCTATATTAGTCTTGGCTATATTCTCAAAAGACATTTTATCCTACCACAGGGACACTTGCACAACTGGATTTATTGCTACTCTCTGATGATGGCTGAGCGTGTCACTGATCTATGAGCATAGGAGAATGTAATGACATTCTAGAAGGCCCACTCCATGAGTTTAATTCATACTTGACACTGCTTGAGTGACCAAGAATCTGAAACTAGTTAGCATAGTGATCTAGGGAAAATTAAAACACAACTGTTTTAACTAATAATAATAACAACAAAAATACAATGACTCATAATTGCATTCTGCTATACTCATAGACTAGTGCCTTGTTCAGCTATCATCAGAGATGAGACACTAGAAATTGGACACCACCTAGATGTACTTTAACACAAGAAGAAATAAAGAAAAGCTGTTACATATATACAATGACTATTATTCAGCCTTACAGAAATATTGTCATTAAATTCACAGGTAAATGGATGGAACTACCAAAATTATCCCAAATGAACTAACTGAGGCCCAGAAAGACCAGTATGTTGTGTGTTTCATTATATGTGAATATAGCTGCTGAAGGAGAAAGATACCCAGAACCTTTACCAGTAGGCCACAGCCTCATGGTGATACACAGATTAATAGAAATGGGTTAATTTAAGATATATAAGAGCTAGGTAGGAAGCTGTTGGCAAGCAATGTTGTAATTAATATAGTTTCTGTGTGATTATTTGAGTCTGGGTGGCCAGGAACAAAAGAGCAGGCTCTGTTTACAGGAAGTTATGTATTATTATCTTTACTATTTATTGCATATTTACAATATGAATTTAAAAAACCATTTAATAAAATTTATCTTTTAAAAACTTTCACACTGGATTGGAGAGATGGCTCAGGGGTTAACAGCACTGACTGCTCTTCTGGAGGTCCTGAGTTCAATTCCCAATACCCACATAGTGGTGGCTCACAACCATCTGTAATGAGATATGGTGACCTCTTCTGACTTACAGGCATACATGCAGGCACAAGACTGTATACATAAATAATAAACATTTTTTTTAAAGTTTCACACCAATGTTCATTGTATCACATTAAGAAAAATATTTCAAAACTTATTTTGCTCAAGTGATAGGGAGGTGGCTCAGTGGGTAAGAGAGCTTGCTGAGCAAACTTGAGGACTTGAGTTTTCATCCTCAGTTCCCACTTGCAAAGTTATGAGTGGCTTTTATTTCCCATCTAGGGAGGAGCTTAATGGCATGGTTTTTAGTATAGTTCAGTGAGAGACTTGGTCTCTCTCTCTCTCTCTCTCTCTCTCTCTCTATATATATATATATATATATATATATATATGTGTGTGTGTGTGTGTGTGTGTGTGTGTGTGTGTATGTATGTATATATCCTGTGCAGAATGCACAGAAGACAAGCAGGGGTGCAATTGAGGTGATCTACAGAGAAAGGAAAGTGGGGTGTTTTAATCGGAATTGCTTAGTCCTCTGACAATGGAGACAGAGAGGAGATGCCACACCAGGTAGTTTGCCACAGAGCTGAGCAGGAGACTGGGGGATTGGCTGTCTAGGAAAGGAGTGAAAGTGAGGATCTGAAACTCACCTCTCAGCTTTGCTACCCTACTGGCTTCTCAGGCAAGTTTAGGTAGTGAGTTCCCAGAAGAAGCCTGCTGGAGTCAGGAGAAATGTATGGAAATATATGGGGCTGGGTTAACAGGATGAGAGGCCTAGGAGGAAAGTTGGAGAAGATATGTGTGACCCGCAGGAGATGGCGGCAGGGAAGAAAGCGAGGAGGCTGCAGCAGGTGGTCTGCAGAAGAACTGAGTATGAGTCTGGAGAATCGGATTTGGAGGAACTTAGTGAGAAGCGAATCTGTTGGCCTCTCCAGCTGCCTCTTACATGTAGAAAGTCTGTTCACTAACACATCATCAAAGCAATGTAGACTCTAACCAGTGTCTTCACATTTCCACTTAGATTAACAGAGCTCTAAACATATCCCGCTGTGGGTTCCCCATGGAGGGAAGCAGGGATCCCCATCATTCTCTTATGGAAGGGTAACTATGAATCACTGTGAAAAAAGTATTAGGCATCTTTTTAAAATTCTATTCCTAATGCACCGCAAAAGATTTTCAAAGTCCAGCGAGAATTCCAGTAATAAACTATTACTTCTGTTTATTTTGATATTGTGAGGGGGTGATTTTTGGTAAAGAAATCAAATAGATTTAGAAACGGTAGTAAATGCCATGGATTTCTCACCCAGGAATTCCCTTTGTAGTCATCTTGCCTCCTGACAGAGAAGATCCTTCCATACGACGGAGATGGTCCTTCTATACATTTTAACTTTAACTCTCTTCCTTGATTTGAGGCCAAAGTTGTCTGCCCTCTTCTGACCAACAGAGTTGCCAGAGATTTCTAGCTCCACTTGTGCACAGCAGTGTAATGCTCTAGACAAGAATTTATCACTCTGTGATTTCCTCAACGATCTTAAAATAAATATTAGCCGGGCGGTGGTGGTGCACACCTTTAAACCCAGCACACGGGAGGCAGAGGCCGGTGGATCTCTGTGAGTTCAAGGCCAGTCTTGTTAACACGAGCTACTTCCAGGACGGACTCCAAAGCTACAGAGAAACCCTGTCTCAAGAAACAAAAAACAAACAAGAAAACAAAAAACAAAACAAACAAACAAACAAAAAAGAGATAGATATGGATAATGTCACATTTCTTGTGGGAAGGTGTATGTTATCAAATACCATGCCAGGCTTGATTAAGAAGGTTCATTATTCTGTCTACCCTGTGTCACTTGTATATGCACAAAACTGATGTCTGTCTCAAAATCCCATCAGGTAAAGCATGTGAAGAAAATCAAAAGTCAAGCTCATTTCACCAGGGGCTGAATAGATGACTTGCCTAGGGCAATGCATTAATCAGAGCGTTTACAGGCCAGCAAGGGAAATGGCAGCTATGATGCTACCCTGGGAAGAGACACATAATGAACGCCTGGAAGAATCCTTTATGGCAAGTATTAAATTGCTGCCTTTGATGATGAGAACAAAGAGATGCAAATGAAAACTAGGGGCAACCTTCTGTCTATGAATGTTTTCCTGGCATCTGGGATCTTTTACCTCGGTGCTAATATCAAAGGGATTCTATGAACAGGAGGCCCACAACCCGTTGTTCCTCGAGTGTGTCTGGATACCATTGATATGGCTTGAAAGGAGCTATGGAAAAGATAAGAAACCATAAGAGCCTTACTGAGAATCTTCATATATAACAGAGGTACATGGTCTTTCTCAAAAATTTGTGGGGCTTATTTTTCCCACACATGAAGCAACTGATTAAGTGGAAAATCCTGACCAGTACCCCATAGGCAAGGGAAATATAAGGGCAAACTTTCCTAAGAAGATTTCTTTTTCTAGGTTCTTCATCCAATGTCTTAGCACCCAGTCTGGGTAAAAAATATTATAGGTTGAACCATGATTGATAAAAACTCAAAGAGAGAAATTGAGGTTCAACCTGAAGGTCAGAAAAGCAAAACCGCCATCCACTGGCTCTTACCTCTACCTCAGTACAAAATGGCCATCCCGTCTCCAGGAATCTCAGAATGAGATTGTGTCTGAGAGCTGTCTCCTCCCATTTTATATTCCCAGTATGCACCACTGGGATTAAATGCATGCACTGTCCAGTTTCTATGGCAATTAGTGTGGCTACTGAGATTAAAGGTATGTGTCACCACTGCATGGTCTGTAAGGCTGACCAGTGGGGCTGTTTTACTCTCTGATCTTCAGGTAAGCTTTATTTATTAAATACAAGTGAAATTCTCTATAATATTTAAGAAAAGAATACACTACTTTTAATTTTATTCTTAGACTCTAGTCTGAATCGTAGGCCTCAAAATGTTAGCCACTGTCAAAGAAATGTTGCAAATGGCAGATAAGTGTACAATATTTTACAGATGAGTACAACAATACAGGAGAGAGATTCACCCAGATGCAGTCTCTCTTATACTAGAGCTAGGGGAGACTTTGAACACTGTGTGAGCTAATTAAAAGGACTAGACATTGCCAGTGAACTGTCAAGACAGCAGTGCAGATTCTAAGAAGAGAACGTCCTGCCTTCTTGGCAGGGAGTAAATTTTCCCTTAAGTTGCCTCTGTCACCATACATAAAACAACTCTAAGCAGAGGTAGTAAAGCCTTTGAGACAACCTGAAAGGAAAGAGCAGTACGGGGAAGAAACCACCAGTGGGCATCTAAATTTAGGAGCTTCCACAACACGATCATTTAATTATACCAGTACTCTAGAAAGTTTAGCATGATGGTTGCATTCAGTGTCTGATAGATGAAAGTGCTGACATTTAGAGCATGTGCACTGTTTACAGTCACAGAACTATCATGTGTCAAAGACAGATTGTAATCTAGACATCTCTGCCATTTAAACCAATGGCTTTGAGTCTCTCCTCTCTCTCTCTGTCTCTATGTGTGTGTGTGTGTGTGTGTGTGTGTGTGTGTGTGTGCACGCGTGTGTGTGTCTTTAGATATTTTAAAGACGGAGAAGTTACAGACTTGGATTTTGCCTTATAAAAAAAGAAGACTAATAATAGCAAAAATATGGGTTCACCCATCACCAATCTGTCTCTGCTACTTAAAACTAATGTGACTTCTCATTTTGCTTGGAGTAGCAGTTCTCAACCTGTGTGTCATGACCCCTTTGAGGGTCAAATGACATTTTCACAGGGCTCACATGTCAGATACCTTGCATATCAGATATTTACAGTACGATTCATACCTGTAGCCAAATTATAGTTATGCAGTAGTAAGATGGAAATGATTTTATGGTTGAGGGGCCACCACAGGACGGGGAACTGTATTAAAGGGTTGAAGTATTAGGAAGCTTGAGAATCACTGGCTTAGAGTGAACGCCATGGTTCCTAACATGCATCTGCCCTGATTAGCCAAGCCTTCTTTTCTAACTGCTCCTTCCCTTGCTCATTTTGACTCAGCCTGGTTTTGTTTGTTCGTTTGTTTTGCTTTCTAATCTTGGAAAGTTAATTTCCCCCAAGTAATGTTTAGCTGAATATAAACTAGAACGATTAGTCTTTCCTGTTCTCGTACTTACTTCTTGATCAAATCTAAGATTTCCTCACACTGATGTTTTACTATGTCTACCATTTTATTTTTATATTCAGATGTTGATCAATTTGCATTCATCTCATGCATGATATAATGTGTGAGGTGTGAATCCAATTTTATCTTTTTTTCTCAAATGACTGTTTGTCCTAATATAATTTCTTAAAAATGTTCTCTTCCTTCCTCCTCCTAAATTTGAGGTGCTACCTTTAGAATATCAAACTGCCATATGTCCTTTGAGCTATTTCCAGATTTCCTATTATATTTCTTTGGTCTCTCTTTCTGATAAAATAACTGAAGCATATTTAAGGTATTTGACAGCATCTGCTGAACAGTTAAGAAGTCAACAGCATCTGTTCCTAGTCGGCCTGCTCTCCCTGGAGGCACCGCCTGGATGCATAGTTTACTTCAGCTAAAACTGCGGATTCCTGGACCAAGTTTACTAAGGAAAGCTGCATCTAAGTCTTTGAGCCCAAGACCTGGAGACATGTTTCAAAACCAACTGAGATTACCAGTTTCCAGGTAAATATGGAGAAAGTAAAAGGAAAATTCATATAGCACGTGTCTACTGATAACTTCTTTCAACATTTCTCTGCCTAACAGTTGAGCCATAAAAATTCTCAGAAACCAAGGTTTGGCAGACTTTTCTCATAACCTAAAGAATAAGTAGAAAGTATATAATTATAAGTAAGATTAGTTAGCATACATTTTAAAATCTGGACAAATCCACAAGAAATACAAGAAACTGAGAAAGGTTACGTTTGCTGCGTTACAATGAAACAGAAACTAGTAGACTACAGGGAACACCAGAGGCCCACATAATGTTCACGTGTCAGAAAAGCTGGATGGAGCCACAAAGAACATGTGGCTACCTATCATCTAAAGGTGGGGATAGTGACTCACAGTGGAGAGCTCTATTAATTATCAAATTTGAAAAGTTGGTTAAAAATAATTAGAATCATGTTGAATGAAAAAAAAACTAAGAGGTACCCCAAAAGAAGGTACAGGAGAGTGCTGAGACAGACATGGGCAATTCACACTCTTAGCTGAGCAGTCAGCTGGACCTGCAGATTTAGAGTTGGCGGGAAGGCATTCAGCCCTGGGTCTTACACTGGTCTCATTATTCTTACCTCTCCTCCCTCATAGAACTTCATATTTTAATTTCCTCAAAAAAATTAACAAATTGTCCTATTCCAAACTGCCTCCCTCTGACTCACCGACAGATCTGTGATCTCTCCTTCTCTGCACTGTGGATTCTGGAAAGGATTAAGTAGACTCAACATATTTGCCCTTCCTTTTTGTACCAGCTCATCTTCTTTCTTAAAAGTATCTAGTACTGCCAGGCAGGAGACAGAGGCAAGCAGATCCCTGTGAGTTCAATGCCAGACTGGTCTACAAGAGCTAGTTTCAGGACAGCAAGGACTGTCACACAGAGAAACCCTGCCTCGAAAAGCAAAACAAATAAAACAAACAATACAAAAAGTATTAGCGCCAAAACACAAATTGGTTAGGTACTGGGTTGTGGGTAGATGTGGGAAATGTGGGAGAAGTAGGGAAAGTGGCCCCCGAAGAGCTCAGGGAGCAGCTAGCTTTCTGTGTCCTGCATTATCAGCATTACAACATTCGTGGTGATTACTGTTATGTCTTTACAGGTACATTCAGGAAGGTCATGAGAACACCACTGATATGCAAACAGTGTTGAGCCAGGATCTTGTGTTTATGAGTATACAATACTGTAATGGAGACGGGGTATTATTACATCCATATATCTCAGAAAGTAGTTGCTGAAGATGGGCTAAATGAATCATTTGATTAAATATATTCCAGGTGAAAATTGAATTCTGTTCTCCAGAAATAGTCACAGTCCCAAAATCCACGAAACACTATGTACATAAACTGACAGACAGGGGATGTATAACAAAGATGAAAACATATGTTGAGTTTGGGTAATACTTCACTTCTCAATTACATTTAGAAACACGAATGAGATTTCATAAGGTTTCAGAGTCATGCATCATGGATGGCATCCAAATGTCCTTATTGCACCTTTTTTTTTTATATTTTAGTAGGCAATGTGTGAACTTTAGAGTTGTAGTATTTCTATGCCTACATTTTAAGGCTTTTTTGACCATTTTAAAATACATAGATCTCTTTTTCAAATAAAAAAAAGACAGTAAGTGGCATTTCTTAAAAATATTATTCTGTTCTGGGCAACATTCTACATCTGTTCTTTGTCCATTTTATCAGTGTGGCAACAGGAGGAGCTAGACATTTTCAAGGTGAAGAAACTAAAGGAATTGAGAACATTCTGTAAGGATGGGGTAGACAGAAGTAAAGTTTGAAGCCTACTTGTCTAATTTGTTTTCTGTTAATTTCTGCCAGAGGCAAAAACATTTAAGTGTTTTTATGGCCTATGAAACCAAGCTAATTAGAGCGAGCTTGACCTAGAATGCATCAGCTGCTACGTAACAGGCAGGCAGTGGAAAGTGGAAACCTGCAGAAAGTTTTAGGCCTTTTGGTTTTTCAGTAATTGCATCTCCAGGCACTTACAATAGGGCCAGCCCTTTGTCTGTAGAGGAAGTAGCTCTATACGCATAGCCATCAAGAGTCCATTCATGCAAACAGCCTATACATTCTTAGTTGAAATGAATCATGACTCCATTGGACATTGACAATCACAAGAAATATTTCCAATGTGGGCCGTTCTCACACTGCTGTAATCAGTGTAACCGTAGCAAGGCGTGTTTTGTTTGGCTTCTAGCGTGGAGGACTCCTGTAGAAAGTGGGAAATGGATCAACAGTCATGTATTATTAAATGAGGAGAGACATAGGACCTGATAAATACTTGCGTGAGCGGAGGTAAAACAGGTCTTGCCCTCTAACTAGCTGATTCTATTATCTCTGGCACTAAGGTTGGCATTTTGCAAACGCATTTATTCATGACAAGGTACATTACAGAGAATATAGATGTGAAGGTGTAGTTATTCATTCAGGAAAAAAAAATCTACCCCCCTCCCCCAAACTGTTGATAATTGTCTGGAGCTGAATTTCTCTCTTCACTCCTCTGTTGTCTAAAGTGAACTTGACAGTTGCTCTGAGTAGCAACTCACCCGCCTTCCGTCAAAGCCATGCAGATCCCCGCATCTCCTACTTCCGGCTCATTTCACACAAAGGCTTAAAAGACACATTTCCCTGCCACATCTTGTTGCCCTGCTCACCTTGTATTGCCACACTTTTCAAAAGTCATTACCTCCTATGGAAACAAATTAATCAGAAACTGATTGCAATGTACCCGAGGTTCACGCTATGCTCCCACAGCCATCTCTTCATAGTTCTAGCATAAATAGGCTGAGATTTATATCCAATTAAGTGGGGGGGAGTCTGGGGTTGGAAGAAAATTTCCACTCACTCAGTATGCAGGGTCTGCTGATGCCTGAGAGACCGATGTAGCTGCCGTTTGTTAGAATTTTACCTTGTTTAATTTCCACTCAGACATTCCTAATTTGTGCAGAGCCTAGGGAATGACTTACGACAGGAAAATTAATTGGAGCACAGATTTTTCAAGAGAAAAACTAAAGATAAAGCTGTTTACTTCTTCTCGTTGTGTCCTGTCTGTTTAATGAAACTGTGCTCTGCTCCTCTAACGCCTTCTGAAGTATAATATTCTGATCAAACTGAAGTTTACAAGGATGTGTGTTTCATAACTCAAGTGATCTGATCCAAATATTTGGCTGTGTATGTTGGCCACCCCTAAGAATCGCAAATTAGTTTCAGCCTAGACTGAGTAAAATGAATTTGTGTCTTTGAAGAAAAGGGAATGCAAGATATATTGTATAGTCAGTGGGGAACTTTGATCACATAGAGTCTAATCACTTCTGTTCAAAACATCTCATCTAGAATGAGAACATTAAATCGCTATGTTTCCACAGGATCTAATAGTGATTAGTTTAAATGAATCAAAATTACTGTTAAGAATTGATTATTATGAGGAGAAATTTAAGAGCATTTCAGAAAATTAATGTAACGAATGTTATTATTCTGCCCAGAGGAGGGGAAGGTTGACTAAATCTTGTAGTTTCAGACAAGCTCACAACCTTCTTTAAAACAAATTATATCTATTTTTAAAATCAGTTCATTTATTAGGTGTGCATGTAAGTGTGTGTACCTGCATGTCGTGGTGCACCTGTGGATGTCCGAGGAAATATACAGGCATCTGGTCTCTCTACCATTGTTTGTCATGAGGATTGAGCTCAGATAAACAGAACTGGCCAAGGATGGATTGTGGTGGATCAAATATCTATGTTTTTTTCCTCTGTATTTGAGGGGCAAAAAGATGATAAATTATGCCTAAATTCCTACAATTTACAAACTGGGCTTACAGTTTCTGATAGATAATAAGAGTGGTGAGAAACAGTGAGCCGTGAGACAGCATCATAGGTACTCCATTCAGAGTTGATGTTTGGAGGATGCACATTGAAACAATCAGCAATGAAGCTGATTGCAAGTGGTTCAAAATCTGACTGGGTAGGGATGCATATGTGTAAGAATTTTTAATATTGCTGTAGCTACTTTAAGACTGTTTATTGAATAAGCTTGTTTACCCACATCAAAATTGTGTACCAAAATTTTAATGCAATGGTTGTCTTTCAATTCAATGTGTTTCAGGGTTTGTGAGCATTTCAGACTAACTTTGAAGCTTATTATGTTCAACCAACAGGACTCAATTTGGTTTAATGTCCATCTGCAGGAAGCCATCCACTTACAAGTAACTGTGCGCTCAGTAAGGAAAAGGAATAAGAATCGTAGATACAATATAAAGCACATTGTGGCTAACTAAGGACTAATTTCTATATATAAGGCAATTAATGTTTACCTAATTTATTTTTTTCACTCAAAACTTGTTCAAATTGTATTCTGGCATTTTAGATCAGAAAAAATATGGCTTAAATAGATTCAATAACTTGACCAAAAATATTTAAGTAGTATAAAACAGGGAATTGGTACTGAATCTTTTCTAGCTCCAAAGTTCACGCTACCAATAATTACAGCAAAATACTTCTCTGAACTTTTCTAACTAACTAAGCACATCGTATGTTCCTTTATGTGGTGGTCAAAAATGTTGAGAGTTCCTAATGAAAGTAGGAAGGGTTACTGAAAATTACCAAGTGCTTATTTCTCAACAGCACCATGTTCAGATAACTAGTAGCTTTGTCAAGCCCATCAAACATACAGTTCAAGCATGAGCAGAAGAAGATGTAGGGACATAGAGAAATGACATATGTGAGAAGAAGCAGAGTAAAATAACTGTTGGTATTTTATGTCTTAAAGGAATTATTTTGAAAGAAATTTGATATAATTTGGTACAATGTCTTCCAAGAAACATTAAATTGCCTTGATAAACACAGTGACTTCTCAGCCAATACTGGGAAGAATATGAGAAGTCCTCAGTATATAAGAAGAATTATTAGGAAAAGATTTCCTACCATGAACATAGTAAAACATAAAACAGTAGAGTTTAATGACCTTGACAAAAATATTGAGATTATATTCTTAATGTGAGATCAAATATCGAAACTCAATATGTTTGATGTTTTATTTAAGAAGGCCAGTGTTTAAATGTAGCCACGGTCTAATTTGTAGAATGAATAAAAAGAAATGAAAAGCTTTTTCTCCTTTTATAGCATTAAAAAGAAATATTTTTGTTAAAGCATTCAAAGACTTTGCCAGTTTTTCTTTGACACTGTGATTTAAAAAACACTCCTTTGAAGCACCTACTACCTCAGCATTAATGTCAGTTGCTTTTTTCTGCAACTGTTAGTTAAGTCAGAGTTCTACCTCATTTGAGTTTTCAGTGGCTCTGTAATTAAAGAAAGACAATGGGTGCATTCAACATCCCACTTGAAGATTTCATCAATTTCCTTATCTTCTTAAAACTTGATATTTTACTTAAATTATTTTGAATCCCACTTATGTTATGTAGATATCCACTAACATTGTAGGAGAAATAGATCTACAGAGACGGTGCTGCATATGGGAGATAGGATCCATTATCAAGATCAGAAGGTATACAAATAGAGACTAATTTTTATAACTGGTCAGTTTTTAGTGGATATTTTTTTTTTTATTTTCGAGACAGGGTTTCTCTGTAGCTTTTTTGGTTCCTGTCCTGGAACTAGCTCTTGTAGACCAGGCTGGCCTCGAACTCACAGAGATCTGCTTGCCTCTGCCTCCCGAGTGCTGGGATTAAAGGCGTGCGCCACCACCGCCCAGCTTTAGTAGATATTTTTATGCACAACATGTTTTTCCTTGCACTTTATTGTTACTATAAGAATTTAAGCCCCCTTTTGTTAATAATATTTCTATTGAGTAAATACTTGTTATAGATTAAACAATTTTCTCATTGAGCTTATATTATTTATATGGCATGTATACCCACATATTTGTGTGTATGTATGTTTAGCATGAAGTTATTCATATATACAAATGATGATTGAAATAGAAACTTCACATTATGTCAAACTCTGAAAAACAAACATTTATTTTTCTATTTAGTAATCTTTGCACTTTTGTTTTAGTGTTTTAAATTAAAACATTTTATTTAAAACATAATTATATCTTTTTCCTCCCTTCTATTTCTTCTTTTCAATCCAACCTTCCCATGGTTCTTTGTTCCAACCCCATACAATGTTGATCCAGTCACACACACACACACACACACACACACACACACACATATATATATATATATAAACATAACCTATTAAGCTTGATTTGTAATTTGTGTGTTTCAAGAATAACCACTCCCGATTTCCAATTCTCAGCTTATATAATGAACAATAGTCTATTTTTATAGTTGCTCCTGTTAGTTTTTTTTTTTAAATTTATTGCCTATAACACTGATGTCAGATCATTGATATCAGTATTGGGTAAACATAGATTTTTTACATTTGTTTAAACACCAATCCTAAGGAGATTTTAACATGTTACAACTAATAGAATTTGATCAATTACAAATTATTGTTCTTTCCTTTTCCTCTGTCTGAGTTCAATTTAAAAATCTTTTAAAATTCTTCTGGATGCAGTTGCTTACTTGATGTCTGAAGAACCACACTTGCCAAAGGGAATGCAGTTTGAGATCTTTCATTTCATTTGAAAATATCAAAGTGAATATTTTAGCAACCAAATACATTCTAGAAATTTGTTCATTTATTTTTCTTGCCTTTTTTAAAGGACAAAGATGCTTATGTCTGAGGATGTACACACCCATACACACATTTGTAACCCAGGCATGACTACCAAGGAAAATTTTAGATGAAGACACTAACAGTCTAATTCACTATTTCAATTCTCAGCTTAGCCTTGTGTTGGTCTAAGCCTTATTCTTTATTCACAGCTAAAAGGTCAGCCCTGCACTAAAGTCATCTTTCACTTGCACTGGAGAAATTCCCCAATTCTCATTCCTGCCAGTTCCTAAGAGACCAGCAAATTGTGCTTTTGTATTCTGAACAGAAGATGGTAAACATATGGAGAGAAGGAAGACAGTAGAGTGAAGATCATTTCGAAGGATGAGTCAAGTAACTACTGGGTGTTTAATCATCTTGACTTTGGTATTGGCGTAGAGTATCCCCTTCCCTGTCACTTTACTACTAAAAGGATATCTAAGGAACTACATTTGTTGTGTTTCTTTATTATACAGGATTATTTTAGCTATCCTGGGTTTTTCTGTTTTCTATATGAAGTTGAGGATTTTCTTTCGAGGTCTGTGAAGAATTGTGTCAGGATTTTGATAGGGATTGCATTGAATCTGTAGATTGCTTTTGGTAATATTGCCATTTTTAATAGTTAATAGTACTGATCCATGAGCATTGGAGAACTTTCCATTTTCTGATCTCTTCCTAAGAGAGGATCTGAAATAAGGAGAACACTCCTCCATTGTTGGTGGTAGTGTAAACTTGTACATACAGCCACTTAGAAAATCAGTATGGTGATTTCTCAGAAAATTGAGAATCAATCTACCTCAAGACCCAGCAATACCACTCTTTGGCATATACCCAAAGGATGCACAATCATACCACAATGACATTTGCTCAACAATGTTCACAGCAGCATTATTCATAATAACCAGAATCTGGAAACAACCTCACCAAAAAAGGGATAAAGAAAATGTAGTACATTTACACAATAGAGTATTACTCAGCTGTTAAAAAAGGACAATGACCTCTTGAAATCTGCAGCAAATGGCTGGAAGTAGGGGGGGGGACATTCCAAGTGAGGTAACTCAGATCCAGAATCATCAGGTACTCACTCATAAGTCAATATTAGATATAAAGGAAAGGATAATCAGGCTACAATCTATAACTCCAGGGAAACTAGGTAAAATGGAGGAGGACCCTAAAAGGGACACATATGGAGGGTCCCAGGAAGGGGAAATAGTTAAACTCTCCTGGGAAAACAGGAAGGGTGTAAAAAGGAAGTTTTGGGGGATGGGAACATGAGGGATTGAGATTAATGAAAGAGATTTCTTGATAGAGGGAGCTCTTCTGGGGTTAGGGATAAACCTGGTGCTATGGAAATTAACAGAAATCCACAAGGATGACCCCATGTGACACTGCAGGCCCTAAGCTTTCTGTGGTTTTGGCAGGAGATGTTAGTGATGGGTGAATCTGTCAAGTGAACTGTGAGAGTGAGGGAGACCAAGGAAGGTGAGAGACAGATAGATGTCTTTGTAACTTAATCCCAGGAGGATCAAGCATTATTCCATTATTTGGGGCACATTATGATTATCAAAAGCAAGTTACTATCTCCAGACCTCAATTCAGGGAATGGAAATATGTAAGCCTCTCATTACCAATAGGTAGGACCAAAGGGAATTATTTTAGCGACTTCCTTTCAGAATTTAGGATAAAGATTAAAATACAAACATGGAAAAATGAGATAGAAGAGAAAATGCCAAGAATTAAAAACAGGTGATACAATTCAGTAGCTAGGTAACAAACCTTTATAAAACGGAAAAGAGAGGCAGGTGAGCTAGCTTAGAGTGTAAACTTGTATGACACAAGCCCAATGACTTCAGTTACATCATTAAAATTCAAGCTAAAGTTTTGCTACGGTTGTGGGTACCTGTAGTTCCAGTGCTCCTAAATAAGCAGGAGAATTGCTAGGAAGCCCATGGTCATCTCATCTGGAGTGCACAGTATGTCAGAAAAAACAAAGCACTGCTATGGGCGAAGAAGAGAACTGAGTCTAGAATGCTATCTTCATGAACGCTCACACATACTTACACGTACGCATACTCACAAACACAGCAATAATAATATAATAACACACACACTTCTAAAACGAGAGGAAAAAAGAAAAGAAGTGATTAAAAATATGAATATCCACACAAACCCACAAAAAACTATGACTTAAGAAAAAATATCTGAATTGAGGAGTAAGGGAGAGTTAAGCATCCACTATACTTTTCTAGAGAATAGTAAACAAAGTATTAAAATCATCACCAGTGCACACCACTTGCATTATTATTTAAAATTTTATTTAACTTACTTTCTAAAATTTCCATTTATCATAGCAATAAGTCCTGAATCATAATGTCAGCAATTTTTTCTTTGTACTTCAAAATTATTGGGGTATTTTTGCTTGTTTTGGGTGTGCATGTATTTGTCTTTGTGCTTATGTAAACCCATCAATGTGCTCCCCAAAACCTTAGTTTGGAGATCTCAGTGTTAAGCATTCCACACTCTTGGAAGAACTTGCACAGCATACCGAAAGGGCTCACTAAGTATTAGATGATTATAACAGAGACTAAGAAGGGGTTACGAATGAAAAAGTGCAGAATAACCTCTTTTATTGAACTAGTTTTATATTATAGCTCCTGAGTCAAGACATTATCATGTACAAAAGTTAGCATAATGAACATGGGGATATCATTTTACTTAGGTGAGCTTTGTGGACATGGCTCCACTCCCTATACTTGTCAAACACGGGAACTAATGACCAAGAACTTTGCTTGCCCTTTGACATGGTTCGGTGAAAATGAATAGTGTGGTGGAAGTTTGAAGTCGATTAAGATGTCTATTCTTCTATTGCAGACCAAGCACTTAACATGATAGCAACAGACATACAGATGCTGCTATTAATATCCGCTGGCAGATGCAACGTTCTCATCCAGTTAATAGGTGACCCGGCAACCATTTGTCACACAGCATCCTTTACTAAGCTGACATTTGCATACCTAATAATTTACATAATTAGGTTATAAATAGTCCTTCGGTGGAATTACAGCAATGGTAAATTTTAAAGGTATATGAATGTAAACCTACAATTGTGTTACTAAAATTAGTTCCAAACAAAATTGAACTAATTAGATACAGTTATAAGAAAGATGTGAATTCTTGATAAGAAATTTGTGCATAGGAGAAATATCTGAAACTATACCCATAATATCCCATCAGCATGACTACCAAAACATCAGTTGAGCAGGGATAACAACAGTCATGCCAAAGTTGATAGGGGAAAAACCACAAGGTCTCCATCCTACTTAAAAAAATTATAGGCATATAAGGAATGCTGAGAAGGAGAGATGTATCTTTCCCAGGGAAAAGCACACCAATTGGCAGCCAACACAAAGGTCAAACCTGAAAATGTACATACAAATAACATTATATAGACCAAAGAGTTTGTATTTAGAAATACATATGTATATACATAAAGATATGTTCATGCAACAATAATCAATGAAATAAAAGCAAGTCATTAATTTGAAGAAGAATAATGAGGGGTATATGAGAGGTGGAGAGAAAAGGGAAGGAAGAAATAATGTAATTATATTATAATGCCAAATAAATGAAATAAAAACAAATTAAGAAGCAAGGAACATTCTTAGCCTCACATTTCCACTGCCCTCATAATAATAATTCAACTCAACGCTTACATGTTTTTGTTTTGTCTGCCTTGCTAAGCTTTGCTTTCCTCAAAACAAAACAAAATAAATCAAAACCACATTCTTTCAACAGTGACTACCTGTCCTGGTTAGATTTTGTCAACTTGGTAAAAGCTAGCTTTCTCTAGGATGAGGAACCTCAGTTAAGAAGATGCCTTTATTAGATAATCTGTAGAGTGAGTCTGTGGGGCATTTCTAAGGATAGTTGTGGGAGGGCCCAGTCCACTGTGAAAGAACCATCACTGGGCAGGAGGTCCTCAGCTGTGTAAGAAAAGATGACAAAAGCCATGTGGAGAAACTCAGTATGTAGTGTTCTCCCACAGTCTCTGCTTCATTTCTACCTCTAGGTTCCTGCCTGGAATCTCTGTCCTTGTGTTCCCCCATTGGCCTGATACTTGATGGATTTTCATGTACAGTTGTGAAATAGCCTTAAACTGTTTTCAACTTTATTTTATATTGTCTTATTCCTTTTATATCCTCTGTTTCTGGAACTTCTACTATGCATTCTTGTGTGCGTTCTTATTTCTCTATCTTTTCTATGCTGTCTTTGCATTTCAGTACTAATTTATTTTGTCTTAATATATTTTCTAATTTCTTTACTTTTTGAAGTAATTTTCAGCCACTATATTCCTAAAACTAATATTCCTAAAAATTTATCTTTTCTAGATTTTTATGACTATGATAATGAGTAACATTTTATAAAATAATGCTTGATAAGGTTTTTAAAAAATATTCACCCTATATTTAATTCTGTTTTTCCAATTTCTTTTTGTGTGTGCATATTTCATTCTGTCTTTTTAAATTATCTTTTATTAATTTTTAAAACACATTTGGGAAATATTTTACTTATTTTTACTTTACTTAATTTTATTTATTTTTTATTTATTTTTTTTTTGATTTTCGAAACAGGGTTTCTTTTTACTTAATTTTATTATTCTTAGAGATTTTCATTCACACACACACACACACACACACACACACATATATATATATATATATATATATATACATATATATCTTAGTCACATCAACTTCCAAGCCTGTGTCTAACTATCCATGCTCCTCCCAATATATTTCCCTCCAGAATTTTTGCCTTTCTTTCTTTATAAAACCAAGGAGTCTAATTTGTACTGCAAATACGCATTGAGGTCATAAGGTCATTCACTGGGAGTCCTTTTTATAATCATCGTTTTTATTAGCTTCTTGGTTAGTGGTGAAGTAATGAGAACTGCTCCCCTACCCATGTTGGAATCTTTGTCTAGTCTTATGGCGATCTTGCCATGGTACCCATACAGAGTGCCATGTCCAGAGGCTAGCACTGTATCATCTTTTGTTACTTGTGAGTTGGCAATGATTTTTTCCTATTATGTGGGCTGCCTTCTCACTAGATTGACAGTTTCCTTTGCTAGGTGTAGCTTTTTAGATTCATAAGATCCTATCTGTCAGTTTCTGGTCTTAATTCCCTATGTTACAAGAAGCAACACACCTGTTTTTACTGCTAGACATTTTGAGTTAATGGATATTACATTGAGAACAGAAAATATATTCATACAAGACTTTCACAATTCTTCAATAAAACTCATTCTTTTAATATTCAAAATCCAGAAAGCAATTCAAATGTCTATCCATATGCGGACAAATTTCAGTGTGTTCAAACAACAGAATAGTCTTCAGCAATAAAAAGTCAAGAATTCAAACAACATTTCTGATAAATTCCTTGTGCTGAGAAAGATAAGCCAGACCTAAGAAGTGGCCACTCCAGCTTGGTGATGAAAATGAAGCTCTGTTGCTAGAAAAGACATCTGTGGCTCTCAAGGTAGGAGGAGCTTGAGAAAGGATTACAAGGGAATTGGGGGAGCATTTATAGGTGATTGATCTTATGATTGTGGTCTCTACAAGGACACATGCATATGACGAACACATGAAATTAGTCTTGTAACGTTGTGCAAATTTTATATACAAAATGTAAAACACATCTTCATAGGGTTACAGTTTTTGTTAGTTGTTTTAACAAAAGAACCATTACATATACAATTTGAGCCCCTACCAGTGATAGTGTGCTGCAATTTTCTGAGCATATTTGTATGTGGCTGTGTAGCTGAACCCTGACGTCTTCCTCAGGGGAGGGAGTGAGATGGCTCGGTGTCAATGTCCCAGATAGATATTGGGAGTCAAGTAGAAGGCATAGAGCAGACTTGTTTGTTTAATGACAGGAAAAAATTTAGATACCCTTCCAGCACCCAATCATTCCAATCTGTTGACATTGTGTGGTTGCCCCTCATCGGCTAGGCAAAATTAGGACTTGTAGTGATATTTCTTGATCATGCCTCGAGAGTGCTCAGCTCCTGGCCTGTGTCTGTCTTAGACTGGCCTGCAAAACAAGCTCTTACTTGTTATTGACTACCAGCCCTTGAAGAGCATTCATTCCCGGAGAGAGCTGCCATGATGGGGGAATTAGGCAGTCTTTTGAATTATAGATAACCAGGCATGCATAACCTCCTGCGGAAGACTGCAAGAAGGATGCCTAGGAGGGAAATGGGAGGCTGGGAGGAGGTGGAAATTTTTTTTCAATAAAAAAAAAAGAGTCATTAATATCTGAAGATTCAAGAGTCACCTCAGTTGCTGTCCACTGATGCTGGATCTGCTGCATGAGAAATTTAAAGAGATTAAGGATTAATAATACCACCTTGCCAATTAATGCATATGTGAGCATCCAGGAAGGATCAAATAGCTTTTTTATATTATGCCAAACTTAAAAAAAAAGCAAGAATCAAAGGCCATAACCTTTGCCCTTAATAAATCAATTTGTTTGGGTGGGGGGATAAGAGCAAGAAAGGAGAGTATATAAATTACCCTTCCTGAGCTACTCTCTCCTTGGTGGAAGCAGGATGATCCAAATGGCCAAGGATACTTCTCTTACCAGGATCCACACCAGCGTCATGACAGTCTGTGGAAAAACACAAACAAACCTTCTCCCATGGGTTGCATATTTTAAAATTTCTGGATAAATATGTACCAGCACATCCTTACCATGGTAATCTTTCAAATACATAATGAGATTTTTCACAATGTATTTTGGCTTCAATTCAGATCTTTCATTAATATTGTATTATTTTGTAATAATTTTTTCCATTGCATCTTAAAGACTTTTTGTCTTGTGAATATTTTTGTAATTATACCCATGTTTTGCTGTGTTCTTTTATGTTGGATTTTAGTTAGCACACAGAACAATAGCTTCATGAGGTGACTCCCATACTAGATGTCATTATATATTGTTCTTATAAGCCTACCCTTGCCATGCCCTCCCTATTCCCTGTTCTTGCTTTTCACCTTCCTCCTCCCAGGTAGCTTTACTTCAGATTTCTTGCTTACAAATACAATTAGTTAGAACAGCAAACTACCAAGGTGAGTTCATGCCTGGAAAGAGTCTTTAAGGTAATTAAATCCAAAACCTTCTTGAGATTTTGTTCTGTATTTTTTTTTCTCAGCAAAGGCTTCACAATAAAAAATGTCTTAGTGTTTGTTTGTTTTTGCATCTCACATGAATTACATCATGGAACAAGTACAATTTAATTTTTTCTACTTAGGTCAGAAGAGCTGCAGATAGAATACAGTACTAACTTGTTTGTCTACTTGGTTGTTCATGTATAAAATGTCCAAGTACAGTTTGAAATCTAGGTAACCAGAAGCTCACCAGTTGAGATGAAGGTTTCAGATGATATCAAGGTTGTGCTTGAGCTTTCCCTTCAACTGCAAACAAAGTATGAAAGAGTACTTTAGAATGAGTAAAAGATTAAGATAAAGCAAAAAAGAAAATTGTTTCATAGCTGAGAAAAGACAGAGAGGAAATCACAGGCATTAATTGTCAGGGACTGGAATCAGAGGCTGCGGTAATCTTCATCTGATGAAAGTAGATTTTGTATTTTAGACAGTAAAGGGATGAAGGCTCACTGAGTGTGGCAGGTCACCAAAATCAAATGAACTGCAAATCTTTGAGCAGAAGCAGTGTTTATTATCCTAGGAAAAATAAAGAAAGAAATCATGATTGAATTATTGCTTATGTAAACACAAAGATCAATGATACAAAAGATACAATGACATATAAATAGGACAGAAATTTAAGCTACTCTCCAGTTACCAACTTCATTTGTGATAAGTCTTTGGTCATTAGGAAGCATACATCTTGAGTCGTTATAAAAAGTCGATGCTCGAATGGGGTTGCTCTGGGAAGCAGATTGTGTTTTGGAGGGCAGAGAGAGTTTCTTTGTCTACTGAAAACAGAGAGTAACCAATGCAATGAAGGGAAAATGAGGGTAGACAAAACTCAGACACAGAGGCTCTGTCCTCACACAATATCAAGCCCCATGGAAAGGGTATGTCTCACATAGAGAATAGATATGCTGCCCATTTGTCAAATGAGTTCTTAGGCTGTAGCTAACCCCAGTGTCAGGGTATAAGTGTAGCAACATGGGAGCACCGGACAGAAATCTCAAGGTCCAAATCAGGAGCAGAAGGAGACGGAGCACGAGCAAGGAACTCAGGACCACGAAGGGTGCACCCACACACTGAGGCAATGGGGATGTTCTATCGGGAACTCACCAAGGCCAGCTGGCCTAGGTCTGAAAAAGCACGGGTTAAATCCGGACTAGCTGAACATAGCGGACAATGAGGACTACTGAGAACTCAAGAACAATCGCAGTTGGTTTTTGATCCTACTGCACGTATACTGGCTTTGTGGGAGCCTAGGCAGTTTGAATGCTCACCTTATGAGACCTGGATAGAGGTGGGCGGTCCTTGGGCTTCCCACAGGTCAGGGAACCCTGATTGCTCTTCGAGCAGATGAGGGAGGGGGACTTGATCGGGGGAGGGGGAGGGAAATGGGAAGCGGTTGCGGGGAGGAGGCAGAAATCCTTAATAAATAAATAAATTAAAAATAAAATAAAATAAAATAAAATCTTTCAGACCCATGCAGACCAGAAGGGCAAGTAAATCCTGAGACCACTGAGATCTGATTCCTCACAAGGTGGATATCTAGGAGATATTGAAGAATGCTCTCTTCTTAATCTTCTTCAATGATACAACTTGACTTATAACTGGAAAGCTCTTAGGTTCAATCACAGAAGAGGAAGATTCTAATTTAAATGACATTATTTTATACTACTTTGATTAACTATGAAATTGAAAGAAAATTAAGTTGGATTTCAGAAAAGAAATATCTACTTCCCCACTAAGATCTGTACCCGATTCTAATCTACCAACAAGTAAAATACAGGGCAGAAATTCTATCATACTAACCATCCAGGACTCAACATTCAAATTCAGTGTTATGTTGCCTGGAATTTGGCACCTTCTGTCTTATGGCTGTCCATGACAATAATTTTAGTCTTTTACCTGACTGAAGCTCCTTCAGTAAGAGCAATGGCAGAAATGTCAGTTATGTCTCTTTCTCCTTTTTTTTTTTTGTGTGGAATCCTCTATGTTGTCTCAATGAATAGTCTGCTATTTGTCTATAAGAAGGCATGCATCACTTTACACTAGTCTCTTTCCTCACCATCATTCCTGATACAAAGAGAATAGTGTTACTGTGGATATATTGCTCAATGTAATAACAACATTTAATCCCTAAAAATCTATTATTAGGAGAGAATCGACACCATCCTCCTTGATTTCTTTTGTCAATCTCCTCACTTAAAAGAATGCCCATATAGAACGCCCAAAGTCCTGGGTGCCCTACTGGGATATTTCATTTCAGTCAATGCTCCGTCATGATGCCTTATAGGGATTTCTATCTCAACCTTAATTCACAGCTTCTTATATTTTTGATACCCAAGTTTGCCCAGAAAAGAGAGATAGACTCTGATAATCTTTGAAGAACTTTGACATTTCTTTGACAAATGCAGTTAAATAAGCCAAGCAAAACAAAAACAAATTTTAAAAAGAGCCAAATTATGGGACCAAAGGACCTCTGTATGATTTTTAATGATTCATTTAAAATTTCACATCTTTATTTTTTAAATCATGTTCAGCTAATTAGAAACCTTGTTAAAATAAGTCAGAAGCTCAGATTCTAAGATAAAAATCACCTGTGTTTCTTCTTTGCTTGTGAAGTTATGTTTCCATGGGAAAATAAAGTTTTTTTTAAACATGCATCTTTTAGAAAAGGCAATAATATACAGTTAAAGCTCAAGCAAGCATGTGTATATGGAAGAGAGAAATATCCTCATTTTATTTGAAAGTTGGAGATAACAGTTGATGCTTGAAGTTGGGGGCTATACAAACATTTCTTGATTCCTAAACCTTGCAGATGGGCACATGCTTATTTTGTGTTTGAGTGGTCCACATTATCTCAGCATTTCAGCAATAAAAATGGCTTCCTACAGACTACAGGTTCCTCTGTCAACACTGCCTATATAGCAAATCCCTGGAACAAAATTAAGAAGAGAGGTGTTCCCTAATAATAGTTCCTAGGGAAAACTTATCAAGAAAAAAAACCACAGAGACAGATAGCTTTAGATTCAGCTAGGACAAGATTAAGCATAGAACATGTATGCATTTATGTCTGACACAAGCAATACACAGAATTAAGCACATAGTTATGATTATCAATAAGTCATTTTAAAAAGCAATCTGGCTTTTTATAGTTGCATATTTAATAGCCATGCCACTTTCATTTCTCAAATCTAAGTTCCTTGGAAAAAATAAAAACTTGCCTTTATATTTAAAATTTTTATCTATACCTTATCCTCTTTTGTAAGATTTACATTTATTTAGTTTTCTGCAGGAAATAAGATATTTTTAAAAATCTTTCTCTAAAATCTTTGAAGTCTTCAAAGTGAATACTAAATCACTATGAGTAGTATTGTTCTCAAAGTTCTTTCTGTTCTGAAAATTCCGAATTTTGAGTTGTTTAGATATGTATGACATTATAATCTATATATGCCCCCTTGAAATTCCAAGGTAGTTGACAGAGTGAAGAGATAAAATAGTTGGAAGATATTTGACTTCATAATTATGAGGTGTCAAGAATGAAAGCAGTTTCTTTGAAATGAAGAAGTGAAGGAGTTTCCCTCACTTCTACATGAAAATACAGCATAGGATGTCAGCCCTTAAAGGTGGCATAAGTCTTCCCTTTTCCACATTCTATCCTTACTCTCATTATTGACTCACACTCTCATCAGTGATAATCAATGCATTTTATTATTTATAAATCAATCAGACTTAAGAAGTGTTATTCTAGTGGTAGGAATAGAAAAAAATCATATAAACTATGGAACTTATAGAAGGAAAGGGAAAAGTTTCATGACACCAATCTTAGTGGCAATTCTTTGAATATGGCAATAAAAGCACAGGCAATAAAATTAAAAATAGGTAAGTGTGACTATGTTAATCTAAAAGGCTTCTGCCCATGGTGTAGGAGGTTCTTCTGTTCTTGTGTTGCTTTCATTGGTTAATGAATAAAGAAACTGCTTTGGGCCTGATAGGGCAGAACTTAGGTAGGTGGAGAAGACAGAACTGAATGCTGTAGATCTTCTGCCTGAGACAGACGCTGGTTAGAATCTTGCTGGTAAGCCACAGTCACATGGTGATACACTGCTTAATAGAAATGGGTTAAATGAAGATGTAAGAATTAGCCAATAAGAAGTTAGAGCTATGTCCTTGGTTTATGGCTAGAAACCAAATATGAGTGAGTACATCCCATGTTCCTCTTTTTGGGTCTGGCTTACCTCACTCAGGATAGTGTTTTCTATTTCCATCCATTTGTATGCAAAATTCAAGAAGTCCTTGTTTCTTACTGCTGAGTAGTACTCATATGTATATATTCCATACTTTCTTCATCCATTCTTCCATTGAAGGGCATCTAGGTTGTTTCCAGGTTCTGGCTATCACAAACAATGCTGCTATGAACATCGTAGAGCATATACTTTTGTTGTATGATAAGGCCTCTCTTGGGTATATTCCCAAGAGTGGTATTGCTGGGTCCAGGGGTAAGTTGATCCCGAATTTCCTGAGAAACCGCCATACTGCTTTCCAAAGTGGTTGCACAAGTTTGCATTCCCACCAGCAATGGATGAGTGTACCGCTTTCTCCACAACCTCTCCAACAAAGGCTATCATTGGTCACATGGTGATACACTGCTTAATAGAAATGGGTTAAATGAAGATGTAAGAATTAGCCAATAGGAAGTTAGAGCTAATGGGCCTAGCAGTGTTTTAATTAATACAGTTTTTGTGTTGTTATTTCGGGTGTAAGCTAGCTGAGCAGCCTGGACAAATAGTGGGCCCCATGCTTCACCAACATGCCAAGAAATGGAAATGGATGGATGAAAAGACAACTAATGGAATGAAAGAAAATATTCTCAAAGTATATATGATAAAAGTTAATATCTAAAATATATAACGGGACTCTTAAAATCCAATGGCAAAAAATTAAGGTGGGCAAAATGCTTAAATGAAAAATTTCTTAAAATGATAAACAGATATTCAACACACATAGCAAAATGTTTTTAACATCAGTGTTTATCATGGAAATGAAAATCCAGTTTACATTAAGATACCATCTAGTACCTTTCGGTAAGAAAACCAAAGGACTGTAAGTGTTGATTTGTGCAAAGTCAGAATTCTTTTATACTATTGGTGGAAATGCAAAGTTGTGACAAAATTTTTTCCATTCAATATTTTTAACAGGATAGATTACACTATTTCTTATAACCTAATAACTAGGTTTATAGTTATTTATACAAAGACATGCATGGTAAATACAGTAGTCAAAATGACCATACTGTAAATCATCAACTGATGAAGGGGTGCATTGTGATAGATAGCTGACCTAATTCAGCCTTTAAAATGGAAGAAAATCCAGTCATATGCATCACTATGTAGAAATCTTGAGGATATTGTACTAAGCAAAATAAACCACTCACAGAGAGCCAAATACAATATACTTTGCACTATATTAAAATGGTAAAACTCATGGAAGCATAAAGTAGAATAATATGTGTGAGAACCTAGGTGAAGGGTTGAGAACAGGAGTTCTCACAGTTTAAATTTTGCAAGATGAATAAGTCCTAGGGAAATTGTGGTATTGCATTTTGTACATTGGTCATACTATAGGAAATTTCATATAAAGGGGAGGAAAATATGTAGAAATACATAAGACATGAATAGCAAGAAACTTGTCATAGCTAACTACTATTTTGTTTTAGTTCAGCTTCCACACTATCTAGATAAAATTTGTCTAGCCACTAAGTCCTTTCTCTTCCAAGCATACAAAAGCTTCTCAGGTAGCTAACCCATAAGAGCTTTTGTTAGTATGAAACACTAACAGCCACCAGTCCTGATAAGCCATATCACTTATCACTGGTTGTGAAGTGGTGTTTGTGGCTTGGTTTTTATACATAATATTAAACCGTGAAAATGAAGAAACTCAAAAATCCTACTTCTTTCTCTTTCTTTAAGTTGTGCTAATATGAAGTTGCAGTATTTTATCTGCAAATGATTTTATTAAACATTTTATACCATTTCTAATAGCTTCCAAGCACAGTGTTTAATATAAACCTCATCCAGATTTTAGATAAGTAATTTCTTGAGATTGATGGTATATTTTCAAAACTTTTAAATTAATTTTATATGATTGATAGCAAGGTCTGTTTTGTCTATAAAATGAATATATGAAAAGACTTGTTGTACTGAAATTTATTATAAAATTGAATATACAGTTTCTCTCCAGCATTTAGAGTCATCATTTATGAAGCGAGATAATATGTCCTGTAAAATTTTATGGGTTTTGTTAGATATATTTATTAGAGATAAGAATTTCTTAGCATTTGGTGAAACTAAACTATGTATATTTGGCAATTTTATGTGTAGACATCTTTACTAATAGTTTTTTTTAATGATTTGACTTTTTTACTTGTCTTTGATGCAATTTTTATAATGAAGTTTATAATGGAAATCTATTTCTTAGCTTTTAATATTTTTTATAAAAAATCTCCACATTTCTTGATAATGTATATTTGCTAACTTTCTGATGAGTGGGTAAGTTAGTGGGTGATTAACTATCTCACATAAGTACAGTCTTCACACATCAACACACACTTTAATCTAGTAACTGAAACAGTGATATTAAAACAGCATTAATTCCAAGTAAAACCTTACTAAAGATGTAAAGCATAGCCCATTTTTAAGAAGTTAAAAGATATATCTAGATATGTATTTATTCAATACCACACATGTAATACTTATAAAATAAGAAAATTATTAATGTGAAATTCGGCCTGTAGAATTTCTTGATAGACTGCTGGCCATGGGGTGGCCTTGAGTATGACAGAAATCTGTATTTGGAGGATGAGGTCACTGGAGACACAATTCCATTTACCCAATTGGTAAACAGGTTATCTCAAGTGAAAATACAGCTCTATGATATTTTTTTACTGGCATCTGCTATTTTCATGCTAATCCAATGTAAAATACAGTTTCCTTCTACTATTGATAGGCTTGCTTAAATAATGTAATTAACATTTATTGAAAATGATGATTGAATATAACTTTATAAGTTTGAAGTCTTCCTTTGCAAGTTAATGTGAAACATGAGAAGTAAGTGAACATATCTTGAAATATAAATATTTAGGAAATTCAGTAAGCGATTCTTTATTTAATCAAAATCTAATTAATTCAGGGAATTTGTTGGATTAATATATATAAAATGCTTCCATAGTCCCTACAGATTTCATAAGAATTGTTCATACCTGGTTAAGTCCATTAAAATTCCAACTAAAAGTTTAGATAAATTATAGATGATTTAGGTTGAATTATGTTAAGTTAGTTATGTCCAAGCACTTTTGAGCTATGATATAATAATTTCACCCACTATAGTAATGCACACTGGAAAAATAGGAAGCTTCTCTGTGAAAAACTAATGTTGGATGTCTATAAACTATAGTTATAATTTTCCTTGTTTACCTGACACAGAATGCAAGTTAAAAAAGTGAATTAGGTACAAGACTTTGAACTCACCAAAATAGGATAGATATAGAGTATTTTCTCTGAATTTGTTAAATACAAATTGCCTAGACATTGTTGATGTGTTTATTGCCTGTATATATTGTATATAGTTATTATACTTATAATTTATAGTTTTTCTTATATTAGTTATAGCCTTCATTTTTATTTAGATAGAAAAGGGGAAATGATGTGGGATGTTCTTCTGTACATGTGCTGCTTTAATTGGCTAATGAATAAAGTTGTTTTGCCTCATTAGTAATAAAAGGTATGCCTATCTTTAGCATTTTTGTTCTATAATGTTCTTGGATTTAAACTATTTACTTTTCTATGAAAATATTAGTTTAATCTCATTCTTTAAAACTGAATTAGATATAGAATTGTGCTTATTTCTATTTAAAAATTATGTGTATAAAATGCCCAGTTCTTAGAAGACCCTCTATGTACTAAAGGATATTGTCACTCTTTTTCTTGAGATAAGTGACGTTTTGTGCATTTTTGAGAGTTTAAAGAAAAATGCATTAAGAAACAGAGAATGCAAGTGTACACAATTCAAAGGCATTGGTTTTCTTTCAAGGTTTCCAGCTAATGCCATCTGCAGGTGGAGAACAGGCTCACTTTAAAATCAGTGCACCAAAGAGATACTTATACTCCATGTTTATTGAAGCAGTGCTCACAATAAACATCCATGAAAACAATGTAAATGCCCATCTCTTGTTGCTGAGTGATTTAAAAACTTTGTTGCACAAATACACCAAAATGCTACTGTGTTGTAAGTGAAATCCTGTCATTTGCAGCAACATGGTTTGAGCTCATGATCTAACTAAATTTATAAGTCAAATGCAGTAATACAAGCATCACAAGGTTTTTGAGCATGTGTTGAATATGTAAACAGTATCTCAGGACTAAGCTTATATCTCATAGTGAGACACTTAGCATGAACAAAGCCCTAGGCTCTATTTTTGCATTAAAGAAACAAAATAACAACAGAAAATGAACAAATGAAAACACCCAAGCTCAATAAAAGTGACCTAGTAGAAATTGAGAGTAGAGTGAAAGAGCTAGAGTTCAGAAAAAAAGAAAATTTGACAAATGGATATTAAGTTTTATCCAGTTAGTAGCACGGTGAATATGACTACAACAGTACACTGTACATTTTGAAAAACCAGAAAAAATAATTTTGAATGCATTACCTATAGAGAAATGAGAAGTGTTTGAAAAGGCTAATATGTTTAACTTTATTTTTAATTATAAAGTATAGGCATTTGTCCATTGAAATATGTGTTGTGCCCTTGAATATGCATAACTTCCATGGTTTTACTATATTAGTTGAATTAAATTTCAATAAAATGATAATGCTCTTATGGTACAATTAATTACTTTCTGGTTAGATTTGAGGTCTGCCCCACTGGAGGATTATAGTTCTAGCAATATTCAAAAGCCTATGGCTGGGGAAGTCCTAGCCCCTAGGATAAAATAAAACCTACTATTGTTGTTTTGCTAAATGGTCATGCTGTCATATTTTTTTTCTAAACATTTGTTTATATTCACCTGTTTGAACTACTCACAACCAAGCTCAGAAAAGCTTCTTTACATAGCAGACACTGGTTAATGTAGAGAAGCATAACTGTGCAATGTGCCAAGAAAGAAAGACCAAGAAGTCAACCCTAAAATTGACTGCAAGATTAAATTTTCCACCACCATGGCTCAAAATACAACACAGAAGAGAAGGCAGAAAGAATATAAGATGTGGAGGATGGAGAGGAGAACTGTTAAATGCTGTTTTCTGGATGTAGATAGCCATCATACTCACCAATTTAGGGTAGGTCTGGTTACTTCAACAATACCTGCACAGACCAGTTTAGCCTAAATTCCACATATCTGGGGTAGATGATCTTCAGACCCTGCATCTCCTGAGAGCTCTTGGAAGTAAATAGTTGCTGAGATAAAAGAAAAATATTTTTTTAGTATGTGACCACTAGCTTGGCATCATACCCATCCACCCATGGGTAGTATTAGTAAGACTTGGTGGACAATCAAAAAAAAAAAAAAACCGTGAAATTGGGAGGGAAGACTTCTGGAAGAATATGAGAAAGTTGGATGGGGAAAATTGAGGTGTTAGGAGTTATATATGAATTTCAATATATACATATGTGCTATGGAATAATGCTCTTGCATTCTATAAAGATTTGTCACTAGTTTTGGTTTACTAAAATGCTGATTAGCTAGTAGTCAGTCTGGAAGTATAGGTGGGTCAACCAGATTATGAGAATTCTAGGAAGATGAAAGTCAGAGACATAGTCACCAGCCAAATGTAGAGGAAGCAAGATGAGAATGTCTCAATGAGAAGAGGTAACAAGCCACATGGCTGAATATAGACAAGAATTATTAGTTAATTTAATTTGTAAGAGCTAGTTAATAATAAGACTGAGCAATAAGCCAAACAGATTATAATTACGATAAACCAAAGCTGGGCAGTGGTGGCACATGCTTTTAATTCCAGCACTGGGGAGGCAGAGGCAGGTGGATCTCTGTGATTTTGAGGTCAGCCTAGTCTACAAGAGTTAGTTTCAGTACATCCTCCAAAGCTACAGAGAAACTCTGTCTCCAAAAAAAAAAAAACAAAACAAAAAAAAAATGACAATAAGCCTCTGAGTGGTTATTTGGGAACTGGAAGGCAGGACAGAAATCTCCAGCTATATATGTATGGATTTCTCAACTATGAAGAAAAGCTTTCAAAAGGTAACGCTAATTTTATCACTAATTTTGGGTTTATACTGTGTGGCACATGTGAGTATTTGTGTTTGCATGTGTATGTGATCATGAATGTTGATGTGTGTGCATACATGTGCATCTGGAGGCTATATGTTGACACCAATCCCACTTCGTCTACTGAAGCAGGTCTCTCACTGAAACAGAAGCACTGAAACTTAGTTTCTTTAGGCATCTTGTGGCCTTGCGAGGCGTGTGTGTGGTGGCGGAGGCATCCCTCCCTTTATTTGTGTACCCTGTCTCTGCCTTATGAGCTGGATTTATAGATGGGATGTCTTCACATTAGGCCACAAACCCCAGTAATAACATTCCTATTTTGTTTCGAGTTATTTGGGTCCTATGGAAATCTTAAACTAAGAGAGGTCATTCTTTCATGAATAATTTCCATGAAATTCTCAACTTAGTTCTCGAGAAGTTATTTCAGTATAGGTGAGCATCAAAAGCCCTTTTGAATTTCATGTTGAATAACCTCTTTCTCTGCTTTTCAGTAAATGTGGTAGAAATGAATTTTCAGGCAACTGAGCTATTTATGGAAACAAACATGTTGAAAATAGCAAGTAGGAAGATGTTCAGACTGAGATTAAGAACCTTTCTTTACACATTTACATGAAACCAAAACTTCCAGTCAGCTTTCCAATTAGACCATACTGACAGGCAAAGCGTTCCTGAGTGCTGTCAGCACAATTAGCATTTATATTTGCAGAGGCATTCCAGGCCCCAGGAACAGTGCCAGAATCTGTTAAGATAAACCTGGTAGTCAGTTTGTGCTAAAAATAGCTAACTAAAGAAGAGCAATTTCTCCTTCTGACATGCAGTGAAGAACCTTCTAATACAAGGTGATGGGATTTTGGCAGTAAGAATGGTTTAAAAAAAATGTTCCATAGTGAGAATTCATTTTATTCGGGGTCAGTAAGTGGGAGAAAATAAAAACGGTTATTTCAAAGTAGATGGAGTGAGGCATACTTTGTGGATTTGACTCCACAGAATGATCTCATATTTTAGTTACACCTCAGTTGCAAGGTAAATAAGCATGTAAAATATATTGAATTTTAATTTACCATTACCAAGTGAGGCACAAAGAAACCTCTTTGTTAGGTTATTATGAATGCCAAGTACCCACATAATGTATTAGCAATTATTGAGTTCTGCTTTGCCTTTATTCTTCCTCTCCTATCAAATCAATCTCCACCTCTGTTTATTTCATTGTATCTGAAATAAAGAAGCCATTTCAATAACTTCAAGGCACCCTTTCCTTCTCCTTTGGACTGTTTCATAAGATCCTTTGGGTGAGCTTAGCAGACACTCTACAACCTCAAACTTCTTTCATTTACTACTGCTGACTTTTCCTAAAACCTTATCTCATGATTATCTACTATTCATATTTCACTGTGATTTTAACATGCTTTTTCCACTAAAAGGAAGAGGATGGTCATTAGAACTCAAGGAATCCTATACAAACAATTTTACCTTTTAATGATTCCCTAGGTACCTATTTTTGGCTATTTTATGCAATACATTTATAAATACAAACTCTGGACCTGGGGTGAAGCTAATTGATAAAGTGGTCGTCTGACAAGGCACTGGGTTCCACTTTAATAATTACAAAGCAATAAACAGTATGAACATATTTATTTTTCATAGCAGTATCCTAAAGTTAAAATTTAAACATTTTCCTGCTTTACATGAGTAACTGAGTTCTAGAGAAGTATGGCTAAGATTTAAAAATAGTCTATTGCCATTATTCCCATATCTCATTTTAACCACTATGTTGGCATCCCTTAAAGTCCTTATATTGAATGAGCCCTTCTGCCTGATAAATCTGCATTCAGAAGGAACCTATGCTTACACAGAACAAAGGAACACTGTCAATCAGTTCTTCACACTACTTTCTTTGCAGGTATAGGGAACACCATAAACTTAGGCTGTCAGTACTTCTGAAAGGAATATTCACATTCCTCAGGTGTTACTGCCCTTCCTAGCTGGAGTTTATTCTTCTTTTCCAAAAATGCATTGAGTGTAATATTTAAAAATAATCAGCCATTGACTGTAGAAAATCATACAGCCAATAGCATTTCAGTTAACCGCCCAGTGGGGCCTGGCCTTTTATACTATTTATGCCAAAGTAAAGCATGTGCCTGGCCTCTCTCTTTTAGGCTGCAGGATTCAGTTTCTGTTCTCTCTTCCAGCAGAGGATTCTGATTTGTGAGTCTACCCCTAAATAACAGTCTATTATTCTCAGTTCTGAGCTAGTGTGTGATTTCTTTTAAGCATCCTTCGTCAATTGACAATTAATGGCTTCTGGGAGAGGTAATCAGTGTTCTGATTTCTAAGAATGAAGCCCTGAAAAGTTATGCCCAGTAGTTGACCCTACATCTATGCAGACATAGATAGCTCTGACTGGACAATAAAAAGAAAAAAAGAGCGAAGGGGTAAAGAAGAGGAGAGAGAGAGAGAGAGAGAGAGAGAGAGAGAGAGAGAGAGAGAATGAAGTTGTGAAGTTGGTAGGAAAAGTGTTAGGATGTCTAGGGAAAGAATTAGAGGGGAGGAAATGGGGATTGGATTTGTTTAAGCATGTTATATGCATGTGTAAATTCTCAATAATAATAATTTGCCTTGGTTTCTTAAACCAGTGCATTTTATACCACATGTTTATGTCTTTATGATCCTTAACATCTCTTAGCATTTAAAAATTGTCTTTCAGAAAGAATTAATGAAGAGTTTCATATCCTGCATTCCCCGAAACACTTGAAACCAAAAGGAGATCTCTGAAGTTTTCTCATAGAATACCAAGGAATTTAAAAATGCAAAGTAAGTGTAAATGAATGATCAGCTTTGTTTTTCCAAGATCAATTTTCAAAGGTTAATTAGTAGGCTAATGACTAAAAGTTTTGTTTTACAGAGTATAACTAGCATAAGACATAAACCTCATTTCTGGGGGTATTACTCCTCTTTTACAGAAACTCTTTTTGCATTCCTTCCCCACTGTCACTCCTCACTACATTCCATGAGGCAGTCATCCTACTTGGTATTCATGTTTTGGGAGAACACTGTTCAATATGAGAAGGCCCCATTTGCCCTGTCACAGGAGTGTAGTGACTGGCTGTTGATAATTTATTTTTTAATATGAACCTTCATCTACATCATACAAAAGTGTTCTCTAGATTGTTCCTCAAAATAGTCTTCTGTTCTCCATTGCGCATGATTTTATGAAAGAAGAAGCATGGTATAGCATAATGGTCTTTGTCCAATCTTGTCACTTCATGATGCTGTTCGTTCTCAGTCTTCTGATTTTGAAATTGAGAATGATAAGCTCAAAGTGGAAGTTACTCGGAGAATTCAAAAGATTAAATGTGTATTTATTTATTCATATTTATTTGAAAAATGAGTCAGCACTTCAGTACTATTAGCTTCTCTCCACTTTTCTGCTTTCTAGGACTGACTGAGATTTACACATATTTTTTAAAATAATTGAATTACATGCTTTTTCAGATTATGGATATGCCATCTGGATAAAGCCATTTATTGTCACCAAGTTAGGTTACAGTTTTATTGGTCACATACTATTCTTTTCACCCTCCTATGCACTAAAGAGAATAACAGCTCGGTAAGCTCATATAATAGACAACTAATCTCAAGGAATTAAGAATCTTATTGAAGTATGGTGCTACTGTTTGCCTTCCACTCCCCCACTTCTTCAAATTTAGCAGCATCAGATAGAAAGAGAAGATGGTTTAGAAAGAAAAACTGCACAATCAGATCATGTCAAGTGCTTGGTATTGACTACAGTAATTAGCACAGTTTTCATGAAGGAAGACTTGATAGCTATGGCACTGAAGGTTGTATTTAGGTACAAATAGCTGGGAGCTCTCCAGGTTGAAAAATATAATCAACTACAGGCATGGACAAAATACATGAATGATGTAAAGACACTGCACAGAATAAAAGTCCCCAGGACTTAGGAACATATGTTCCTAAGATAAAATATGGACAAGGCATTTAGAAAGATTAAATGCTGAAAGTTGATAAAAGTTTAAGAATACAGGGAAATCATGACCCTTCAGACTCTGTATCCTATGGATTTCTAAAGGATCAAACTTCAAACCTGGTCTCAAATTGACATGGTCCACAAAAGCAGTATGTCATACTGAGTAATGATCTAGATTAATTAAACTCTCATTGATTTACTCCTGAGTTTTAGAATCAGTTTACATGTACTCTACTTGGTTATCTACTTATATACCCACGATCCTTTTTTCTTCTCTAACGCCCAGAGTATAACACTGCCAATAGTTGAAACTAGTTCAAATTTTGTAACACTGAGTTTAGCAATAACTAAGAAAGTGAAGGAGAAAGGGACATAGTGTTTGTTGTATTCTCCAAGTACACCCATAACACCAAGTTCGGTAACTGACTATGCTAAAAATAACCAATTGTCTTCTTAGTAGAGCATGGAAAGTGTGGCCTAAGCTGTCCAACCAGGGGATGTGTAACCCTTATTCTCTAAATCTTTGATCATAAAGTATTTCAAACTAGGTGGGTTCAAACAACAACAATGAGTTTTCTTACAGTCTTGAAGGCAACAAGCTTCAAATCAATGTGTTAGTGAAGTTAGGTTCACATCTATAGCTCCTGGTAAAAACCAAAAGGGGAGTCCTTTCCTGCCTTTTTCCACTTTTTGAGATTTGTCATTAGTTCAGCTGTTTTTAGGGTTTGTAGATACATCCCATCAAGCTGGACCACTCTTGTCTTTTTTTTTTTTTCCCTGTAACTCACTCCCTGGGTCTCTTCTCTCTTGCAAGGATAGAATTCTACATGCCTGAGGTTCCAAGGTATTTTATAAATAGTTTATGTTAAGTTTGTTAATAAAGATCCCCCTCCCAAAACATTATATTTACAATTACTAGTAGGTAGGATGCCAACAAAACTTTTTAGTGGCCACAATCCACATGAGAACAAACATTTTCTGAGAAATGTAAATGAGTCTTCCAGGGAACAATAGACAATAGCACATTTTCTCAGGAGCTGAGACAATTCGGAAACACATCATGGATGCTTCAGAATTTCTGAGCCTCAATCTGATCCCCCTGCCAATACTTCTTTTGGTAATTGAGTTTTAGTAATAAAGTGTATGGATAGAATCAAAGATGCACATGGTTCTATGGAGATTTGAATTTATGCGTGTTTTATATTCATCATGACATTTGAGTTTCATAATTTAACTGTAAATCACAGAATACTATTCTTGAAGATTTAAATAAGATTCACTATAGTCTATAATAATTGAAAGTTATAATAAAATTCTAAGCAGATCAGCACGTCCTGGCTTTATTCCTTAATTGAAGAACGCCCTCAAGCTTCTTATTCCTGACAGACTTAACCATCACCCAATTAGTTCTTCATTGGGATTCTCCACAGAGAACCGAGAGGGTTTTTTTTTTTCTAGCATCTATTCAAAAGAACAGAGAAAAGAACTGAACAGGTCATATCCAGGCTATTGTCTATCAATTTACGGTTCACATGAAATTATAATTTGCTTAGAGACAAAGAAGGAAAAGGAGGCAGCAAGAAGCCGACTGCTCCTTCTATTTTCTTTGCAAGAAATAATCTAAAGTGGTTAAGAAATATTTGCTCCTAATATAAATCACCTACTGTGTCTTCAAAGAAGAACTATGATTTGGGGGCCTGCAAGATGGTTCAGAGGTTGAAGTGCTTGTGTAGAAAGCACTTGATTACCTGAGTTTAATATCAAAAACCCAGATAAAACTGAAAGGAGAGAACCAACTTCTGAACATTGTCCTGTGATCACCATGAGAAATTTTGCATGCAGACACATAGGTACACATGTACGCACACTAGATAAAGTTAAGGTTAAAAACTACAACTTTTAAAGGGATATTGTTATTTCTTTAAGATATTTCTTTTTATTTACTGCATTCAATTTCTTTGCCTGTTCTATGGAACAAAACAAAAAAAATATATATGTTCAATATAATCTGGTTTCTTTACTCCAGAGTTGTGTGTTCTCTATCAAATGTGACTTTATACCAATGAAACCAGCTGTTTTGTATCTTAGAAGATACAATTAACTTTTAGAAATTACTCTTTGCTGTGTTTTTCAGTCAAAGTGTATCTGGTTGGCATTTTGAACTACCACTGAACTCTTCAGTGCTCAAAATAACTGACTCTTGGGAAAATAGAGCCTTCCTATTATTTTAAGATCAGAAGTTGAACCTTCTCAGTAGAAGGCAAGGCTGTCAGATTGCCTCTTGTAATGCTCTAAATTCAGCTGCAAATAATTTTTCCCCTTAAGATATAGCCATTGAGTCTTATACCCGGAGTGTTTAAAATACCAAATACAAACCTTAATTCCCAATTTCCTTATTCTATAGCATAAACACAATTCTAAATATTAATATATAAAATTGATTTTTGACAGTTTTACTATTTTTTTAAGTTATTAGTCATCATTTTCTAAAACTTTTCTTTCCTGAAAACTACAAAATGTTATTTAATATCATACTAGAGAGACTCCATCAAGCAACTGATGGGAGCAGATGCAGAGACACACAGCCAAACATTAGGCAGAGCTCTATGAAGTCTTGCAGATGAAGGAGGGAAGAAAGATTGATAGGACAAACCAGAGGAGTCAGGGACATCACCTGAATAGGGACCAATGAACCAACTGACCAAAATTCATGGAGCCTGTAGGGTTCTGGCTGGTCCTATTTATATATGTTCTAGCTGAGTATTTTGGGATGTTCTTGTGGGATTCCTAACAGTGGGAAGCAGAGACTGTCTCTGACTCTTTTGCTTATTTGTGAGACCTTTCCCTCCTGCTTTGCTTCCTCTTTTTTGTCCATCCTTAAAGAGGTGGTATGTGTCTGGTCTTAATGTAGCTTGTTGTGCTGTGTTTGGCTGATGTCTCTGGGAGTCCTGTTCTGATCGGTCTGGAGGTGGAGGGGAGGGTAGATCTAGGGTAGAGAGGATGTAGTGGAAAGAGACTGTGGGCAGGAAGAGGATACTACACTCAGGAATCCCATAAAGTTTTGCATCTAAAATATGGTTGTCCCTCACTACTATAGAGGACCAAAGGCTTCCATTATGCCCCTTGGCATCCAGGCTTCTTTTGTAAACCACGGAGTATGTGCATATCACCTGTACACAACTTCTGTGCATATTAGATCATTTCTAGGTTTCTGATAACACACGGTACATGGAAATTTGGTATAAATATTGTGCTGTGTCAAAGAATATGACAAATGTTAAATTATGTCCAGATTTAGTATGTCGCAGATTTTCCCTGGTACTTTCAATGCTTAGTGGTTCAAATGGATATATGTAAATCCTACAATGCAGAGGCACAACTGCCCATTCATCCCAAAAAGAAAAAGTCATTCTTTAAATTATCTTCCATAAGAAGGCAAGCTTACTTAGAACAAAAATGACTTTTGTCTTGTTGATTCTTGCTTTCAGGACATTACACAGAAGAGCATAGCTCTGAACACAGTGTACTACAGCAATGTGTGCACCCCATTGAATCCATCTTCTACTATATAGTGTTCTGAGATTTTAGTTCCCTTATGTGCCTGATACCTGCCCTGTTTTACATTCATTCATTTCTGTCTGTGAACAAGCATTTGGAGGCACTTGATTCAAATTAGCAAAGTTATTGATTTCCTACAGCACTAGAAATAAAATCCTCCATTAACATTTACATACTACTAAGAGATAAGAAGCTGTTGTCGTCTTCATTGTTGAAAGTTATGATGGCCTTGAGTGTTGTCATAAATTTCTTTGAAAATTAAAAGTACACAGTTCAAAATAAAGTAGTTTATCCTTTCCAAGGTTCCACAACCTTCCTTTCAACTTGCTGACTCATACTTAATTATGAATAGAGTATTTATAGATGTAATGATATGGTTGAAAACATTGATTTTGGAGCTCAAACCCCTTGGGTTTGTACTCTGGCTGCTTCATTATTTGCTTGCTCTACGCGGGCTCCAAATTGCAGGTTCTTCACCTGTATGTTAAAGTGGTATAAACATAGGGGATTAGCAGTTTTGTTATGCATTCTTAGAAGAGCAGTAGCATTTTGTGGTATCAATCTGAGAAATGTTGGGACTATCCAGCAAGCAAATGTACAGCAACACGTACTGCTGTTCTTGTAAACACGTCAGTGTTCTCCTAGGAATTACATTCAACTCACTTTTGCTTAGCCTCTTTTTGCTCCCATTTCTGTTGAACTTTCCCCTGTCAACACCTGTGAATTCGGAACTATTCTTTACTACATTTCAGTCATCCACTTTCATTTTGTTGTAGTACTTCCCACAGCTGCTATTTTGCCTAGAGCTGCTTTTCACGCCCCTGTCCTTGGCAATATATAAAACTGAACTGTCCGCCAAGCTTTCATCTTCTCACAACACCAACAGCCCTGCTCACTAGACACCCTCTCATAACAGAGTATTCCCCTGACAAAGAGCACACTTTATACCTTCTAGAGTCTTTCTCAAATTTCTAGTATTTTTGTCAGTGAATTATCAATATATTGGAATAGCCAATAAATATTCAAATACTTTACTGGTCAGAAAGAGAGTAGTACTTCAGTGATTATGCAAACCCTATTAATCAAATGATCCTTATTCCCCAAGATCCAAAACATAGCAATGAATGAGCAGAGGTGGTTGTGCTACATTTTGGGCCCGGGGACAAGATAGAGAAGTCAATTTCCTTTTGCTCTTGCCTATTTTGAACTTTTGTTATTATACTCTTCTTAGATAGGTGTGGTTACAGATACTGATAAAATAACATGTATATCTCTAATGTAGCATAAAATCTGTCAGAGCCAATCCTGGGCAGACAAAGGAAAAGTAAGATATCAGAAAAAGGGGATAATTTGATAATGCTATATTAAAATTTACTTTTCTTTTTAATTATGTATATTTGTAATTATTTACAAGAGTATGAATCTTGGATTCATATATACAATGGATATGGATCAACTAAGGATAATTAGAAAAATTTTACCACCTTTTATGGTGAATATATTCAAAATTTTTTGTTTTGATACACATACATGTCATTATGATATATATGTATATATATATATGCATGTATGTCATTAGTAATAATTAAACACTCCATATAATAAATATAAGAATTTATTCCTCCTAATATATATTTTCAAATACTGATTTTTTTGGTTTTGTTTTGTTAAATATACAATGAATCTTTGGATCATGTAACAGTTGTACCATTTTTCTTTCTAAGGTTATTTCAGCTCTCATTTTTGGAAGGTTGAAGTTAAGTCAGCATGATGTGTAATCTCTCATGGATATATTCACATAATAGTGAGTGGAATTACAGAAGAGAAATGTCAAGGCAGAAGTTATCAAGAATATGTCAAGGTAGAATTCTCAAGAAAAATACAGGGGTCAGACCTACTCCTCTATAACACCTTTTCTATCTATCTGTCTATCTATCTATCTATCTATCTATCTATCTATCTATCTATTATCTATCTATCTATCTATCTATTATCTGTCTATCTTTATCTTTTGGTTTTCCAATACAGGGTTTCACTGTGTAGACCTGGCTGTACTGGAACTCACATTGTAGACCTGGCCTCATACTCCCAGAGATCTGCCTGCCTCTGCCTCCTGAGTGCTCGGATTAAAGTTGTGTGCCACCACAATCAGGTTCAATAACACCTTTTTTGAGAACTGTAGTCCCACATAAATGGCATCATTTCTCCTGAGTACTGTATCTCCATTAACTTCCTACTAAGCGTCACTTCTTAAATGCTCATTGCTGATGCAAAGATGCTTGAGGTCCATTTTTGGCTTTTTATTTCATTAACAAAGGAATTTAAAAATGGACTCAAATGGAAGCACCAGGAAAGTTTTATTGGGCCTTAAGAGAAAACTGCAAGGCAGGCAAGCCGTTAGATCTTAGCTGCTGCCTGGAAGAGACAAAGAACAGAGAAAGAGAGCCAGGCATGGGGAAGCCAGACACACAATCAAGCTCCCGCATGGTGTAGAGGAAGACTTTAGAGAAAGTATAAGAAATTTCAAAATATTGGAGTGAGGCAAAGTCCAAATGATTAAGAAGGCATGCTCATAAAAAAGATAGAAAGAATGGAAAAGTATAATCATTTCTGAATAATTCAGAAAAACAGGCTGACTTACAGCTGTACTTTTGCTAGTATTTAGAAACCTCCTCACTGCTCTCCATAATGGATATTCTAGTTTAAAGTCATATCATGTGTGTAAGTAAAAAGGTTCCTCTTTGTCTTCAACTCTGTCGGTATTGTCTTCTTGATGATTGCTGTTCTCACTGGGATGAGATGTTAGCATTGTGGGAATTATTTGCATTTCTTTTATGTCTAAGAAATTTGACCAGTTTTTCATGCATTTATTGTCCAGTAGTACATCTCTGAGGTAAGAAATGTCACCTTGTGCTTTTAAACTTCTTACTTAAATTGTTTTCAATCTCCTAGTGGTGTAGAAATTAGCAATTTTAACGAAGAGTATCTGATCATGAATTCTGCAGCAACCAGAATAAAATCTAAGTTAGACAGTGGACTCTACCACTGTCAGATTGTTTAGATAATTATACTGTGATTATATAAACTAATGTCCTTGTTTTTTGAAAACTACAGCAAAGTATTTAATAGTCAAAGGTTATTATGAATGTGAAATTTTGTACAGGAAAAATATCATAGCATCCAAACATACACAAAAAGATAAAATGAAAAATAAAAATGATAAAATGGAAAAGAAAAATGATAAAACATATGTCACACAATGGTGAGAACAGCAGAGTCAAGTAAACTAAGTTTATTTGAAGGTGAGTTGTACAAGCAATAGGAATGAATTAAGAAGGTACTGGAATCTTTCTGAGAGGAGAATCCCTCTTATATATTGAGCTTCTCAAACTTGAGCTTTGTGCTTACTGAACATCTGTGTGTACTGAATTATGGTATCCAGAAGTGAAAGAGAAACACCAAGGACGGGTGTGATGAGAAGGATGAGATCACTAACCAACCCCCTAATAACTGCCTTTCTTGGGATACTATTTATATGAGAACAGCAAAAGCAGGAGCATACTTTTAGATAAAGGTTTATTAAAAGCAGAGGAATCTAAAAATTAATTTCTCTTTATCATACTCCACCATGGTAGTGACTAAGTCAAGATAGAGTTAGAAGATATACCACCTGTTAAAGAACACAGATTTTCTAAATACTTCACATGATAGTTTACCATACATGGTGTTTGTATGCTGTCTTTGAGAGATACACTTTGATAATTACACAGTGCGGTTTAGGGAAGGTTGAGTCATGACTTCCCAAGTGAACTCTCAACATGCCGAGTGTTCAGAAGACTCTATGTCTGAAGTCCTGTTTGCTTAGTAGAGCACTAGTATTCTCATAGTCATAATATTCAGAAGACAATAAACAGACACCGTTGGGGGTCTTCCTCAGGGCAGAGTCTATGGTTAAGATGACTGTAAAGAAAGCAGGGTTGCCAGGCAATTACAGCCTCACCTGTTGCCATGTGCGTCCCTTAAAAGTGTCTGCCAGGCACAATTTTCCCTCTTGCCTTTCTTGTCTCTTGCCCACTGCCTCTCGTTTTCCTCTTGTCTCTTCTTTATTCTCTGTCTGCCTCTCTCATGCCCTTGCCCTAACAAAGTCTTTCACTCATTCATTCTCCCCTCTTCCCTCCCGAATAAACCTCTTCCACAGAAAGAAAAAGAAGGAAGAGAAAAAAAAAAGAGGAGGAGTAAGAGGAGGCGGCAAGGTCCTTATTTTACAAAGACTACTTTGCCAAAGCCATAGGTTGTTTTGTAAATTATTGACAATTACATATTTAACTTCTTTTCTTCATATTTTGCTTATGCTTGCCAGTGGCCTAAATGTAAGTCTAGCTGGCCTGTTCTTATTGTGGTGTTCTATCAGCATGGGAATAAGGTACCTCTCACAGGATTTAGAAGAGGAAGGCATGGTGCATTTCTTCCCAGCACATATCTCAATCATTTGCTAAGCTGTGTCAAACCACACATACCTTTCTGAGACCCTGGAATGCACATGCAATGTAAGTAACCCAATCTCCATAAAAGAGAGACTACAGTTCTAGAGATGCAGTTGCCCCATCTCAGGAGATGTTAGATTCAGTGTGTATCACCTGCCCCTGCCAAAGGGCATGACTATGGACTCATACAAAAATCAGTCTAGGTTCTACTCAACTTGAACTGTAGGGGGATATTTTCTCTGGTTGTTAGACAAATGCCAGGATTTCTCAGGAACTTAAAGTTGGTTCTGGTCTACCAAAAGCAGTCATTTCCCTTATCTCACACCAAAATGGCATTTGGCTCTCCGATTAGCATATACCTGTGCCTATCAGCATTTCAAAGACCATTCTCACATTCTAGCCATTCTCAACTCCTCCTATACCCCAAACTTCCTTCAATTTTCAATTTATGAATATCTCTCCCCACAGCTATTCTTCCCTCTTATAACCTGAGTTTTTGTTCCTGCCATTCTCGGCATACCTTTTCTATTCTCTGTCCCCTGCTGTTCCCCCTTTCTTGCAGATAGTCCTGGTTCAGTCCCTGGCCATGTTTAGTCTACTTCCTTTCTATCTCTGCTCTGGACCCTTCCATATGCCTCTGACTGTTCTCTCCCTCATATCTACGATAGAAACCTTCCCCTTAACCATAAAATGGAGCAATCTTGCAATCAGTTTATATGAGTGACTATTAATGGGCAACAAGGACAAGAAGGTTAAGGCTTATTTTTCAAAAGCCACCTTTGTGTTTGCCAGGAGCAGTATGGTCATACACTCCTGTCTGATTTTTTAAAAATGACTCCTTATTGGAATTCCAGTCAAACCAGAAAATACACAAAAATGACGTTGATACTGAGTGTAAGCATTGAGACTGAGGAAAAGCTAATAGAAAGTTAGCAAGAAGGGATATATGGGGCTGTTTATAGGGAGGAAGAAAAGGGGAAATGATGTTAATTAGATCATAATTTCAATAATTTCACTAATGAATGGAAAATATTTGGAAATAGTGGAGGTTACCGAACTGTTAATGATAAAATTTCCTCTAATTTATTTTCATCTTTGAATATTTTGATGCTGACAAGGAACTCTTGCATACATTTTCAACACATGCTACTGAATAATTTATTGATTTTTTAAAAAATTTTCTCTGTTTAGTTTTCTGGCATTAGATCCATCTCACAGTAGAGCTACTATCAAACATTCCTATATATTTTTCTTTTTTCACAACAAATTTTTGTGTTTGCTGCCTCTTGTGACAGAGAAAACCAGATGATCTCTTTCCTAAGAGAGACATGGAAATTAAAAAAAAAAGAGAAGAGAGGAGATGAAGATAAGAGAAGAGAGGTAAGGAAAGTGGGGGTGAAGAGAGGGGAGGTGAGTAGAGGGGAGATTAGGAGAGAAAAGGTGAGGAGAGGGGAGGGGAGATAAGGAGAGGGGAGGTTAAGAGAGGGGAAAAGAAGGAAAATTAAAAAGACAGGAGAGAAGGGAAGGACAAAAGAAAGGACAGGATATGACAAAAATTGAACCACATCTGGTTCAGAGGCCATTTTTCATGGACTTTGTACTCTTACAATTGAACATGATCCTGTTTGGGATTTTACTTAATTAGTTCTTTTTAAAATCCTAATAATAACATTTTGTGTATTTCTAAGCTTTATATTTGCTCCTTGACACACGTAGATATTTTTAACAATGTGTGAAGTATTTCTCCATTTTTCATGTATGTTTGAATCACCGTATTTGCAGATTCTGTATGGAAGGATACAGTCAACTGAAATTCAAAATAATTTAGAGAAACAGTTTTTATCTAAAAGGCATATTCATTTTTAAATTGTAACTGTTCTCTAAAAGCACTGTAGATCAAGGTTTTTATTGCATCAGATGTTTTAGTAATTAGCAGCCCATGAGGCATGCATGTAAGCCATATACATGCTGGCAATACTCCTATTTGGGGGTTATGGTGCTTCCTGAACCACTCCCCATTGATTTCTAGTGACACCCATATTTTCAATAAAATAGACTCTAGTAGACAGAATTCTATTGCAAATATGTACACATACAAATCAGATTTCAATAGATTATTTCTGAAGATAAATTGCATCTATTAACAATGTTGTTAATCCAATGTCTTTCTAAAAATTTTTTATTTATGTGGTGAATATGTTCGTGTGAGTGCAAATATATCTCCCCAGAGGCAAGAGAAACTTTCAAGTCACTGTACCTGGAGTTGTTGTAATTGTATCTATTTGACATGGGTATAGGAATTAAATTTGGCTTTCTCTTATGAGCAGTAAGCACTCTTATTTGCTGAGCCATCTCTTCAGCTCCAAATACATAAGACCTTTGAGAACATCCAGACTAGTGACTTACTGATCATGAAGAGTCCTATTAGTACTTATACAACTTTACACTGTCTGTTCTTTGTCCAATTTAGCTCACCTTCATTTTGCCTTTCTTATAAAATGCTGTCTACCTAAGGTCACAGAAGTACTCTGGCTTCATTGTTTGAGTCTCTTCATTCTCTTCAGTAATAATGCCACAAGTGACTTTAAGGATCGCGTCTACTGTTGTCTACATACTATTACGTGTCTGGAACTCTGAATTGGAGTGGACACTTACAATGGGAGAAATCCTTTTACCATAAGAATAAAGTGATAGGCTTTTCCCCTTCAGTTTCAACTTTATACTTAAGGTGAAAGTGCTATTGTCTGTTCTGAAGAATATACAGTATGTTTTATGTTCATAAATAACTGGTTGTGGAAAGTATACATTTCTAATCCAACAGCACTCACAAGATAAGGAAGTCTAACATCACACACACACACACGTGGGGAGGAAGAAGGAGATTAATCTAAAATATTTTAATTAAACCACCATGCAATTGATACCCTATGATATGAAGACATTTTTTTATTTTAGTATTTTTAAAGGAGAGAGGGGGGAAGAGGGGGAAGAAGGGGATATATATATATATATATATATATATATATATAGAGAGAGAGAGAGAGAGAGACAGAGACAGAGACAGAGACAGAGAGAGAGGAGAGATTTAAAAGAATGTTTAACAGTCTGATTTTTCACCTACAAAGTCACAAAGCTTAATTCAAAATTTTCCTGGAATTGATAGTGCCAGAGGCTAAGCTAAAAATAATTTTGCCTCATTAGATCTTGTAGTCTAACCTCTGAAGTGGAAGGTTCTTGATAGACACATTGAAACGCCGACTCACAAAGCAATATTGAAAAAGAAAAAGAATAAAGAGGAATCGTTCCTATTAAATGACCCAGAGAGAATCAAAGAACAAAGAAGACTATTTCTGTAACTTTCTAGGTCCATGCATAAGGTTGCTGGGCTCTTCCAAGTGGATCACTTCTGGCAGCTTCAAATGTATCACATGCTAAATGAGCATGGAATTTTATACAGGAGCAAAGCTTTGGAAGTATAACTTTAATAGACAATGACGGGAGACTTAGAAAAAAGAAAAATGGCTTTCTCACAAGCTGGTGAATATAAATTATAAAAAATTAGTAATAATTGTCATCACATCTCCTTTTCTCATCATTAACAAGGCTTTGGCATTGTGTTCATAGAGGAGAAAAAAGCCATAAAGATTTGCTCTTCAAGCTATTTCTGAAGAATTTCAAACTAATGAGAAAGGGTCAATGTAGTTAAAATGGAGACTCTGAGGTTTTTCTGATAGTTCCCTTGTTTTTTCTTTCACTTTATGATTCAGCAAGGTAAAATACATGTTAGATGATTTTGGAGTATGTTAATGGAACATATTCCAAACATCCTGTTATCTTTTCATTCATACTGAGAGTAGATTTCGCATTGAGGGGAAAAAGAAAAGGACTCACATGTCAGAACTCAATGAAGCAGAACAACCATCAATGATGTAGATTAAGGAATAAAATAAAGTTTAGAACATCTACAACTGTAGAAGCCAAAGTTGTTGGTACAAATTCCTCCTTCACCAGTTAGGGACATGATTGACATATCCCTGCAGAAACAGTACTTGTGAAGAACATCTAGATCAGAACATGACCATAACATGGAATCCAGATGCCAAGTTGAAATCATCATCTGTCTCTCAATGTTCCCAGCTGTGATAATGTATGCAGATAAAAAGAATGCAGAAGCTTTGCATCTAGCCAAAAAGTAAGGAAAGCTGCAGGAGAGGTCTGAGAGAGTTGTATATGGAGAGGTGAATTCCCAGATGGATCAGGATCTGAACAGTTGTGTCCAGAAGCAGACATCAGCCCTGTATCTATGCTGATTAAATTAGCTGTTGCTTCACTTCTGCCTTCAAATGTCATGACAAGTTTTCTTGGTACCCACCCTAAGCACTTATACTTAAAAACATGCCACGAGTCCATTCTAGCTTCACTGCACTGGGGGAAGTTAGAAAGTCTCCTCATTTAGTGTCATGTTTCCCAGACACTACCAATTTCTACCCCACTGAAACTTGATAATAAAACATCCCTCTTAGAAAGCATTTCAGATTTGAGAAAACTGAGGAACGGAGAACTCAACTACACTAAAACTGTGAAACTAGACTCAAATTAGAGAAATTAGAGAAAATAGACTCAAATTAGAACCAAATATTTTGTCTTTGAATTTTGATTTCCTTATGTATTTTCCCTATGTTAATGTTAGATCATCCACAAATGGATATTTCTATACAAAACATCAGTCATATTCAAGGAAAAAACACACATGTCAGATTTTTCCTGGGTTAAGAGAGTTTGACCAGGGACTGTTTAGTTAGATTTACAGAGGTCAGGGAGATAGTATAATTTCCAGTGCTGACATCAGCAGGAAGTCGTCCAAATCTGAAGGCAGAGGAGAGAAAACCCTTTTTATCACCTAGAAGGGGTAGATGAATGGAGAGAACTTCCAAGGGGCAACAGGAAGATTTAGTAAAAGGAACCACTAAGATTTCTTCTTCCTTCAGAAAGAAAAGGAGAAAATAAATACCCTACTTTCTCTTTTCTCCACCCTTCTGTCCTGTGTCCTGCCTTATCCCCTCTGTTTACCTAGCAGAAACAAGCAAACAAAGGGACTTCACCCAACTCATAGATATCAGAATCGAGGGGATAGCCAACTAAAGAAGGCAGGCACAGATGGAAAATGCTTATTACACATCAATTACTCCAATAGCGAAACACTCTTAAAGATTTTAAGGAAACAGTTTTTTACACAGACTCATGAGCATCTCCTGAAAGGAGTTTTTAAAATGATGTTACCACTTTCTTAATTAGTAGCAGTGCTTTCTCTATACTTTCTCAAGGACTACTTTTTAGACTGTGGCTATGTGATGAGCTGCTAGAATAAAGGGCAAATGTCAGACCCAACGTTTACCAAAGCTTCAGCTTAGTGAGGTCAGTTGGCAAGGGAAGGGGAGGCTAACTAGCCGAGGAGTCATACCTGGACTCATGAGTGCATCATCAAAGCCTTCTCTTCCTTAATAAAACATCAAAGGCTATGCATGCCGAAGGGTGTTCCTAAGATTAAAACTAGGGTGAGCTGTAAGTTCTTCACAGTAGAAATTCACCAGGAAATATTTTGTGAATCTTTTGAGATCTCCTGGGCAAAACTTTCCTATTTATTTCTTGGGTATCTATTGTCAGGGTTTCTATGGTATATAAAGATAATTCTGAATTCTAGAAGGTCTGATTTTCTCACGTGCTCCCTTATGAAAATGAGTTGGATATTCCTTTATGAGTTCAGCAGTGCTGATACAATGCCTGTGACAAATGATTCTTACAGGTGTCAAGGGAAAGGAAAGAAAGAGTCCTTCTAGTTAAAATCAAGGCCTCCTTGAGATGGTTGTCAGGAAGAGGGTATATCTAGCAAACATGTAAACAAATCCCAAGCTAAGAGCTTCTTTGGGTACCATCCCAGACTAAACTGACATCTATGCTAGAATTAACCCAGCTCTACAATATAAATCCATGTTGTACAATGAAAAAGAATGAAGAAATAGTAACGTCCAGGTTCAAGTCCAGCTTGTTTATCTATGTAACTTTGGGGAAACTGCTGAATTCCTTAAAACTCTTGTTTCATTATCTTCAAAACAAGAAAATTATTGGTATTTTCATCAGGTATTTTGAATAATAGTTGAAAGGATATAAAACACATATAAGAATTTACACAATGGCAGCTAGAGTTTTCTAGAAATGTGCTGGATTCAATATTTTCAGAATATCCTCTCCTGAAAATGCCAAATGAGGAAGATGGAGAGGTGTCTCAGCAGTTAAAGGCATCTATTTCTATGGATGAACCAGGTTTACTTCTTAACTGCCTACAAACATCTGTAGCTCCAGTTCTGTATGACACTACTGACCTTCTGCATTCCTCCAGCTATGGATGTAGTGTACAGACATATGTGCAGACAAAACACACATCAAAGCATTCTTTTTAAAGAAGAGAAATATCAATTCAATTTCTGTCTTTTTTTTCTGAAAAGCTCCTCAGCTTGACAAGAAGGTCAGAAGAAGAAGGTATGATGTCCCTGGGCTCTTTTATGGTGTACTCTAAAAAAAAAAAGTGATGTAAAAAATAAATTGATTTTTGCTTCTGTTCTTTCTCATCCTCCTCTTCTTGTCATTATTATTAGTATTATTACCCTCTTCTTCTTCCTCCCCCTTCTTCCTGTCTCCTCTGTGCCCTTTCTCTCATATAGAAAAACCTGCAAATGCCATGAAGTATTAGAAGTCTGAAAAATATAGGCTGAGAAAGAAATTAGAAAACAACATCTTTACAATAGCAACAAATAATATATCTTGTGGTAAATCTAAACAAAAAAGTGAAAGACCCATATGACAAGAACTTTAAGCCTTTGAAGAAAGAAACTGAAGAAGATACCAAAATTTAAAAAGATCTCCCATGCTCTAGGACAGGTAGGATTAACATAGTAAAAATGGCAATCTTACCAAAAGCAATATACAGATTCAATGCAATCCCCATGAAAATCCCAACAGAGTTCTTCACAGAACTCAAAGGAACAGTATTCAACTTCATATGGAAAAACAAAATAATTTATAGGTCAAAGTTACATTAACCAAAATAATTGTGAAAAAAAATATAAAGGAAATGAAGACGCAGCTCTTTTCCCCTTCCTTGGAATTCTGACTCTTCTCTGCCAGTTGTTCAATGTATAGAGTCTGGTCATGACTTTCTAACTATGAGTAAACTTAAACCCTTCTAACCTCAAGTTCTCTGTTTTAGGCACTTGACCACAGAAAAATAAGATATAAGTAACACACAGGGTTATCCAAACCAGGGAGATAAAGGGAGGCATGTTTTGTTCTATTGGTTTCATAGATCTTACTGTGGGAGACCACGTATTTCAAAACCTTCAAGCATTCCTTTGATGCGCATCTGCTCCAGAAACCCAAGGGAAAGAAAAAAATAAAACAAGGTGCTAAACAAACTGTGAGCTCCAGTTATGTTTGAAAGGAATGGAACCAACTGAACAAGCAGATTAAACCACAAAAACTGATGTCTGACTTCCCTGAAAGAAATTGAATAGATGTAACCATGAGCAAAAAGACAAAGCAAGGCTACTTCTACTTATAGATCATACACTGCTAGGCTGAGATAAGCAGGGACGTGTCTTCGGAGTCATATTTCTTATGTATTATTCCTCAATACGTGATGAAAAATAAAGATTTGAGGAGTACATGGAGCTTTGGTTCAAGTATCCATGAATAACTGAAGGCAATAGCAAGATTTCCCCCTATGCTTGTGTCACAGGCTTAATATAGCTATATGACCAGAGTCCTAGGCACTGCCACAACCAACAAGCACAGTGCCTTGAAGGATACATACTGCTTTATGGCAGTCAAGATGTATTGCATTATGCTGGTTGAACAATATCATTCCTGCAATTAGAATATGAACTACTATCCTGCTCTGACCAAATGGAAGGGTGAGGAGCCAGTGATCACAATGAATATGTGACTCACGTTTCACTGACTGCTGTACTTGGATTATATGTAGCACCGCACCCCACCCCCCATTCGCTAATTTCCATATTGGTACATTAAAGTAACTGACTGGTAGCAACTTAGAGAAGAAAGGGTTTATTTGGCTCACAATGTGAAAGTACAGTTCAACCTGTTGGTAGCTGGCCACATTGTATGTGCACCCAGGATGGACAGTGATCAGTGTCCATGCACAACTCATTTTCCTCCCTTTCATAAAGTCCAGGAACCCAGCCCAATGGACAGTGCTGCCTACATTCAATGTGGCTCTGTCCACATCTTCTTGATTGAGATAAGCCTTCAGAGGCAAGCTCAGCAGCTTGTCTTCTAGGTGATTCTCCAACCTGTCACTTTATCTCTGTGGCCAGAGAAGAAAGAAATGTGCAATTTTGAGTCTCTGCTCTTAACATTTGTCACAAGTGCAGTGCGAGAGTCATCCTACAGAGTTTAGCATCCATGAACCAAGGTTACAGGATTCCAAAAGAAATTTAAAAAAAATTAAATTACAAATGATACGCAGTAGATAAAACATAAGTCAGTTATTGTAGTAAGGAGGTATTTTTTATTTTATTTATTTATTTCATTAAAAATTTCCGTCTCCTCCCCACCTCCCTTTTCCCTCCCTTTCCCCCCACTCTCCCTCTCTCCCCTCCCCCTCCCTCTCCAGTCCAAGGAGAAGTCAGGGTTCCCTGCCATGTGGGAAATCCAAGGTCCTCCCCGCTCCATTCAGGTCTAGGAATGTAAGCATCCAAACAGGCTAGGCTCCAGCAAAGCCAGTACATGCAGTAGGATCAAAACCCTGTGCCATTTTCCTTGGCTTCTCAGCAGCCCTCAATGTCCACCATGTTCAGAGAGTCCGGTTTTATCCCATGCTTTTTCAGTTCCAGTCCAGCTGACCTTGGTGAGCTCCCGTTAGATCAGCCCCACCGTCAGTGGTCCTGACTTCCTTTCTCATGTTCTCCCTCTGTCTGCTCCTCATTTGGACCAAGTCTTGTTCATCCTGGCTTCCCAGAACCAAAATAATCACACAGAGACTGAATTAGTTAAATCACTGCTTAGCCCATTAGCTCTAGCTTCTTATTGGCTAACTCTTACATATTAATTTAACCCATTTCTATTAATCTGTGTATTGCCATGTGGCAGTAGCTTACAGGGTAAAGTTCCCAGCTTCTCTGGTAGTGGCTTCATGACTTCTCCCTGGCTTTGCCTCCTTTCTGCCAGCATTTTGGTTAGTGTGTGCCTGTCCCCTGCCCACCTCTGTTCCCCTATAGTTCTGCTATGGGCACAAAGCAGGTTCCTTTATTTACCAATGATATTCACAGCATACAGAGGGGAATCCCACATCAAGTTATTAGTCCTGGTTGGCCAAGATGGCTCCTTGGTTGAAGGTGCTTTCTGCACAAAGTTGGCACCTGAGTTCAGTCTCAGAATGCCACCAGAAGATGAAGGGAGAGAACTGATGCCACAAAGATCTTCTCTGATCTCCACATGCGTTTGTCTCCACATGCAGATCAGACACGTGCACACTGCTAAAAAAATAAATAAAACCTTATAATAGTAACTCCTGGCAAAAATTTCTGTCATTACAAATAACCCAATCTCAGACTCCTAAACAAACAAAACACTAACAAAACCCACAAAAACTTGGTCAGGTAAATGCCTTTTACTGAACAACTAAATGGTAAATACTTTCTGCTGTATTATCTCCTTTAGTAATTTCATTATGATTCAGAGATAACAGGATCTACCATAGCAAACAGGCATGAGAAAGATATAGAGATAAAATCAAATTTTCTCCTCTCTTCTCTATTTGTTAGTAATGAATTACCATTACAGCCTTTATCAATTGAAGAGAAGGGTTTCACACTTTTAATTGTGCCTGAGACTAGAAATTGATTCATTAAAAATTTTTTATTGCTACAGGATTAGTGATGTGACTATTCAGTGACCTCTGGACTCCTTAACAAATTAAACCATTAAGGGCTTTAAATTGTACTAATTCAGTGTGGATTTTTTTCAATTATCTATAAATTTTCAGTAGTGTTCACTCATATTCTCACTTCTGAAAAATAGTAAGTCTCTCCAGGCAAAAGGATCTTTCCTTTGTTCTGTAGTGATTAAGCAGAAGAAGAAATTAGACATAACATTACATTTTAAGGCTTCAGTTCATAAAAAGATACCAGAATACTCTTTTTAAAATTTCCAAGCTCTTATTCTTTCAATAAGAAAGAGTATTAAATTTGTCAGCAATGCTTCAGAGGCGTGTTTACAACACATCATATAAAGTGAGACATATTGTGAAATAATTTTACTATTAGTCATATTACATTGGATCACTTGTTTATGCTGATGGCCTAAGTTTATCCATTAAAAAAATGAAAAATTCACTTTAGCATTAGTAAGTAATCTGAGTAGTGACACTTGGCAGTATACAAAGATACTGTGTATATAATATTTTACTTTTTATTTTTAGGATCTACTGATTATTTTCTGCCCAACACAGTATTTAATATTAAAGATATGCTTAAAAATCTACCATACATAATTCATTAGTTATTATACTTCTGCTCAGAAATCATTAAAGTCTTAATGAAATGTATGTTCTCCTGAAAGGTAGGGAAGGCATTACTTTGTTCTTTTGCTGAAAGATATTTGTATGACAACCACTTATTAAATTGGAAAAAATATGCATATTAATATTGCTATTCTCTTTGTTGATTGTTGGCTATTCCCTACAACTGGCCTCTCTTCAGGTATTCATTTGTTTAATTGATGTTTCTTCTTAAACCTGTCAATTACTATTTTATAATTGCCCTGTTTTTACCATGTTTGTTTATGCACATTTGTATATGTGTTTGTGTGTGATTTGTTATATCACAGTGTGTGTGTGGAGCCTAGAGGACAACCTCAGGTGACAGGCCAACTTCCCAGCTAATTTGAGACAGGGTATCAATAAAAAGGGCTGCTTGCCAATGTGTGTGAAAACTAACTGACTTCAGCATATTCTTCTGCCTCTACCTCCTGTATCTCAGTAGGAGTGCTGCAAATGCAGACTGCCCTGGCTACTGTGCTGGGGATTTGATCAAAGATTCTTATTTTTATTAGCCGAGAGCTTTAACCACTGTGCTGATTCCCCAGACGTATATTTTATTCTTTATAGAAATGAATGCTTTTTTCCTTGTTGTGTTGCATGGTATATTTTATAGAGATGGAGATCAAAGTCTGGCCCTGGTTCTCTACTGTAAAGACTTACTAAAACAAGCACAGCAATGCACCCCTCTATTTCCAGTCAGTCTGGAGACTGAAGGAAGAGAACTCAAAGATCTTGGGTAGCTGGAGCAATACATAGTAAGATCCTGTCTCTAGAATTTCAAAGTAAAGATGCTGTGACTTGGAAAGTGACATATGTTCTGTTTGTTGAGGGTACACTTTTAAAATTAAGTCTAATATTCAGAGTGGCATATAATAATTGTGCATAATAATGTTCCCATGTTAATATTTTGATATATGCATACATCCTGACAGATCAAATCAGGTTCATTAGCATTTTTCTACTTATCATTATATGCTGGGACTCATCGGGTTCATCTTCTGGAACACTGTGTAACTTGTGATAAGTTGTTAACTGACATCATCGTACTGTAATATGGTGTCTATGATTCAGAACTTGCTATCTATCCTTCCTTTACCCTCCTTCTCCTCAGCCTTCCCAGACCTTTAGTTACTATTATAGATTCTAGCAGTCTCTTCCTTAGCTTTCATATACAGTGGGTAACCACGGGTTTTTTTATCTCTGTCTTTTGGACAAGCATTAGAAATGTACCTAGCTTAATTTTTCTATATAATCTTAAGTCTTAGACATCCTTATTCAATTTTTGACTAATTTAAACAAAAAAGATATGTTACAATTTAATTCTTGAAGCTACTACTGTTTATTTGGTGCATAAATATTTATAACTCTGTTATTTATACTTTCTTGATAAATTGCAGTCTTGCTGTTATAAAGTGTTCATTTGAAATATTTCAATGTCATTTTTGCTTGAAACCTATTTTGTTGAATGTCAAAGTAGCTAAGAACTTCTCTTTATTTTATTGACAGAGTTTATCTTTGCTTCCCTCTTTTACCCTTAAGTAACTTTATTTCTTTTTAAATTCTTGTCAACAGAGTTATGTTTTAGAAACAATTTGTTTATACATACATATGTAGATCTTCAGGCCACAGGAATGTTACTTTCCACACCAGTTAACTATATATTTATCATTATTAATATATATAGTTACATATATATCAATATATATTCATTTACCAACAATTATCTATCATCTGTCACCAACATACCACCAATCTATTTTTCTAAAAATCAATCTATGTATGTATGTATGTATGTATCTCTATCTATCTATCTATCTATCTTTCTTTCTGTCTATCCAATTATCTTTGCATCATCTCATCCTTCTGTCTATCTAATACTCATTTGACACCCAAATATGTCACTTTCAAACCAAGGCCAAATATCCCTGAGTTGTAGGGAGCCTCTTCTTTGTTCCCAGCTGCTCAGCCCCAGAATAATCACACTGAAACCATATTATTTGCAATCCTGTTTGGCTAATAGCTTAAGCATATTTCTGGCTAACATATATCCTACACTAACCCTTCTCCATTAATCTGTGTATCTCTTTGAGTCTGTGGCTTACTGGGTAAAGTTCCAGGGTCTATCTCCAGTGGGACTACATGGCTTTTGTCTAACTCTGTCTTCTTCCTCCAACATTCAGTTTAGTTTTCCCTGCCTCACTCTGTTTTACCCTATCAGGCCAAGGCAGTTTTCTTTATTCCTTAATGGTAATTACAGTATACGGGGGGGGGGGGGGGCAGAACGGAAAGCAGCCTCCTACAACATCCCTGGTTGGCACAGGCTCATGGAAATCTCATAAATTACAGTATATTGAGTGATTCATGTAAAAGTCTTTAGAAATTCCAGTACTGTTTGAATGCCCATAATCCAAATATTACCTCTTGAGTATGTTATTTGCAAAGTTACACATCTACAGTATAAAAAACAGAATAAACAATCCAATTCCAAAATAGAATAGGGGTAAAACAATGAGAGTTCCAACTAAAAACTAAAAATCAGGAGGGAAAACATAAATCTTAGTCCAGCATCTAAAGATCCTGATGGAATCATCTTGACTCAAGGATACAGGTTAGCCCAAACCTCTATAGTGTTGCCACATGCATACATATACTTATAATTTTCTTTGGAAGATGTTTGTTAACTCATATGTCTGCATAGCACAAATTCATATGCATGTACATAAAATTGATTTCATGTTTTAGAATATGTGCTAACCCATTTGAAATTTTCTAGCTGTATTCTTTCCAAAAGATAATTTTTTTTCTCAAATTATGCTTTCTAAGCAAAGAACTGCTCCAATCCCACAAATTTAAAAATTAATTTTGGTGATGATCGTGTATTGATTTTGGATCTTTTTACTTTCATATTGAACTCTTTTCTCACATGTATGCTTTTCCTTTATTTTAATATATGATGAATAAAATATATTTAAAAAGTGGTACTTTGGTTTAGATTTAAAATAGACCCTAAGTATTAAATTGTAAATATGAACTTTAAAATAAAGCATTGTACTGATGAAAACAAAATTAGCTTTTTAGGTTATTCAAACATTGCTTAGGTGTAAATAGTCTTTCAGAAAAATTTGTCTTCTTCAGTACATAACCAAGATTTTAAATCCACATTATTTTAAATAATTTACACGTTTCTTTTTTAGATGTCTTAATTGTGTTGGTCCTTGTTCTTAATTCTGTCCCTGCCCCTCTTAGAGCCATTGTTTTTAGAATGATGGTCCTGTGGCAAGAATAAAATTTTGCATAGTTACCAAAGCATATTATCTCACAGAGGAAAAGGTATGCATGCTGTGTGAGAGGGAAGAAATTAATATTTGAAAAATAAGTTAAAGAAAATACATGAAACACTTATTGGTGCTGAATGAAGTTTACAGTGGTCACAAAAATACATTTAATCTCTTTTCTGATAACAAATAAATACTCAATGGGATTCTATAAAGAGTTTTTACTGCATATATAATTTATAATAAAACAGAGCTGCAATCTCAGTTTCTTATTTTCCAGTTCAGAATAGCTGCATTATCCTAAGGGTCAGTTTTAATCATATTACAACAGAATTGCATCCTATTCAATTAAACTATTTACTGTGTAATACAAGTTCCAGCCAGTAATTTACAGTGAACTGATATCAGATTGATTTGACATCCTACCTAAGAAGATGGAAGGAGGAGGGTAAAGGAGCATGTTAAAATAATTTAGTATGTTGGTAGAGGAGCAATAATCAATATATAGCTTATGTATCCTTCCTGAGACCCCTTAGGAACTGAAAATTAATGACCAAGACATTGCAATGTTCTTGGCTATGGATGCAAATCAGCAGTGTGGATGATGGGAATGAGAATGAAACAGCAAGCGTAGATTCTGTCATTTGTTATCTCATGACTATTACCTGAAGACAACTTTTAAGAGAGTATTAAATGAATTCTGTATTAATTCATACAATTAAGTTAATCATAATTCATCAACAAAAAGACATAAAAACAGAATTCATTGATATCCTTTGCTCCAAAATATAAATGCTATTTGATTTATGTTTGCCTAAGTTTAATTTTCACCAACGTGCCATAGTATATTTGCTATCACTGAAACTCATTGTGATGTACCAAATTCAAGCTTTGATTCTCTCTGCTAAATTATAACTTTTCTAAAAACAAATACTATCGTTGGAAAAATATATTGGAATAGTTGCTGTGGTTACACAGAAAATGTGAACTAACCAACAATCCATTTCCTATAGAATTAAACGTTTCCGTCCTGAGAATCACAAATAATGAATGTTACACCAAGAGAGAAAGAACTGTATTAAAGCCAACTCCAAAAGGTAGTGAAACACATGAAGAGGAGACCCTCCAACTTCTGTGACTGACTGAGGAAAGGGTCAGTGTCATGTGAGCCCATTAAAGGTAAACACAGTTGTGAGCTCCTGATTGCAGCAGTTGTATGAAACCTGGAGGATGCTGTTTCACTGCCTTTTACTCTATTTATCCTTTATCTTTACTTTCTTTTGGCTAGTATGTCCTTTCTGGCTCTTCTTCTGCAATGTTTCCAGAGCCTTGGAGAGAGAGGTAAAAAGAGAAACATGTCTTGTGTGTATCTGTTTTCAGTGTGATCATGTGGCATTGAAAAACAAGTTTGTGTGTTCCTCCCCTGGGAAGACAACTCCTCCCACTCTCAGCATTCTTTAGTTGGCCAGTAATTTTTCGTGTGCTGTTGAGACCTCCTAATCTTTCTTACCCTACAATAGCATGTACGTTGGTGCTATTTTGTTCAGCTCGTGTTTAGGCAGCCATGTTAGTGAGACATTATATGTGGAACTTCTGATATTTCTAGGAGACACAATCTCTTAGGAAATCCCCTATTTTGGTTCTTCGAATCTTTTCATCTTTATTTTTTGTTTTTGCTCCTGCAATGAACCGTGAGCCTTATTGCAGGAGTTATCTGCAGATATATCAGGTGTTATCTATCAAAGACTATATATAGACTATATTGGAGGTACATCTAGGACATTCTTTCACTCAGAATTGTTTTGGCTCTTTATATTACTTTTGTTTTAGCCATATGATCTGGCATGTAGACTTCTTACTTTGGTTTCATGTGTGTTGTGAGATTTTAGCTTGCCTTGCACTGAGCAGGTAAAAAAGCTGTGTGTTGTGAGATTTTAGCTTGTCTTGCACTGAGCAGGTAAAAAAGCTGTGTGACTAGAGCTAGTGGTAGGAGTGTGGACATGACATGGACTGATAAAGTTTTGTGGGGAATCTCACCAGGTCTGGCCAATTCAAGGACTGAGGTACTGGAGCTTTGCCTAGAACTTTAAGATGTTGCTGGCAGGAGAGGGTCTGGAGTAATCCACAAACCTGTGCCAGCACAGGAGCTCAGTGTGGAGAGCTGAAGTGTGGTGACCACATATACATTAAATTCTTGCTCTCTTTTTTCAGACTTCGGCTAGTATTTCTTAGAGATGATTACACAGAGGGCAACTTCCCTCTTTCTGGTATATTATTCAGAAATCCTTAGTACTTACAAAAATTGTAAACTTTTCAATTAATTAAGATTAAAATATATATATTATATGAGTCATTAAATGCATCTCTCCAATCTGTCCCTTTCTTTCTTCTCACCCCTCCCAGATGTCCTCATTTAAACTCTCCCTATGCCCCCCACTCTCAAGTATTAGTAGGATATTTAAATATATAACCAGCTGAGTCCATTTTTGTTGGTGCTCTGTATATGATTTTATGGCTTGAATATGTTATTAGACAACCAATAAAAATACCCATCACCTGGGAGAAGCTAATTCTTTTTTCTCAGAATTTTAATTTTCTTTATTTATTTTAACAATATTTCCAAAGCAAAATAATAACATGAAATTCATTACTTTAATGGCTGCATAAATCACTCACAAACTTAGGAAATCATTTCTACATGTCAAATAATTTTAATCTTTAAAATAGCTATTTGTTGTAGGTACAATTTTATTACAATTTATAAATAAGATAATAGTAGTAAAAATGATGAAATATGTTTAAGAATCTACCACAAAGTTAACTGACATTTCAAGTTAGGAAATGGGGAATCTCTACCTACTGAGACTCTCGCTGATTTTTCCACTGATTCTTTTGAAAAGACTTGAAGCTGGGTAGTGGTGGCACATGTCTTTAATTCCAGCACTCGGGAGGCAGAAGTAGGCATATCTCCATGAGTTTGAGGCCAGCCTGATCTACAAGAGCTTGTTCCAGGATATCCAGGGCTACCCTGTCTCAAAAATATAATCATATCATCATCATCATCATCATCACAAAAAGAAAAGATCCACTTCATTTGTATACAGACAGACAGACACCCACAGTGGGAAAAAATTTTAACAAATTTGTATTTTGACATTACAGGAAATATAGCAAAGAGATGGATATGTATTAAATTAATTATAAGTATCGTAATTTTATAATGAAAAATCTATGCAAGCCAGGTGTGGTAGCATGTGCCTATAAAAACTCTCCAGGCAGAAGCAGGGATATTTCTTTGAGTTTAAGGTCAGCCTGGTCTAAGTTCCTAACCAATCATGGCTATATAATATAGTAAGATTCTATCTCAAACCATTGTTCCCCAAAAATGATAAAAAAAGAGGAAAAGCATTGGCTTTATATCTACACACATATATGTATCATGTAGATAACTGTTATGTACAAAAAGTATAATCATATGTCTTTATAATTTATATAGAGATATGCACATGAATGTATTTCAACTACTGTATCATAGTTTGACACTAATGAGGAGAACATTTTCCATCATCACCAACATTTAGACATAATTTTGAAATGTTTGTTATCTGACAAATTAGAAAGGAGAATCACTTTCTAATTCATTTTGCTTTCATCATAAGCAAGGTTGATAATCCACAGACTATATGCTGCATGATTCAAGGAGCCAAATAAGGTCATACTGTGTCATTTAATGTAGCTGTACTTAGCAGAGCTAACTGAGCCTGTGACAGCAATGGAGGAAGCTTAAAAAGCTTTGGAGGTTATTTCCCAGATATCTGCTAGTGTTTCTCATGGTGGTGCTTGGTAAATATTTTCTTAGAAATACTCTATTGTAAAACAGTGCATATTCTTAAGAGGAAGTCAGAGTTGCTTTTTTACCTGGGACACAATTGTCTGCTAAGAACTATTATGTTTTTCCTGTTCTCCCACCTCTTTTAACCCTAAACCAGGTGAAGGTTGCATGATTCTACTGTCTAGTCATGACATAATGCATCTGCATGGAACAGAGGAATGTCACTCCATTATAAAAAAGATCAGTTCTCCAGGTGATTCAGAGTAACCAAAGACAGCTGTAAAGCAGAGAAACCTGAAGACCTCAATTTTTGGAAAAGTAAATTGCTAACACATGCTCTGGTCTAACCCAATACTCTCAGCAATTTTAAATAGTTGGTGGTCAGTATAATTTAAGATGGAAGTCTAGATCAATATAATCCTGCCCATGATACCGAGGCAGAAAGCATAAGACATAGTTTAGGAACTTAGTTTTATGTTATAGCCACACACTCTCTTGCATAAAGGGACTTGACAGGCTAATACCTTTACCTGTATGCAACACACACACACACACACACACACACGTTACTACTATCACCTATACCTGTTTGCACCTTCTTCCCACCCCTACTTAACAACTCCCTATCATACTTCCTACCTGATCTCTTTGCCTGATTTCTGACTTTCCATTTTGTTCTGTGATCCACCCATACTAACCTGGGCCACTTGTGTGACCATTGAATTGGTTGATCATAACATCTTCTGGCCAATACATAGCCATTGCCAGCACAAAATCTCAACAACTATGAATGACCGTACTAATTCAGCATAAGAATGGTGCATCAATATTAGATGGTCAGTATTTTGCCTTGAACCTCTGCAGAGACATGGATTGAGGGTCATGGTTTTCTATGATGCTCCATGGTTATTGTCTACTTTACAAAGCATAGTTACTTACTTCCCATAATAAATAGTTTGTTGTTTTAAACTTAAATTTTTTTTGGCCTCTCCTTACTTCTTGAAGTGATGTCATAAACAAATGATATATAATAAGCATTTACATAACTAAGAAATAATTTTAAGTTCCAAACTGTTAAGACTTCCAACCAAGTTTGATGCAAGAATGATTGCCTAATAATTCTTGCTGTTATTCTAATGAAATTATTGAATAATTCAAGTAAGAGATTATTTAAAGCATTCCTATTGAAAGGAGAATGTGTAAGTGACTTGCTGATTCATTAAGCTGCAGCTTCTTATTGCTGCATATGAAAATAGTGAGGCAAGAATAGTGCCATTTTCTAATCTCTGTAGGGAGATCTTTTTTTCGAGAGATCTAACTTAAGGCATTACCAACTGGAGCATTCTGTCTTGTTATGTTGTTAGATTGCCTTGTTAGAATTTCATTGTTAGAGAAGCAAATAATCGCTCAAACCTTTTTCCTCTGAGAAACTACATGTGAGTCTGTGGGATTTATCTTTTCACAATTAATAAAACATCTCCCTGTGACTTTTTCAGTACCCATGTTTTCTATAAAGTTGTTATGTTCCCCTAAACAGACAATAATTGTCTTATTTATAAACAATGGATTCTATAATTTAAAGTATCAGGTATAAGCATTATCCTCTTTTATATGTGTACCATATAAAGGTTTCAGTTTTTTCACTGAAACACAATAACTAAGTAGAGGTGACATAAGGGGGGAAGGTTTATTTTGGCTAATGGTCAAAGGGGAAATAGTTCATATGGCAGGGAAGACAGGATAGCATAGAAGCAGGAGTGGGAGACCAGGCGGTTATGTTTTATTCACAGTCAAGAAGCAAAGAGTGACTAATGTCCTTGTTCATCTCCTTGCTTTCTTCTTTTAATGTGGTCCGTGACCCCAACTTGTGAAAAGATACTCCCTACATTTAGAGTTTGTCTTCCCACATCAATTCACCTGATTCTCGAAGATTCTTCACAGTAATTCCCCTTGTTTTGTGCCCAAGGTTATTTTATGCTGAACAAGTTTTCACAGTCAGCCAGACTCCTTTTCAAAATATGGATCTAACGCTTCAACTTTAGGTACCCTTATAAAACACAAGACAGTTATTTCTACCCAATCTCTAGTGCCATCCAGATTAAAGGCAACTTTCATCATACACTTGATGGTGGGTGTCTTATTAAATATAAGCATAAGTTTCATTTATTATTAAATTATCCTGTGATAGAGTTCTCTTCTAATCATTGTAACAAAACAGTACTAAATGTTGGGAAATTATATAGCTAATAAAATCATTAACTGGAAAAAAAAAAGAAAAAACAAAACAAAACAAGCCGGGCTGTGGTGGCGCACGCCTTTAATCCCAGCACTCGGGAGGCAGAGGCAGGCGGATCTCTGTGAGTTCGAGACCAGCCTGGTCTACAAGAGTTAGTTCCAGGACAGGCTCCAAAGCCACAGAGAAACCCTGTCTCGAAAAACAAAAAAAAAAAAGAAAAAACAAAATCATTAACTGGGCATATGTCTTATGCAGTTAGACAGCAAAGGCACTGAATAATACTATTAAGTCATTAAAATATTGTGTTCAAAAGACACTGTTATCACCTCAATTTTTAAATGACGAATCTGACGTTAAAGACCAACTGCCATTTTCTGTTGGAGGTGGTTGTGGTTTAATCTAAAGTGTACTTCACAGAATCGTGTTCAGAAAATGGTGATTCATCAGCTGACTGAAGCTGTTTTGACGCTGTTGATCCTTTAGAAAATGGGCTGAGCTGGAGGAAGTAGGTTACCCCAGATGGGCTATATAAAGGTTCCCACATCTGTGACTTCCTAGCCACGAAGGGCTGAAATCCTCTGAAACCATGATCATAAATAATAATTTCTCCATGTTAAATGTTCCTGTTGGTTATAGCCATATCAAAGAAACTCCAGGGATTATTTATGAGAATAGATAAATGAATTTATCTTTTTGACATTTATATATTAAAATCAACATAGTGAATGAGAGCCAACGGATAAGACTGTCTCATAAGAAAACTTACAAGTTTTCTTATCTTGAAATTTTTTAAGTTTTTAAATGTCAGTTTCCTTATTGTTTTGATTTTATTTTGTCTTTATGGGATATTATTTTAAGTTGTAATGACCAAATATGGAGACTTTACTGGGATAAATTCCCTACACCAAGAACTGACTACTCCGATATCAATAGCAAATTTGCTGAAGGAAATAGGCAAGATGTTATATGTCTAGAATCACAGGATTTGTAAGGTTGAGATATGAGAATTGCAAGTGTGAGGACAACCTGGACCGTATATTAATTTCCAGGCTAGTAAGGAATACATAGCAATACTGATTATTCTTGAAAAACAAAGAAAATGTGCTGTGGGAACTCTTTGAGCCAATAGCCTTTAAAATACCAGCCCACTTGGGCGTGGTCTCTTATATTATAAATGCAGTCATAAAGCTTGTTCATGCACTATCTCCCAGATGCTAGAATAGGTTTCTGTTCCCTGATCATGCAGAGGACTGTGATCTGTGAGTCTACCCCTAAATAAATAACCTTTTATTATACTCAATTCTGAGCTAGAGTAGGATTACTTTTTAGCATCCATCTTCATCTGGTACCCACATGAATCCCAGTTCCATGCCTACCAGGTCGACCAGCCTAAGACCTGAAAGGTCTATGGCCCAGAACATTTCCTGTCCTTGCCTGTCTGGCTTTATTTCACCTACTAAGTGGGTTTTTGCCAAAACCCTGCCACAGTGGAGCTACCATGCAGTGACTTGGAAATTTCCTAGGCTCACACAGATTCCCACCCTGCTGCTTTCCCTGCCATACATTTACTTATGCTTTGTCCTCATTTTCTGCACAGTTATTTAAAAAATGTTTAATATTCTAATATGAAGTATTCGTTTTTAAGCTATATAGGTTTTAAGAATTAGAAGTCAATAGTCATCCAAGACACAATTGCTCCTGGCAGCACCAACCTATCCCTGAGAGAATGTTGAGCACCAAAGGCATTCCACTTGGAGTTGTTTTCTTCTTGGCAAAACTGATCTTTGGGCAAGGAACTGCCTATGCCTCTGCAACTGAGAAAATGCATGGTGTCAGGAAAGGACAAACACAATATAAGAAAAATTGTCAAAGCTTTCCAAGACAGGGTAAGATGGTTTTGAAATTTTTCCTGCCTCTGAAAATGGTCTGTCATTAACTCTAGGCCTTAGCCAAAGTTAGTTGCTCCAACATTGCAAATGAAACTTTGGATGATCTCAGGGAGCCAGTTGTCTCTGTCATTTATTGCACATTTTGGAAGTTGCTTGATTGTACTTGCTGTTTATCCAAGTAATACTATTTCCTTCTCAGGTCTTTTATGGGGTTGAAGACTAGATGGTAGTAGTTACTTTCCTCTCATGACATGGCCAAGCTATTTCTAATACAAGACTTAGATTTAACGTATGTTTATTGCTTGATATTGTTTATGCTTGTTGTAATTTTAATTTTTATACTTGATATTTGCTCTTATAGTATATAGTTTTGTATTGGGTTTAGAACTCTCTTATTTAGATTTAAAAGGGAGGTACTGTGGGAATACCTGCAGCCAATAACCATTAAGACACCAGCCATCTTGGGTATGGTCTCTTATACTATAAATGCATCTGTAAAGCTTGTGCATACTCTCTCTCTCTCCAGGCTGCTGGATTTGGTTCCTGTTCCTTGTTTGTGCAGAAAACTGGGATCTGTGAGACTACCCCTAAATAAATCACATTTTATTGTACTCAATTCTGAGCTAGTGTGGGATAACTTTTTAGTGTCCATCTTGAAATATGGAAACAAAGCCACACAAAAGAGGTAAATATGCTAGGGGAGTGCTTACAGAACTTTAGTGTTAGTAGGAACCATATGAAATATACTTTCAACTACTATTTTGAGAAAAGCAAGACAGACCATGGAATTTAAATATCCAGCAACATTCTCAATAACGTTACACATATTGTTAAGCTAAGTGAACATGATGATAATTGAAATTCTATTCATTTTCTGTTCCTGTTCAGGTCCATACAGCATTTGAATGATGTTGTGTTTTTTTCAAGAGATAGGATGATGAAATCTCACACCCTGAAAACTGATTAACAATTGTGATCCAGACACAAAATTTTAAAATTAGAACTCTAATTTTCTACTTCATTGTTATCCATTGGTTTAATGCAAATTTCGGTAAGAAATTTATCTGTAGAGCTTAGTTTGCTAGTCTGTATGCTAAAGGGTAACCACTGGGAATTGAACAGCTCACATGTGTGTTCAGCTAACAACTACATAAGATGCATATGCAAATATGGAATGTCTTCCCAAAATTTTATAGCTTACCTCATCTTTGCTTGCATAATATTTGAGCACCTAATAGGCTTTATGCCTGAAGTTCAAATGGTTTCACTCACTGAAGTTTTATATAACTTTTGGCTAAAATGTGCTTTAATTGCCACTTTGTAGGACCCTTCTCAGTGACAAAAAGACTGAGAGGAATGAGGAAAACCCCCATGCCCACCTGGAGTAGCCTGTCCCTGGTGGGGAGAAGAGAAAACTGGCTCTCCTGGTCCAGGCTCGCTGAAGATTTACAGACCTTCCCTGGCACCTTTTGGTTCTGAACAGTTAGATGCCATTATGGTGAGCAAATATATGGTTGTGTGTGTGTGTGATTGTGTGTGTGTGTGTGTGTGTGTGAGAGAGAGAGAGAGAGAGAGAGAGAGAGAGAGAGAGAGAGGCAGAATGGCTCATTTCCTGTGGAGAAAAGCTGATAAGAAGAACTGAAGGCAATGGGAAGGAGACTGAGCTGGGTTGCCTGCTTATCACCCAGGGCCATGGTGATGTCTGGGTCTGGGCTACTATCAAGGGACATGTCTAAATCTGTGTTGATGTCTATGGCTTCTGCCACCACTGAAAGCTGAAAGGACAGGGTCACAAAGAGTTGGTCCTACCCCTTGCTAGCTCAGCCCATAACTGGCAGCGGCACTCAGGAGAGTAAGACTTGCAGCTTGCCTGTGCAGCACCGTAGAGTTGACACTGTCAGTGCTGGTGCAGGTGAGCCACCAGAAAGTGTGATCATGGCAGAACTTGCCCCGCTACTCACCTGTAATATGGTGGTGCGGCTGAGAGAGATGCCTCCCCTTCTCCTTGCCACCTCATGCAGATTGGAAAGTTGGCCCTGGGGTCAAGAGAGCATGAGAGCTGGTCTGCCCACACTGGCTGTAGCACCCAGGAGAGCAGGCCCTGCATCTTGCCTGGGCAACATAGCAAAGCTGACTCTATCATCGGGGATACAGGTAAACTGGCAAGAGGACTTTAGCAGAGAAGACATAGCCCTGTTTTTCATCTGCTTTATGGTGGTGTGGGGAGGGAGAGATGCTCTCCCCTTCATCCCTTACCACCAGTGGCAGGTAGAAGAGAAGGCCTTGGAGGAAACAGAGCAGGATAACTGGCCCTGCTCCTCTACAGCTCCAGCACTCCAGATTGTGGACCATGCACCTCTCCTGGGCAACACATTAGAGCTAGTAGTATAGGGGTGAGATCCCAAGGGAATAAGAACAACAGAACCAGCCCAGCCCATTGCTGATTGCTGCATAAAGTGAGTTAGCCTGGGCAGTGCTGAGGAGATCACCTTGATCATGATAATGAGGGAGAGATGGTAATCTGACTAGCCCAGCTACCACCCAGGCCCAGAACCAGGACTATGAGATGACCTATCCCTACATCCACCCCATCTGTGCTCCGCTGGAGCAGATAGAAAGCTGGAGGATCTCCATGACACAGGACAACAGCAGTGTCCAAAAGGAGGCCCAGTGAGAACCCAGTAGAAGCCCTTGAGCCAGATAAATGACTCACTGTAGTGAACAAGTAAAGAAGTATGGACTAAAGGAAACTGTGTGATCCACTGTGTCAGAATGTGGCTTCCACAATGACATTTCTTCTTTTTCTTTTAAATTTTATTTTATTTTGTTTTGAGGAGAAAGCTGCCGGGTAGAAGGCAGATGAATAGAAATGGGTAGAAGAATGGCATTGGGATGCATGGTGTGAAACTGGCAAAGAATCAGTAATAAGTTAAAAAAAAAATCCCCTAGACAGGGTTTCTCTTTGTACCACTGACCGTTTAGCCCAATTTGCCTGATTCTGCCTCCTGAGTGCTGGGATTAAAGATGTGTGCTATCACGATCTGCCTTCATTTCATTTTAATCTTTCTTCACTCTTTAACTTTTCACACACACACACATATATAAATATATATATATATAGTATAGATGTATTTATAATAGAAATTTATATGTATATGTAAATATTTATTTAAAGATAAAATGTCTTGAAAAATACCCACTTTGTAAATCAGGGAAGTAAACATCAGATTGATGAGGAGGGTAATGTACATCTCTTATGGTCTCATCATTGTTATCCTTTCAGATGAATACACTTGAACTATTTCAATGTCCTTGAGTTCTGCTCCCTCAAACAAAATCATCTTCAAACCCAGGAGGTTTCCACCTGATTTATCTTCTTTGGTATCCCTGAAGTTTCCAAGCCAAGACTGACAATGTTTAAAAAACAGATTAGCAATGCCTCAGGTTATCTCATAATGCTCAATTTTAGAATTAAACATATTAGCAGATGTTTAGTTAACATGATGACGGTGATGTGACTTTCTACAAAGAGAGAAAGAGGAACTCAATAGTTTATTTACAATGTAGTTTATGTGGTGGTGAATTAGAAGTCTTGTGCTATGTTTGGCCATCTTCAATTATCAACCAGTTTCTTGGTAAGCAAACAGGGAACTACCTGAGAGCAATAACAATAACTAAGCAATGCATCTCATCTCAGCTCTTAGTACAAGTTATATATTATAATATGTGTGGCAATAACTCTGCTTCAAGACAAAATAAGCTAATAGTTTAGGTACATATTCTCCCCTGAATTGCCTTTATCTAAAGAGAGAAAGTTAAGAAACAGCAAAGACTTATTTAGTTAGGTATGGCTTAAAGCTTATATATTGAATAAATATTACATTTTCATTCTAAATTGTTCTGGAATGATGAATATCTGCAGCTAAATTTTAATGAACTTTATATAAAGCATATTCACAAAAGCAATAAAAATTGATATATATTTTAGTCATGACAAAAAATAGTATATGATTTGCTAGTAAAAAAAATCATGAATTTTTCTTTCAACATATGAATATTTTGTGTGCCTAGGCTAGTCCAGTGCTAAAATATGACATTGTAATGTGGCATAGAATTAAGATGAGCTTCCAAGGTGACAACTACAAGTACAATTCAGATGATAAATGGATATTTAAAACTCAAAGATCTAGGTAACTATATTTTTATTTAAACTCATGTCTAGCACTATACTATGTTAAATTTCCAACACTACCTTTAAGAAAAAAGGACAATTAAAATCAGTGAAAAAGTTCTTGTGTTTAAGACACTAGTCATACTGCTCATGACCTGTTTAGATAAATAAAAATTCCTGGTCTATTTTATTCTCACTTTACCCCCATGTTTTTGGCAATTGTTGATTATGTCAGAGTTATATGATGGCTTTTAAGCAATGTGTTCATGCCCTTATTTCAATAATATTTCAATGTCTGTTTCTTAGAGAACAATGTTTTTGCAGATGTAATTAAGAGTATTGCAGAGTTATGAACTTAAATTATTCAGATGGGTCTCAAACTCAATGACAATTATTCTGAAACACTAAGAAACATAGACAGAAATGGCAAGATAGACCATAATCCTTAAGATGCTGCCAGTCACCAACTAGAAAAGGCAAAACAAGAAATTCTCTCCCTATTCTCTGGAAGGAGTGTGACAGTGTTGATACTTTGTAGAACTAAGATCAGAGAAAGTCATTTTTTATTGCTTTAGGTCAAAAGCGCATAATGAAACTTTTATTTATTCCTGAGAAACTAATAGCAAAGTATGCAGAGTGTTTCCTGGTGCATGGTAATGCTTCAGGATTATGATCGTGGCATGATTCAATAAGTCATACATGAGATGATGAAGGTGGTGATTAAGATGATTATAAAGATTCCCTTTTATAAGTGAATAAATTAAGTACTCATTCAACATGCACAGTTCTATGGGAAAGCTGTTTTAGAATATTTTGACAAGCTCATACTATATATTTTTAAAACATCCATTCATGCTCCTTCCAATTCTGCTGGCAACTTGATCTGGAATATTTTAAATCTATACATACATACAGCTTTATCTTCAAGGCACATATTATTTTGAATTTTTAGTAAAAAATCAAGAGAAAGAAAGAAGATAAAAAGACAGGATTAAACTCATTTAGTAATGTTAGTACACCAGAGACTAATTTTGAATGTGAATGCTAGTGTATGGATGTAGGGAGGAAAAAATACAATGTTGGCATGTGTAATTCAGTGAGTCAGAGAGCAGAAATTGGTTTGTTCAAAGCCAGGAGTTAATTATAAATATAATTAACCTTATTTTCTATGAACTCATGGAAAGTCTTCAAGGTTGACAGTGATTCAATTTACAATGAGTAATAAGACAGATGCCATGCTATCAAGGCCATTGATGGTTTACATTTTGCTTGGTTTATTTGTATATAAAACATGTTAAAAATTTGTGTATGCAAAATTTCAAAGCTTGGCTTCCAACCTTCTAACTTTAAAGGTTACATTATCATAAAATTTTGGTACCCGAAGATTTGTATAGCAGGGTGATTGAAATGAGCTCTTCATTTTTTAAAAAAGAATTAAAGGGTTTTGGTGTTTTGTGTGATGTGTTATGACTAACATTAGTTCTATTTTCAGCAAGAGCTGAAATATTCTTAAATGAGGGTCTTAAAATGACACTCATTTTTCTATTTGTAACACTTAGGAATGGGGTCATTTATAACCCATAATTATACAATTTTCAGGTGGATCTATATATGTTTTCTTTTGGTTCACCTTATTACTTAGCTTCTCCAGGATCATGAACTATAGGTTCAATGTCCTTTGTTTATTGCTAGTATCCACATATGAGTTAATACATACCAATAGTGTTTTCTAATTCCATTCAATGGCATGCAAAATTCAAGATGTCATTGTTTTTTTTTTCCATGAGTAGTACTCTAATGTGTAAATGTGCCACATTTTCTTTATCATTCTTTGGTCGAGGGGCATATAGGTTTTCAGGTTCTTGCTATTACACATAATGCTGCTATGAACATAATTGAACAAATGCCTTTGCAGTATGGTTGAACATCTTTTGGGTATATGTCCTAAGGTAGGTTAATTCCCAATTCTAAATCACTGTCATACTGATTTCTAAAGCATTTGTATAAGTTTGTATCATTGGTGTTTTTGATCTTAGCCATTCTGACAGGTGTAAGATGGTATCTCAGAGTTGTTTTGATTTGCAGTTCTCTGATGGTTAATGATGTTGAACATTTTCTTAAGTATCTTTTGGTAATTTGAGATTCTTCTGTTGAGAATTCTGTTTAGTTCTGTACCACATTTTTTAATTGGGTTATTTAGAATTTTAATGTCTAATTTCTTGAGATTTTTTATATATTTTGGAGATCAGTCCTTTTGTCTGATGTGGGGTTGGTGAAGATCTTTTCCCATTCAGTGGGCTGTCTTTTTGTCTTGTTGATTGTGTCCTTTGCTTTACATGATTGCCTGACAAAATTGGGCATGGGGGTGGGGGGAGAAGGGGTGGTATAAGGGGAAGAGGAGGGAAGAAGGGGAAGGTTGAGAAAACTTGAGGGAATGGGAGAGTCGAGATGGAGGAAGGACAGTGATGAGAGAAAGAAAAGAGATATCTTGATTGAGGGAGCAATTATAAGGTTAGGAAAAACCTGGCTCTAGTGACATTCCCAAGAATCCACAAGGCTGACTTTAGCTAAGACACTAAGCAATAGAAGAGAGGGATCCCCATCTTGATTTGCCCTATAATCAGAATGATGATTATTTTATTATCATCATAGACCCTTTATCCAGCAACTGATGTAAACAGAGGCAGAGACCCACATGGGAGCACTGGACTGAGTTGCCAAAGTCCTGTTGAAGAGTGGGAGTAATGAGAATATGAACAAAGAGATCAAGACCATGATGGGTTCACCCACTGAAACCGTCTACATGACCTAATGGGAGCTCACCAACTCCAGCAGGACTGGGAAGGAACAAGCATAGGACCAAACTAGTCCCTCTGAATGTGGTTGACAGTTGCATGGGTGGGGCAGACTGAGGGACCACTGGCAGTGGCACCAGGATTTATCCCTACTGCATGTACTAGCTTTTTGGGAACCTATTCTCTTTGGACGTATACCTTTCTCAGCCTAGATATAGAAGCGAGGGCCCTGGACCTTATGAAAAGCAATGTGCCTTACCCTTTCTGAGGATTGGAGGGTGGTGGTGGGAGGGTGTATGGAGTAAATGGGAGGAAGGGAGGGAGTGGGAACTTGAATTGATATTTTTATTTATTTATTTATTTATTTATTTATTTTTATTGCGAAAAGAAGAAAAAAAAACATAAACAAAAAACAAGTTTCCACCTCCTCCCAGCCTCCCATTTCCCTTCCCCTCCTCCCACCCTTCTCCCCCTCCTCCCACCCTTCTCCCCTTCCCCCCACTCCTCTCCCCCTCCCTCTCCAGTCCACAGAGCAGTCCGGGTTCCCTGCCCTGTGTTAAGTCCTAGGTCCTCCCCCCTCCGTACATATCTAGGAAGGTGAACATCCAAACTGGCTAGGCTCCCACAAAGTATTTGAATTGGTATTTTTAAAAAATTTAATAAATGAAAAAATAAATAAACAATAATAATCATATTAAAAGATACTTGAATGCAAATTAGGAATTCTAAATTTTTCAATATCTTGGATCAAATGACCCATTTTCACACACACACACACACACACACACACACACACACACACACATACACACACACACACACACACACACACACACACAAATCTATGTTAACGAAATATTTGTAGGGCCAGAAGGTTGCTCAATAGGTAAAGCCATTTTGATGGATTGTATTTTTCTGTAACGGTCTCTATCTGTGGGAAAAAGAAGCTTCTTTGATAAAGGATGTAACACAATTCTAGTTAGTCTTACTAAATAAAAAGTTGAGTCAGATATCAGGGGAAATGCTCAAAGATCAGAGAAATGGAGCAGTCAGCCACTAGTTCTTACCTCCACTGAATCCTTAGACCAAAGGGGCAATCCTTTCCCTATAAATGCTCAGACTGAATGCCCTGAGCTCCTGTCTCCTGTCTTATAATCCCCTCTTCACCCAGCCATATCTCTTCCCATTTCCACCTCCCTGGTGTTGGAATTAAAGATGTGAGCCACCACTGCTTGGCTCTGTTTCTCTTTTAGACTAATTCAATCTCGTGTAGCCAAAGAGAGTCTTGAATTTACAGAGGTTATGTCTGCCTCTGTCTCCTTAGTGCTGGGATTAAAGGTGTGTGGCCCTAATGCCTGGCCTCTATGGCTAACTAGTGGCAAGCTCCACACTCTAATCTTCAGGCAAGTTTTATTTGTTTAAGTATAAACAATTATCACCACAGAGGAACAAGGACATCATTTATCTGTAGGAATAAAAATAAGTATTTAGTATACAGTTTGAAATTATATTGATTTAGGAAAAATAACAGTATTTGACTATTTAAGATCTAAGATGTCTCATGACATGGGTAGCTGGCTAGATTGGGACATCAGACATGAACATTCTCCTATTGGATGGACTTCAGGTCCTGTTTGATAGCTGTTGATTAGCCTCCTAGATTAAAGTACCACTGTTTCACCATTGAGGATGTGCTATCAGATCAGCCAGTATTGGGACTTGTGGTTTTTATTTTAACTTCCTTTATTGTTTTGAGAATTTTGCACATGTGTATAGTGTGATCTACTCAAACCTTCTTCTCTAGTTCCTCTCCTATCCTCACATCACTTTTCCATCATAATGTCATGTGCTCCGTTTTTAAATCCATTGAGTCTACTTAGAGTTGTCAGTGTGTGCAGGAGTAAAGGATTATCTATGAAAGCATGAAGCTCTCAGCCATGATTTCTCTACACAAAACTGACTCTCCCTCCTCAGCAACTACCCACTGATTACTTTTCCCTCTCAGTGCATGCAGGAAAGTTTCTGGCACCATGGAAGCTCGTCAGTAGAGATAAAACTTTCAGATGACTATCAACTTGAATCTTCTATATCCAGTGTTTCAAGTTATTGTATCTTAGGGGGTAGGGTCTTATATCATGTTCTGAAGAATAAACAAAGAAAATAAAAATAGCTGGAAAATTGACCAGGGGGCACTTGTGGGACTCCACTGATCAACAACTCAAAAAGAAGTAATCTATATCTGGCACTGGGTTGTTTATTTAATACCATATGGTACATGAGAAAGACATTGACACCCCTCCTACAAGGCAATTAATTTCCTTTTTTATATGTACATGTAAGTATTGTAGGAAACTTCCACAATAGATTTAAATATGTTGTTTTCAAAGGTCTTTAATGTTAATTATCCATTCTCATAAACCTTTCTCTACCCAACATTACCATTCCACACCCCTTTTAATATTTCATGTTTCAGTCTTTTCTTTTATCCTTCATATCACTCATATTTTATCCCCATTCTTTTCTAATTCCATCCCCAATGGCCTCCATTTTCTCCAATTAAAGCACATATGTTTAAAGATTCAAAACTAGCATCCACATATGAAAGAGAACATGTGGTGTTTGTCTGTCTGGGTTTTGGTTGCCTGATTCATTAATTTCAACTCCACTCATATATGTGACTTTTCTCATTTAGATAGTGCTACTGGAAAATAAAGTAAGGTGAGATAAAAATAGACTTGGCTACAGTAGTTCTCCATGATGAAGATAATTAGTTTTCCTTTTCATGTACTCTCCATGATACTTAAATCATGTAAAATACCCATATTAAGAGAACACAAATTAGTTTTTATAGTTCTTTTTAGTTCTTACTTCTACTAGATGAAGAAATTTGAGAGTGTTGAACTTAAAGTTCTAGAAGAAATTCTCTCTCTCTCTCTCTCTGTGTGTGTGTGTGTGTGTGTGTGTGTGTGTTCCACTGTGGCATGATGCAGTTAGAAAAACAATATAAAAGCCAGGAGCACAAAAGTAAATAATAAACCTTGTATTCAAGACTATTTAAAATTATTAAATTCTCTGGGGTTTTTATTTATTTATTTATTTTTTTATTGAGAAAAGGAAAAAAAGTTCCAGCCTCCTCCCAGCCTCTCATTTCCCTCCCCCTCCTCCCACTCTTTTCTCCCTCCCTCCACTCCTCTCCCCCTCCCTCTCCAGTCCAAGGAGCAGTCAGGGTTCCCTGCCCTGTGGAAAGTCCAAGGTCCTCCCCCCTCCGTCCATGTCTAGGAAGGTGAACACCCAAACTGGCTAGGCTCCCACAAAGCCAGAACATGAAGTAGGATCAAAACCTTGTGCCATTGTCCTTGGCTTCTCACCCGCCCTCATTGTTCGCCATGTTCAGAAAGTCCGGTTTTATCCCATGCTTTTTCAGTCACAGTCCAGCTGGCCTTGGTGAGCTCCCAATAGATCAGCCCCACTGTCTCAGTGGGTGGGTGCACCCCTCGTGGTCCTGACTTCCTTGGTCATCTTCTCCCTCCTTCTGCTCCTCATTGGGACCTTGAGAGCTCAGTCCAGTGCTCCAGTGTGGGTCTCTGTCTCTATCTCCATCCATCACCAGATGAAGGTTCTATGGTGATATGCAAGATATTCGTCAGTATTGCTATAGGATAGGGTTGTTTCAGGTTCCCTATCCTCAGCTGCCCAAGGAACTAACTAGGGACATCGCCTTGGGCTCCTGGAAGCCACTCTAGGTTCAAGTCTCTTGCCAACCCTAAGGTGGCTCCCTTAACTAAGAATTGTGCTTCCGTGCTCCCCTATCCAACCTTCCTTTATCCCAATCACCCTGTTTCCCCAAGTCCCCCCCCATCCTCCCCTTCTCACTTTTCTTTCCCCATCTCCCCTTACCCCCATCCCACCCCACCCCCAAGATCCCAATTTTCTCCCCGGCAATTTTGTCTATTTTCCATAGCCAAGAGGATAACTATATGTTTGTCCTTGGGTTCACCTTCTTATTTAGCTTCTTTAGGTTCACCAATTGTAGACTCCGTGACCCTTATTTATGGCTAGAAACCGCAACCTACTGACTCGGAGAAGATCTTCACCAACCCAGCAACTGACAAAGGTCTGATCTCCAAAATATATTAAGAACTCAAGAAACTAGACTTTAAAATGCTAATTAACCCAATTAAAAAAATGGGGCACTGAACTGAACAGAGAATTCTCAACAGAAGAGTTCAAATGGCAAAAAGACACTTAAGGTCATGCTCAACCTCCTTAGCAATCAGGGAAATGCAAATCTAAACAACTTTGAGATATCATCTTACTCCTGTCAGAATGGCTAAAATCAAAAACACCAATGACAGCCTTTGCTGGAGAGGCTGTGGAGGAAGGGGTACATTCATCCATTGCTGGTGGGAATGCAATCTTGTGCAACCACTTTGGAAATCAGTGTTTCGGTTTCTCAGGAAATTCGGGATCAACCTACCCCTAGACCCAGCAATACCACTCTTGGGAATATACCCAAGAGATGCCCTATCATATGACAAAAGCATTTGTTCAGCTATGTTCATAGCAGTATTATTTGTAATAGCCAGAACCTGGAAACAACCTAGATGCCCTTCAATGGAAGAATGGATGAAGAAAGTGTGGAATATATACACATTAGAGTACTACGCTGCGGTAAAAAACAATGACTTCTCGAATTTTGCATGCACATGGATGGAAATAGAAAACACTATCCTGAGTGAGGTAACCCAGACCCAAAAAGATGAACATGGGATGTACTCACTCATAATTCTCTGGGTTTTAATAGAATAGATGGTTACATAGATGGAAAAAACATTAAGAAATATTTTTTCAAAGTCCAATAATATCAACAATCAAGGACAATTCTGAAATATACTGTTCATCAAACATTGACACCCAATAGGAAATATTTTTGTATTTTATATTGTTAGTAATCCTTCATGGACCTATGAAAAATGATGACACAATCATGTGCTTCTTTCCCTGTTAGCACATTCTTCAATCAATTTGCTTTGCTCGTTTATTGAGAGTTCATTGATAAACAGTTTTTTGCCTTATTTCTGATCATTTAATGAAAGTGGATCTAAACTCCAGCATGATGTACATGTGACCTCAAAGCTACATTTGCATAAGTACTAAAAAAAATCAGGGACAGAGAAAATGAGTAGTTTGAACCAAAGTATACAGTTTAAATGCGCTATATAATATAACTTTGATTGGTTTTTAATCATGCTAGCAGTATCCATAACTGAAATAAAAAGATGCACAAAAGGCATGGTATATTAATATGATACTATATTATCATCTGCTTTTAGTTTGCCAAAGATATAAAAATATTTGCCTGTAACGGTACATTAAGAAGTGAACATGATTACTAAAAGAGACTCTTAAAGAGGGAAACTATCAGAAACTTGAAAGGGTCAGGCTCTAAAACCTTCTCTCAGAGTTTAAAAAACAAAGATAAGCAAATGGACTAAAGTCTGAGGGTTAAGGAATCTGTTCACAGCATATTCTTTCTATCTACATCGCTTTATTGTTTTCTCTTTCTTCTGTCATATTTGTCTATAATTTCTTAGCTCTACTTCTCTGTCTCAATTCTAATTCCAATTCCACTTTCACATCCTCTTCTTCTTCTGCTGTTTCATTTTCCTATTTCTGCTAATTTCTGGGACACTTCTGCCCCAACTTCCGCTCCAGCTTCTGTTAACTCTCCTTGTACTTAATCAGCTATAAAGATCCACAAAGCCTTGCAGGCATAGAGAATAACCAGACAAACCAGGTACACAAACAAGGGAAGTGTATGTCTCTTGGTCCATTAGCACTTTTGCCAAATATTTCAACCTTTAAGGGCTTTTTCCTGTGAAGTTTACACCATTTACTCTAAGCAGTAGAAACAAAGAGGAGTCTCAAGCTTCTTTTTTTTTCCATTTTTTTTTTATTGAGAAAAGGAGAAAAAAAAAAAACAAGTTTCCACCTCCTCCCAGCCTCCCATTTCCCTCCCCCTCCTCCCATCCTTCTCCTCCTCCCCCCACTCCTCTTCCCCTCCCTCTCCAGTCCAAAGAGCAGTCAGGGTTCCCTGCCCTGTGGTAAGTCCTAGGTCTTCCCCTCTCTGTCCATTCCTAGGAAGGTGAACATCCAAACTGGCTAGGCTCCCACAAAGCCAGCACATTACGTAGGTTCAAAACCCCGTGCCATTGTCCTTGGCTTCTCATCAACCCTCATTGTTCGCCATGCTCAGAGAGTCCAGTTTTATCCCATGCTTTTTCAGTCACAGTCCAGCTGGCCTTGGTGAGCTCCCAATAGATCAGCTCCACTGTCTCAGTGGGTGGGTGCACCCCTCGTGGTCCCGACTTCTTTGCTCATGTTCTCCCTCCTTCTGCTCCTCATTGGGACCTTGGGAGCTCAGTCCAGTGCTCCAGTGTGGGTCTCTGTCTCTATCTCCATCCATCACCAGATGAAGGTTCTATGATGATATGCAAGATATTCGTCAGTATTGCTATAGGATAGGGTCATTTCAGGTTCCCTATCCTCAGCTGCCCAAGGAACTAACTGGGGACCTCGGCTTGGGCATCTGGGAGCCACTCTAGGTTCAAGTCTCTTGCCAACTCTAAGGAGTCTCAAGCTTCTAAACGATCAGATCCAGGGCTTGAGGCCTATCAAAGGCACCAAAAGAGGTTTGTTTTCCTCTAGGCTGTGGGTAGAAGATGGTTAATTATTTTTCCTGCTATCTCTGAGTAAGACACAAACAAGAGATCTCCTGAACTAAACTCATTAGTAAACTGAGGTGAAGATGAGTGTAAGGAGTTAGGAATACTTTAATGCATGGTTAGCTTTAAGTCATCACTTTTCTTATCTATAACTGAGGTAAAATCAAGGCATGCTTGTTTTTTCTATCTATCTGAACAGCTATGAATCAACTGCTTTAAGCACGTAGAAATTCTATGTCCTTGGATATCTGGGATTGTCTTAAATGGAATATTTTTGCCTGGACCCTAAACATTGGCCAAACACCTGCCAATAAAGGTCATTGCAAGAAGGCAGATATCTATGTTAAAACTGAAAAAAAGAACAAAGACCTGGAAGTGGGAAGGTTTCTTGACTGTGACTGTTTTCACACATAGCTAGGGGAAGTAATCAGTAATCCCCAAATGCATAGGAGAAATTGTACCTATTAAATGATCAAATGGTGCTGAACTGGGGGAGTTAAATCCCAAATTTGTAATAGAAGGGGGTAAGCTACAGCAAGAAAGTTACAGCAAGTAACCTTATTCACAAGGCAAAAATTCCAACATATGCTGCATTTTGGTTTAATCCTCCATACAGAGTTCCTAACTCTGATGGCTTGACTCTGTGAAATGAGGCAGATTAATTACTGGGTAATTCTGCAGCTCATAGCAGGGAGGGCATTTCTGGGTCCGAAAATACCTGGTGCAGGGGAATCTCCAAAGAATCTGCAAGGATAACCCCAGCTAAGACTCCTAGCAATAACAGATACAAGCCATCTCTTGTGATCAGACTGAAACCTAGCCAAATTGTCATCAGACAGGCTTCATCCTCTCTGATGGAAACAGATGCAGATCCACAGCGAACCATTAGACAGAGTTCAGGAAATACTGCACAAGACAGGGTGAAAAGATTATATATGTCAAAGGGGTCAAGGACACCACAAGAAAACTCACAGAATCAAATGACATGGACACACAGCGGTTCACAGAGACTAAATAGACAATCAGGGAGTTTGCATGGAACTGACTTAGGTACACTGTATATATGGTATGCTTGTGTAGTTTGGTCCTCTTGTGGACACCTAACAATGATAGCAGGGTTTATCTATGAGTCTTTTACTGGCTTTTGGAACCCTGCTCTTCATACTGGGTCACAAAAGGTGCTTATTCTTACTGCAGCTTGATGATGTGCCATGTTTTGTTAACACTTGTGGGAGACCTGCTATTTCCTATCCAGAAATGGAGGAAGAGTGTATTGAAGGGTGAGAACAGAGGGAGGTGAGGGGGGTTGTGAGAAGAAAAGGGAGGGGCCAGGATGTAAAATAAATAGATAAATAAATAAATGTAAAAAACAAAATGAAGGTGATGCTTCAGCTTCAAATACACTGCAACAGTAGACAAGAACAGTCCAGAGTATTCATTTTTCAAACAGGCACTTCTTCACTTTGAAACACTTACTGAAAATGGTGACTGTAAGATTTGCCATCGTTAGTGATAATTCACTTTTGTCTCTCCAACCTCAAACATTGGTTCATAATTGAGTTGCTTTGCATAAGACAATTGCATGCATTGTACCATACATTGATTAACATCAGTATCAAATCCCAAGTCACTGTATGAACAATAATTGTGTTATTAAAATATTAGTTACAAAGTAGAAAAATGTATAACTTAAAAATAATCATTACAACTCTAAAACATAATTATAAGTCAGAAATACAGTTTCGATAAAGAATTTCTGATGACTGATAACTGACATAACTAATGTTGCTTGCAGTGTATTGAAAAGTTTCAAAATGATATATCTCGATCATATTATTACTAAAATTACACAAAAAAGTAGCAATAAAGATAATCAAAATATTTTCAATTCAGAGACTTTCTCTTCTTTGTAGGATGTAGTCAGTAGAATTAGCATGATCCATAAATACACAACTCTGTCAGGTAGTAGTCGATGCTGGTGGCCTAAGACTGGGATCGCTGAATATAGTGCAATGTTAGGTGAACCAGCATGAGGAGAAAATTGCAACTGAAATGACACATTCAAGCCCAACTACCTAGAGCTACAGGAGGCACAGGTTAGAACTCAGTGTTTTGAAATGGGCCATCTCCTCAGCTCCAGGAAAGGAAACTCTTAAACATTGCTAGTGGGAATATAAATTAGAGCAGCCATTAAGGAAAATACTATCCAGGATATTCAACACCTTAGTATAGTATAGTCTAGATCACTTGAGTAATGTGCTCCAGCTCCAAATTTGCCAGGTAAATTTTACACGATAGTAAACAAGCTCATAGTGGCAATGCTTGGGGTAAAGGAAGAATTGAAAATAATTGAATAACTATAAAAACAAACAAAATGTCTTCATGTAGAAATAATTTAAATGTGTATGCAAATATGTCTATAAATATGCTAAAATTTAATGATTGAGAATGTTGGATCCTTTCCCTGTGCTATTGTTATTTTAAAAAGAGGCTACACAGCAGCAAAATATGCATTATTTCTTCATTCTATTAGCATATTTTTATAAATTGAATAATAACTAAAAATTAATATTCACACACTAGTTTAAGATTCCACTTTTATTCATATGTATTTATGTGTATTCATGTGTGGGTTTGTGCGTGTGAATACAGATGACTCTGGAGGCCAGAAACAAGAGTTTTATCTCCAGAAACTGGACTTACAGGTGGTTGTGAGATACTGGAAAGGGTCCTGTGAACCAAACTTAGCTCCTGTTCAAGAACGCACTGACTTGTATTTCAGACTCAGTGTGCTATTTGTTTTGTTTTGTTTTGTTTGTTTGTTTGTCATGGAGGTATGTGATTTTCTGTTCTAGTTATTTTTTTTTGTACCAACTCCAGGTCTAAACTAAACTTGGGACACCTCTTTGAAGTCTTTATTTCTAAATACAACCACAGTGATTAAGGCCAGTCCATATGACCTCGCTAAATGTAACTTCATATACTCTGTATAGAGCATCCTTCCAGACCTGAATGTGTCAAGGAATTTAACTAGATTATCTGCATTATGGCCTGCTCAGCAAAAGAAACACACTACAACCAACTAAATGTACCAACTTGGTTAAAATGTAAAAAGCTATGCATGGTTAAACCAATAAATACTCACAAATATAACGCATAATGGCATCTTTATTTTTTTGCCAAAATCCGACTTTTGTTTGTAGCCTAAATATAAAAAGATTTGCCAAATATATCTTCATTTTATTTTCCTACATGTAATGCTGTTCCTAAAATTTTTTTATCATTATCATTATTTGGCCATTTTACTTCTAGTATTTCTTTAGTGTATAATTAAATTTTCATTAGTAATATGGGAAATTCATGATATAGAATTTTAGGATCTGAAAAGAATGTGAACTTATGTATAGATGTGGGTTTAAATTAAAATTCATCAAGGTTATTTGGTTTTGTTTTTCCATGTGAGAAACTCGTTTTTTTTCATGCTCCTTTTATTCCACTTCTACATTGTGACTTATACAATTGAGAACCACTGTTGTGGGTTTAAAATTAACCTGAAATTCATATCGTTTATCTTATAAAATGTCAGGATACAATAAACTCATATGAAAATTTTTTTGAGCTTGTTCTTTTTCCTGGAATTTGAATCAATAAGTGGCTGGGTTTGATTTGAATCAATAAAGAGTGCCTAGAGTCCAAGAATTTTTAAAAGTGTAGAGAGATGGGTCAAAATGAGAATTTTGAGAAAGTCTCACTTCTTTGATAAATATTTTACCATGTCTGTTTGAATTTTGATATTAGGATGTCAATCAAACCATTATGCAATTCTTTTCACCAAAAGAATCTGGGACTTGATAAAGAGAAAAGCAGAGACCCAGGCAACATTTCTTATAAAATTTCATTTTAGAGGTTGACCCGTTCTGTAGGATTTGACCAAATCAGATGCTTCAAAGAGATGCTGGGGGAAATTATATTAGAAAACTGCCAGTTATAGGACCAGTTTGTTGAACTTGTCACAACAAAGAATGCCATTACTTTCCCTACTCCCGAGTCAGAGCTCTCAATGCCTTGGGGGTTTCTGTACATCCTCCCTCTTTATTCTTTTGGTAATCTGATTGCAAGTATTTATACAAACAAATCTAATGTGCTGTGAAAGTTGTTACAAATGTTTATTTTAAACATCATTTTTCCTCCTAACTTTGTACAACAGGTCTTGTTCATATTTAATCCCGTCTCCATTCCCCAACTTGTCCCACATCCATCTTAACCTTGGTAATCTCATTTTAGTCTTTGTCTGCTTGTTTTTTTTTTGTTTGTTTGTTTTTAGAAGAAAATATACGGAAGAAGTTGTCTTGGTTCTCAGGCTCTTTTAATATTTCTGTACCATCTCCCATCAGGTTCCTCGAGTCTTAGATGTAGAGTCATCATTGCACTTGTATTATCTGGGGGGAGGGGGCATAGAAAAGTCAGTTGATGCCTGCATTTTGACAAACTGTGAATTTAATAGTTATCTCTGTCTATATCAACAAGAAGCTTTTTGATGGGCTAAAATCTACATTTAAATGTGATATAATCATTAGAATGCAATTAGAGAGTATACTGCTTAGGAAACTAGCATTAGAAAGTTCTACTCTAGGTTTTGTAGCCCCACCAATCACAGCTAGTTGGCTAAATTTTTAGTGTCAGGAATGGAATATTTACTATTGAATGGGTCTTTAGTTCAGCTAAGTAGAGACTGGTTTCCGTCAAGATATAAATACCACTATTGAACTCTTCTGAATAAGTTGCTGTACTTATTCATGGTTGTGATCCATTACAGCTAGATAAGACTATTGATTGTTTTTATACATTGATAGCTTGCATGTCTCCTTCAGAAACTATGAGAGCTAGGCCTCAATGAGTAGTCTTTCATATCAGGTCTGGATTGACTGCTTCAAATTGTACGTGTCTGAAGAATGTGATTTCTTTTGAATGAGAATTACATTCTTTTTCCAAAAGACACTAAGAATAACAGTGATGCCTTATATTGTTTTGGATGGCTCTTTTACTCTCTGACAAACAAATGACATACAAAAAAAAATGTTATTGCATGTCACTGCATGTCACTGAACTTTTCATTAGGTGGAGGGAGGGAGGATTTGGGGAAAGAGAATTCTCACCACAATTAGCACAATTTCAGCTCTCATACAATCCTAGCAAACATCCTTTCCTAATCCAAGGGCTGCTTTTTCCGGGCAACAAGGAGACTGACAACAGATTCACACCTATCTTTCTGCTTCTCCGGATTCAGTTCCCCCAATCTTATCCCAAGATCCAAAGCATAAAACCCATTGTGGTTTCATTTTGCTTCCCAGCTTTATCACCAGCAGATAACGAAGATCTCCAACCTTCCTTACTCTGTGGTCTTTAACCACAGCAGGCATATGCTAGGAATATTTACCAACTGGACAGGCCAGGGAAAAAGGTCCACAGAAAATTCCTTACAAGGAGGCATACAGTCTCCAAACTCTCCTAAAGTCCATGTAAGAAGAAAACCAAAGAACAAAACATTCACCCAACACTGACAAAACCAGATACCTAGACATCAGCATAAAAATACAATAAATAATAGCCAGGACAATAGGTCTCCCTTGGAGCCAAGAAAACCTACCATAGCAGGATCTGACTATTCCAACATAGCTGAAGCTCAAGAGAAAGACTTTAAAATAGCCATTATGAATTAAAAATGAATAAATACCCTAAAGAAATTCAAATTAACACAACACACAGTGGAAGTAAATAAATAAAACTGATAAAGACCTAAAGATGGAAGTAGAATCAATGAAGAAAACAAAAAACTTAGGGAATTCTAGAAATAAAAACTTTGGGCATTCAAACAGGAACTATAGAGTCAAGTTCAAACAACAAAATATGAGAGGAAAATCTCAGGAAATACAATAGAAAAATGGCTAAGTTGATTAAAGAAAATGTTAACTCTAAAAATTTCCAGACACAAAATCTGGGAATTTGGGGGGAACTTAGGGAATCTGGAATACTATGTGGATGCCTGTAGCTGGTCTTGGTTGTCATACTTTCATTGGACCACCAGCCTCCAGAAACTTGTTACTTATGAAACTTGGCCTTAGCTTAGGCTTGTCCCACTAGCTCTTATAACTTAAAATATAGGTTATAATTTATGGGAATTTGGAAAATTATAGGAAGACCAAATATAAGAATCAAAGAAATAGAGATAGGAGAAGAAAGCCAGCTTAAAGCCCCAGAAAATATTTTCAAAGAAATCATAGAAGAAAATTTTCCTAACCTAAAGAGATGCCTATAAAGGTTTAAGAAGCATACAAAAGACCAAGCAGATTGTACCAGAAAGGAAAATTCTCTTGGCACAGTATAACCAACACACTATATATAAGACAAAGAATGAATATTAAAAGCTGCAAGGGAAAAAGACCAAGTAACATATGAAGGGCCACAAGTAGAATTAAACCTAACTTCTCAGTGGAGACTCTAAAAGCCAGAAAGCCAAGATAGATGTGCTGCAGATCCTAAGAGCCCACAGATGCCACCCAAGACTATTATACCCAGAAAAACTTTTGATCATGATAAATGTAAAATTAAAATATTCCATTATATAAAACCAACCCCAACCATATAGAAGATGCTAGAGGGAAAATGCCAACTTATGAGGGTAATTACAACCATGAAAACAGGGGATAAATAACTTTAGGCCACCAAGAACAAAGGAAGGGAAACACACACACACACACACACACACACACACACACCATTACAACCTGCAGCAGCAGCACCATCACCAATGAAATAACAGAAATCAAAAAATCATTGGTCATTGATATATCTTAATGTTAATGGTCTCTCAATTTCCTACTTAAAAGACACAGACTAAAAGAATGGATGCAAAAATAGGACCCAATTCTTTTGTTACATCCAAAAACCACACCTCAACATCAAAGATAATCATTACTTCAGGGTAAAGGGTTAGAAAATGGTATTGCAAGTAAATGGACCTGTGAAAGGAGCTGGTGTAGCTATTTTAATACCTAACAAAGTAGACTTCAAATCAAAACTAATCCAAAGATACAGGGAAGTACACTATATACTCACCAAATAAAAACTCAATTCTTAACTCTTATGCCTCAAACACAATGGCATTTGTTGTGTGGTATTTGTATGCTGTGGGAAGATGTGATTGATATAATAAAAAGCTGAATGGCCAATATCCAAGAAGGAGAAGTTAAGAAGGACTTCTGATCAGAGAAAGGAATTCAGGGGATGAATATAGGTGCATGGCATTAGCCAGCAAGTCATGAAGGGAATCGGGCCTACAGAATGAAGGAGAGGAAAAGGGACACATGACAGAGTGTAGATGAATAGAAATGGGCTAATTTATATTAGCCAGTGAGACAAGATTGAGCTAAGGCAAAGCTTTCATAATAAAAAGTCTCTATGTCATTATTTGAGGACTAGTGGTTCAAAGAAAGTCTGACAAGAAAGTTCAATAACAAGCTCCCACATTTATAAATGAAACACTACTTAAATCACATATTAACATCTACACACTGATAGTGGGGGATTTAAATACCCATGCTCACCAACAGACAGGTCATCTAGACAAAAACGAAATAGAGAAATGCTAGTGCTATCAGATGTTCTAAACCAAATGGACCTAATAGATATTATAGAACTTTTTCCAAAATTGGACACATACTTGACACAAAGCAAGTCTCAAAGATACAAGAAAATTGAAATAAATCCCTGAATCCAATCACACTACCAGGGATTAAAGTTGGATATTAATAACAACAGAAATAAAGAAAGCTTATAAACTTATGGAAACTAGACAACTCTCTACTGAAGGACAAGTTGGTCAAGACAAAAATAAGAAATTAAAAATTTTGTAGAATGGATCAGAGAATATCCAAAGTTACGAGACACAATGAAATCAGTTTTAAGACACAAGTTTATAGCATTGAGTGCCTAAATAAAAAGTGAGAGATCTCATACTAAAAACATTATAATGCACTTGACAGCTATAGAACAAAAAGAAGAAATCATACCCCAAAAGAGGAGATCACCAGAAATAGTCAAACTCAGGGCTGAAATCAATAAAATAGAAACAAAGAGAACAATACAAGAATCAATGAAACAAGAAGTTGGTTCATAGAGAAAATCAATAAATTTAATAAACCCTTATTCAAATTAACAAAAAGGCAGAAGAAGAATAATCAAATGAATGAAGTAATGACAAAAGACAGGCTATAACAACAGACACCTATGAAATTCAAAGAATCATAAGGACGTGTTTTAAAGCATGTACTCCATCAAATTGGAAAATCTAAAAGAAATGGATAGTGTTCTTGATAGATATCACTTACTAAAGTTAAATCAAGATCAAATAAACAATTTAAACACACCTATATCCCATAGTAAAATAGAAACAGTCATTAAAATTCTCCAAACAAAAAAATGTCCAGAGCCAGATGGTTTTAGCACAGAATCCAGTTGGACTTTCAAGGAAGCGATAAAGGAAATACTCCCCAAATTATTCCATAAAATAGAAATGAAAGGAACATTTCCCACTTTATTATATGAGGCCAACATACAGTGATACAGAAACTACAGAATGTCCTAAGAAATAAAGAACATTACAGATCTATTTGCCTCATGAACATAGATACAAAACTACCCAAAAAAATACTTGCTCAAATCCAAGAGCACATTGTAATTATCATTCAGCATGTCCAAGTAGGCTTCATCCCTGAGATGGAGAGATAATTTAATGTACAAAAATCAGTGAAAATAATCTATTACATGATGAATTTGAAAGGTAAAAAACACATGATTCTCCTTCCTCCACCTCCTTCAGCAAATCCTACCAGCATGTGCCACAGAAATATCTTTCTTGATATCTAGCTAGCAAAAAACCTGGAACTAGAGAATTTCCCAGAAATCCACAAAGATGACCCCAGCTAAGACCCTAAGCAATAGTGGAGAGGATGCCTGAACTGGCATTGCCCTCTAGTCAAATTGATGACTCTCTTAAATGTCATTATAGAACCTTTATCCTGCAAGTGATGGAAGCAGATGCGGAGATCCATAGTGGAGCACTGAGCTGAGCTCCCCAAGTCTAGTGGGATGAGTGAGAATACAAACAAAGAGGTCAAAACCATGATGAAGATAAACACTGAAACAGTTCATAAGTTAATGGTATCCCCACTAACTCTGGTCAGACAGTGAGGGAACCAGCATACGACCAAACTAGGCACTCTGAATGTGGGTGACAGTTGTATCGTTGGGGCAGACTGTGGGGTCACTGACAATGAGACCAGGATTTATCCCTACTGTTTGTACTGGCTTTTTGGAACCCATTCTCTTTGGAGGCATATCTTGTCCGGTCTAGATATAGTGGGGAGGACCTTGGTCCTCCTTCAAAGCAATGTGCTAGGCACTGTTGGTACCCCATGGGAAGCCTTACCCTCTGTGCCTCTGTATGGAGAAGATGGTGGATGTGATGAGGAGAAGATGACGGAAACAGGAGAAGGAAAGTGAGTGGGAACTGGGATTAATATGTAAAACCAGAAAAGATAACTTTAAAAAAATAAAAATAAATTAAAAAAAATTACACACCTAACTCAGAAAAACAAATGATCATCTTATTAGAAGCAGAAGAGTGCTTTGACAAAATCTAATACCTCTTTGTGGTAAAAGTCCTGGAGAGATCAGGAATATATGAGTCATACCTAAACATATAAAGGCAATTTACAGCAAGCCCAAAGCCAGTATCAATTAAATGGAGAGAAACTCAAAACAGTTCTACTAAAATCAAGAATAAGACATGGATGTGTACTCTCTCCATATCAATTCAATATAATACTTGCAGTCTTAGCTATATCAATAAGGCAACTGAAGGACTAAAAAAAGTTTAAAAATTATAAAAGGAGAAGTGAAAATATTTTTATTTGCACATGATATAAAAGTACATAAATAACACTAAAAGTTCACTGTGAAAAGCTCCTACAGCTGACAAACACTATTGGCAATGTAGCTGGGTAAACAAAGGCACAAAAAACAGTAACCCTCCTATATACAAATGAGAAACAAACCGAGAGAGAAATCAGTGAAACAACACCTTACATTACCCCCCCCCACACACACACACACACATTATATATATATGGGGTAACTCTAACCAAGCAAGTGAAAAACTTTTACAACAAAAACTTCAAGTCTTTGAGGAAAGAAATTGATGAAGATATCAGAAGATGAAAGCTCTCCCATGTTCATGGATTGGTAACATTAATATTTTACAGGAAGCAATCTACATATTCAATGCAATCCCCATTAAAATTCCAATGCAATTCTTCATAGATTGTGGAATGGCAGTTTCTTCTGAACTTCACATCGAAACACAAAAAACAACCAAGGCAGCTAAAAAGCATCCTGAAATTATAAGAGCTTGGGAAGTATCATAATTCTTGTTCTCAAAAAATACTACAAAACTATAGTAATAATAACAGCCATTAATAATACACAGATTAATGTATAAAAGAGCTTTCTAAAAATATTCTTAAGCTATTGGCCAAACAGTATTGCAATTAATACAGATTTCTGTGTGATTATTTCAGAAGTCTGGGCTGCAGAAAAACGAACAAGCAGCCTCCCTTAACATAGTGTTTGACAAGCTTTTCTTTCTTCTCTCCTTGGGAAAGTTGAACTTTTAAATATCAAGAGAATAAACATTTGCTGATGTTGATCACCAGCTCCTTGTGATAAACTCACTACATTTAGTATTTAAAAGGTTTCTTGGAGTAGGAGAAGTGTACATATTGGCACAACCAGTTGAAGGTCACAAATCTGTTCAGTTCAATTTCTCATCTGCATTTTACAATCATTCTCATTCTTTTATTAATTAATAGTGCCAGCAAAATGGTTGAGACGTTTCCTTGGCAAATCTCTTAGGACCAAGATATTCTTCTTAAACAAACCAAATGTTCATTCATTCACAGAGTACTCCATAGGTTTTATACTGTTGCCAAAACTAAAAGAGCAGACACCAACCTAGAAAAACAAAGGAACAAGCAAGGGGATATTATAATAAACCTATACACCCATGTTACTTTAGAAAAACTGGAATAGCTTAAGATATAGTGAGATATTGTGATCAGAGGTCATTTATTTTCTCTGCATGAAGGAAAAAAAACTATGGAATAAAACCTATTTGCATGAGTGAAAGTTTATACTGTTTGGGAAGAGATGGATAGGTTGTTCTAGTTCATTGACTAGCTTCCTTATCCAGGCCTGGGTAATCTTCCCAGGTCATGATGCCACACTGGGTTACAACCTCCTACATTAAATAACATTTAAGATATGTACTCATAGACAAATGATTGAGCTTACCCCTCAGTTCAAACATGACTTTCAGTGTAGGGATAAGTCCCGCCCCTTAAGGGGCGTGTTCGCCTCGGGCTAATGTCTGCCTATAAATTTGGCGAGCAAGCTCCGAGCTGCTCGCTTCTGCTTTCCTGGTCTCCGCGGGAACGGTGGTTCTGTAAGTCTATTTCTACATTAAAGCTATATATATATATTTACACTCTGTCTGCATTCGTTTACGCCGCTACATTTTGGCGTCCAACGTCGGGCTATTTTGCCCCCGACTCAAGCGGGTAGCCCGCTAGCTAACACAGCACCCTCCCGGGTGCTGTTTTTCAGTTCGTGACTCCGGCCCCAGTGCCGAGTCCGAGACACACTCGGCGACACAGGCCCATTCTGCCTGCCTTGGCTAAGTTTTGCAGCGGAACCCCACTGCCTGAATTAGCAGAAGCTCAAGTACTTGCGGTTTTGCAACAAAAGCTGCCACAGTGTCAGATTTGGTCTGTTACAAAGTGACTTGGCCGGTTGTGGTGGCGCACGCTGGTAGGATTTGCTGAAGGAGGCAGAGGCAGGAGGATCACAAGTTTGAGGCCGGCCAGGCAGTAGTAGAGCACGCCTTTAATCCCAGCACTTGGGAAGCAGAGGCAGGCAGATCTCTGTGAGTTTGAGGCCTGCCAGGCCTTGGTAGTGCACGCCTTCAATCCCAGCACTTGGGAGGCAGAGACAGGCGGATCTCTGTGAGTTCAAGGCCAGCCTGGTCTACAAGAGCTAGTTCTAGGACAGGCTCCAAAAACACAGAGACCACCACTGGCAGGAACTGATCTTTGCAGGTAAAAAAATTTTTCTTTTATAAATAAAATGTCTGAACACATTACTGTTCAAGAATTTAATGATTTTTTTAATTGTACCATGTGGGAGATTTTACAAGAGGTGTCTATCACCCCACATATATGGATCCTTCTGGGAGTCGTAGTTTTCATTGGCACCAAATGGTTTGATAATAGAAATATGATAAAGTCTTTACGAGACGAATCCAGGATTCTTAAGGTAGAGATTGAACGCTTAAAAACAATTGAGAATGACAACAATCTTCTCAAGAATCAGTTTGAAGTTCTCCAGGCTGATAACAATCTTATCAAGAATCAGTTTGAAGTTCTCCAGGCTGATAACAATCTTCTCAAGAATCAGGTTGAAGTTCTTCAGGCTGATGTTAAGGAGAAATTCATTAGTATGGAAGAGGGAACAGCTGATCTGGACCATAAGATTCAGTCCCTTTCTGTTGGAAAGGAAACATTAACTGAGAGAATCAAAACTGCTGAATGTGACAATCGGATTTTGTCTAAAGCTTACGACAGATTGACGGAAAGATTGTCAATACAAGAAGGCACGGTTTATGCCATAAAAATTATGTCCAAAGATGAGATGTTATCTCTAACGGACAAACTTCATACATTAGAATCCTCAATGAAGGCTTTGGAACATAATACTGGACAGGAGTTTCAGACATTGCAGAAGGCAATGGTGAACAGAATTGAAAAGATTGAGGAATTTCTAAATTCTGATGAAGAAGAGCAAAGGGTAGAAAGGCAAATTTTAACTACATCTGTGGGTAAGTCTCTCCGGGACAATTTCCACAAAGCTCTACCTACAGCTCTACCTGCCTTTCCAGTAATAACAACAGAGAAGGTGATTGGTTCCAAAAACCCTAGGGTCATCAAGGAGGATACATGGGAGCCTGTGCGTATGAATGATCTCAAGGAAATAAAACAGGCTGTCATGACTTTTGGGATGCAAGCCTCTTTTGTTAAAGAGATGCTAAGATCTTGGGCCACGACAAGCAGAGCAACCCCCTCAGACTGGCTCCAGCTGAGCTCTGCGGTACTGGAGAGTGGACCGCAATTGAAATGGAAATGCTTATTCAGGCAAGAGGCTGGACTCTTAGAACAGCAGGAAAAAGCGAAGGGAATTGACATTTCCCTAGATCAAATTCTAGGTGAAGGGCCCTTTTCCGATCCTCAGGAACAAGCTAATTTGGATGAAAACACACTCTCCATGTGTACTACAGCAGCCTTAAGGGCTTGGGACAGGGTACAAGACCCAGGACAGAGAATGGAATCATTTGTCAGAGTTAAACAGGGTCAGAGAGAACCCTTTAGTGACTTTTTACAAAGATTAACTAAGGCTGTACAAATAGGAATATCTGACCCAGAAGCAAGACGTATAATGATTGAGTCTTTGGCTTATGAAAATGCAAATGTGGAATGCAAAAGGATTTTGAGTCCTTTAAAGCTCAGATCAGCGCCGTTGGAAGAATGGGTCTTGCATACACTCAATGTTGATACATTTGATTATGGCACTGAAGCATGGGTAGAAGAAGCAATTTCCAATGGTAAAAGGAGACACCAGAATACCAAATGTTTTAATTGTGGAAAAATGGGTCATATTAAAAGGAATTGTAAACAACGGGTTTTCAGAAATAATAATAATAATAATAATAATGCATCTTTCAGAAATAATAATAATAATGCATCTTCTAGAAATAACAGAAATAGGAGGACTCAGCCTTCAGGTTTATGTAGAAGATGTGGAAAGGGCAGACATTGGACGAATGAATGCAGGTCTACAAGAGATAGACAAGGCAACCTGATACAGCCGGGAAACGTGAGAGGGGGGGCCTCACAGGCCCCCATGGCAAACATCGTTCAGTCATATCCAGTTTCTGCAGAGAACGTGCCTCATCAGGACAATTAGGAAGCCCCATGCCTACTGTTACAAGCAATAATGATCAGAAAGATAAGTTACGTGTGTTTTGGCAAACTTCTATAAATGATCAAAGACCTAAACTGAGAGTGTGTGTAAATGGCATTTTTATTACTGGCCTGCTGGACACAGGTGCTGATGTAAGTATCATTACCCCAGAATCTTGGCATCCGTATTGGCCTCTTCAGAATGTAAATGTTCAGCTCCTGGGAATTGGAACCCTATCTCGAGTAAGGCAGAGCACGAGATGGGTTGAATGTATAGGGCCAGAGGGACAAATAGGAAAATTAAAGCCATATGTAGCCAATATTGCAATGAATTTATGGGGTCGTGACCTATTACAACAATGGAATACCGAAATTAACATTCCTGCTAAATCTAGAGCCTATATTTCTGAGAATAATATTAAAAGATATTACAAACTGAGAAAACCGGCCATTCGGGCTGTAAAAGAACAAGCAATTGATGTCCCTTCAGAGATACCAACAGCCTTGCCTCTAAAATGGTTGACTGAGAAACCAATATGGACAAAGCAATGGCCTTTAGCTGAGGAAAAGTTACAGGCTTTAGAACAGCTGGTACAAGAACAATTAGATGCTGGACATATAGAAGAATCTACCAGCCCTTGGAATTCTCCTGTATTTGTGGTTAAGAAAAAATCAGGTAAATGGAGAATGGTGACAGATCTCAGGGCCATCAACAAGGTTATTCAACCTATGGGCCCTCTGCAATCTGGAATTCCTTTGCCCTCTTTATTACCAAAAGGATGGCCTCTCATAGTTATTGATTTAAAGGATTGTTTTTTCACTATACCTTTGCAAAAAGAAGATAGAGAAAAATTTGCCTTCACAGTGCCTACTTATAACAATTCTCAACCTTCGAGGAGGTACCACTGGACCGTTCTCCCCCAGGGTATGTTAAATAGCCCCTCCCTGTGCCAATATTTTGTGAACCAACCATTGCAAATAATACGCAAGAAATTTCCCAAATCTATAGTATACCATTACATGGATGACATCTTGTTATCCGATTCAAACATGGATACCTTGAACAGACTGTTTGAAGAAATAAAGATACTTTTACCTAAATGGGGATTGCAATTAGCTCCTGAAAAGATTCAGAAGGGAGATTCTGTTAATTATTTAGGTTATAAAATAGGTTTGCAAAAAATTAAGACACAAAAAGCACAAATTAGGAGAGATTGCCTACGGACTCTTAATGACTTTCAAAGACTGTTAGGAGACATTTCCAGTCTACGACCAGCTATTGGAATAACACCTGATTTAATAATTCATTTGAACAAAACCTTGGATGGTGATAAAGATTTAAACAGTCCCAGAGAATTAACAGCTGAAGCAGAAAAGGAACTGACAATGATTGAGGAAAAATTACAACAGGCACATGTGGACAGGGTGAATCCAGAGCTCGATTGTATTCTCGTCATACTACCATCAAAAATTTCTCCTACAGGAATTTTAATGCAGAGAGATGATATTATTTTGGAATGGATCTTTTTACCACATAAACCAAGTAAGAAACTGAAAACTTATGTGGAAAAAGTCTCTGAGTTAATTATAAAAGGCAAGCTGAGACTTCGTCAACTAGCAGGCATAGACCCAGCAGAAATTATAGTGCCTTTCACTGCTGATGAACTAAAGAAATTATGGGAAGATAATGAACCATGGCAAAGAGCTTGTGCTAATTTTTTGGGAGACATTAATAACAACTATCCAAAAAGCAAGCGGCTTAACTTCATAAAGAGAACTTCTTGGATTCTTCCTCGAATCGTCCGTGATGCTCCAATAACTGGAGCCCGTACATTCTATACTGATGCCAATAAATCAGGGAAGGCAGGTTACAAATCAGAAGACTTGGATAAGGTGGAACAAAGTCCGTATACTTCTGTCCAGAAGGCAGAATTATATGCCATTCTTATGGTGCTAAGGGATTTTAAAGAACCTATTAATATAGTTACAGATTCACAATACGCAGAAAGAGTTATTTTACATATTGAAACTGCTGAATTTATACCTGATGATACTGAACTAACCTCATTGTTCCTCCAGGTTCAAGATTTGATCAGGAACAGGCTTTGCCCTATGTACATAACACACATCCGATCCCATACGGGTCTGCCAGGTCCTCTAGCACAAGGTAATGCAGAAATTGATCAATTATTGATTGGTAGTGTGCTACAAGCCTCTGAATTTCATAAAAAACATCATGTTAATAGCAAAGGTTTGAAGAAAGAGTTTTCAATTACATGGCAACAAGCTAAGGAGATTGTAAAGAAATGCCCTACTTGCTCTTTCTATAACCAAACGCCACTGCCTGCAGGGGCTAATCCAAAGGGCACCCAAAGGAATGAAATCTGGCAGATGGATGTGTTCCACTTTGCAGAATTTGGCAAATTAAAATATGTACACCACACCATAGACACGTATTCAGGTTTTCAATGGGCTACTGCCCTGAGCTCAGAAAAGGCTGATTCAGTAATCACACATTTATTGGAAGTTATGGCCATCATGGGTATACCTGCGCAAATAAAGACAGATAATGGTCCAGCATATGTATCTAAGAAAATGAAACGCTTTTTTGATTATTATAATATAAAACACATTACAGGTATACCAAATAATCCTACAGGTCAGGCAGTTATAGAAAGATCAAATCGTACTATAAAGGATATGCTGAACAAACAGAAAGGGACTGAAAATACCCCCAGAAATAGATTACATAATGCTTTACTAACCTTGAATTTTCTTAACGCTAATGAGAAAGGAACGACAGCAGCAGAAAGACATTGGATAATGGAAAAGTCTGCTGAACTAAATCAACCGATTTATTTCAAAGATGTGCTGACCTCTCAGTGGAAGCCAGGAGATGTGCTACGTTGGGGAAGGGGTTTTGCTCTTGTTTCCACAGGAGAAGAAAAATTGTGGATACCATCAAAATTAATAAAGTTTCGATTTGAAGAGGAGAAACCTCTTGGAAAGGAGAAATGACAACTCATCCACAACGATGATATTCATACAGGTGGTAAGAAAAACATATAGAATGGGGGCAGGGTTCTGTTCTTATCTCCACAGGAAAACACTCATCTTTGAGAAATTCAAGGGACCCTGGATGTTTGGATACTGACAGATGGAAAAATACCTGCCCAATAGGAAATATCAAGACAACTGAATGGGTTGTGTAAGTAATATTAAACCATATTTCTAAATTTATAAAGCTGGTTTTGAAGTTGGACTCTGGCTCAGTCCCTCTCCAATTCCAAGCCTGTTAGTAAGAGAAAAACCCAGAGTTTCTGGAGTTTCTGTCTCATGTCAAGAGCCATGATATGGGACAGAAAGAAATATGAGTTTAGAAAACATCTTTGCTTTTCTTCATATCTATCATACTTTTCATTGAATATATCTATCATGTCTTTCATTGAAAATATATATATATATGTCTATATATGTCTATATGATTAATGTTTAAGTTTTTCATAATGAACAATGAGTTTTTCCTGAAGTGACATTTGAAGTTTCCAGGAAGAAGATGGGGCCCCATAACAACAACTCCACCTGGTTGATATGACGTCATGATACTGATAGCGCTACTACAAGACCTGCTTTTGATACCAGCTGCACAAGACAGTTCCAACTTGGTTAGCTGAAATGGTGCACATCTTATACAACATTTTGGCCAGACCTGCACAAAAATACTCAGAGACTATTTGCAATTTTAAAAGACATTATCTTGAAATTTAACCATCATTTTACTTTCACAGGATCCCCCAGAAAGAACGTCGCCCCTATGACAGCAGGAAGTAATTCTAGAGAACGACGTCCCCTCTCCCAGTAAAGTTTGCCCTTGGGTTTAGGGACATTATTTAGGGGTTGATTATAATTAGTATATGATTGAGGGTTGGGGGAGGAATTTTATAAGCTCAGGGATCATTTCGAAAAAAAAAAAAAGAGGGATGATGGGATAATAGACAAATATATTGGTATAGATTCTTGTATATTGATACAAAGTTAAATTATATTGACTATTGTACGCATGCATGTTTCTACCTCTGTTTAAAACATTTTTATGTATTGACATATATTGTATTGATATATATATATTGTATATATTTACCATATTGCAGTGTACATTTCTACCTCTGATTAAGATACTTATATAATATTTGTGTATTGATATATATTTACCTACTGCAATGTATATTTGTACATTGTTTATATTTGGAGGTCATTGTCCTCATTTGTTTCACAGTTGTTTATTGTCTTATTCTTTAAGTTAGATAGATATTGAGAATTATATAGACTAATTGTCATCTAAGTTTGTCATTTATAATTAGACTAATCAGGTTCTTTAGATATATAGAGATTATACTCAGTATAGATAGATAATCTTCAACCTCTTCAAAGAGCTGTAGAAAATGGCCTTTAATCTAACTCAGAGTTTCGTGATAGTGAGACACAATTGCTCCTGGCAACACCGCTCTATTCCCGAGAGAATGTTGAGCACCAAAAACACTCCATCTGGAGCCTTTCTATTTGGCAGAACTGGCCTTTGGGCAAAGAAATGCCCATACCTCAACCACTGACACAGATACAGAGCGTGCATCAATGGATAAAACAGGACTGTCATATCCTGCCAAGACAGGGTAAGATAGTTTTGAAAAGTTCCTTGCCTTTAATAATGGTATGTCAGTTATGTTAGGCCTTAGCCAAAATTGGTTGACTCAACGTTGCAAACGAGACTTTGGGTGATTGCCAAGGTAGTCAGTTGTCTCTGTCAATTGTTGCACATTTTGGATATATCTCGTTTGTTGAGTAGTGTTTATTCCCTTCTCAGATCTTTGACTGAGTTGAAGATTATATAATTGTAGTTACTCTTTACATTATTTGGACTTCTTGAGATAGAATGTTTAGCAAAGCTTTTGTTCTCAATATTGTTTGTTGTATTTATTATTTGTTGTTATTGTATGTAGTTGTATTTGGTTTAGTTCTGTCTTATTTAGACAAAAAGGGGAGATGTAGGGATAAGTCCCGCCCCTTAAGGGGCGTGTTCGCCTCGGGCTAATGTCTGCCTATAAATTTGGCGAGCAAGCTCCGAGCTGCTCGCTTCTGCTTTCCTGGTCTCCGCGGGAACGGTGGTTCTGTAAGTCTATTTCTACATTAAAGCTATATATATATATTTACACTCTGTCTGCATTCGTTTACGCCGCTACATTTCAGTTGTGCCAAGTTGACTAAGTTAGCGAGGACAGGGAAAATATTATCAAATGTTAACTTATAAATCATTTTTCATTCAGAATTGTTCTCATGAATATGTTCGAAATGTATGCAAAGGACAAAAAGAGAAGTACCTCAAAACCTCAAAATATAAATATTACATTTTTTGAGGCTGATCTATTGGGAGCTCACCAAGGCCAGCTGGACTATGACTGAAAAAGCATGGGATAAAACCGGACTCTCTGAACATGGCGAACAATGAGGGATGATGAGAAGCCAAGGACAATGGCACAAGGTTTTGATCCTACTTCATGTTCTGGCTTTGTGGGAGCCTAGCCAGTTTGGATGTTCACCTTCCTAGACATGGACAGAGGGGGGAGGACCTTGGACTTTCCACAGGGCAGGGAACCCTGACTGCTTGTTGGACTGGAGAGGGAGGGAGAGAGGAGTGGGGGGAGGGGGAGAATGGTGGGAGGAGGGGGAGGGAAATGGGAGGCTGGGAGGAGGGGGAAACTTTTTTTTTTCCTTTTCTCAAATATTTTTTAAAAGATTGCTTGAAAGAGAAGTTACAATGGCCTTGAACTATGTAGAAAAGGATCAGGAAGCCTTTCTTTACTCTGAATTTTTCACATTAAAATTCTAGTCAGAAATGTGACCAGCAATTCATCCCCTGTCCTTTTCCAAATGTGTTCTATACTTAGGCCTCAAGCACTTATAGTTTGAAAATCAACTTTTGAGAAAGGAGGACAAAGTTCCACATATAAAAATAGGTTAAAATTAATATTGATGAGCAATAAAACGATATAACAAAGTCTTGTGAACTAAATGACTTTAGCCTCACCTAAGATTTTTCAGACAATTTAAATAAATTTTTTCTTTTCTGACTGTCCCTGAAAACGATCCAAATCCTAACAAATCTTTGTGCTCACACGGGTCTGATCAAGGGTGGACAATAACTCTGAAGCTTATCAAGTTAATGGCACATACACCTCCCTCTAGTTATGGTGGATCACAGAGAACTAGAAGAACAGTAGCAAATTCAATCCTTATTAAATTTTTCCTTTCTTTCAATTATTTTACATTGAAATAAAGTTTAAAACAAATGACAAGCCATGTATTAACATCTTTGTTCGACTACAATATCATTCTCAACATTCCCAAAACATCAGAAAGCACCAAGACACTATTAGCATATCTAATGCTTTGACCTCACATCAAAAACTTCTAATCAGAGTTTCTCACCTATGGGTGGCAACTCATTTGGGGGTAGAATGACCCTATCACAGGAGTTTCCCAGGAGCATTGGAAACCAAATATTTACACTAGGATTCATAGCAGTAGCAAAGTTACGGTAGTGAAGTTTCAATAAAAATAATTTTATGCTGATGTTCACCACAACAGAAGGAACTGCATTAAATTTTTGTACCATTAGCAAGGTTCTGGACCACTATTTTAATGTGATTGTTCCATACTGGGTCCAAAACAACAATATCTTTCAAGAGTTTCTTATGTCTTTAAAAAGAATTTAGTTGTTGTAGAACTAAGCACACCCCCCCCCCCTTTGTATTAAAGTTGAGAAAGGCAACCCAGTATGAAGAATGGGTTCCCAAAAGCCAGCCAAACCATTAGGGACAGCCCCTGCTCCCACTGCTAAATATCCCAGAAGAAGTAGACTAAGCCACACAACTGTCACATATTTGTAGAGGGCCCAGGTCAGCCTCATGCGAGCTCCCTTGTTGTCACTTTAAACTCTGTGAACGTCTATGAGCCCAGGTTAGTTGTTTCTGTGGATTTCCTTATGATGTCATTGACCCCATTGGCTTGTACAATCCTTTCTCCCTCTCTTCAGCAGGATTCCCTGAGCACAGTCCAATGGTTGGCTGTGGGTCTCTGCATCTGTTTCCAGTGGTTACTCTGTGAAAGCTCTCTGATGACAATTGGGGTAGTCACCAATCTATGAGTATAGCAGAATATCCTAGACATTTTTTTTTCTAATAATACTTGGTTCTATGCTAGGTCTCTGGCCCATCCAGCCTCTGGACCTAACATCCCAGGTAGTGTCAGGGGTGGGCCCACTATTGTCATGGGTCTCAGGCTCGACCAGTCATTGGTTGGTTACTCCAACAATCTCTTTGTCTCCCTTACCCTACCACATTCTATAGGCAAAAAAGACTGTACGTCAAAAGTGTGTAACTGGTTGGCATCCTAATACCGCCACTGGAAGTCATCCCTGGTCTTAGGAGATGACCAGTTTGGTCTACGCATCCACCATTGTTAGGAGTGTTAGCATGGGTCATCCTTGGAGATTTCTGGGAGTTTCCCTTGCACTATGTTTCTGTCTGATCCCAAAATGCTCCCCTTTCTAGTCATCTCTTTCAGTACTCTCCTCCATCCACTCTCCAGCCAGATCCCTCTTTTCTCCATTTGCACCTGCCCCCAGTCGACCCAATATCTCTTCTATTTCTCCAGGAGATCCATGTATTCCCACTTGGGCTTTCCTTGTTACCTAGCCTCTCGTGGTGTGTGGAATGTAGCCTGGTTATCCTTCAGTTTACAGATAATATACACTTATGAGTGAGTACATACCATGTTTGTGTTTCTGTGTCTGATTTACCTCACTCAAGATGATATTTTCTAGTTCCATCCATTTGTCTTCAAATTTCATGATGTCATTATCTTTTAACAACTGATTAATACTCCATTGTGTAAGTGTATCACATTTTCTTTCTCCATTATTTAAGAGGCATCTAGATTGTTTCCAGGTTCTGTCTATTAGAATAAAGATACTATGAAAACAGTTGAGCAGGTGTCCAATTATCCTTTGAGTTTATGTCCAAGAGTGGTATAACTGTGTCTTGAGGTAGATTGATTACTGATTTTCTGACAAACTACCATATTAATTCCCAAAGTGATTGTGCAGGCTGTCACTCCCACCAGCAATGGGAAATTCAGATGTATAATTAGCACTAATGAAAAAAGGTTTCTAAAATGCTTACTGTACTCTTCTCACAAAAAAGTGTATCTTAAATAGTGTTTAAAAATTATAAAACACATTTACTTCTTGATTACAAATAGATGGGAGATACAAACTATAAATAATAAAGTGTTTACTTCCGGGTGCACAAGTGGTAGAGAATAGTAGATCCGAATAGGGAGACAGAATGTAATAACTACTCTTGTTCCTAAAAAAAGGAAGGAATTAGATAAAAAAGTATTCTGTTACTGTTGTCAGGTAGTATAATAAATAAAAGAAAAAAGTGAACAATAATACAGAGAGACTAGAGTGAAAGCTCAGTGGTTAAGAGTGTTTGCTGCTCATCCAGAGGACCTGTGATCTGGTTACCAGCATTCGGATCTGGAAGTTTTCAAATGCCTGTAACTTCAGCATCAGCATAACTGAATAATCTGACTTGACTGGGGGCCTGTACCAATGCGCATATACATAGAGACATACAGTTAGACCCATACACACCTATAACATAAGTCTAAGAGAGAAAGAGGAGAGGCAGAAAGAGGAAGGCAGACAAACAGGCAGACAGAGAGAGACACAGAGTGAGACAGACAAATAGAGACACAGGTTGAGGAAGACAGAGAAAAAGAGAGTGATCTAGTAAGATAAAGGAGTATAACTCAATGTTAAATATTTCTAGATGACTCAGAATTGCGAGGTGTAGCACATCTGTAGGTGGGGGCTTTTTTTTATACATCAAATTAAAGATTCTGACAGTATGACATGTTATGACATGATGAGCTCTGTCATTTTGATTTTCTTTTCTTCCTTTGCTATCAGTTTTATTTAATAGCAACCATGGATTTTTCCTGGATGCTATTGTAGCAATTATCCTTCAGCCACTCAGTGTACAACAGGAAAGACAGAATGACAAAATAAGTAAATTAAATTAAACTGCCAGTGTAAGATAGGAAAAAATTATTTGGTTCAATTTAAATAAAAATGGAAAGTGTCAGTTTGAATAGAGTTTCTGTGATTGCATTTAGCGACATAGCTGGCAAATGTTGAATACTAAAATGGTATCTGTACCTATCAAAATAAGTCAAGAGTTGGGGAAATGACCTGATTCAGTTGATTTTATGTTATTTTATTTTATTGTTAGAGTATCCTTCCTTTCAGCAAAATTTTAGTAGAAACAGAAATAGCAGAACTGGTCTCTATGAAGAGGACCATGGGAAGGCTCAAATTAAAACTTGTTATGGTCTGAACAAAAGAAATTTTTCCTGGCTATTTGGCAACTTTTGTACAACATCAGAGCAGAGGGATTTGGAAGAAATAGTTAAAGTCACTAACCCTGGTACTTGGGTATTTTTTTCTTCTAAGAAAATGGATTTTGTTTTGCATTTTATGTTTACAAGATAATATCTTCATTAGAGTTATCCTAGAAGAGGATTCTTTATTCTCTACCTTGATAACGTGCAAACCTTATGTATCGAAGAGAAGCCACTGAAGTATGAAACCTAATTGAACTGCTGGTCCGTATTCTGCCTACCTCCACCAACGACTTCAACTAGAAGCTGCAGGGAAAATAAAAGAATGGATGGGAGTGTAAAGAGAATGGCCTTTTAACCAATTTCTCTCTCGCTATTTGAGCATCCGCAGTGCCTTGCACTTCCTGATAACTTCATTATCAACTTAGGAAGCAGTAATGAGCAAAACACAAATACATAAATCTGCCAAAGGTGTCATATCCCAGCAAGCATAGATAGATTATACTTATTAAACATTTGAACTGATATATTAAAGTGACATGAGTTGAGAAGGGTATGAGAAGGTTTATGTGCAAGTTCAATTGGGTGAATCACATCTCTTATTTTCAGAGTTAAAAGCTACACAGGCTTGAAGTAAAGGAAGGAGTACAATGCGTGGCTGCCAGTACAGCATTGAAAGTGGGCACAGATGGTGCATGGGACCTTCCATTGAAAAGTCATTTCAGTGTTGGAGGACTTGACTCAAAGAGAATTAGTATGTCTTAAGAGAGATGTAGACGTACCAAGGTAGACAACACAGATCCAGGGGACTTTCCTAAGGCCACCTGCTCTTGCTCAGAGTGTAATTACGAACTAAAGCAAAGACTTAAAACATAAAGCTATACTCCTCCCTTCAAATTAATAACCTTTCTAGCTGTTAGAAAGCTAGACTGGGAGACTGGGAGGCAGCAATCAAGAGACAGCTCGTCACTAATTGGAGAACTGTGTTTAGCAATGTAAGACATGGATATGCAGTACGGATAGTTCTAGATGCAATTGCCAAAAATAGATGGTGTGAGGCTTGCCAGTGAAGCAAGACCATCACAAAGAGTGTATATAAATGTAGAAAAAGATCAAGAGAGAAACAGCCTCCACCCTAGTCAAAGTCTAATCACAAGAAATGAGGTTTTAAATGGACTTTGAATTTTAATGACATTATTATATTTTTCACAAGCAAACACACGACAAAAGCCTATTTCTGACGATTTGCTTTTATATAACTGCTCTTATGACTTGGCATAATAGGACACTAATGTTTTCATGTCATTGTTGTGTGCTAGCTATGGAAATTATCACAAGATAGTACTGATTTAATTATGATGTGTTCATTCCAGTTTGCTGGGTTGTCTGATGATGCCACCAGACATATCTTACATACATATACAGGTTTTAAGTCTTCAGTGTTTAACTATACTATTGTCTCAAGTTTATCTTGTTTTCTGTCATGAGACAGATTTCTAAATTTCAGTGAACTAAGATAAATTAAAATGTCTTTCTGAACTTTAACTTGTACAATATTCTAAAATTTCATCACACGCATGGGACTTTCTCTCTTACAGTGAGCTTTTTTCCTCATGAAGTTAATTTTTTTTCCAAAGTATCCATTGCCTGTCTGTTCTTAGAAACCATTACACACTTTCCACTGCCTATATCTAAATGCTGCTAATTTTCCATACCATCACTAATAGTCTACAAACTTCCAGGGTCCCTTAAATATCCTAATAGAGGGAAAGAGTACTTCCCCTTCTGAATGGCTACAGTATTTGTCTCTGCCTCTGCCATAGCGCATTCACCAAGTCACCTTCACCGTGAAGGTAGTATGGTAATGGTGGACTTCTACTAGAATATCAGGATCTGGATAACAGAAATTAAAGATGAATAAAAATGAGCATTACCAAGGGCATTCAAAACTTAAAATTATCAGAATACACATTTTAAAATAATGCATACATTTGAAGAACGCTTTCAGTGAAAATTCGTTTTTTTCTCCTTTGTCAGTCAGTATTTTTGTATTGTTTATATGAATTGTTAAGTTTTAATTGCAATTACAAGAATCTAGTAGTGGAGATGAAGATGGGTTAATATGGGAATTATTCCAGAGAGATGATATTGCTGTAGAGGCTATTTTAATTTTGTAGAAAAGTGTGACCCTCAGAAATAAATCAAACCCTCATTTGTTGAATACTTACTGCTATGCATCAAGTGTGTTTTTGCTTACTTTCTTTAATCCCCCAATATGATGCATATGCTAAATACTCAATATATTCATTTTGAGGGGACAGAAATGAAATTCAGAGATGAAATAGTCTTCCCAAAGTCACACACCTCAAAAGTGTGCCTAGATTCAAGCCATGTCCATATCAATGTCTTTCCTGTTTATATCTTGTGGTTTCTCATTATTTTTGGCTTTTATTCTTACACTGTGACATCAATGGAAATTTAATGATTTGTTTTCTTTTATTTAAATGCAAATCCATGGCAAGTTCAAAGTCATGTAAAGGACTATGCAGTTCAGCATCTTGAATAACTGAAGGTAACCCAAGAGCTGCTGTGAGGGCACCAAGCATCAGGGCAGGTTCCTGGTAACTATAAATCATGAGATGATATTAAGTAATCCCATTACTCTGCTGAGACACTCACCTTAAGATAGGAAAAAAAAACTACTCTTAATTTCAAGTCATAAAAGTGAATAACTTGTTTCTATCTTAAGCGAATAATTTGTTTCTATCATCCTTCTAGGAAAGATCTCTAGAAGCAGCAAAGATGTTTTAATTCTAGATGTTTATTTTAATAAAACTCTTTCAATGGCCTTGCAGAACAGTGAGTTCTGAAAGGCAGAATTTGTTCCGCCAGAACTCTGAAACACAAAACAAAACCAAGCAGCAAATTGACAATTCAGGGAAGGTATAAAAACAGAACACAGGATCTCTCCTGAGCTCTAATACCACATTCTTTCCAATTAAAATAAAAAATGCTGTTACCTCACAGTCTCTCTATCAGATTCTGAGAAAAAGAAACATAGATTTTTACATTGACATTGGCTATAGAACCAGTGATTTCTTATTATCTTATATTTAATTGGCTTTAGTTTGGTGCTAGTCTTGGATGTTGAGAGTCATGAAAATCTGCTGTTAAATGAAAACTCAAACAAGAGGAATAACAGAGGGAGTGTTGTATTCTGGCTTTTCTGGTATATGATAGCAATACAGGGATAAAGGAAAAGAACCCATCCACGACTAATCTTAGTCTATTAGGTGAATGAAGAATGCGAAGTAGAAGTTCTGCATGGAGCCAGTATTCCAAGTGGAAGTAAACTCCACTGCAGTCTATAATACAAGACAGAACACTGTACGAAGAGTACTTAATCCAACCTCAGAGTGCAAAGAAAACACTAAATTCTCACCACCTTTACCAATGATGTTCTTAGCCTTTGGAACATCACACTTGAAGAGGTTGACCCTGCTATTGCATCCTGCGGTGCTGGGTCTTGCATGATCTGACCCTAATCAGCAGAGGAGTCAGACTTGCTGAAACAAGTTCTACAGGAGCACCCAGGGCATCTGTGTTGTGAAAATTCTTCCTGGTGATTGCAGTGCTGGGCAGTTTAAGAGAACACTTTCCTTTCTGTGGGAGGTGTAAGTGAATTGGAAAAAAGACAGGGAAACATGGAAGAGAGCAAGAAATGATGTACACAAAGGCTTAAAAGCATCCTTTCTTTGGAAACTGGGGCAAGGTTGCATTGTTTTCTTTCTTTCTTTTTCTTCTTCACCTCTCTCTCTCTCTCTCTCTCTCTCTCTCTCTCCTTCTTATCTTTCTGGTTTCTGTGAATTACTCTTATCAAATAAGTTTTTGTGTCATGTTAAAGTTTAACTGAAGTTCATTCTCTTACTTCATTTGTAAGAAAAGCTCATTATTTCCTTCATCCTTTAAGAGTGAGCATTTGGAGGGCTGGAGAGATGGCTCAGTGGTTAAGACTGCTGGCTCCTCTTCCAGAGGTCCTGAGTTCAATTCCCAGCAACCACATGTTGGCTCACAACCATCTGTAATGAGATCTGTCACCCTCTTCTGGCATGCAGGCATACATGGGGCCAGAATGTTGTATACATAATAAATAAATAAATCTTTTTTTTCTAAAAAAAAGAGTGAGCATTTGTAGTAAACTTGTTCATGTTACATCCAGCCATTCATTTCTCCTATTCCCAAGCTCCTGGATAGGACTTTGTCTACTGCAAGACATAGTTCCTCTTAATAACACATACTTGTCATGTGCCCTCACAGATCTGTCTCCAGAAAAAGAAGAAACAAGTTTATTAGATACTATGCCTTAGCAGCACAAGGAAAAGGTTAGTTATTGATTCATTAAGTATACATAAAGCACAAAACTTATCACTATGGTTTCACAGTAGCTAGGAGGCGCAGTCCCGACCAGTGGAGATTACTGTATTCAGAAGTAGTGCCTTTACAGTCATAGGGTCAGTTGAAGTTAATTGGAGAAAACACTAATTTTAATGTTTCAGGCATCTTTATAAGAAAAGAAAGCAGGCACATTCTAGAAGTGTCTTATACAATTTCAACATGAATGGTGGTGGTATGACTGAAAGCTATGGAATACCTGGTCTGCCAAAAGCTGCAAAAGGCAGAAAAAGATCCTTTTCTTTCTTAACACAGCTCTATCTACAGCTTTGGTAAAGACTTTTATCATGTGAGAATGTAAGTTTCTGTGATCTTAAATGACTAGGTTTATGATATTTTGTTAAGGAGGTCATAAGAAAATAATGTTCATGTCTTTCAGAGAGTAAGAAATGAATATCATCCATAGATAGGAAATGAACTGTAGTGGTATATTATTTGTATTTTAATAAATAAATCTTGCCTGAAGACCAGACGCAAAGCTAAAGCCACTAGATATCAGGTAATGGTGGCACACACCTTTAATTCCAGGATTTGGGAGACAGAGTCAGATGGATGTCTTTGAGTTCAAGGCTGCCCTGGGCTACACAAGATCAGTGCAAAAACAAATCCAGGTTGTGGTGACTCACACCTTTAATTCCAGTCCTAGGTAGTCACACACCGTTAATTCCAGCACTAGAGGGAATGAAAATTGGAGGAGAGAAAGATTTAGGCTGTTTAGTCTGCAGTCACCAAGTTTTGGTGGAGGTAAGACTTCTTTAATGTCTTGACTGCTTTATTTTTCTGGTTCTAGGCAAGATTTATTTATCAAAACACAAATAATATACCACTACGATGAACAGCATCTATCTTATGAGTGAAATAAAAGACTTAGAAATTTTTACTCGAATATGGGGGCAATGGATTCAGTATGTGGAGACTAAATTAGCACCCAGGAGACACATGTTCATTAGGATGGAACTAAGTGTCGCAGTCACTCCTATTTTAGAAAGAGAAGTAGCTAACAGATGTCAAAGAAAGAGTTCCTCAATGAAGAATTTACCTGAAACAGAATAAGAAACCTGTTAGACCTAGCTGAAGAAAGAATGTTTCAGGACAGAGAAGGTGTGTGCTGGGCATAGATGTGAGCTATCCTTGGGATGCCGGTGGATGCATGGCTGATGACCACAAAGAGAAGACTATAACCCATTCCTGATAAAGGGTGTCATTCACCATGGCTTCGGCCATTTTTCTTTTTCTCTTGAAGCCTCCTTAGGATTTCTTTAGCACTTTAGCTGAAGACAGGGTTTCTTATTAGCTTCTTCTCTTTCTCAAACTCTGAACCAGTATTCAAATTCTGTGACTGGATTTCCAAATATTCTGGCATTAGATATTAGATTCACATCGCTGAAAGGGAAATTGAACTGCTCAAGCTGAGCCTCAGGCTTTCCACCTCAGTTCATAACAAAAGCAGAGGAAAAAGAGAGGTGAGAGGTAAGAATAAATAATGGGGCCTTGCCTGTATTTGTCTAGTCACAGTACAGAAGCTAAGGAGGAAGAAAAAAAAAATCAGCCTTACTGAATTATTTTGCAGGGAACATAGAACTTATCAAAAAGCCTGTTTACTGAGCCAGGTAGTGGTGGTGCTTGCTTTTAATCCCATCACTCAGGAAGCAGAGGCAGGCAAATTTCTGTGAGTTTTAGGCCAGCCTGATCTAAGCTACAGAGAAACCCTGTCTCGAAAACCAAAATGAACAAACAAACAAACAAAAAAACTCTGTTTACCAAACAAATTTTGCTTCCAGGAGGACTCGAAGGACCTGTGTTGGCATCTTACTCATTTCAGGCTGCCAAAAATGAATACCATTGACTAGGTGAGTTAGTCACCACTAAAAAGATTTGAGTCTAAGAGCAAAGTTCCAGGAGAATTAATTTCAGGTGAGGCTTCTCTCTAGGCTTGGAAATAGTCACCTTCCTGCAGTGAACTCACCAGACCTTTATTCTGTAAACTGCCATAAGCAGTAGGTTGCTGGTGTCTGCTCTAAAAAAAAAAAAAAAAAAAAAAAAGCAAACAAACAAAAAAGAAAAACAAAACCAAAAAACCTTGTCCTATTAGATACCTGACACATCCTGTAACGAGGGATGTCTCCAAGAACAGTTAAATTGGATGCCAGGATTTTAACAATGAATTTTGCAGAGAATTTATTCACTCCATAGTAGCAATCAATACTGATGATGCTCAAATCTTTCATCATTAAAAATCACCCATCTATGTGACCTTATCACTTCCTGGCACATCTCTGCTCTCTTCTTTCTTTCTTCCTTCTGGCCTTCTGTTCTCTTTATTGTACTGACTTTTGTATATGCTAGCAAACACTTTAGCACTGGACTGCACTTTAGCCCTTAAAACAAAATGTGTTCTCGGGCAGGTTTCACTAAATCACTCAGGTTGCTCTTCAGCTTACTGTTTTCCTGGAAGGCTAATATTTTCAATCCTGTTTCCTCAGTCTTCCGGCAGCTGAAGATACTGTGCGGCAACCATGTTTAAGCCTTGGTTTTTCTTTATGTGGTGAAATGTGACCACTGATCAAAATTTCAAAGGAAAAGAAAAACAATCAAACAAGTCTAAAGTAAAGAACTGGAATGTCTCTTTGCCCTGATGGCCCTGAAATTCTCCAAGAAAGGAGGTTTATAAACTGTACAATGAGGATGCTCTTCATCAGTAGCCACTCCAAGTCTTCCTTTACCAAGAGCCCAATGCCAGGATCAATGTTGGCATGGCTATGAGATGCTTTCAAGTTTTCCTTGTGACTGGTGTTTATGCCTTTGTCCTGACTAAGTAAGTTTCTTATCCTCCTTCCCTGACTTTCTCCTTACCCCTTCTGTCTTCATGCCTGCTCCAGAGTCATGTGTTTTTCTCTTAGTCCTTTAAAACTGTTTTCTAAGTGATTTCTTCTTTTCTTCATTTTAATTGGATAATCACTTTTACTTTTAGATTGTTTACAGATGCAATTTGAGTTTGTTTTCTTTTAAGGCTGTCTACTGTGTAGAAGGTTGCAGGGAATCACCTGAGAGGCTACACAGCTAGCATGCCATCAAAACCAAGAACACAGCATAAATACCTCTATTCTTAAAATGTGATGAAAATTCAACACATCCTGAAAATAACTGACATGCCTTCTCAGGGTTTATTCATTACTGTTCAAGTAAAAAAATATTTTTGAGCTCATTGAGATTCTATTACATGGAGGACATTGTGCCAGATTTGAAAAGTGCAATAGAAATAACTACAGCTCTTGATAGGACAGAGTCCAGAAGGGAAGATGAGAACAAATATTTTCTGCTCAATATCACAGTACAACAAGATCCAAATTTAGAGGATCTCATTAGAGATAGTAAGAAGAGGGATCGAAGGAAACTCCCTGCAGGATATTAATCACATGAAAGCCATGACCATACTGTGAGTCCAAACAATGTTGAGTCAATAACATACAGTAGATTTAGATATTCTATGAAAATGTAACTGAAATACTGAAGGTCATTTTAATACTGAAGCACTGGAGGATTAACAAACATGTTTTTGTAAGCACATACATGTTTATATGTATTTTAAAAATATCCTTTAAATATTTTCAAATAATGATATTGTTTTAAAGTTACATTATTCCATTTACATAAGATATATATGTAAATACTACTTTAATATTTTATTCAATATCCTTTAATTTTCCAATAAGAATGCACAAAACATTATTGATATTGAATACACATATGATATAAAGTAATTTGTAACTAAGATAATGATGATTCTTAGTGTCTTTTATAGATAACATTTTCTAAGCTGAGGATATAAATGGCTTCTCAAGCTAGTTTAGAATGATGAGGTCAAGGCCAATGCTAAGGCTACTTATTTATCTTTTACAATATGTCAGTCCCTTTGTGTGGCTTTATTTTGATAGTCTCCTGTAACAGCACACATTGCTTTGAAATTGCTATATTGCCAAAAGTGACTTAGAACTCCCAACACCCCTGCTTCTAACTCTCCAGAATGTGTTGGTATAGCTGTTGTGAGCTTGCATGCCAAGATTCTGGGATGCTGGGATAGAGTTTAGGGCTTCGAGCTTGCTAATCAAGCAGGTTGACAACTGAGTTATATCTCAGTCCAAACTCTATTTTTTCATTGAGACTTAAAAGTAGCCTAGTCTTTGGGAGCTCAGCTTAGTGTGTCACTGCGGCTCTCTACATCTGCTTTCATCATTTGCTGGATGAAGGTTCTATGTCGACAATTAAGGTACTTATCAAGCTGATTACAGGGCAAGGCCAGTTCAGGCACTCTCTCCATTATTGTTTAGGGTCTTAGCAGGGGTCATCCTTGTGGATTTCTAGGAATTTCACTTGTGCCAGGTTTCTTGCTAGCCTCATTACGGCTCTCTCAATCAAAACATATTTTTCCTTGCTCTCCCTGTTCTTCCCCCATTTCAACCACCCAGTTCACTCATGTTCGCCTCCCCCTTCTCGCCTCCCCTTCCACCCTACCTTCTCCTCCAACACCCAAACTTCCAATTTTCTCAGGAGATCTTGTATATTTCCCCTTTCCAGAGGATCCATTTATGTTTCTGCTAGGGTTTTCTTTGTTACCTAACTTCTTTAGGGTCATGGTCTACATTCTGGTTATCGTTTGCTTTATGTCAAATAACCACTTATGAGTGAGTACATACTATATTTGTCTTTCTGGATCTGAATTATCTCATTCAGGATTTTTTTTCTAGTCTATCCATTTGTGAGCAAATTTCAAGACATACTTGTTTTTTACAACTGAATAAAACTCCATTGTGTAAATGTACATTTTCTTCACCCATTCTTCAATTGAGGATTATCTAGGTTGTTTCCAGGTTCAAGCTATTACAAATAATGCTGCTATAAACATAGTTGAGCAAATGTCCTTGTAGTGTGATTGAGCATTCTTTGGGTATATGCCCAAAAGTTGTATTGCTGGGTCTTAAGGTAGGTTGATTGCCACTTATCTAAGAAACTGCCATACTGATTTCCAAAGTGGCCATACAAGTTATCACAGCCACCATCAATGGAGCAGTGCTTTCTTTACTCCACATCCTTTCCAGCATAAGCTATCATTGGTTTTTTTTTTGATCTTAGACATTCTGACAGATTTAAGATCGTATCTCAGAGTCATTTTGATTTGCATTTTCCTGATACCTAAGGATGTTGAACAATTTCTTAAGTATCTTTAAGTATCTTCGGACAATTTGAAATTCTTCTGTTGATAATTCTCTGTTTAGATCTGTACAGCGTTTTTAAATTGGTTTATTTGGTATTTTGATGTCTAGTTCAGTCGAAAAGAGGGAGGAGCAATGATGTTAGCAAAGCAGTTAAGACTATTATGGGGACACCCACTGAAACAGCTGACCTGAGCTAATGAGAGCGCACTGACTCCGGACTGACAGCCAGGGAACCAGCATAGGACCAAACTAGACCCTCTGAATGTGGGTGACAGTTTTATGGCTGGGAAAGTCTGTAGGGCCACTGGCAGTGTGACTAGTATTTATCGCTACTGCTTGAACTGTCTTTTTTGAGCTCATTTTCTTTGGAGGTGTACCTTGCTAGATACAGTGGGGAGGGCCTTGGTCCTGCCTCAAAATGATGTGGTAGACTTTGCTGATTCACTATGAGAAGCTTTACTTTTCTGAGGAGTGGATGGGGTCGGGGTGTGGAGGGAGCCAAAGAAGGGGAGGGAGTAGGAACTAAGATTGGTATGTAAAATTTCAATTAAATACAAAAAAAAAATCATTCCAGTCTGATATCTGCTGAGTTCAGATGAATTTTGCTTTTTCTATGATGGTTTTAGATTTACTAGCTTACTTTCCTTCAAAAGTAAGCAAGGGAAGAAGGGAAAGCTATGAGGATACAAGATTTGTTCTGCCTGGCTTTGAACCATCTCCTTCTCTCTTTAATTTTTTTTTCACTGTCTGTAAAATCTTGAATAAGTCTCTCTCTTTGCTACACTTGAAGAATATGAATAGTAGTCATTATTTATGTGGTTGTCATGCGATTTAAACAAGTTTATATTATGTTTTTTCCTGCTGCATGACAGTTGCTAAAAGTTTAACATTAGCAAATAATACCTAGTTATTGGGTTTTTTTTTTGTTTTGTTCTGCTTTGTTTATTTATTTATTTATTTATTTATTAAAGATTTCTGCCTCCTCACTGCCACCGCCTCCCATTTCCCTCTTCCTCCCCCGATCAAGTCCCCCTCCCTCTTTCGCCCAAAGAGCAATCAGGGTTCCCTGCCCTGTGGGAAGTCCAAGGACCACCCACCTCCATCCAGGTCTAGTAAGGTGAGCATCCAAACTGCCTAGGCTCCCACAAAGCCAGTACGTGCAGTAGGATCAAAAACCCATTGCTATTGTTCTTGAGTTCTCAGTAGTCCTCATTGACCGCTATGTTCGGCAATTCCGGTTTATCCCATGATTTTTCAGACCCAGGCCAGCTGGCCTTGGTGAGTTCCCAATAGAACATCCCCATTGCCTCAGTGTGTGGGTGCACCCCTCTCGGTCCTGAGTTCCTTGCTCGTGCTCTCTCTCCTTCTGCTCCTGATTTGGACCTTGAGATTTCTGTCCAGTGCTCCAATGTGGGTCCCTGTCTCTGTCTCCTTTCATCGCCTGATGAAGGTTAATATTCAGGAGGATGCCTATATGTTTTCCTTTGGGTTCACCTTCTTATTTAGCTTCTCTAGGATCACGAATTATAGGCTCAATGTCCTGTATTTATGGCTAGAAACCAAATATGAGTGAGTATTCTTCTTTTTGGGTCTGGCTTACCTCACTATGGATAGTGTTTTCTATTTCCGTCCATTTACATGCAAAATTCAAGAAGTCATTGTTTTTTAGTGCTGAGTAGTACACTAATATGTATATATTCCATACTTTCTTCATCGATTCTTCCATTGAAGGGCATCTAGGTTGTTTCCAGGTTCTGGCTATCACAAACAATGCTGCCATGAACATAGTTGAGCATATACTTTTGTTGTATGATAGGGCATCTCTTGGGTATATTCCCAAGAGTGGTATTGCTGGGTCTAGGGGTAGGTTGATCCCGAATTTCCTGAGAAACCGCCACACTGCTTTCCAAAGTGGTTGCACAAGTTTGCATTCCCACCAGCAATGGATGAATGTACCCCTTTCTCCACAACCTCTCCAGCAAAGGCTATCATTGGTGTTTTTTATTTTAGCCATTCTGACAGGTGTAAGATGGTATCTTAAAGTTGTCTTGATTTGCATTTCCCTGATCGCTAAGGAAGTTGAGCATGACCTTAAGTGTCTTTTTGCCATTTTAACTTCTTCTGTTGAGAATTCCCTGTTCAGCTCAGTGCCTCATTTTATAATTGGGTTGATTAGCCTTTTTCGATCTAGTTTCTTGAGTTCTTTATATATTTTGGAGATCAGACCTTTGTCAGTTGCAGGGTTGGTGAAGATCTTCTCCCAGTCAGTGGGTTGCCTTTTTGTCTTAGTGACAGTGTCCTTTGCATTACAGAAGCCTCTCAATCTCAGGAGGTCCCATTTTGAGGCCCTTAATGTCTTTGCTGCTGGGGTTATACGTAGGAAGTGGTCTCCTGTGCCCATGTGTTATAGAGTAAGTACTTCACACTTTCTCTTCAGTCAGGTTCAGTGTGTTCAGACTGATATTGAGGTCTTTAATCCATTTGGACTTGAGTTTTGTGCATGGTGATAGATATGGATCTATTTTCATTCTTCTACAGATTGACATCCAGTTTTGCCAGCACAATTTGTTGAAAATGCTCTCTTTTTTCCATTGTATACTTTTAGCTCCTTTATCGAAAATCAGGTGTTCATAGGTTTGTGGGTTAAAGTCAGGGTCTTCTATTCGATTCCATTGGTAGACTTCTCTGTTTTTATGCCAATACCAAGCTGTTTTCAATACTGTAGCTCTGTAATAGAGTTTGAAGTCAGGGAGGGTAATGCTTCCAGACAATCCTTTATTCTATAAGATTGTTTTGGCTATCCTGGGTTTACTGTTTTTCCATATAAAGTTGATTATTGTCTTCTCCAGATCTGTGAAGAATTTTGATGGGATTTTGATGGGGATTGCATTGAATCTATAGATTGCTTTTGGTAGAATTGCCATTTTTACTATGTTGATCCTCCCCATCCAAGAGCAAGGGAGATCCTTCCATTTTCTGGTGTCCTTTTCAATTTCTTTCTTCAAAGACTAAAAGTTCTTGCCAAATAGATCTTTCACTTCCTTGGTCAGAGTTACCCCAAGATATTTTATGTTATTTCTGGCTATCGTGAAAGGTGATGCTTCTCTGACTTCCCTGTCACTTCCTTATCCTTTGTGTATAGGAAGTCAACCGATTTTTTGGAGTTGATCTTGTATCCTGCCACATTACTAAAGGTGTTTATCAGCTGTAGGAGTTCTTTGGTAGAGTTTTTGGGATCGCTTATGTATACTATCATATCATCTGCAAATAACGAAAGCTTAACTTCTTCCTTTCCAATACTAATCCCTTTGATCCCCTTTTGTTGTCTCATTGCTATTGCTAGAACTTCAAGCACCATATTGAAGAGGTATGTAGAGAGTGGACATCCTTGTCGTGTTCTTGATTTTAGTGGGATGGCTTTGAGTTTTTCTCCATTTAATTTAATGTTAGCTGTTGGCTTGCTGTAAATAGCTTTTATTATATTTAGGTATGACCCTTGTATCCCTAATCTCTCCAAGACCTTTATTATAAAGGGGTGTTGAATTTTGTTGAATGCTTTTTCAGCATCTAATGAAATGATCATAAGGTTTTTTTTTCAGTTTATTTATATAGTGGATTACATTGATAGATTTGCGTATGTTGAACCAGCCCTGCATCTCTGGGATGAAGCCTACTTGATCATAATGGATAATTTTTCTTATGTGTTCTTGCTTCGGTTTGCCATTATTTTATTGAGAATTTTCAAGACAGTGTTTCTCTTTCACTTTCGAGCCTGTCTTGGAACTAGTTCTTGTAAACCAGGCTGGCTTCAAATTTACAGAGATCTGTCTTTGCTTCCTGAGTGTTGGGATTAAAGGCTTGCTCCACCTCAGCCTGGCCTTTTTTGTTTTTGTCTTGTTGTTTTTTGATTTTTGTAAAATACTTAGTTTGTAAGTCTGATGACTTGTGTTTTCTCTCCAGAAATCACAATGCTGCGATCAAATTAGAAGCCAGACTGAGTTCTTGATAAGAAGATGGAGAAAAATCTACTATTCTTTTGCTTTTCGTGCTGAGGCACCTGATGCAGTACTGTCAGTTAGGGCCAGTTTCACTTCTGGAGGATTTCCATACCCCAAATACATCATCTGTTCCATCTATCAGTCAGCTATAGACTTTAAAACATATTTTTGTACTTCAACTCTTTGGCTTTTTTTTTTTGATGACTAGAAGAAAATTCTGCTTTACAAAGCTTGTGATTTTGTCAGGCACAGAAAAAAAGTGCTTCAATATTAATATCAGAAGTACCACATGATATAACCTAACCACAGAAGTAAATCTGTCAGGGTCACAAACCTTATCACTATGCAGGACATGCATGTCAAGATATCAAGCTGGCAAGCATGTGGAAAATTTACCACAAGCCAGCTCATAATAAAAATCTGCGGTGGCTATTGCAGAAAATCAGTATGCAATATTCCTCACTATATAAAATCATCAGTATACGGTCAAGATGAGATGAGCACATGTAGTTTTATTATTCAGCTAAAAAATTCTGAATGAAGATTAATATTCAATCAGGGTGCAGCAAAGCAAAGTAAGGTAACAGCCAAGAGGCATCTTTACATAACAGAATCCAGAGCTGCCTGGGTGTTCCCAACAGTGTGCATTGCCTGCCTTCTTCTGGTGTTATGAAGAATAGCATGAACTTCTCCTCCACAAGGAAGAACACTAAAATTATGATGGTTTTCTGTGTGCATATCAGACAATCTTTGTTGATCTTAGAGGCTTTCTTAGTATTTCATTATTTTCTGCATTATTAGCCACATCCTTGTTATTTGATGTTTTTAAATAAAGAACAAAAAAATGTTCATTATGCATATTATTGCAATGATAGAGCCCACCTACATAATACAAGAAAATTTACACCTGCTCCTGGATCTTATGGGAAGGCATGGTGTTGGGTAAGTATGGCATGGTGGGGTCCATTCTACATAGACCAACAGTTTGTAAGAATATAGTGAGCCTTCTATGAAGTTATAGAAAGTTAAGTACTTCTTTGAAACTTCCTGATGAAATAATGTTTTATCCTATCTATTCACCCTTGTTAGCTGATGACTGTGTGCTTTGAGAACATTAGCAAATTTGGAAGGTTTTGTAACTGCCTCAGTAGCTCGCTGCAATGGTTAATATTCATGTCAATTTGAAAAGATCTAGAATTACTTCACAGGTAAGCTCCAACCTACCTCTCAGATTATATAAATTTGATTAATCCAAGTGGAAAGATCTACCTTGTCGGTGGGTGGCACCATTTTATAGGCTGTGGTCCTGGACTGCATGAAAAAGAAAAGGTCAGCTGAACATAAGCATCCATCCTTAACTGCCCCCTCTGTGCTGATGCAGGGTGACCAGCCAGCTTCCCATACCCGCTGCCGTGCCTTCCCCACTGTAAGACAAACTGTAAGACAGAACATTCCCTTTGTCATTTAAATTGCTCTGTGTCCAGTCTTTTGTCACAACAGCAAGACAACTAGCTGATTACACCCTTTTGTGACACTTTTATGTAATATATGCTAAATTGTGGAAATTGAATTGTGTGTTTTCCCTCACTGCTCTTCTAGCCTAGTGGAGAATTATGAGGGCTGGTTTGGTAAATTCTATGAATGCAAAATATAACCTTTCCTTCAAATAGAATGAGTTGTAGCTAGACCTAATATTTGGCTGTGGGTCTCTGCATCTGTTTCTGTCAGTTACTGGAAGAAAGCTCTCTGATGACAATTCTGGTAGTCATCAAATTATGGGTATAGCAGAATGTTGTTAGGCATCATTATGTTGCCTTTTTTTCTAATCATATTTGTTTTTTTCTTCGGTCTCTGGGCCATCCAGTCTCTGGGCCTTTGAACTCCAGGTAGGATCAGGGATAGGCTCACTCTTGTGGTATGTGTCTCAGACTGAACAAGTCATTGGTTGGCCACTCCCACAATCTCTGTGCCACCTTTACCCCAGCACATCCTATAGGCAGAACAAATCACAGGTAAAAGATTGTGTGGCTCATAAAATGTGCTGTAGAGCGAGGAAAGATTGTATGAGACAGAGTGGTAAAGGACATCACAAGAAAGGCCATAGAAACAACCAATCTGGGCTCAGAGAAGAACACAGACTCTGAACTGACAGCAAGTGAGCCTGCATGAGACTGACATAGGCCCTCTGCCTCTGGGACTTCTTGTGGGCCAATCCCTGGGCAACTATTCCTCGTATTGGTTTGCCTTGCCCAGCCTTAATACAAGGGGAGGTGCTTAACCACAACTTGCTATGCCATACTTTTTTGATACACATGGGATGACTGCCTCTTTCTGAACAGAAACAGAGACAGAGGAGGAGTGGACTGAGGCAGGGGCTGCAGAGGGGGATGGGGTTAGGAAATGGGAGGAGAGGAGAAAGAAAACTGCAGTTGGGATATAAAATAAATCATTTATTTAAGAAAGTAATAAGTTATAGATAATCCTGAGACAGTTTTAAGCCAGCATGGCTTGCCACAGCTATGTATTCCATTATGAAAGTTTTGACATGAACATGTATAAGCACAAAGTTCAAAAGCAATCATGGGTCAATGCATTGACTAGGACAATGAGGAAAAGCAAAATGAGGAAAATTCTATCACTGGTTTCTGATGTTGTCTGAGGAAGCTTGCTGTTTGGGTTGGTAGAAGTTAGTGACAGCCTAAAAATTTGTTCCAAATGTTTACTTGATAGTCAAAGGATATTAATTTACACACATAAAGCAGTCAATAAATGGCTGTTAAGAGTCCTCAAAACAGCTCAGGATAATTTTGGCTTTTGATAGTTATCACTCCAGCTATTCACAGTCATACAGTTCTGATCAGTCAGTTGGCTTTCTCGAATCCTCCATCCATATCAGTGTGACTTTCTGTTGAAAACTTAAGCTTAATTATTTTCATTTAAATCCTCAGCATGATCACTTAGTGTTGAAAAACCCACTGAATTCTTTTAAAACCTGTTAATTCAGTGATTTAAAGGGAAAACTATATTATACAGACTCTCTGAGTATGCCATAACCACAGCATGATAATATAAGACCTAGAGAATCAAGTTATCAGGCATGAGAAAGCAGGGAAACAAAAGTTGGAATACTAGGCTCAGGTTACCTAGCAAATCTCGCTATTCAGATCCTTAATTTCCCTGAATTGTGATGATTTGGTTTTGTTTTCCTTGTGAGTAACTAAGTTTGTATTGGTTCCAGCTCTGTATATATTTCCAATCATTGGATGGCCTTATTTGAATTTTGTACTATCTGCTCCTGATAATTTAAGGAAATTTTTAGTAAATGAAGCTTGCCTAGTTACCAACTAGACTCATAGACAAGGACCACTATTGAAACATTAAGTATTTGTACCAGAAAGCCAGTGAATTCGAAGCTCATAGAAAGGGGAGGTGGTCATTAAGAGCAAGGAGATCTAGAGCAATCCTATTCATGGGAACTGAGTCTTATATAAATATGTGCTATTTTTATTTATGGACCTTATTTTTATTTTTTTAAGAAGGAGAGAACTTTTAGGCAAATACTACTTTATAACTTAACTTCCTTTCTTCAGTCAATAATTTCCCTCAATACTAATTAAATATTAAGAGTTAAATAAAAAAATTCTGGGTGAGTTTCTTAGAATTTAAGCGCTTTTTTTCATAAACTAGAGTTCTATGTATGACATATCAGGTGACAATGATGAGAAAGTCAGTATTGATCCACTTTAATATTTAATTTCCTCATGTTATACTTATTAATGTATTTTAATATACGTAAACAAGAAATTAAAGTTAATAACATGCTAATCTTAAAGGGAGTGTTTATCTCCCATTATCTAGTTGGTCGCAATGTATTTAAAGGAAAGTGAGGGAGGGAAAGATTGGGAGGGGGAAAGAGAGAGAGGGGAAGGGAGAGACAGAGAAGAGAAAAGCAGAAGAGGATATAGAAAAAGAGCAATTGATTCAAAACATGCAAATGTCTTGGTTCATCATTATTGGCTTTAAAAAGGTGTCAAGAATCCAGAAGGGACTTTAGATTTCAGAAACTGGGAATGATCCCACGATGACATTGTCGAAGAAACAGGGACCTTGTTTGGTACTATAACTACACAGAACTATATTTGCCAACAATTTGAATGATCATGAAAATAGATTGTCTTCTAGAATTGGGGGAAAGGACACAGCTCTGTAGATAACTTTTATTTAACCTTTTAAGACAGACCACAGAGTAGTAATCTGAACCTACAAGATATTGATCTAGATTGCATGCCATGAAACCAGCAATCTGAAGCTCTTGATAAATGTGTGCTCGATTGGGAGAAAGCAATGCAGAAGTAACCCAATAGGCTTTTAATGACTTTTTTCATAAGAGAATTGATCAGAATACTTGTGTGTCAGTCTCACAATCCCTGAGAGATTGTCCTGCCTTGATATGAATCAGTGCTGTACATAGCTATTCCTAAGGAGAAAACATGATGATTTGATCTCTGTAAAACAGACTGCGGTAGTCTTTCGCCATTTGTGAACACCCTGTGAGCTCTGTTACTGAAAGCACTCCAAGATGAAGTGGATGAACCTCTTTTCTATGGTGAATAACTGTCTACTTTCTTCCCCTGTGGTCTTCTCTCTTCTCTGCCCAGTTGTTTTCTGGATTGACTCTCACAGCCCACTGTCCAGCTCGGCTAGGAATCATCTCTCCAAAAGGGTCAAAGATGATGAACAGAAAAACTTGGCACTGTGCTCTTAGAAAAGAAAATGTGCAGTTGTGCAAATCATTAAAGTACTCATGACTGTTGGAATCCAGAAAGAAGAAAGTAAATTTTCCATGAAATGGAAGGCCACAGAGCCTTTGGTAAGCTATTCTATTTTAATTTCTTGAAGAAGGAGCATAAAATGAAGCATTTCTTAGCAATGTTTTCAACAGACCTTCCTTCCCCCTTCTCCTAACACAGTGATCTCAGAGCCTGTCAAAAACAGTTTAGAAAATGCTGCTTTATGATGAAATTACCATTTCTCCTGGTGGCACCATATATTTTCATCTCTTTTCAAAAGAGAAATAAATTGAAACGCTTAGTCATAGTGACTTTTACAAATATGCCATAAAAGACAATTTGACCTTGATAGCCAATGCCTGTACCCCCTTCACAGACCCGCTGTGGACTCAAATAGTTGTGGTGTCTCCAAGGACATGCTGAGGTGGAAGCAGCAGAGAAAGGTGGAATGCCAGGCAGCACTGAGAGTAGTAGTTTAGTGGGAGACATTTGAACTCAAGCCCACTTCTAATAAGCCTTGGTAACTGAGAGGTCACGGTGGAGGAGTAAAGGTATTCTTTACAGTCCCGTTGACATACTCAAACCTTCCTCCCTTGTAGCTTCCTTCCTAAGTGAACTGCAAATTCACTTAAATAAGCCAGTGTGCACTTTACAAGCTATTTTATAGCTTGCTGATATCACTGTCAATTTTCTGTATCTGGCATCTAAAAACTGGTTTGATAAAGAGCAGCATCAATTATTCTGCAAGTTAAGACATTTAAGCCATATCTGTAGTGAGCAAGAGGTTTTGAGTTTTGTAAAAAGTATTTTCTTCTTTTTAAGATAAAAATTATCCAGACAATAACTGAAGGGTTCTTACATAGGAAGCTTAATTTGAAGAAGATAAAAGGAAGACAAGGCATGCATTAAGATTTATGCCTGAATGTCTGGGTTTAATACTTCGCAAACATATTTCTTGTCAATATAGAGTGTTAAGCATGGTATCAGTATCTGTTATCTGTAAGTTTTCCATATATTATCTATTATATGCATAAACACCGCTTCTCTTCCTCCATTTAAATCTACCTGTTCTTACCTAAAACTTTGAAAGTTACCTCATACGGCTAACATAACTTGGAAAAGGTGACCCAGTTGAGGGTTGTGCCATAGACAGATTTTCCTGGATTATCTGTTTGGCCCCAGTGAAAATCACAGGATCCTCCTGAGAGAGAAACTGGAGGGATTGGGTTCAGCGAAGGTGGTTCAACTTTGGAAGTGAACTGCACTGATGTTCCTTATAGTTCCAATTGAAAATAAAAAAGGCTGCTATAATTGAAAAATGAAACAAATACACCCAACTCCATTGATTCTGAATTAATCACTACCCACTACAGCTTGACTTTAACAGATTGTAACTGGATCCTGACTTCTCATTTCTGGAACTTCTTACAATAGCCACAAGAAACTAAAACAGATTTCAAGGCAACAAACCCCTTGAGCAGACACCCTCCATGGACACAGCTAGAGATGAGGACCTTCTCCAGAACTTACTGTGCCATCTGAAATCTTTGCCACTATCCTTCATGCTCTCTTTCCCTACTGTCTAGTATTGCAGAAAATATCAATGAGACCTTAATCCCACAGATAAAGCCTATAATACAAAGTAGTTAGTCCTGTTTTAACAGACTAAGGACAAGGATTCAAATATTGTTTGTTGTCTTTGTGAAGAGCCATAAACAACATCTCCAGAGGGAGACCTGAAAAGATACCTGCTTAGACTTCTGGCTGCTCTTTTCACCCCAAAGTCCCAAGTTCTATTCATTAGCCAGATGGGTATCTAAAAGACATCTACATGATGACATTCTTTGCTTTAATACTTCAGGTCAAATCTGAATTTCAGAGCAGGATTGGTAGCTGCTGCTCTCCACAGTGTAGTAGCTTCCTTGTGCTACTCCCTATGCATAATCTGTTCTTAATTGGCAGACTAAATGAAGAACAGAGATCAATAACATGGTCTGTTTTTCAGAGAGATGATGGTGAACCCTTTCAATCATTAAAGGAATGTACATTCCTACACATGACTCATTTGTTAAATAGCCTCTTAGTGAATAGTTGACATATTAATAGCCCACCTGAGATATTCTAGTGAGCGAAGAAAATAAATATGTAAGCAAAACAAACAAACAAAAACCAAGATGTGTTATACTGATACAAAAAGAACATAGCCCACCAAAATGATGGAAAGTAGCCACTGATCTCAGTTTCTTAGCTGATAGCATTATATTCAGAAAGTTGTCACCTGTACCAATGTGTTCAAGGCTACTTCCTGATGTTGGAGTCCCTCTGTGTGCTGTGATTACCAATAGTGAATAAAGAAACTGCCTTGGCCTGCTGATAGGGCAGAACTTAGGTTGGCGGGGAAGATGGAACTGAATGGTGGAAGAAGGAAGGTGGAGAGAGTAATGCCGTGGAGCTGCCGGAGATAGACATACTAAAACTTTGCTGGTAGGCCATGACTTTGTGATGATATACAGATTAATAGAAATTGGTTAAATTAAGATGTAAGAGTTAGTCAATAAGAAGCTAGAGCTAATGGGCCAAGCAGTGTTTTAATTAATATTTTCTATGTGGTTATTTTGGTTCTGGGTGGCTGGGAACAACCAAGCAGCCTCTCCTCCAACTCCCCATGTGAAACTTACCTAGGTCCTCTGTATGCGGGTGAGGGTTTTGTAGCTTGATCAGTTTGTGGTGATGATAGCAGTGAGATCAGGACCTGTCCCTGGCTCATGAGATGGCTCTTTGGAACCTATTTTCTATGTTGGGATGTCTTGTTCAGTTTTCGTGCAGAGGAAGGAACTTGGTCCTTTCTCAACTTGACATGTCATACTTTATTGACTCCATGGGAGGCCTGCCCCTTTTTGAATGGAGAATAGATGGAGGAGGGTAAACAGGAAGTGGGGGGTGGGAACTGGAAAAAGGAGGGAAGGGAAACTGGTTGGTATGTAAAATAAGTAAAAAATTTTAACAAAATGTAGCCATAGAATGGTAGACTCTCTGGAGAGACAGGCATTTTATGGACTGACCTTTAAAAGATAAGAAGGGTCAGATCTTGGAGAAATAGACCATAGCAGACAGAGATGGGGACTGATCCAAAGCAGTACTGATTGGCATGTCAGTGTGAAGTGTGAGAGGCCTTCAGAGTTGCTGAAGTAGAGTGAGAGATGAAGGAAGAATTTATGAGAGAAGTGGGCAACCTCTGGGGTATGAAGAGGTTAGTACAACAGGTAAAGATTTTGGATTTACTTTTATGAGTCATAAAGACCTTTTAGAGGATTTAAACAAAAGAGTTATAATTCATTAATCATATCCCAAGCCTTGACTCTGGTTAAAATAGAGAACACTGATTGTAGAGAGAAGTAATATAATGAAAGAAATTGAATCCCTGCCAAGGGGGGATGATTATGGATTAATCAGTAGTTAGAGGAGCAAATGTAGAAATAAAAGGATTTTTTTTTTCTCAATCTGCTATGGGTGTGAGGTCAGAGTATTTCTAGAGAATAGATGTATATCAAGAGGAAGTAATGGAAGCAGATAATGTCTTCTAGGTATCTATATTGTGCAATAAGAGAAATATTGTTTTGTTTTCTTAAGATGTCAAAACATTTTGATACATGAGGTTTGGAAAAGGAAATTGAGCTCTGTTTTTGGTGGGTTTAAATTTAAGGTATTTATTAGACATTTGACTGGACACAGAGAGATGAAAATTAGATGCACGTACCTAGTATTCACAGAATCAATATATTCGATGACTTAATAATGAGATTTTACTTAGACATTTTGATTAAGTATTTAATAGGAAGAAATGTTAAATACAGTATGCTCTCATTTGATATTTTGCTATCATCACAGCATACTGATGTGTACTATAACATATTTGGTTATTGTAAATTTTAAGCAGTGTTTTTTGTTTGTTCTGGGGAAAGGGTGTATTTTATGTGGTGATGATATGAAAATATGATTCTCTACAATGTGCATTCTCTTTTTCTTTTTTATGTTTAATATTCATATTAAAATTTAAAATTTATTTTTCATTTTACATACCAACCTCAGTTTCCCCTCCATTCCCTTTCCCCATTCCTCCACATCCCCTCTTCCAACCTCCCATCCAACAACGCACATTCTTTATGAAAAGGAATCCTGTGAAATCCACACCAAAGAGATATTATTTTATTCTACTGCCACCTAGTGGCGTCATCAAATTTAGACAGAGATAATAAGTTCAGAATGGGTATGTAGAACACCAGAGAGCAGTGAGCAGTGAGTCCCCCAACCCTTCCTCATTTCTCCTGGAGAAGGTACCATTGGTAGAAAACAGAGATTGGTATATGAAACTACTCAGGAGTATGTGGTTTGTGGGTACAGCAGGAAGGTCTACTTTTAGACGTATGTTGGATTTTCTTGAAATTATGCTTAGCAATGTACTTGATTTTATCTTTTCGTGTGTGAGCACATGTGTATGCGCTAGGGTTTTTGATTGTGTGTGCATGGGAGTGTGGATGTGACTTGTGTGAGTGAAGTGCTTTCAGACTCTGAGATTCCTGCCAGGTGTGTTCTCGAGTGAAGTTAGTCTCGCAGCTAGTCTTGCAGGCCAGGGTGCATCAAGTAGCCTCCTGTTGTACCTTTCTACTGAAAGTTGGGTCTACAAACAAGCCCCACCCTGTGTGGTATTCTCCTTTGTGCTGGGAATCCAAAGTCACTTTCTCATGTTTGCATAATAGATGCTTATCAACTGAGTCATCTCTGGTGGTCCCAAATTGACTTCTTCTAAACCACCACTTAGAAATATTGTGTAAGCTATTTTATAATAATACTTTTAAAAATTTCCTAACACTTTTCAGCTTTTAAAGCCAAATGGGAAATGGATTTTTTTTTAGTATTATAAGGAAACATTTGAAAAAAAATGGATACAATCCAAGTAATATCTTGCTGAACAAGTCTCTGGAGGGGGAAGAGTTGTGATTTAGAAAATCCTAGAGGCTTTGCAGTATGCTAGCTCAGAATGTATTATTTTTGCAAGAAATGCACCTGTGATTTGATTCATAGCTACTGTTTAATAATCATGGAACCTTGAACATGTTCCTATACTTATCTCTATAGAAAACCAACTATACATGGTTACATCTGGGAACTTTAGCAATTTTTTCTATGTATCAGAGAAGGAGTAATATCCAAGTATGATACGGACAATAGATAAGTAGACCACTAGGCATTGGAAATATGGCACAATCCTTTTGCAGATCTATTGAGGAGAGGTGTACCTTAACACAGAGCAGGCCACATAGAAAACAGGGTCAGTCAAGAGGCAGGGATAAACACAGGAAAATTATCTTGAGCCCTTATTCTTGTTTCCTTTGGAAAGAACAGAGAAGGCAAAGAAACAGGTGCCTGGTTGCCCAGTTTGAATAACATCTTCAGTCTCTGGGGAACAGAGATCACCCACAGTTGCTTGGTTCCTGCTTTTCAGGTGCTTGGGGTCAGGGGCATAGTGGCTCGGTAAGTACACCATAAAGAATTAGTTTAGAGGCTAAGCCTTGTGGTACAGGTGTGTGATCACAAAACCTAGACAGCTCAGGGATTTTGAGCTACGTAATAAGTTCAAGTTAAGATTTAACAATGTACTGAAATTTCCTCAAAAGATTAAGAAGATGCTGAGGATACCACCCCTCTCAGCAGTCATGTTTCTGAGAGATAGTGGTGTTCTTCTGAAGAAATAGGTCAAGCTCATGACTTTGTTTGATTCTTAAAAGGTGATAAATCAAGGACTTTTTCTGGCACATATAGATAACAAAGGCAAGTCAATCACTTGCTCCTTTCTGTCTAGGTTGGCTTTACTGGAAATTACAGAGAAGCCTCTGAATTACTGGCTTCTGAGTACCTCTTTTTCGTGGGAAACAAGGGAAATTGGAGGCCAACAACAAAGGGGATATATGAGGTTTGTGGTCCTGATTTAGTGTTTATCTCTTTTTCTTCCACTACATTTAGCTATACTGATGAAATATTTGAAGACTTATTGTATTTTGCCAAGACTGTCATTATAATAGTAGAATGGAATGAATAGACAGAAAGGGCCAAGATGATTGAAATATTTACAGTTCTGTGACCAGGTAGCCAAACTGTATTTTGTCCATTTTTTGTTATTTATTATTTTTTGATTTTACATCCCAAAGTTTCCCACCCCCTTACCCCCATTTCTCTGCCTCCTTGGATATCAAGGCCTTCCATGGATATCAGCCAGCCATGGTATATCAAGCTACAGTGATACTAGTCACCTCCTCTCCTATAAAGGCTGGATGAGACAATCTATTAGGAGGAGAGGGTCACAAAAGCAGGCAACACAATCAGAAACAGACCCTGTTCTTACTGTGAGGAGTCTCAGAAGAAGACCAAGTTTTACAAGTGTCACACGTATGCAGAGAGTTTAGGTGAGTTCTGTGAAGGCTCCCTGGTTGTCGGTTCAGTTTCTGTGGACCATTATAAGCTCGGTTTGGTTGATTATATGAGTTCTCTTGTGGTGCCCTTAACCCACTAGCTCCTACAATCCTTCTTCCTCATCTTCTGCAGGATTTCCAGAGGTCTGCCTAAATGTTACCTGTGAGTTTCTGCATCTGTTTCCATTATTTGCTGGATGAAGGGTCTCTGATGACAGTTGGACTAGGCACTCACCTTTGAGTATAGCAGAATATCTTTAGGAATCATTTCCTTAGCTTTTTTCCTTTTGCCAGTCATGTTTGGTTCTATCTGAGATTTCTGGAGGTATCCTGGCTCTGGGTCGTGGCCTTTAGGGATGAGCTCTCTCTGAGGGAATAGGTCTCCAGTTAACCAAAATCAACCAGAAGTTTATCTAAACTTTCATGACATCAGTGTTTTTACATCTGAGTAATACTCTATTGTGTAAATGTACCATATTTACTTTATCCATTGTTCAGTTGATGGGCATCTAGGTTATTTCTACATTTTGGCTATTATGAATAGTGTTTTCTGTTCCATTCAAGATGGTGTTCAAACTGAATAATCCATCAGTAATAAGCCAGTAAGCTACATTCCTCCAGGGTCTGATTCAGTTCCTACTTCCAGGTTCATGCCTTTAGCTTCTTACCTGGCTTCCCTTGAGGATAGACCACTAACTATAAACCGAAATAAACCCCTCCCTCTCCAAGTTGCTTTTGATTATGGTGTTTATTACAGTGACAGAAAGCAAACTAGAACACACCCAATTAGAAAAGTAACTTCCTAGGGGCCTCATAGTCTGAGAAAGTGCCAGCAAGTGCTAGTTTGGCCAGGGGACTGAGCGTCTATGCACACTAAACTACTCTGTCTACTACTTACCTTATCCCAAACCTAATCTGAAGCCTCTTTACAATTGAGTAAACAGCTGTTGTGAAGGAAAGAAAAGGAAACTATGAGTCCAAGGAAGAAAACATTGAGTTTAGCACTATTTACCTCCTATCAAGTGGCCATCAGCCACAGACGAACAGCAACCAAAGAAAGAAAGAACAATTACATGTGCACTCCATGTCCAGCTCCAACACCCAAGGTAAAAATCTGGGAGAGAAGAAAGACTTTCTTTCTACTGACAAGGCAAAACACCCAAACAAACTGCTTATAAATCAGAGGAATAACAAAATATTAATTCTTGGGACTGGATTTGCTCAAAAGGAATTTGGGTTGAACATTAGAAAAACTTACCTAAAGTCCCAGAGGGTGGTCATTTGTTGTGTCTCCAGAGGGGCTCCTTTGTGGTTCTTTTGCAGTTGCCACATGGTAACAGGCAAGTTGGTGTTCTCTCTTTTTGTAATCTTAATCTCAGTAATAAAATAATTTAGAAATGAATTTAGAGGAAGCTCAAAGACAGCACATTTTAGAGTTTGAAAGAAAAACAATAGGACAGGCAAGTTGCCTAGAGAAGGGACAGGAAGAAGAGACAGATAGGAAGAGATGAAACCATGCTATTTGAGATAGATTGGAATGTTCAGCAGCGGAGGTAATCAAGCAGTTGCATAGTGGACAAGCAGACATGTGGTGGGAAACAGTAGGGAGAAGCACATCAGAGCATGCTTGAGAAAGCCCAGTGTTATGATTCAGCCACAATATGGCTAACACTGGGTTCCAGGGCCATGCATGTGCAGACAAGCCCTCAGGCCTGACCCATGTGAGGCATGGTTATATCACCTACACATGATGCAGTTGTGGGAGCCCTTGAGCATATGTGTGAGCTCTGTCATCTGCATATGCTGTAACCACATCATCACCCTGTGCACATTCACTAGGCAGGCCTTAAAAGCTGGATACACCATCGTCAGCTCTTTCTCTCTCTTTCTCTGCACACCGACCTCACCAGGCCTGTACATCCCCCAAATAAACTCCTAAACAAGTTTGTTGTATGTTCTGTATTTCCTTCTCACTTGTGGTAGGTAATTTCATTGGTGCTATGAGACTCAAAAGGCTCTCTTGCCCATCTCCTGGGGTCAGGTCTGGAACCAGGTATATTTCCCACAACAATCATGTCTTCCTTCTGCCTGAGTGCAACCTCTATGCATACCACTGCATACCACCGGCTTCAGTTGGTGAATTTCCCAATTCTGGTCAGCTTAACCATTTTTCCAAATCCGAGGAATTGACTGTTGAGCTCCCAGAAATCTGGTGTTCCTAGAAACAGGGAGGACAGCCCCCAACAATGGCCTTCACAGCAACGGTTGAGCCCTTCACTGACATTCATCTCTGCATTGCTTTCCTTAGCTAAAATCATGATTAGACATCTCAGAGTTGGCCTGCCTGCCTCAATTTTTTTTTTCCTTTTCCTTTTTCTTTTCTTTTGGACCACTCATCAGTGGTCCCTGCCATGAGAAATCGCTTGGTCTCTAGCCTCTCTGGATTCCCAGTCACTTGGACTGGAGCCAGTCAGGTTTTAACACCCCACCTGTAAATAGAGGACACTTATCTACAAGCCCTGCAGTGTTCACCATTTCACACCCCACCTACAGAGGGGAGATATCCCCCTATAAACCTTGTGGTCTGGCCATTTTCAAGGGGTTTTCACAGTTTCAGCTACGGGTAGCAAGCCATGCAAGACCATCAATCCAATCTCCCCACTGGGATGCCTTTTAGAGGCCCTAAAAACTCAGGCCTTAATGTCCTACTTACAGATTCCCACACTTGTCTGTCTTTGTTCAAAAAATGGCCTTGTTACAATTTAGATAACAATTTAAAGTAGCCTCCTAATGGCACCTTTGATCCCAATATTCTTTGGGAGCTTTCTAACTTGTCAGTGCACTGGCAAATGGAAAGAGTTTCCTTATACCCAAGCTTTTTGCTATCTAAATTCTAAGTCCCAGTCTTATAAACTAACCTTTCATGACATCTATATGATCCTATCTAATAACCTACTTCCTGAAGAGCACAGGCAAGTTTGGAGGCAGGTTAGACTACACACAGACAAGGTTCACCAAACACATGCAAGATATCCCCTGGTGACAGAGGTATTCCCCGAGTGAGAACCACACTGGGATTATAACACCCCATGTGGAATTTAGCTAGGGGCTGGTTTTTGACTTGCCTTCTGGCAGGTCTCCATAAGGCTGCCCTCAAGCCAGTAAATTTTAATAAGCTCTCAGAGGTCATTCAAGACACAAAAGAAAATCCTTCTGTATTTTTGGAATGCCTCACTAAAGTCCTATTACATTATACTAACTTAGATCCAGAAACCATAAAAGGCAGACAGTTACTCATTTCTAGATCTTAAGGATGCTTTTTTTCTCTATTCTTCTCAGCTCTCAATCTCAAAATATCTTTGCCTTCACCTAGACCGACCCTGCCACTTAATTCTCCACATAGCTCACCTGGACCATTCTTCCCCAGGGATGCTGGGACAGCCCATACCTATTTGGTCAGGCTTTAGCTTCTGATCTACTCTACCTGTCTCTCCCTAAGTCTAAACTCATACAGTATGTAGATGATATTTTACTTTGCAGTCCATCCTTAAAGATCAGCAAAACTGATACCCCCACTCTATTAAATTTCTTGTCCAGAAAGGGCTACAGAGTCTCACCTTCTAAGGTCCAATTGTCAACCTCTCAGGCCATTTACTTGGGGTTAACTATTACCCAAACCCAAAAAACTATTACCCGAGACAAGAAAAAACTAATTCAGTCCCTTGCAGTTTCTTCTACAAAGGAAGAGGTTTTATTGTTCCTAGGAATATCTGGCTTCCTGCGTTCCTGGATCCCATCTTTTTCTCTCCTCATCTGTCCCTTATATGAGGCAGCTCTCAGCTCTCTGAGTGAACCCCCTCTCCATTCTGTTTTTAAACCCTTTCAGAGACTCCAGCAAGCACTTATCCAGGCCCCAGCTCTTCATCTCCCAGATTTAACTCATCCTTTCTCCCTCTATGCAGCAGGAAAGGAGGAATATGCCCTTGGAATCCTAGGACATCAGCTGGGACCTTCCTTTGCACCTGTAGCATACCTGTCAAAGAAGCTGGACCTCACCACTTAGGGTTGGGCACCCTGAATACATGCTTTAGTGACCACTGAGCTGCTTATTTGAGTCAAAGAAACTAACCTTTGGATCACCCACCATTGTCTTCTCCCAGCACAATCTGTCCCATCTCTTAACTTACAAAGGCTTACAAACCTTACCACCTTTTCAAGTTCTTTCCCTCCAGGTGGCACAAGTAGAAGATGCCACACTCACTTTCCAATCCTGCCCACACCTTAATATCTCAAATTTCCTACCTCAACCTAACATTAATTATTCCCCATCTTATTCCTGCATAGAAATATTAGAGGACTTCCTGCCCCACCCCTCATGGTGTAGGAGATCCTTCTGTTTTTGTGTTGCTTTCATTGGTTAATAAAGAAACTGCTTTGGGCCTGGTGATAGGGCTAAACTTAGGTAGGTGGACTGAATTCTGGGAGAAAGAAGGGGGGGGAGAGAGGGAAGCCATAGATTCTCCACCTAAGACAGATGCTGGTTAGAATCTTGCCAGTAAGCCACAGCCACGTGGTAATACACAGATTGATGGAGATTGATTAGATTAAGAGTTAGTCAATAAGAAGTTAGAACTAACAGACCAAGCAGTGATCTGATTAATACAGTATCCGTATGGTTGTTTCAGGTGTAAGTTAGCTTGGCGGCCAAGAACCATCAAGCAGTTCTTCCTGTTACTCCCCTCACATACACAGAAGGGAAAACTTTCCCAAGCCACTTGTACCTGGTACACAGATGGCAGCTCCTTTTTATGTGAAGGGAACCATTGAGCAGGCTATGCCATAGTGTCAGATACTGGGGTGGTGGAGGCTCAGGCATTCCCTGCCCATGCCACTAATCAGCAGGCTGAAATAAGCCCTTACCTATGCCTTCTAGTTAGCAAAGGGACAATCTTTAAGGGTTTAGCCAGACTCTAAATATGCCTTTCATATTTTTCTGTCCCACACAGCTATCTGGAAGGAGTGTGGCCTTCTTACAATGAAAGGAGGATCCATAACTAACTGAGGTTACCTTATGGACTTGTTAAATCCTCCCATCTTCCTAAAGCTATAGGAATTATTCACTGTCAGTCTCATCAGACCAACAGTTCCACTATTTCCAAGGGAAATAACCAGGCTGACCAAGCAGCTAGAACAGCAGCATTCCAGAGCCCAAATCTACCTCAGTCACCCCAGGGGTTTCATGCAGTACAGCCCACATTCTTGCAGACATCCCCTTATACCTGGCAAATTCTGTCCTAACTGTATCAGCCCTTCCATCCTGATAGTAAAGCTTTTGTCAAGGCTCATCTCCAACCCCCCACGCCCTCCCACTGAGAACTTAGAGTTCTTAAAAGCTATCACTGCTATTTGTAAAATCTGTCAAAAGTCAGATCCCAAGACCAATATTGTAGCTTCCCCACCACCACCAGGCCAGGGACTCCCTTCCAGGAACTGACTGGTAGCTTGATTTTACTTATATGCCTGTAGTCATATGAGTTAGATATCTCCTGGTTTTGGTAAAGTAACATACTGTCTGCTTATGTGGTTATCCAGTCTTTCTCCTTTCTTTAGCATCTGCTCAGGAGACTAAGATTTGCTTAGGCAGGCTAGACAATGGACTCCTGGTCTGGGGACTGATTGACCCATCTGAATTAACTCTTAGGAGAAGACAAACTAACATGCTAGATTTTGGTTAGCTTAGAGTATCATCTATCCACCTAAAACTAAAGATAGAACTTAGATTTTATGCTTTTGACCAGGGGGTATTATCTTTGCTTTAATATAATGCCATAAAGCCCAGATCCAAGCACCTGTTTCAAATGGTAATTTAAACCCCAAGTGAGAGTGAATTACAGCAGTGCTTCTCAAACTTCCTGAGGCTGCGACCCTTTAAACACATTTCCTCATGCTGTGGCGACCCCTACCATAAAATTATTTTTTTGTTGCTGATTCAGAACTGTAATATGATACTATTATGAATAATAATGTACATATTTTTGGACATAGAGGTTTAGCAAAGTAGTTGCAACCCACACGTTGAGAACTGCTAAATTGGAGAAGCTCAAGTAGACAGGAAAGTGAAAACAGGCTCCTAGATTGCTGCTGCTTGATGTGGGAGTGTCATATCAATCTGTTGATTTCATTGGATAAGCAATAAAGAAACTGCTTGGCCCTCATAGGTTAAAACATAGGTGGGCGGAGAAAACAGAACAAAAGGCTGGGAGAAGAAGCTGAGTCAGAGAGTCGCCATGTTTCTCCCACTCCAGGCAGATGCAGGTTAAGATCATTCCTGGTAAGCCAGCTCTTGGGCTACAGCAAATTATTAGAAATGGGCTAGTCCAGGTGCGAGAGCTAGCCTAGAAGAGGCTAGATAGAAATGGGCCAAGCGGTGTTTAAAAGAATACAGTTTCCGTGTAATTATTTCGGGTAAAGATAGCCGTGGGAGCAGCCGGGTGCCGGGGACGCAGCCCCTTCGCTTTTATTTCTACAGCTGCTTCTTCTCAGAAAATGAGGAAGAGAAACTACTTGAAGGTATGGGCCAATGTGTGAACAGAACCCATCAGAGAAACAGGAGAACTAAGGAACCTTATAAACATCCAGCTCAGAGTCTGGTTAGTGGATTTGAAGGATTAGGGATCCTCCCATCTTTACAATATAAAGCTGCCAGTTTTCCTTTCTCTGAGGCTCTGCCTTTTGTCTTTCTCAGAAATTCAATTCTTTGACCAAATCAGGGAATTTGGAAATCCCTTAGATGAATACCACCACCCTCATTGCATAAAGATGGGTAAAGGTGATGTTTACCTTTCTAGTATTAACAAAGAAAATGCAAATAGGGTTCAAAGTCAACTATGAGGAAGAATTCATCCACAATGGTCTCGAGATTGATATAGTAGCCCGCACTACAGTTGGAAAACATTCCAGTCCAAGCAGAATTTTATTGTTTATAATTTTCTTTAGTCTGTAATCTTCATTTGCAATGTTTTGAAATAATATAAAGTACACATAATTTCATGCCAATGTAGTCAGCAAAATTACATAGTAAATTCTTTAAAAGGTTGTAATAATTGAGGCTCAGTCAAGAAAAATAGATCTACTATTGTAATGGATCTATTCAAAAAATCAATTTTACACTTAAGTTACTCATGTCCAATTGGACTTTTTATAAGAAATACAAGGCTAGTTTGGGCATCAAAATTAACCAATGCAATTTACTATACTAGGAAATTACATGAGAAAAATCTTGTTGTACTCAAAAGGCACAAAAGTATTCAACAATTCTAATGCCTATTCTTTTGTGAAAGTCTTGGCAAGGTAACAGAAAATAACTTCTTTGGCTTAACAAAGGACATTCACAAAAGGCTGATGAACCTAATGTTGAAAGACTGAATTTTTTCCCCTTTGGATAGGAACAAAAAGGAGGTCGCTTTTAGTGAGTTCTGCTCAACATTGAATTGTAAATTCTCCCTGCATTATGAAAAATACAAAAAGATATTTATTATACAAAAAGTTTTTTATTTGCATGATTGCCTACTCAAGCAATCAGATAAAACCAATAATAAACACTTGGGAGGCAGAGGCAGGTGGATCTCTGTGAGTTCAAGACCAGCCTGGTCTACAAGAGCTAGTTCCAGGACAGGCTCAAAAACCACAGAGAAACCCTGTCCAAAAATGATGGGGGAGAGTCTTCTGTTTTGTGTTAATTTCATTGGTTAAATAAAGAGACTGCCTTGGCCCTTTAATAGGACATAAAATTAGGTAGGTGGAGTAAACAGAACAGAATGCTGGGAGAAAGAAGCTGAGTCAGGGAGTCGCCATGATTCTCCTACCAGACATAGACGCAGATTAAGATCTTCCCTGGTAAGACACCTCATGGTGTTACAGGGATATTAGAAATGGGTTAGATCAATATGTAAGAGCTAGCCAAAAAGAGGCTGGAACTAATGGGCCAGGAAGTGTTTAAAAGAATACGGTTTCCGTGTAATTATTTCAGGGCATAAGCTAGCCATGTGGGCGGCCGGGTGCCAGGGACACAGCCCCGCTGCTCCTATTACAACACAAAATAAAATAAAATAAAATAAAATAAAATTATTAAAACTAAAGTATGGATTAAACAAGGTTGCAGGACAAAAGACGAATTATTTTGTAAAGATCGAGTTTCAATGTACTAACAATACACATTTAGAAATGAAAGTTATAAAATCATCGATTATTATAGCAGCAAAACTGGAAATGTACAGAAATCACAAATTTGTAGACCTCGTAACATCCTGGAAAGCAATTTTTTAAAAACTAAAAATGATTCATTAGTTGGAAGGCTCAGTATTGTTAACTAATGTATAACTTCTATGCTGTCTCAAGCAAAATCATTGTAGGCCTGTTTTGTAAAAATGGAAATACATTTTCTGAATTTTTATGGAAAGGCAAAGGATCTGGAATAGGGATCAACTTTCAAAGAGAACAACAAAGTTGGAACATTCTCATCATCATGTCTCAGGAAGTAAAATCAAGCTTTAATTAAAAAGGCAGTTTGCTATTTCTGTACCAAATAAATCCATAAACAAATAATCTAAAGCAAAATCAAAATAAAAATTTAGAATATATTTTATATATGTATTCCACCAATACATTATATAAAACAAAAGGCTATTTTTTGTTGTTTTCTTGAGATAGTACAAATCTAAAGAAATTTCATATAGCTATATATTTGGGGAAGTATATCTGTTTATCATGTCTACCTATAAATCCCATATCTACCAATCTCCAACTCATCTACGTATATTTACTAAGTGAAACTGAAACCAAAATGCACCACTAATATGATGTGTTTATAAAGTTTTAGAGGATTATAAAAATGCACACAGAGAAAAATGAGATGAAATAAACTTTTTTTTTGAAAATTGAGTAGTTACTTCATAGTAGTTCAGCAAATACTTAATCTTGTAATTAAGCTATTCCTCTTAATGGCACTTATAAGAAAACAAATTAAAAGTTGTGTCTACAGAAACTCTTATACACAAATGTTCACAATCCCTTTACTTTTACATAAATGAAAGATTACAAATGTTCATTGAAAGTAAATAAGTTTTAAATGAGCAAGTGATTGAGCAAGTAATAATTTTAGCAACCAAAAATATTTTAGCATATGGCAGGTGAGCAGGGTGGAAGTCAGACTGAACCACGTGGCAAATGCTGTAAGTAAATATTTCAAAAAATGTTTTTTTTTAAATAATTTCGGAAATTATTTTAAATTTATCTTGTGTTCGTTGGCATTTTCATTCATGTACCCAGCTAATTTCAGTCACTTTTACTCCCTATTGCTCTCTTCTGCCTCCTCCTTCTCCTTACTGATATGCTTCTTTTGCTTAACAAGACCCTCTCTACTTCTGTGTCTTCTCTTCATTATTATTATTAATTTATTTATTTATTTAAGATTTCTGTCTCCTCCCTGTCACAGCCTCCCATTTCCCTCCCCCTCCCCCAATAAGCTCCCCGTCTCTCATAAGCCTGAAGAGCAGTCAGGGTTCCCTGCCCTGTAGGGAGTCCAAGGACCTCCACCTCCTTCCAGGTCTAGTAAGGTGAACATCCAAACAGCCTAGGCTCCCACAAAGCCAGTACATGCAGTAGGATAAAAACCCAGTGCCACTGTTCTTGACTTCTCAGCAGTCCTCATTGTCCGCTATGTTCAGCAATTCCGGTTTTATCTCATGCTTTTTCAGACCCATTCCAGCTGGCCTTGGTGAGTTCACAATAGAACATCCCCATTGTCTCAGTGTGTGGGTACACCCCTCGCGGTCTTGAGTTCCTTGCTCTTGCTCTCTCTCCTTCTGCTCCTGATTTGGAACTTGGGGTTTCAGTCCGTAGTTCCAATATGGGACTCTCTGTCTCCTTTCATCGCCTGATGAAGGTTAATATTCAGGAGGATGCCTATATGTTTTCCTTTGGGTTCACCTTCTTATTTAGCTTCTCTAGGATCACGAATTATAGGCTCAATGTCCTGTATTTATGGCTAGAAACCAATTAGGAGTGAGTACATTCCATGTTCCTCTTTTTGGGTCTGGCTTACCTCACTCAGGATAGTGTTTTCTATTTCCATCCATTTGCATGCAAAATTCAAGAAGTCATTGTTTTTTACTGCTGAGTAATACTCATATGTATTTATTCCATACTTTCTTCATCCATTCTTCCATTGAAGGGCATCTAGGTTGTTTCCAGGTTCTGGCTATCACAAACAATGTTGCTATGAACATAGTTGAGCATATACTTTTGTTGTATGATAGGACATCTCTTGGGTATATGCTCAAGAGTGGTATTGGTGGGTCCAGGTGTAGATTGATCCCGAATTTCCTGAGAAACCGCCACACTGCTTTCCAAAATGGTTGCACAAGTTTGCTTTCCCACCAGCAATAGATGAGTGTACCCCTTTTTCCACAACCTCTCTGGCAAACGCTATCATTGGTGTTTTTATTTTAGCCATTCTGAAAGGTGTAAGATGGTATCTTAAAGTTGTCTTAATTTGCATTTCCCTGATCGCTAAGGAAGTTGAGCTTGACCTTAAGTGTCTTTTGGCCATTTGAACTTCTTCTGTTGAGAATTTTCTGTTCAGCTCAGTGCCCCAGTTTATAATTGGGTTGATTAGCCTTTTACAGTCTAGTTTCTTAAGTTAAACTTTCGTTATTTGCAGATGATAAGATAGTATACATAAGCGACCCCAAAAACTCTACCAAAGAACTCCTACAGCTGATAAACACCTTTAGTAATGTGGCAGGATACAAGATCAACTCCAAAAAATCAGCTGCCTTCTTATACACTAAGGATAAGGAAGCAGACAGGGAAATCAGAGAAGCATCACCTTTCACGATAGCCACAAATAATATAAAATATCTTGGGGTAACTCTGACCAAAGTGAAAGATCTATTTGACAAGAACTTTAAGTATTTGAAGAAAGAAATTGAAGAGGACACCAGAAAATGGAAGGATCTCCCTTGCTCTTGGATTGGGAGGATCAACATAGTAAAAATGGCAATTCTACCAAAAGCAATCTATAGATTCAATGCAATCCCCATCAAAATCCCATCAAAATACTTCACATACCTTGAGAAGACTATAATCAACTTTATATGAAAAACAAAAAACCCAGGATAGCCAAAACAATCCTATACAATAAAGGATCTTCTGGAGGCATTACCGTCCCTTGACTTCAAACTCTATTAAAGAGCTACAGAATTGAAAACAGCTTGGTATTGGCATAAAAACAGAGAAGTCGACCAATGGAATTGAATAGAAGACCCTGACTTTAACCCACAAACCTATGAACACCTGATTTTCATAAAGGAGCTAAAAGTATACAATGGGAAAAATTGAGCATCTTCAACAAATAGTGCTGGCAAAACTGGATGTCAATCTGTAGACGAATGAAAATACATCCATATCTATCACCATGCACAAAACTCAAGTCCAAATGGATTAAAGACCTCAATATCAATCCGAGTACACTGAACCTGATAGAAGAGAAAGTGGGAAGTACTCTACAACACATGAGCATAGGAGACCACTTCCTACGTATAACCCCAGCAGCACAGACATTAAGGGCATCTCTGAATAAATGGGACCTCCTGAGACTGAGAAGCTTCTGTAAAGCAAAGGACACTGTCACTAAGACAAAAAGGCAACCCACTGACTGGGAGATCTTCACCAACCCCACAACTGACAAAGGTCTGATCTCCAAAATATATAAAGAACTCAAGAAACTAGACTGTGTCTTCTCTTTGTGTGAGCTGAAATTTAGTTAGGGTTCCTTGCATTCACATGGCTGGAAAATATTTATAGGAGCACAGACAATTTATAAGTTGTCACATTACTGAAATTGATCCTATCTCTTCCTTCTGCCACCGTTTTAGCTGTCAATAGCCCCTCATGTAGGGATAGGGCCTCATGAATCTTTCCCACTTCCAGAGTACCATTGTGCAGAGCACAGTCCTGTGCAGCTCTTGGGTATTATCCATATCTACCCTGAGTTTGTAAGTGCAATGCTCTATCATGTTCTTTCTTCAACATTTACCATGACTGTCCCCAGGCCTTGGACTAGATGGTGTGACATATGTCACTCATGTGAGACTAAACACTCCCATCACCCTTATTCTTGGGGACTTTTCACCATTTATATGATGCTTCTCATTAATTTCTAATGAAGAACAACAATAATATGGGGGCATATATGTGATTATTTAGAAGGCATTCTCGTTAAACAAAACAATAGTTTCTATATAATCAGTCCAAACACCATCTCTTGAAAAGGTTTACTCTATCAGACATGCATTTCCTCCTCTGTAGCTAGCAGGCCATTAACTCAATTAGAAGGCAGTTGGCTATGCCCTAACACCCTTGCCCCTATTGCAACACTGTGTTAACTTGGAAAGCTGACCATGGATATAGCTTACAGTATTAATAGCTATGTAACATTTCATATTCCTGCCGTCTGCAGTAATAGCTTATGGTAAGGCTACTTTGTCATAGCCAAATAATGAACTGTTCAGTTATGCTACTATGTTGATGGATCTCAAAACAATTATGTTGGGTGAACTAAACTAAACTCTCAAAGCATTTATTTAAAATTTGGAAAATGAAAACTAATCCTATAAGTACAATTATTGCCAAACATCAAGAAGATATCATCTGGTGTAAAAGAAAGGTATTAAAAAGAGGCACAAATGAACTTTGCATTGTGATTGATGCATTCATTATCTTGGTTATGATGATGGCTTCCCAGAAGTATAGTATTATCATTTAATGAAAGGGAAGTTTTATGGGAAATGCATCATCAGGTGATTATGTTCGTTTATACATGGCATGGCCTATTGCTTCTGGAAAACAAGTCTGTGTAGTGTGTTTCTGTAGTGAGCACAGTAGGTATTTGTAATGTGATAGTAATCATGTTCATATCTAAGAGATCTAAACAAATGAAAGACACAGTAAAAACATGACATATTTTTAAAAGCTGTCCACATATACCGTGCAATCAGTATTTCTGGAGCTCATGGGACAGGGACTTGGTTGGCTCTTTGTAGGCAGCAAGCTTTAAGGGAGCAGGGCTTTTTGGTGTACTGCTCTAAACCCCAAGCGCTGTGGTATCGAGCTATACCGCCTTTGTACCAAGATTCTTTCTTCAGTAAATTGCCTTTAGCCCATCACAATGTTTACCTTGAAGAGTTTTATTAAACTTTTTTATTCTTTTTGTAACAACACTACTTAAAACACAAACACATTGTACAATTGATCAAAATGATATTTTTTAATATCCTTATAGTAAAAAATTCTTGCCAGTTTCCATCTTTTATGTGTGAGCTTGTATATGAGTGGACCTGCTCATGTGTGAGGGTGGATGTGAGTGTGCGTGTACTCATGTAAATGTATGCACGTACATGTGAATCCAGAGATCAACCTCAGGAGCCTTTCATCTTGTCTTTTGAGACAGGGTCTCTCACTAGTCTGGAACTCACCAAGTAGGCTGGAGTAGCTGGCCAGTGAGCTCCAGAAATCCTGTTTCTGCCCCTCTAGCACTAGGAATGGAGGAAAGTGTCACCACTCCTGGTCTTTTATGTGGATGCTGGGGATCAAATGCAAGGCCTCCTATCACAAGGGAAAACGGGAAACCCTTTAAGCTTTAATTTTACCCTATTAACTTTCTGTTAAATACTAACATCATTGAAACATACAGTTGATTAGGACTCTGTAGGACCAGGGATATTTTGCTATTTTTTTTTTTGTTGTTGTTGTTTTGAGACAGGTTTCTCTGTAGCTTTGGAGCCTATTCTGGAACTAGCTCTTGTAGACCAGGATGGCCTCAAACTCATGAGATCCACCTGCCTCTGCCTTCTGAGTGCTGGGATTAAAGGCATGTGACACCACCACCTGGCTCTGCTATTCTTTTCTGTGCCTTTCAACTGCCATCTTGGAAAGCCTTCAGTCACAGTAACATGCCTAGGGTTGTCCTCTCCTGTGATAGCAGAATATTTTCTTTTCTGGAATCCTTTCTGTAGGACTGATTTCATGCTATTTCAGAGCTAAATTCATTTAACAAACAATGGTGGAAGTACATTCTAAAATAATGCTTAAGAAGGGAAGTGTAGTAATGTATGAATAGTTTTTTAAACCTAGAAGAGGCATTCACAGTTGTTGGTTTCTGTTCAAAACAGATCCCATGGAAGAGTTTGAACAGAGTGTAGAGACTCTTAAGGTAATAAACCCATGTTAGTAAAAATTATTTGATTCACTTCTACTTATACACACACAAAAAACAAACCTAAAACATTATTCATGAGTCTATACAATTATCATTCATATATTCAAAGACTAATGACAAAAATTGAGAGGTATAAATACCACTTGGAAATTCAGGAAACACAACTAACTTCTTAGGCATTAAAACACTAAGTCTATGAAAAAAGCAATAACCAATATTTTATATTTACCAAAAATTACATAACAGAGACAGACAGACAGACAGACACACACACACACACACACACACACACAGATACTTATATATAATTGTATGTGTATGTACAGTTTAAAGGAAGTTAAGCCACTTGGGGTGATAGTTATATAACAGGCATTGGAAATCTCTCTTCATTTGTTAGTCAGAAGATACCAAGAGACCCCCACACTGTGGGTGTGCTTAGTTATTCCCTAGAATTAAGAGATAAAACACTATTGCTCAAGATACCACATACTTCAAACACAGGACTCAGAGGAATTGAGGAGAATGAACTGGAGTCATGTTACCAGAGAATTGGCTCTCATAATTTCCAAAGGTGTCTTGCAAACTGCCAAGGAGTAGAAACAATAAATAGTTTATATTGCTATAGTGCCTATTAATCACAACCATGACCATTTGTGTAAGAGGTCTACAAGTATGTATAACCTGGGGGTAACTGACTGCTTTATAATTGGACTTAGGAATCTCTTAAAGAGTTACAATTTGTGTCCAGTACTGGAAACACAGACAGTTACATATGGTTGGGGAGAATAGACTACTGGAAAGTTCTGAAATGAGTGTAGTTCCTAACTGAATTCTAAATACTTATTCTTCTACCCATAGGGAAGTATTGTTCTCACCCCAAATCAAAAAAGCTTCTTTTTTTATAACAGTGATAATTATAGAAATCTGTAACTGAATGAGATGTAAAGAAAAACTGATTATGGGGTGACTAACCCCAACATATACATCTAAAATACAACCTTACACCTAACGCTCGGGAAACATCGCAGAAAAGTGCCAGAAAGATTATAGAAAACAGAGGATCAGAGAACCTCATACAAGACAGTGTCTCCTATATATGACAAGGAAGATTCATCCATGAAGTTTCAACAACATGCCCATCTAAACAAGACCAGTATAATGACATCAATTTACACCCTAGCATTCATGGAGAAATTACATAAGGTCTCATCCTTAGGGTTCTGTTGACATGAATCACAATTGTTTGTGGCATCACTGATCTATTCCCAAGAAAATGGAGAGCACCAAAGATATTCCTCTTGGAGCTTGTTTCCTTCTTGGCAAAACTGGCAGTTGGGCAAGGAATTGCCCATGCCTCAACCACTGACAAAAACCATGGTGTCCGGACTGTACAAGCAGGATACGAAAAAAAAAAAATTCTGCCTCTAAAAATGGTCTATCAGTTACTCTAGGCCTAAGACAAAGTTGGTTTCTCCAACATAGCAAATGAGACTTTGGGTGATTGCCCCGGTTGCCAGTTGTCTCTGTCATTTCCTGCACATTTGGATGCTACTTGATTGCACTTCCTTCTTACTCAAGTAATATTAACTTCCTTCTTAAGTCTTTGGTGGGGTTAAAGACTAGATAGTAGTAGTTACTTTCTTCTTGTGATTTACCCAAGCCATTTCTAATATAAGACTTCGACTCCTTAGGATAAAATAATTATTAAAACATTTAGCATGTGTTTCTTGCTTAATATTGTTTATACTAGTCATAATTCTAATTTCTACACTTGATATCTGTCTTATTGTATATAGTTTTGAACTCTTTTATTTAGACAAAAGGGGAGGTGATGGGAAACCTCCTTCAGCCAATGGTCTTTGAGAGGCTGGAGCAGATTGGGTGTGGCTTTGGGTATGAAAAGGTGTGCACCGCCCCCACCCCCAGCTCTCACATATGGATGTTGGATTCCATTTTTGCTTCCCCTTGTGATCTGTGATCCCCTTTAAACAAATAACCCCTTATTATACCCTATTTGGAGCTAGTGTGGGATTACTTCATTTGTGTTCCTGTTCATCTGGTGAGTTTCCCTTTAATATGTTAACTCTGCTTAATCATTTGAGGAAGAGTGAATTGTTTTACTAAAGGACTGTACCATTTACATTGTTATCAGGAATGTGTGAACTTCAGTTCCTCTGTATTTTTACTGTACTTTACACTGACTTTAGCCATACTTTTAAAGTAATGTTTAATGATATTCTGAACATTTCCTGAAGACCACTAAAGTATAGAACATCTTCATTTACTTTTAGCCGTGTGTGTGTGTGTGTGTGTGTGTGTGTGTGTTTAGAAAAATAATATCTATTTCGAATTTTGGCCCCAAACTGAGTTTCATTATTGATGTGTGCATGGTCATTACATGCCCTAAATGCAAGCCATCTATGAAATTTATTATCTGTAAATACTTTCGCTTGGTTCATCTTTTTACTTAATTGACAATGCTCTTTAGGCACAATCATTTTACATATATTAATAAAATCCAGTTCTATTCATCTGTTGTTCATACTTTTCCTGAATTCAATCAGTAATCTCAGATTCAGATTTGCTTCTAGGTTTCCTTTTAAGGCTATTACTGTTTACCACTTACACTTCCATCTTTCTGTGGGACCCGGCTCAGATTCAATGGTATCACAGGTATAATATTAACAGAATGTTTTAGAATTCTTTCTTGCTATTCATACACCCAAGAAAGTCATTCAACATATTTTACAATCTATTCTGGGTGTTCAGACACAAATACTAGTGTTATAGAGCTGTTGGTTTCCCTAAATAACTGCTCAACATATGACACCAGAAGCTATCCTTTTGGCCTTTCTGCTGGATGAAGGCCATTTACATTTTAACATAAATCAAGTAGGATACATCCTAGATATATGATAATATAATACATTGAAGTGAGTAGGATTTAATTGTCCCCCAAATAAGAGTTCGATATTGACTTAAACAGACTTATAATGGCATCATCTACATATATTCATTCAACATTTTAAAATAGTCATCCTCCTTTCTGTAATTATTTTCCTATTCTAATATTCATATAATGCTGTCCAAACTTTTAGGAGATTTAAAGACCTGGAACTTATCAGTAGAACAGAGAACACAAGCTTGCAAAACTCGGATCAATAGTCTTATAATATGTGCTGCCACTTGACACCTGTTTACAGATTTGGTACAATTTCTTCTGGTTTAGATAGCAAAACTGATGTAATCTCTTAATGATTTTCCACTGCATGTATTTGGAAAAGTGGAGGAGGATGTCTGACTCAGGCCACCCACCTGGCTCCTGTTTTCAACCTCTGCATAAATCCCAATTACTTTTGTCTGAAACGTACGCTACAGGAGGAAGGCAAGATTCTGTAGAAGGAATTAGAAGTAACATAACATTGGAACATTTAGTTTTCCATTTGGCTCTTACATCTGCACTCTGATTTCTCAAGACTTTCAAGGAGTTAATGCTTTGTGAATATGTTTGCAATAGACTACTGCTGTTTTAGACATCAAATGTCCCAATACTGCTAGATCTGAGACCCAGAGTTAATGGGCTGTTTTCAGCATGTTTGCCTCTCTATTCATATGACAACAGGTACATACACTGCCAAGAAAATACACCTACAGTTTGTATATGTAATTGCCTGTAAGCCATAAATAAGTTCTAAATCAATAATTAAACTATTAACTCAACCAACTATTCTAAAATTCCAGGTAGGTAGAGAGAAGAACTTTACTGTATCTGTAAGTGAAATGATAGTATTTCTCACGTAGGATCTGCATCCTAATTATTGAAAAGACTTATCTTTCATGTTTTGGGTATTAAAATTAACTAGATTAATAACATCAAAGCCATTGTGATCGGGCTCACTGGAAGTAGCTACAAAACTGGCAAACCATGCTTTAGAAGGAAGCAAAATGGCAGCTTGGAAAGTGGAATATTAATTTAACACTTAGCACTGTAGGGACTTCAAATAGCGAAAGCTAATAACATAAGAAATCCCCACTTTCAAGCCAGTAAGTCCTTTGGAATCTAGCAAAGAGTTTATTTGATGTGAACTATAAACAAGCAAAGGAGAGCTCAGAATAACTTTCGGGGGTTCTTCATTAGGTCAGCAGTGTCAGCTAGCTCATCCCTGTCACAAGTGAGTTTCCAAGTCCATCTATTCTGAGAAATCCTTGATGGGTAAGTAGATTCGATTTAAAGCTTGAGTGAAGGCCACCAGATTTTTCCCCTGGAAGTTGGTAAGAAACATTTGTAAAAGCCTGTCAGGTTGGGAGAACACAAATTCTGTAGCCCAAAGTAAAAGACATTTTGATAAGCAAAAGTCTTTTTCTTTCCATATCCAGGACACTTGATTATTATTTTTTTTATGGATTCAGAGTCTTAACTATAAGGTTATACTTAGGAACCCCAAATCAACTAACTTCTGAGTTCCAAAAACGGCTCGGGTGTATTTTCTGTTCCTGGGAGTTTGAAGGACCTGAGTGACTCAGAGATGAGTAGCTGAATGTTTCATGTCCTGCGTCAAGAAGAGTCCTAGATTAGGTAGGGAATCCAAGGTTCTTACTAGGTAATATCATGCCTCCTTTATCTATCTGTTGTAAAACCACTCCATATTTTATGGTTAAGCCATGTAAGTCCCTGGTCTGAAGACCGGGGGAGGAACAGTGCAGGTGAGTCCATAGTGAATCATCCACTAAAAAGCAAAACGAAAAAAAAAAAAATGAAGACTCTGAGATAATTAAGATTCAAAAGAAAGTGTTCTTAAAATTCAGGATCATGAACCTTGATGATTAGAGGGGATTGGGTTAGTGAAGCACAGGTTAATGGGCATCCAGCCATGAGGAAATTCATGCTTCATTTACGGCATGCAGGACTGTGAGTCCTCTGCTAATCCCTATTATGTTTCTGCAGAATATGCACTAGGACATTAAAGGTGAATACAATTATACTGAAAGTCCATAATAGGAGAATTTACAAGCTAGAGTTGAATCACTGTCTCTTTGGTATAAATGGCAATTGTAGGATTATTTAGGCTATAAAGAATGTGCAGCCCATGGTTTATGGTCTAGATGGTAAGTTGATTCTCCATTTTTGTCAATGGGTTCTTATCCAATAAAAAAAATAGATATTTAGCCATTAATAGAAGGATGTGGGTAACGGCAATTTTTCCCTTAAGCAAGATGAAGCAGGAGCAAATTGGTTACAGGAATTACATTTATTCCCATAACCCAGAAAGAGTCAGAGGCCAATTGACTAGAATACTGAGATGCTCAATGTTAGGAGGCCACTCCATTAAGGAACAAGCTTATGACCCTATCTGCAGGTTTACTGGAGACTTCATTCCATTGTTGATGATAATGAGTCAGAAGCCAATTGGAGCGAACATCCTTCTCATTCTGAGAACAACATTTGGGGCTCTTGTCTGTGGGGTTCTGGGATCCTCAGGGAAAACAGTGGATTTTTTTGTTTGTTTGTTGTTTTTTTGTTGTTGTTATTGTTTTTTTTTCATCTAAGACAAGGAGTCTTAGAAAGAAGCCTGACTTGTAGGCAATCACTCTTTCAGTGATCTGTTTCCAGATAGACTTGCCATTTGTTAGCCAGTCTATTTCCTAAAAAGGAAACGCAGAAGCAGAATTTAAGTCACCCCTTATGATGCAACATATTCTGCATGTGGATATTTTCTCCCTTTCTCTGCTAGCTTTAGCCTCCTTTCATCTCTTTTGTTCTTCTTATATATCCCATTTGAAGAAAAAAATGCTGTATTTATTAGGCCACTGATGAGAGTCTTGTGTGCCAATGACAAGTTTTGCTAAATTTACAAGAGAGATGATGTTACCATTGTTGGAGGAGCATCTTTCCTTCAGAAGGTGGGGGATTGGATAAAGAATACTCTTCATAAGGTTCTTTAAGGGATTCTGAAAAGGTAGCTGTGTTTTCATTAAGTCCCTGCTTAATAGTTCCAGTTGGACTTACTTTAAAGGTTTTACTTCACTGATCTTTAGTTGCTTTAGCACACAGAGGATGAAAATGTCATTTAACGGTATTTCATGAATATTATAATCGCACCTTAGGGAATCTATGGCCATTGCTTCAAGTCTGATGAAATATTTAGTATTTATGGTATGTAGATTATCTGCCTATCATCTAGCACCCACAGTCAATCATGTTCTCTTAGGCTGAGGTAGGATTGATCAAATAACTACCCAGACATTTTCTTAGAAAGTTCATAATTTGGGGAAATACATCAAAAATCCCTTCACATATTTCTTGGGTCTTGCATAGAATGCAGCTATCAAGTTCTAGTGAATTTGGGTAATCCAGTAAGTCCTTGTGTGGAGGAACTCATCCAAACAGGCAAACTGGGAATTAATTAAAACGATGATGGATGTGTGGACTAGAGTGCTCTTCTGTTAATGACTTTCTTCTAAAGGTCCTGGGCTTGGTTCCTAGCCCTCATACTAGGTAGCATTCAACCACCTGTATCATTAGCTTCAGAGGCTCCAACACCTTTTTCTGGCTTCTGATGTGTGTGTGTGTGTGTGTGTGTGTGTGTGTGTGTGTGTGTGTATTTGTGTGTACTGGACTTATTTATCTCAGTAATGTTACCAACAGTTTTAACCTCTTGTTATATTAAGAGAAGACTAAAAATAGGGTGTTTCTCCAATGTGAGGCTATGTCTTTTTGGGAGCTATTATTCCTTAATGTAATTTTCATTGATTGTATAAATCTAAGATTTGTCAGAAAAAGAAGTTTGTGCATAAGATCTCTCTGATCACTTGCCTAATCATTTATAAAAATGATACAATATAGGATTGCAATGAGCATAAGAACAAAGGCTTCTATGTTTTCTATTCACATATATACTTAAGGCATGTGGGTTTCCAGAAGAAGAAGAGTAGGAGAAAGAGTGTGGAGGTCCAAAAATGTGAGCCTATTCCCATCTTGTCTGATGGTCAGAGAGTTTGGAGGTCACTCAAATTTGATGACAACAATCAGAGTTACAAATCCGGAACCAGGATGTCGTTATTTGGTCCTTTTGACATTAAGTTAGCTCACACATGTAGATCCATTCCACCCTGACAAATCGTCAGTATATTTGGTCATTCTTTTGTAGTATGAGGTTAGCTGGGGAGTGGCTGATTTCAGGATACTTGGTCTAGGGTGACTTCATTGATTTAACAACAGAATGCTAATGACCTGATGTTTCTAAGTGTTGAAGAACTTAACTGTTCAAGTTCTCCTTTGTATCATGTTAAAGGAGTCTTTTGTTGCCTTCCCCCTTTTGTATTGGGGTATAAAAATGTATGTAAATTTCAGTACTCACTAGAACTCCTTTCCGGTAATGTCCTAATGTTTCTGTTTTAATGTTTTCTATGCGGATTTGTACTCTTATTTTTCTAATCCCTATGCCCCTACCCTGGCAAGAGGTATTTTTGTAGAGGCTGGTCCACGACAAAGGAAGAGGAACATCAAAAACATCCCAAAATAATAGAAACACAACAAATACACACAATATCAACAACAACAAGCACCAAAAAACAAAAATAAAAATTAAAAAAAAAAAACAAAGCCAACCCCCCTCCCTTTTTATTCCTTAGGAAAAACTTGGGCCCTAAAATTTTCCCAAATTATAAAAAATGTGTCATCAAAAAGGTTAAAAGGGAAATAATGCACAGATCGTGCGAAAATGTTTCCCATCTATTTGAGTCTTATTAAAACACTAATAAATAACAGGCTATTCCCTTTTTCTCAGGAAACTGAGAATAAGGTTTGTTACCTTGCCTATTTTAAGCAATGTCTTTCTGGGGAGTCAAGTTTCACCTGTTTTTTTAAAAATACATTTCTAATATGATTGACTTTCTCAAGTATGACACAGGGTTCCTTTCTGCAAGAACTTAGAGAGAAGGAGAAGACACAGATAAGAAAGCCTGAAGGTATCTGAGGAACATAAAGGCTAAAGAGGCAATTTCTAAGCCATTGTAACATGTAGAGCACAAAGGAGAGTAAGAAAAGTTCTCAAGCATGAGCACCTTTCAGCATAAATACTGCTTTTGTTTAATTCACAGACATATTCCCCTTGACTGCATCAGACTTCCTTGTGTCAAATGATCTCTTCTTTAGGAGAAATTTGTTGTATCACCAATGAAAAAGACAACTCACTCAAGTTCATACACTATGGAAATTTGGGGGCTGAGTTAGACTGGCATCCTTAGCCCACTAATTTAGTTCAGTGCTTTCCCTAGCTGTCTCTCAATGTGCCACATTAAATATACCTGACACTAAATATACTTGAGCTCCCCCACCCCATGTTGAGTTCATGGATAGACATTTGCTAAGCTGGCAGCCGCTTCTCCATGGTGCCATGTCTGTGCTTCGTCCCTGAGATGACAGAACTCTCTTTGTATGTCAAATACGTCTAAGAGTTTTTCCCAAACAAAATAAATAATAGGAGAAAAGGATAAGCATTCTAATTTCGTCTTTCCTTTATTTAAAGTGAAACAAAGAGCTGCCTGTTGTCAGAATAAATATCCCAAAATAAAATATTGTCAGAGACATGGGGTGTTTTCTTCAAGGCAGCTTGTAAAACAGACCTATATTTACTCCAAGTAAAGCCATTTGTTCAAAAACAATTAAAAACTAAGGTCATTCACTTACAATGTTTTCACCAACTGTGATCCTCTCCAGAGAACTTAGTCAAAAACTCTGTGTTCTCTGTTACTTATAATGCTTACCAGGATTAAATTAAATAATTCAGGTCAAGAACTAAGCCATTAAATGATGGTTTTAGACCTCACAGTAAAGATAGGAAAGCATGGAGGAACGGTAGTGATGAGAGTGTCGATAGCAGTCCCAAAGTCATGACTTAAATACCACACTAAATCAAGAAGCTCCAAATATTCAAATATGTTCATCAATGTCAAGCTGTCCTTCATATGGTCATTTAAAATTGTCTCAGACTGTATACGACATGGAAAGAAACATGAGTTAGGGGACACAAGGTTGTGGGAGTAGTAAGTACAGTACTAGTTAACCACTCTGAGGCACACACACACACATACACACACAAACACACTTAACACACACATATATGACTTCCAAACATTTTTGTCTTTTAGATTTTCACTAATATATACTAACTTTACAAAGTAATGAGTTTTGTTATGACATTTTCATATGTGTATAAAATGTACTTTGACTATCTTTACTGTCTTATACCTGATTTTCTCCTCCCTTCTACTGATTCTCTTCCAAACTAAACACCTTTCTACTTTCCCTACTTTTGTTGTTTAGAATCCATACATGATTCAACCAACAGTGTTTGGCTTTCTGAGACGGGTGTGTTTCCCTAATGTGTTGATTTCCTATCCCATTACACTTTTTACAAAAGACATATTACTCATTCTAAGACCTGACAAGAAAGACATATTTGAGAAAATTACGGAAACGTATTTGAAAAAAGTGTCATGGCCTAACCCATTCCCAAAGGCCCATCTCTAAATTCTATCATATTAGATATTGTGTTTCAGCATAGGAAGACTCAAGCAAAGCAGACAGGAATCTAAGACCTAGTTCAATACAATTGATTCTCAGAATTCCCCTTGTGAGGAATAACTATATACCCCAACATAGCTCTTAGAATGTCCTTATTTGGAGGTTTATCCTCCTGAAAATTCACCTAATGGCACTAGTAATCCCCCAGAGAGAACAATTCCTGTGAATGTGTACAACACTTACATGTGTTCCTGCTGGCCAAGCCTATAAGACACTTGATGTGCAGGATTTTCTCCGGTTTGGAGACCCAAGCAATCGCTATCTGGAGTACACTGCATGCTTCTGCAACAAGTTCGACTTCAAGTTCACTGTACACATAAGACATCTGCATTAGTTTGCCTGAAGCAACCTCAGGTTACCTGGAAGCAAAGGTCAAATTGGAGATGTGGTAGACAGTGCAGGCAGTAATGAAAAATAAATGTGCAAGAGGTTTTATTAGCTTCATTTTGAAGTGAGTATATGCATGTGTGAGTGTGTATGTGCATGTGGGTGTTATGTGTGAGAGTGTAAACGTGCATGAGTGTATGTTTGTATGAATCTATGTGTGAACATATGTAGGGGCCCTGTGTATAAGTTGTTTCAGAGGGAAAATCAGAGCAAGTAGAAGTCAAAACTTCATCTTGTATTTTTCATAAAAATGTTTTAATTTTTGAACATAAAATGTAGTTACATCATTTTCCCTTTTAGTTTTCTTCCTTTAAGCCTTCTCATGCACCCCTGTTGTTTCTCCCAGGTTCATTATTCTTTTTCTATAGTTGTTATTGTATAACATATATTCATGTTATATTGTATAATATATATTCATGATATATAAGATATATATGTTCATATATACACAAATGCAACCTGCTCAACACAAATAAAGTTCTCTGTGTATATCTATATCTAGGTTGACCTCAAGGCAGAGTCCTTGGTATTGGATCATTTATGTCGGGGCTTTTCCTTTGGGGGAAGATCACTTCTTCTACTCTTAGCATTCCCCAGGTGTCCACGCTTCTTTATCTAGGGTTGAGCACCACACGTGTTCACCTTTCTATGTCAGCATATCCATTGGGTTTGTTGTGTTAGTAGCCATGTTGCTGAGACTTCATGGATGTAGCTTCTCTGACATTTCTAGGACACACAATAACACAGAAAATTTCATATTTGGTTATTATAGTTCATGGCCTCCTCTTCTGCAGTGATGCCTGAGTCTTGATAGAATTGAATTTAAAAGAATTTTAATCATGTCTGTAGCTTTAGTTGAACATATTTGCTCAATGGTTTCTTCGTTCTACAGATATTGCAAAAAACTTATCTTAGACAGATATAAGGCAGATATTGCCAGTACATGGGCAGGGACTGAAGTATCCCATACAATCTCACTGGGAAAAATATTCTCTGAAATTCATTTGATGCAGCACCTGGCCTGAAAAATATGAGTCTTGCTTCACAGAGAGGAATGGTGATAGGTGATTTTATGATGTACTCTACCTGTTGTCCCAAAAGAAATTGGAAACATTAGGACAAACAGTGTTCTTGTTGAGAAGATGGCTCTGCCTTTGCTTATGAACTTGGTACCTGGAATGGTTGTATTTTCTTGTTATAACAAGTCGTTGTCAACTAAGACTAGAATCACAATGGAAACACTTCTCCAGATGTGTCTTTGACAGTATTTGCACAGAGGTTTAAGTACGAAGTGGGATTTAGCCTGAATGTGGGCAGAACCATTCCATAGCCAGAGGTCCTGGGCTGAAGATACACATGGGAACAAGCTCAGAACCAGTGTTTAATAGTCCCTGCTTCCTGATTGGAGACAATAAGAAAGGCACAAGAGCTGCCTTGCTGTCTCTCCCCAAAACCACAAACCACAGTACACCTTAAGTTGTTTCTTGTCAATTAGATGGCCATAGCAATAAGGAAAGTAGCTAACACAAATATAGAGGGACTTACAGACACCTGACGACCGTCTGCCACTCAGCCCAGTTTCAGTGTGTATTGGCTTCCGTCTTCCCTCCCAAGACTAGTCCTAATTTCTCCCACACTACAATTCAAGAGCATTGGAGTGACAAAGAGGCTTAATGTGTCTGTTCACTATGATCCCTGACTTTATCTTTTTAAAAATATTACTGATTTTATGTGTGCTGATATTTTCCCTACATATTAGTTTATATAGCATGTGTGTGCCTGATGCCCACAGAGGCCAGAAGAGGGCATCAGATTTCCTGGGACTGGAAATAGTTATGAGCTGCCATGTGGGTGTTTAGAATTGAACCTAGGTCCTCTGTTAGAACAGCAAGCGCTCTTAACTACAGAGCCATCTCTCCAGCCGCTGACTTTATCTCCTTCATCTCTCCCACTAGTATTTATTTTCTTGTCTTGCCCGGCCAGGCTCCTCCCACTCCAGCATTTGCAGAAACAACCATCTTTCTTTACACTGCCAGAGACACCCACGTGGCCAAGTCCCTTATCATCGTGTGCTTGCATGGCTTGTTCTCCAAGAGCTTGGCTGTGACCGCTGTATTTATAAACCCTGATACCAACATCATCTTCTCCTTTTTAATAACACCTATCATCTTCTAAAATACCACAGAACTTCAACAAAATATTCAGTTTTGACTGTTTCCCTAACTTCTGACAAAAAGCCCCACAAGGGTAGAAGTTTGGGGTTGTTTTATAATAGATGTAAGCTAGGGGCTCTGAGGAATCCCCATCCAAGAGCAGCTATAAAATAAATATTTATTGAAAAGAAATTAGCTTCCATATCCAAGGCCTCTTCTACGACACCCCAGCTGCCTGGGATAATAATGGGGATAATTGAAATACTAATAATTGCAAGTCATGCCTAATCACTTTATTTTTTATGACAGTTTCACATCAGTAGTCTACTAAGTAGGTCAGAAATTGTGTGGTGCTGCTCTGCCTAGTTTATTTTTAAAATGCAGGCTTCCTTGTCTGGAATGTTAAGTGTTAATGGAACAGTGTTATAAACAGCTACACACTGTAAACTGTGAAGCAACAAAATTAGTAGCAACGCTCTCGCTCTCTGAGAATTTTAAATACATTAGGAACCTGTAATTACTGACTCCATCTGCCTACTCTGTCTTCAGCTTAATTATGCATTTCAGAAAGAATGTTCCTCATGTTTTCATTTTTGTATATATAAATATTTAGCTACATCTCTTATCATTTTATGCTTCCCTTTCTCTCTGCTTTTGCCATTTACACTCTCTGGAGCTATTTTTACTCACCAATCACACTGTCTTTCTTCAGAGCCTGCGTGAGAGAGACTGGAGCAAAGACACTTAATTCTGCCAATGTCCGTACTGCATCTCTGCAGAGAGGCAGCCAAGCCTGAGATGTATTTACAACTTCGTGTATCATTTACTAGTTGAAATGTTTGAAATAGAAATCAAATCTCTGAAATCAGAATGTGAGGGCTCATATCTAGAGTGCAAGGGGTCACGAGTGTCAGGAAACAAGAAACCCAGGAGTTTTTGATGGAATTGTTCTTGAAATATGACTATGTTTCCCCAAGATATGAATGTGCATCGTTTCCAGGAATTATTTGAACAAGGGAAACAACCTGGTTTGGGGAAGGAGATAGACCTAATACTATTTCTGCAGACACCATTTAGAACCCAATGGTCCTGTCAAAATGGGGTCTATGATCCAAAATAATTGAATATATTGTTAGGGTATTGATTGATGTTGGTTGTACCCTTAGGATTTCAGCGTTTCTTCACTTTCATGGGGTAGAGACAGCTTACAAAAAACGTTTTGATTTAAATGCAACAAGAAAATATGCAGTGAAGACAAGTCTTGTTTGTGGAAAAGAGAAAAAGATACAAAATTATCCTTTTTATTTCCTCCCCTCTGCTTCAGTCCAGGCAAGTTAATCTCTCATTTATTTATTTGTTTGTTTGTTTATTTGTTGGTTGGTTTGTTTGTTTGAGACAGGGTTGCTCTTTGAAACAGAGTACTGGCTGTCCTGGAATTCAATTTGTACACCAGGCTGTCCTTGAATTCACAGAGATCCACTTGGCATAAATTCTTTTTCCTACTACTTTAAATTTTACTTTTTGTTCGCAACCAGTCCTTCTTCTAAACAAAACCATATTTACAACTCTGTTCAGAAACTGAACTGAACAGAAACTGAACAGAGTTGTCCCCGGTGAAAATCCAGAGTGACCAGGATTTTCACTTAAAAGTAGTATTTTACGTAGGAGGAGTGATTGGTGACTGACACTCTGGAATACAGGAGCACCGTTCATTTGGTTTTCAGTTGTGGGGAAAGAGTGCTCTGGAGATCAGAACCTGCCTATCCTCCCTGTCCACAGGGAGGGGTCAGTCATACCTCTGTTGTATTCAGGTAAAGGAGTATCTTTTTTAAGCTCCAAGTAATAATGAAAATGAGACTTTATTCTACCCAGTTGACCGTGCTTATCAGGAAGTGGCATAAAGCATTGCTCACTCAAGTGAACACTTTTAGTTCTACATTTAAGAACACACATTGTGTATTTAATGTGAATAAGCAAAGCTTAGTGAATTATGATACCATTCAAATGGGGGCTAAAATCCCACTATTTATACTACTACTTTTAAGAAAAGATTAATGTAGAATCCTGGAATTTCAGGGCAGGGTATTAGGACCATATCTATAACAGCAGCTAATATCATTGACTCTCATGTTTGGGGTATAAGCTAACCTGGCCTTGGGATAAGTGATTTAGGTCAGTTCAAAGGCAGGTAACAATCCAGAGAGGGTGGAAGAACATTCACCATAGGCCGCTGCCTGAAGCAGCAGTAGCAAGGCAATAGAAGTCAGGAAAGCAAGGCAGGTAGATTCTGGAACGATTAAGAATGGTGTGTTAACATAGTTCTCTATCAACTGATTGTAAGTGACTTGGATAAGATATATCATACAGTATTTTATGAGTAATTATATTTATTATTTGATAGTTTCTGATTATAGGTGTTTTCCCCTAAAATAGATTCATCTTGCAATTTACTAAGCAAGGAATAAACTAGGGTTAATTGACCGGTGAAGTAAGAGAGCTAATATTTGTGTAAGAAATCTTTCAAATTCATATTTAATTTCAAAGTTGGTAAGCTATTTTCTATCCCTAAACCTTTGATCATAATAAAATCATGGATATTTATTACAAAATATTAATGACTTGGGTCTCACCATGAAGTTCCACTTACCTATGATCTGGTCTTGAGCAGTTGTGACATGCAGATGCAGCTGTGCTAATTAGGGTTTAAGAACCTCTAGATGTCTTTTACTATCTCTGCAAATGGTGAACAAACATTAGTTAAAGACAAAAAGAAGAAGAAAAGAAACAATAACATCAAAACAGAAAACAAAAAAGAAGTCAACAAAGTAATCAGCCATGAAAAGCAAAGCATCCTGGCTTTACCCAGGGTCATAAGTCAGTTTCTATGAAGACTAGGAAATGAAGGACCCAAGAAGACAGGTGCAGGCAGCAGTCCAAGGAAAAGAGCCAGGGACAGAGGGAAATTACTGTTACAACCAGTAGATGACTGGGACAAGGGTGACATCCAGAAATCAGTGAATGATAGATTACCAAAACAGAGAGTCAGGGAAGTGCTTGATTAGTTGGATTGATTCCTCTTCTCCAGCAGATAGGACACTGTCATTTGTTTCCTCCTGAATAGAGTTCAGAGATTCTTTGATTCCAAAAACATTGGGTGCCTGGTACTTGTTGGTGCTCTGCCAGACGATACTGCAGATGTGACAGCTGGATTGGTGGTGGGGATAGAAAAATGGAGGAGACCACTTTTTATTTTATTTATCAGTAAATAAGATATAATTGATCTTCATACATACAGTGAGGTGATTAAACTAAGCAGGGATGGGAGGTAATGAATTGGAGATGCAGATAGGGAGCATTAGGAAGGCAGGGATGTATTCCTGTATGAGCATGTTTCAGCTAGAGTGGCAAAAGCAGGTTTCTCTCTCAAATATTCAAAAGCCTGGTGCTAACCTAGAGGTAGTGTATTTGTAATGAAAGAGTTAGGAGATTAGACACTTAAAAGAGGAAATGTTTATTTTTTAACACAAAATAACTGTTTTCTAATGTAAATTATGACATAAAACCTCAATGAAAAATCATTGTGACTTAGACTCCTGTGAGGGTTCCTGCTCACAAGTTTCAGAAATTCTGAAGTTCAAGGTTCGGCCAAAATTATAAAAACTGGATATAGAAATGAAAAATGATAATGAAACGATTTCTGTGGAGCCTCCTGACATCTGGGTTCTTTCTGTGAACTCTGGGAAACATTTGGTGTAAGTCTTTTCAGTGATGCTAAGTAGGTTTCCCTTCAGCTGCCAATTCTCAAATGATGTTATGTCCTGATGTGCTGTGCTGAGGCCCTAGCTGTGCTCAGCAGGAAAGAGCAAAGGCATTGTGGGAAGAAGTGGCAGTGAATACCAAGCAATAACAATTATTATTTTTCATTTGTTTGCAAATAAGCAGTGTGTCCCAGAGGGAAAGGCTTGAGGTCATTTAGAGAAAGGTTAGGAACCCAAGAATTTAAGCAAGGAACATCTCTGTTTTGTTATTTTGAACTCTGAAATTCAGTTTCCTTATTTTTAAGGGAGTACAGGGGCCTGCTTCACAGTAGATAAAATGAAATAGTGACTAAGATTACTTTTTGGAAATTCAAACAATTAAAGAAAGTCAGAGAGTAATTCACCAGTTGAAATAATGTAGCTGTTAAAGGTAAAGATAAAATTAAAACTGTCTTTATAGTATTTTCTATGTTCTACAAAAAGAAGAAAAAAGAAAAAGAAAAATTGTAAAAAAAAAAAAATTCTTCCTTTTCTATCTGGCTCAGAATTCTGGCATGTACATTTTACATCTGTTCCTCTGTTTCTGCCTTAACATTGACACACATACGGAAGACATAACCCACTTTTTTAGCTCTAAATATGAATTTATGGGTAAAGAGGTAGGCATGTACAGATACTCACCCAGACATTGAGAATAAAAGCTAGCGGTCTATTTGACCATGGCAACAAGAAAACCATTTGCATATTAGAGTTAATACACCTTTAAAACTCCTTTAATCTTTCTCTACCAATTCAGGTTTTATATTATTTACTCTTCTAAGCATTTATTCCTTCCAATCATTTAGCCTACATCTAAATTCATCCTCAATGAATGACCATAATCTAAAAGTAAAAATAAACCCGTTTTGTCTGTAAGTTGATTTTGGTTCTGGTTTTATCATACTGTGCTGGTTTGAAAGAAAATGGTCCATAAAGGGAGTAAGTGTGGGCTTGTTGGAGCAAGTATGTCACTGTGGGGTCGGGCTTTGGGAGTTTCTTTTGCTCAAGCTTCCTGTGGCCTGTAAATTAAAATGTAGGTCATTGGATACTTCTCCATCACCATGTTTGTATACCTCCAAGGTACAGCATGATGATAATGGACTAAATCTCTGTAAATGTAAGCCACCCTATTAAATGTTTTTTTTCTTTATAAGAGTTTCCATGATCATTGTGCCTCTTCACAGCAATAGAAGTTTTAAGACACATACCTATAGAGTTGTAAACTAGGGACAGGTATCTAGAGAGCTCAACATTCTTTGGCTAACTTGACTCTAGAAAATTATATGCAAAAATTTGCTTTCACATTTATCTTTCTATTTCTGAGAAGAGAACTTATAACTTTCATAGTACTCATAAACAAGTATCTTGTCCACAAAAATGTAAATACTATAGTAATATAGAATGTTCTTTAATTGCAGAAAAACATTACAGAGCCATGCTAGAAAGAAAAACCAGAACACTCAAACATACACCACACACAAGAGCTAAACATTGCTCAATAAATATAAGGCTGATACACAAGTTTTTGTGTCTATGAAATATAGCTTTATTTTGTAAGAGAAACTTTAAGTATATCAATAAGTAATTAAATATATAGAAATAAGAGTTAGCACTTGATCAGTGACCTACAAACTAATGGATAAAAAGCAATGTACCAACTATTCATACTATTTGACTTCTATCTGGCATCAGAAAAATGTGTAATATGTACTGAACATTTGGAAGCACAAGTTGCTGTGGCCTTGGGGACTTAACTTGACATTCTGAATATTGATAATATGCAAGAAAAATGATAGTGCTGGGGATGGAGCATCCTGAGTGAGAATGGGAATAATAGAATTTGGAGCTTAATTTACAAAACGCTTTTAAGGAATTGGGACCGTGCAGCTTGCCTCCTCTGTAAGCGGGAGGCAGTGAGACACAAAGCAGGAAACAAGGAGGCTTTTGTGATTGTGTCTTGATGTCTTAGCAATGAAGGGTAGATTTCACAATTCTTTTAGGGACTCTGTTCTAGCATGTCCCTAGTCCCTCCTGAGACTAAATTTTACTTCTCATAACCTCCAAATCACAGATTAATAACACACTTCAGCAGTTAAGAACAATGCCACTTTTTGGAAAGTATAAACATAGCACTTTAATAATGAAAAGTAATTGTTGGTTGACATTTCATCAACTGAGAAATAATTCTTTGTTTCCTACTTTCAATAATACTCAATGGTAATATTATGACACATAATATCAGTGATTTCTGTTTTCTTACTCATCTATTTCAGAAAAATTATTGTTGATGGCATATGTTATTTTGTTATTATTAACATATATTAAATTTATAGATTAAAGCAGTTTACTTCAAATGACAACGTTTCATTCATCCTTATGACTCAAGAATACTCCATTGTTTGTTTTTACATTATTGCATCTGTTCACCTAGGTTGAACACCTAGGTTGATCCCATGTTTGAGCTGTTAGGAATATTATCACAATCAACAGTGTGAACATGGAGATATCTCCTCTATATTCTGACTTCCTTTCCTTTGTATATGCACCTATGAATGGGATAGTTGGCTTACATAGCAGTTCCATATTCAGAACAGTAAAGTCACTCCAGTTCATTTTGTATTCTCTTTTACTAAATTGTATTTGCCAACAATGGATAATATTCATTTTCTCCAACCTCTTTTGCACCTTTTGTTTGTCTTTGTTTTTGGATAATAGTCATTCTACCTGAGATAAGGTGGTGGTGTTTATTGTGTTCTGATAAACACTTGTTTGGTGGCTAAGGATATTAGATACTAAGTGCATGTTTGGTGCCCACAGAGTTCAGAAGAGGGAAACTGACCCCATGGAACTGGGGTTATGGAGGTTTTGAAAACCAAACCTGGGTCCTTTGTAACAGCAACACATGTTCATATCTTCTAAGCCACTTTTCTGTTCATTGCAAAAGTTTAATTTGATAATATTCCACTTATAAATATTTACTTTTGTTCTATGTGCTTTTGGAGTCCTAGGCAAAACATCATCACCTATGCCTGTAGTGATAGTTCACCTATATTTTAATAAATAAAACTTGCCTGAAGATCAGAGAGTAAAACAGCCCCACTGGTCAGTCTTCCAGACCAGGCAGTGGTGACACACACCTTTAATCCCAGTAGCCACACAAGTTAGCCATTGAAACTCGGCAGTAGTGGTACACACCTTTAATCCCAGCACTAGAGAGGAATATAAGACAGGAAGAGACAGCTCTCAGACACAGTTTCATTCTGAGATTCCTGGAAACAGGATCGACATATCAGACTCAGGTAGAGGTAAAAGCCAGTGGCTGGCTGTTTCACTTTTCTGACCTTCAGGTCGAATTCCAATATCTGTTCCTGGGTTTTTATTAATTGTGCTACATATGTCAGTATCTTAAAAGTATTTCCTCTATATTTTCTCTAGTAAGTTTAGTGTCAGACTTGACCTTAAATTATGTGATTCATTTTTAAGTTGATTTTGAACAGGGTGACACACAGGGATCAAGTTGCACTTGTATAAATCTCTGTGTTTAACTGTCCCAGCACCTTTATTAAAGGTGAATGTTTCAGTAGGCACCACATTTAGTGGCATTGCAATGAGCAGGGAGCCTTGCCTGCCTGCCTGTGTGTAACCAGTCCTCATCTGTAGGTTCATACTCTAAAGCGGAGAGAAGCAGTCACTTTGCAAGTCTGCTCTTGGAGTGGGGCTCTAAATGAAACATAGGCCATAGGCCATTAGATCAGCAAGTCTTAGCTACATTGTGCCTGGGATGTGGACTGAGGACTTGTCTTGTGTGAAATTGCATTAGAAAGGGGCATGGAGAGGAACACCTCAGAGATTGAAGGCAATTCCCTTAGAAAGTTGCGTCTGCCTCTTCTAGCTAGAGCAAAATCTATCATCTTCCTTCTTGTGGGTTATTTGTGGTCAGGTATTTCCACATAGGAAGACAGGCAAACCAAATGGATTTACTAAACCAGTTTAGAGTATAAACTAAGTGAAGGCAAATCTATCATTTAAGTGGTACATTAGTGAGAATACCACTGAGAAGACCCCTATGCATTATTTCTAACCTGCCTGCAAGATGTACTTGGGCAATGGAGGCATAGAACTTGTGGAAGTGGCCAACCAATAACTGGTCTAATTTGAAGCCTATTCCATCAGATGGAGTCCATGCCAGATAAATGACCAGAAACCAGAGGCCGGATAACCCAAGACCTAATATAGAAAAGAAAAAAAATCAATGAAATGATTCCCAATGACATTCCACTATACTCATAGATTAGTGCTTAGCCCAATCATCATCCAAGAGGCTTCCCCTAGCATCTAATGGAAGCAGTTGTAAGAACAACAGAACATTAGGGAATTCCACAGAAGAAGGAAAGGACCAAATTGTAGAGGCCTGAGGGGTGGAGGGTACCAGGAGAACAGAGCCCACAGAATCAACTAAAGAAGGCTCATGGGGATTCACAGACAATAAAGCAGTAATCACTGAGTCTTCATGGGTCAGCACGAGGTCCTCTGCATATCTGTTATCGTTGTGTAACTTGGTGTTTTTGTGGATGTCCTAACATTGGGAGTGGGAATTTTCTCTGACTCTTTTGTTTGTTCTTAAGACTCTTTTACTCCTTCTGGGTTGCCTAGTTCAGCCCTGATGTAAGGGTTTTTTTTTTTTTTTTTCTAGTCTTTTGGTGTTTTCTTATGCTGTGTTTGGCTCAAATACCTGGGAGGCCTGCTGTTTTCTGAAGGGAGATGAAGGAGATGTGAATCTGGGAGAAGAGAGGCTAGGAGAAGTGAATGGAGGAGAAAATGGTTAGGATTTATTGTAGAAGAGAAAAATAAATAGAAAAAAAAATAAAGAGAAATGGAGCAATGCTGTTCTGGGGAGCTAATAGCTAATGTATACAAAATTTCTTTTAGGGAATAATAAAAATGACCTACGACTGATGATCGTGACAGTTGTATACAACCATACATGTACTGAGAACTAGAGAATCCTATACTTTAAATAATGCGACCCTTATCACTTGTGAATTATTTAAATAAAGTTGTTAAAGCAACAAGGAAGTATATTCAAGTACAATTCACTAAATTTACTATTTAGTCTGTGAAGTTAAGTACCAAACACACGGGATGTAGCGTAAAACAAAGTAATTCTATTTTTAGTCTCTGCTAAGCTTTGTAGTAGTGGTATTTGTCTTAATTCTTCTATCTTTTGTTTTCTTTGACAGGATAAAATTACTTATAGCCATATAGTTATATTCTATAAATATTAACTAGTGCTCATCATTATTTTAAGTAATATCTATTAGAATATATTTTCACTTTCTACTGCTGACACAAGTGGATTAAATAAAGACCAGGGAGTGCCCCACTGAAAATTTAAAAGATGTAAGACCAACTGTGCTAATAGTAAAAATACGTTATAGACATCATCAGGAAGAGTCTAGTTTTTTTTCTTCAGGCTGCTAAGAATCAGTCACTGCCCACACAACCTGACAATAAGACAGACACCAGGTGTGTTATCTATCAGAGGATAACAGGAAGAGATTCTGTGGAGACAGTATCTACAAAAGATAATCATTGGCATATTAATGCCACCAGAGTGGAACGAGACGGCTGAAGGCTTTGAGAATTGGGTGTACAGAGGATCTCTAGCAGGGAGATGTTGGTGACTGTGGGTGTACAGGGGAGCTCCAGCCAGAAAATGTTGATGAAATTCATAGAACCAAAAATTTGGTGCCACCTCAATTCAGATTGTATAAATAAGGCACAACATAATACAGAAAAGGAGGTAAATAGCATGATAGTCTGGGGAAGTCCATGCATTTTAGGGGTTCCTCTAGTGTGGGAGGGCACCAAAGATGAAGACAGAAAGGCAACCTGGGTTAGCTCATAGGGATCCTGCATGGGAAACCAGCAACTACTTGAGATTTTATTCTGTGTAATTGTGAATTTTAAGTCATGGAAATACACAATCAAACTGACAGTGTACAAAAGTTACTCTGTAGAAGAACACTAGAGTAATTGGAGACCACAGCTATAGGTATGAGTTCAAGAACATGGGAAAGATTGGAATGGAATGATGGCTATAAAATGAACAGAAATAGATCAAAGAATCAAAGATATTAACAAAATATTATAACACATTTTATTGCTCAAGTATTGGTGTAAGTTCATTGTACTATATAATGAAAAATAACAAATTAGAGATATGAAGTCATGTGACAAAGAGACTATTGGTTTACTTATTCATTTCCACTGTAAGAAAGCAAGCACAAATGCAGAAGATATCTGCTCAGTTAGAGGGATTTTAAAGACAAATTTATGTTTTATTTTCTTTAGAGTCAAGTTTTATTGATAGCTAGATGAGGTAATTCTTATGTTTATTCTTCCATATGTATTCAGATATAAAATAATAAATAAAAGGGGCTGTAGATTGTGCTTAAATCTGTCAACCTATAGATCCTGGAATAGTGTATAGTGATGTTTAATCAGCAGATTTTTTTTTTCACAGCAATGAGAATACTTTAAAAGTCACTGTGACTAGACTGTTAATATGGGCAGGAAGTAATGTTAGTGGAACCTTTTATAAGAAGAAAACAGATACCAGTGAAATGAGATAATATTTCAGTAGAAATGAATATTAGAGTGATTACTGCATAGCATAAATGGTAGACAAACTTTTATTAATAAGCATGAAATTATTTGCATAATCTTTTGAAGGCAAGGGAGCCAGATATTGAGCCCCACAAATCACATCACAAATTGACTTTGCCTGAGATGTTGCAATGTTGAACCCCACAAGCACTGTCAGTAACTTCATGAAGAAGTGGCCCTAACCACTATTCTTTCCTCCTTCAGTAAAATGACCACGATGAATAGTTCTTGGGATATGTGGTTCTCATCATCATTTTATGCAAGTGACTTTTATTAGTAGAGTCTAGGAATAAAATCTCTAATTTCACTTTAGGAAGGATCTGCTTACTATTTGGAATATAATAAAATAAATGAGAGTTTTCAAAGATGCTAGTGAAAAGTTTTTACACCCCAATAAATCTCTCTGCCAATGCAATAATCCAAATCACTCTAAATAAATCCGAATTAGAAAAAGCCCAGGTTTAATGGATGCCAGCACTCTTGGGTGGTGGGGGAAGGGAGACCAGGTAACCATAGAGAGGACAAAGGAGAGGAAGACCTAAAGAACACGTGTTTGTTCTGGGTGGGTGGGGGGCAGTTTAAATAGCTTGTAGGAGTGGGTCTTGAGCATCTCTGGGGAGGGGTTAACCTTTGGCGGTCTGTTTTGGAGGTGGAGTCTGGACTAAGGCAACTCCCAGAGGAGGTGGCTTAGAATGGAACTTTCCACTCAACATTCCAGACTCAGGGCTTCACCCCAGTCCAAGGATACAGGGATGCCAGGGACTGGGGTGAAGCCCTAACCCAAACATTCCAGACTCTTTGGACATATGAATGCTAGGGGCTGGGGTGAAGCCTTAACCAAAACATTCCAGGCTCCTTGGGTATAGTAGTGCCAGGGAGTGTGGTGATGCTTCCAACCAGTTAAGTAAACTCTAATGAAAAAATAAAAAAAAAAAAAAAAAAAAAAACGGCCTGCTATTGGTTCACAGAAGCCAATAACGGTGATAGAGCACGAGTTAACCTTTCAAAATAGACATTGTTTTAATTTTTAATTTGGTTTAAAAATGGGAGGCTCATCGGCATGCATAGCAAAATGCAAAGGGTTAAATCTATAAATTTGGGTTCCCTGGAGCAGCAGTGTACATTGAAGCCCAGGCTAGAATTAAAAAATAGAACAAGTCAAAACAAAACACTCCATTACTGTGACTGGGTCTTCCTAGTTGACCTCTTCCTCTCCATCTCCATCTGTTGAGCAAGGACCACGGCAAGGCTTTAGAGTACTGTGGTGAGGGGTGCATGAGATCATGCTTGCAAAGCACCTAGCTGAGAGGCAGGGAAGGAAGTGCCTGTAGCTGATTTTGCATTCAGCACTCTGCACCTGCTAATAAACAGCAGAATGGGTTTTCATTATTGTGAACATCAAAAACCCCGCTGTACTCCCTCCTCCATGCATCTTTTCTTTCTGCTTCCTGTCTCTATGGACAGCAATAAACAATATTTGGAAGTCCAATTAGGCATGCACAACTCCTGTCTGTCTTATCTTAATCCTGCCAGTAATAGAGCAGTAATTGTTCAGAGAAGCTACAGGGGAAATTGTGAGTGGAGAGCACACACAGTGCTCCAATTGATCTCAATTACTGTCACGAAATTGAGTCTTCTGTCCGACATCTAAATTTAATGCTTCTTGTTCCCTGAGGATCTGTCCCTCGTTGTTCCTTTCCATCGTATCTGTGGTTGGGCTGTCACCATCTGCATTGCCCTCTCCATCAGAATGATGGAGTTGTTTTCATTCATGCAATATTTTCCCTTTATATTGTTCGCCTCCTAAATCCCTGCTCTAGTCTTCTGACATTCCTACTCGAACCTATTCTTTTTCTTTGGCTCAACACCCAGGGAAGAACTATGTTGTGTTTTGGCACCCGAATAATTGATTTCTATTTATGAGCAAAAAGACAATTTTTCAAAACCTAAACAAGATGAAACTAGGCTTTGCCCAAAGGATGAAAACATATTCTGAAGTGAATTATTTTCCTCTTTATTTGGGTGCAATTAGGAAAGTTAATGATGGGTAATTTCCAGCATGCATATGCTTTCTCTTGGCTGATTTATAAGTAGGCATAAACATAATTAGGTGTGCATATGCATCCTCACAGTTTAATGGGCCCTGTATTCCTGGTAATTAGGAGACTCAGCGTGTTGTTGATATGTCATTTTTCAGGCTAAGGTATGGGAAGTTTTCAGGGCTGACTAGCCCCAGGAAGTTGCACGAAAATGCAAGGTATATAGTTATATAAATTCAGAGATAATAGCATCTTAGGAGACACCATCTGTTTTTCTTCTTAAATAGATTCAATAGATTTAGGTTTAGAAAATACAGCTGCCTAAAATAGATAATGATTAAGTTGTAAAGATTTTAGAAATTAGCAATTTTATAGTATTTTAGGACTAAAAGTACATAAGAGAACATCTAGTAAGATTAAGGTCTTTAGAAACCTACAAGTGAACTGGCCAAAGGTGGAAGAAGTAGAATATTCTGTCGTAGAACCCACATCTGCTGGGAATTTTAGATTTACTTTCAGTAGGAGTAGCCGTACATATTATAGGACCCCTTTAAGATAAAAATCCAGGGCTGCTTGTCTAAACATTAAGAAATTAAAAACACTGATTTCAGAGCATTGAAACATGTACTGGACCTCTCTAAACATGTTTCCCTGTCTGACTGAACAGGTGAAGTGTCTGCAAAAGTGGCACTTAGTATTGGAAGACACAAATGGCCACTAAAGGGTAGTGAGAAAGGCACCAATAATGTAAAGGGTCTGGTGAAATAGTTACAAACAGCATTTCTCTGAACTCTGACTAAAGAACAAGGAAGACGATCCATTACACCTGAGACTGTTTATGTAGCTATTTCTGAACAAATGTTTTAATATTATAAATATGGCATGCCTAGCAAATGAGTATGCATTGATACATGAGCAATGCTTGTAAAAAGAAAAGTATTCTAATGTCCCATTTATTCAAATTTCTTTTATTTTCCTATTTATTGAAATATCTATTTTAGAAAACAAACAAGCTGTCAAGCAGACAGGGAAATCATAAAATATCTTCAGACATGCCCAGCAGTAGTGATGGCACATCTCTTTATTGTGGGAGTATGTATCATATTGCAGTACTATGTGCAGAGAGTGATATTGGAACCAAAATCACTTCACTTTGTGAAGTGGGTATGAAAATCTTAAGAGTTACTTTTACTGAGGTAGCCAATAACCTAAAGAGGAACAGGCTCGAGGTTTATTGTGACTCCTGCAATGCCAAATTTTTCCCAGGCCACTTCATCTTAGAAAGACACAATGGTGGTAGAAAACACAAAGAGAATGTGAAGGGCTAATATCAGAAATGGATCAAAGAGCATTCTTAGAGCACAATTCTAAGAAAGAAATGTATTTCAACATCCTTTCCCCCCCTCAAGCAGAAGCCATAACCACAACTCCTCCAAGGATCCTGGCTCCTCCTCATCCATCCCAGTATGAGATCTGGATCACACATAGGGGGACTTCCTGTGATGCCAATGATGGATTCTCATCTTTCTCATATGGTGCACATGGGATTTGCTCCTTGATTGAGGCTACCCTTTGGGGGGCTACATGCCAATGAGGCTCAGACTTCCAGTGATGAATCTTTTTATTCATCCCAAGAAGGTAGTACCAACTTATATCAGGTATGGCGTATATACATGGACTTTGTGTGTGTGTGTGTGTGTGTGTGTGTGTGTGTGTGTGTGTGTGTGTAGGGGCTCTTTAGTAGTTTTTAAGTTCTGTACTAGGTACTTTTGCTTCAGCAATGGATCATGATGCTGCACCCTGTGTGCTATCTAGCTACAGTCAAAGAAGATTTGCTTCCATTTCTAACAAAGAGAACAGATTTGGAGGAGAGAGAAAAGACAAGAAAGTACAGATTTTATTTGAACTGTAAAAAATGAAAGCAATCTTGTCTACTTTCCATATCCAGGCGGATGACTATATGTTTTTCTTTGAGTTCACCTTCTTATGTAGCTTCCCGGATCACAAATTATATGCTCAATTTCCTTTATTTATGGTTAGAAACCAATTATGAGTGAGTACATCCCATGTGCATCTTTTTGGGTCTGGGATACCTCACTCAGGATAGTGTTTTCTATGTCCATCCATTTGCATGCAAAAATCACCACCCACTGTGACAGTGGAAATGATCTATTGAGAGCTCACCAAGGCCAGCTGGACTGGGACTGAATAAGCATGGGATGAGACTGGACTCGCTGAACATGGCAGACAATGAAGGCTGATGAGAAGCCAAGGACAATGGCATTAGGTTTTGATCCTAATGCATGAACTGGCTTTGTGGGAGCCTAGCCTGTTTGGATGCTCACCTTCCTGGACCTGGATAGAAGTGGGAGGACCTTGGACTTCCAGCAGGGCAGGGAATCTGGACTGCTCTTCAGTCTCCAGAGGGTGGGGGAATGGAGTGAGGGGAGGGGGAGAGGAGTGGGGAAAGGGGAATGGGAGTGGGGGGAGGGGGCGATGTGTGGGAGGAGGGGAAAGGAAATGGGAAACGGAGAGGAGGCAGAAATTTTTTTCAACAACCAAAAAAAAATAAATAAACAAAAAAAATGAAAACAAAATTGTTGTCTTTTGCAGTTAATAAAAAAGTTACTCTCATAAAATTAGGGACTGCTGACATCTTCAGAGTTCAGAGAAATGAAGATACGCTCCAATGTAAGAATTATTCATTCTTCTTTTACTACATGATAAACTATTACTCATGAGGTCACTCAAGAGGGTTTTCTGAAATAAACTTAATTTCCTTCAGTGAAGTTTTGTTTTTGTTTTTTGTTGTTGTTTTATTTTATATTTATTTTTGCTTTTAAAAATGATTAATTTTGTTCTTGTTTCATCAAGATGACTCAACAGGTAACTTGTGGTTAAACCTGAAGACCTGAGTTTGATCTCAGAGCTCATATGGTGGAAGGAAATTGACTCTTGCAAGTTGTTTTCTGACCCTCTGGTGAATAGTACTCTGTGCAATTACATATACATGCATATGTGCACACAAGACCCACACACATACACATACTAAATTGAAAATATTAAGAACATTTTGTCAATGTTGTGTGTGTTTGTGTGTCTGTGGAGTGAGTTCTATTTAATTTCCCCCTCTAATTTATCTCATTGCCCCTCTACTTTTTTCAGTCTCCTTATTCTTCCTACAACTCATTTCTCACATCGAGCACCACTGTTTTTAACTGGGATCATTTGTGTGACCTCCGGTTGGGAATATTGATTGGGGCCTAGTGGCATCACCACTAGGTACACAAGTAGATACTGCCTGTCCCTCTCCTAGAAGTCATCCATCGCCAATGGTTCAACAAGAAGGTGTACCCTCTGAACACACTTCTGAACATGATTATATTTTCCTCAGTTTTGAAATGTGCAATTAAAGGTGAAAAAGAGTTAAGTTCATTGCTTTTGGCAATAGATGCCATAAAGAATATCTTTGGAATGGAATTGCAAGTATTTTTCTTTCAGTAAGCCAGTGATTCTCACCTGTAGTTGTTAGATCAGCAGAATCAGTAGGAAACTGTGATGAAGGCAGACCCTTGGGTACCACTCCATTCTACCTAGAGGAGATTCTATGACAGGGTTCATCCATCTGTTTGATGTGCTGTCCTAAAGGACCTGACACACTTTAGAATTTTAAAACCCAATGTATAAACCAGACCCATTATCTTTTCTTTTACTGGTCATTATTAAGGAAAGGCTGGTATGATTCAAACATTACTATGAGAAACTTATGTATTTTTAAATGATTAGTTGTCAAATAATCTAACGAAGCAGATAACATGCTTGATTTTCCTAGTAAATGCTGCTGAACTCTAACTGGAATAATCAAACACTAATTTTATTTTCCTCCTCTCTTAGTCACAAGAACATAAATTTTCAAATAAGAGAATGTTTGGCTTTCTGATCTTCACAATAGCATCCTTTTGTGCCTTCCCAGGACTCAAAATGTTCTATGTGTTTGAGAAGGGTTCCATAAGTGATTAACGATAGGAATGAATAGAGTTCTCCAAGGACAGATGTACAGGGAAAAGGAACATTTGATTTTGAGGACCAACCTCTCTAATCTCCCTGTTAATCCTACCCGTAAGCCAAAAAAAATTCCAGAATTTATAAAGAAATTAGAACCAAAGTGATCACGGCTGACAGCCACAATTTCTGGGAATGGCTATTGCTTTTATGTGTTTGGGTTGTGTACTTTTTTCTATTTGACTTGGAATATTTATCATACAACCACATACAACAGTTGTAAGAGGAGGCCTCTTATTCGTCCCAGCCACACAGAACTGAAATAACCACACAGAAACTGTATTAATTAAATCACTGCTTGGCCCATTAGCTCTAGCTTCTTATTGGCTAACTCTTACAAATTAATTTAACCCATTTCTATTAATCTGTGTATTGCCATGTGGCAGTGGCTTACCAGATAAAGTTCTGTCTGGCTCCAGCAGGGCTCCATGGCTTCTCTCTAACTCTGCCCTTCTTTCTCCCATCTTTTAGTCCAGTCCTCCCTGCCTAGCTCTGCTCTGCCCCACCCTGCTCTGCTATAGGCTCAAAGCAGTTTTTTATTCATTAATGGTAATCACAGCATACAGAGGTAAAGTCCATATCAAACGGTGGTGAGTTCAGCAACACATGAGTTTTATAATTCATTTTATATAACTAGGAAAGACTTTAAGGATGTAGTTATATGTCATAGAGAGGGAAACACTGCATGTGTCTGAATTTCAGGCTGACCCTGGACTCATGCTATAGCCATAAAAAAAGCAGGTGGGGAAGAAACAATCCCTCGAGAAGAGTTTCTCGACAAAAACCAACATTTCTTCAGTGCTTCTTGTGACAAATTTGAATAGAGTGTAAGAACCAGAGTTCCTCTCTCTCTCTCTGGCGTGACTTAGAGTTGCCTCTATTTACTGATTATTCTGTAATTGATGATGTTGTTTAAGGTATTTTAGCAGCTGTCCTATCATCACGGCTCCCATATCAACATTTCACTAGCCATATAGCAAGGTCCCACAAAGCTTTGTGTTTCCTCACTGATGCCTGTAGATCTTCATGCAGTTATGTACTTGGCTCACTCTTCTGTTTAAAACATTCCAATATCTTTTTCTGCTCTATCATTATGCATCTCCATGCTATGAATCATATCACCTTCGTTGTATTTATCATGACCTTACAGATAAGGTATCTATTTCCCAAGTTATTCATTTATTGTTTTCTGACATGTGACCTCCATGAGAGAAAGGCTTTTTCTATTTTATTCACATGATGATGTATACAACGACTTGAAACAGAATGTCAGGAAAAAACACACGTACCACATGAATTAATTACCTTCAGGTCATAGAGAACAGCTATTGGCCCAATATTTAAAATAAATTGACTTTATTCCTGTGGATTTTTAAAATGATTGATGTGGTTTTAATGTGAGAAACTCTGTATCGTCTCATGTGTTTGAATACTTGATTCCCAGATGGTAACACTGTTTTGGAAGATTGTGGAACATTTTAGAGGTGGCTCATTGATGGAGTTAGTGAACCACTGAGGGTAGGCCTTGAGGTTTGATAACCTGCTTTATTTCTTATCTCTTCCCTGCTTCCCTATTGAAGATTCAATGTGATCAGCCGCTTCGTGCTACTATCTCCACACCCTCACCATGAGGGAAAATATTCTTAAACTACAAGCTTAGATCAATCTTTTCTCTCTAAAGTGGTTTTTTGTCAAGTAATTTGTAACATTTCAATTAGCTAATAAAATTGGGATAATCTTTAAAAAAATGTCTTAATGGAGACCATAATACAGGTAAGACATGGGCTTCTTTAATTTTAGTTACCATTAATGTGATTTCATTAGTATTTATCCTTTGGTGAGGCATATGGGTTCCATGTATGTTCAGAAATCCACAGAAGTCATAAGAGGGTTTTGGATTCTTTGAACTGGAATTATACATGTGGTTGTAAAGCATATGGGATGTAGGAACCAAACCAGGTCTTCTGCAAAAGCAGTAAGTACTCTTAGTGCTGAACCATCTCTCCAGTCCCATTTAGTGACATTTAAATTTCCATGTAGGTTTTTCATGCATCAGTCATTAATACTACTTGGTTTAGCATCAACCAATACATTTGTGCAGAGAGCAACACCTTGTGGTGTGACAGTCAAATTGAGCTTTCTAGGTATCACTGACTTTATAAAAATGCTGGATGTTCAGACTACTATGGTTCTTACCTTACCACTTTTGATTCCCATTAATGGGGTATGAGCCTGAAGTTTATATGCAGAATGGTTATTTTAAGTCTCAGAGATGTCTTCATGATGCATGAATGTTTCTCTATATTGTCTCGCACCCTGATGCAGAATTGCAGACTCAGTTATTGATCTTTGCATCTAATTAACCACCTTCTCTCTGTGTCAGGTAGCGTCTATGAAATGATGTTGTATATAGATCCCTTTTCTCACTGCAGAACTAAGGGTACGGTGCAATTGAATAAGATATTATTAAATGTTCATTGAAAGTAGAAGAAAATTTCATCACAGATAGATCCTTAGAATTGCTGCAAGATATAATTATTCTTAGGAGTACTGAAGACTTTCCATATAATGAAATTAGTGATCTGCCTTGAATAGATATTGAATAATTAATATGCAGAGTTACTCCCAAATGTAATTTATGTCTATCGTTGACATTTCTTCCCAGAATAATTTGTAGTGACATAATCAAATTGTTCATAGGAAATTCTGTCCTTGTGATAACTTTATATATTGTCCACTAGACTCACAGTTTAATATAATATTGCAGGTCAAAATAGTGTATTTGTCAAGACACAATTTAATCAATTTAATAAACCATGTATTAAAATGAGAAGAGGATATATTTAGGCATCCTGTCTGAGTTGCCTTAAAATGTTTCTCACTTTCACAACATCTGTGGGAATCAACAAATTGTCCTCTGTATTTTTGTACATTTCACAGAAATTGTAAAAATGGCTACCATTGACATTGACTAATGGTCCCTCATTTGCTTTTGTGACTTTCATTACTTATTTCGTTTTTACAACTCATTAAATAAAAGGGATTTTTACTTTTTACAGAAAATACAGTGCATACAAATTGACAAACTAAAATTACAAACAGCATCTCATCAAGTAATGACAGCAATCAAATAGCATTTTTATATTCTCACATAGATTACGGGGTTTATGCTGCAATAATGTATCACACACCAAGCACTTCGCGCACACTGAAGCCCAATATTTAGTGATGTCAAAGAAAGACATGACTAACAGACATAATTTATATAACCACCCATCTTGCAAAGGTACATATATTGGTTGCAGCCATTCTTTTTAATAGTTGTCATTTGCATCTCATTGCTCTATGTCTGTGCATATCTATGACTGTTTCTTTAAGATAGATTTCTTAGGAGTTGCTGTGCTGAATCAATGTCTTGGGAGTTTAGATAAATGATGTAGGTGTTGAGCCTGGCTAGCTCAGTTGATAGTGCATGAGATTCTTAATCTCAGGGTCATGGGTTTGGGCCCCACGTTGGACTCTTATTTGTTCCTGGCCGCTTAGACCCAAATAATCACACAGAAACTATATTATTTAAATCACTGCTTGGCCAGTCACTTAAGTGCATTAGTAGCTAGGTCTTATATCATTGGATAACCCATTTCTATTAATCTGTGTATCACCCACCACATGACTGAGGCTTACCCACAAGGTTCTAGCGCACCAGTCTCCAGTTCAGCTACATGGCTTCTTACTGACTCTGCCTTCTCTCTCTCTCTCTCTCTCTCTCTCTCTCTCTCTCTCTCTCTTTCTATTTCTCTTCCAACCTGGCCATATTCTGTTAAGCCATTGGCTGAAAGCAGCTTCTTTATTAACCAATGGCAATAAAGCATATTCACAGCATACATCACCTCCTACATTATGTAGGGAAAATGGAAGCTATGACAAATGAGACCTATTGCTTTTTCTAGTATTTGTATCTTTTTATGCCAACAAGAAACACACACACATGAATGGTTTATTACATGCTTACATAGATACTAGGCACACTCAGCAACACCATTTATGTCCTGGCCATGCTTAAGCATCATGGACAGCACATTTATGGTGGTTCTACAGTTGCTCCTATCCAGTCATAGAAGCTTCTGTTATTGCCATACCCAAGGTTCTACAGCCTTCCTTTATGCTGTCTATCCAGCATTTTTTTGGCCATCCTCTTTGCCTTATCCTCTGTACTCTTCCAAGCAGTGCTTCCTTTGTGTGTCTGCCATCATTCATTATCATAACAAGGCTGGAGTATCTTAAGTGTCATTGATGTATCCTATAGTATACTTCCTTCTTTAGATCAAGATGTTTCTTAATATCATCATAGTGCAGCCTATCTCACCATGTGACACACCTAGAATACTCCTGAGACATGCCATCTGAAATAGGTTTTGGAGCTGTAAAGAAGGCAGCTCAAGACAAGTCTCTCATATGCTTTAATTGCGTTGCTGTTGTTATATCTCTTCCTAAGTGATCCGTTTAAGACAATATTAGGAATGTTGTAGAAATGCATCTGTTTTCTCACCACTACTTTTTAATATATTCCTGGAATTAACAATAGCAACAGACCTGGAGGATGAGGAGATAAGTGTGCAATTAGGTGGTGTGTGAATCAGTAAATTGCATTTTGCTGACGATACTGCACTACTTGCTGAAAGTCCAAATGAGCTGCAGGCCATGGTGAATAGAGTTGTGGAAATAAGCGAAACCTTGGTATGAACGTAAACATCAACAAGACTGAGATACAACACATGAGAAGGGCGGATAAGGATTTTAACATTGTAATAAAGAATTATAACATCAAACTATCAACTCTGTTTATTGAGGAGGAAAAACTTCAGTTCAAAGAAGGAAACTATTTCAGATGTCAAGAGATGGATAGGAATAGTGAAGGCTGCATTCCAGACACTAGGAAAAATTTGGTCAGCAAGATACATAACGAGAACAAAATTACAAGTCTATGAGACACTTGTCTTGAGCTTACAACAATCACATACCCAGCACATCTTCTCCTATTTCTTCTGTTCTTGTTTCTTCTATGATGTCTAAGAATCTGCAATGTTAATTATATTTTTCATATTTTAGATTGTATTCTTTTTTTCTGAGAACTAGCCTTTAATTGTCTTGAGAGTGAGTTCTAGGGTAGCCAGAGGTACAAAGAGAGAGCCTGTCTTAAGAAAACCCCCCAAATAAACAATCTGTCTCCCTCGCTCCTCTGTCTTTGTTCATGTGTACCTTTGGCCCCATCCTTCATCCATAGTTAGTTGTCGTGTTACTTTTCGTCTTTAAGCTAAACCTTTGATCAGATTAAAGATGAAAAAGTTTCTGTTTGTAAAGTGGAAGATAAGGTAGTCTAATATGGATCCTTTTGTGATGTCGAGGACTAAAGAACTAAACTGAATGTATTTCTCAGGTTAATATGTGTTATATTCATGAGCTATATTCTCAGTCCTAGTCAATATTCATAGAATGTGGAATGAGTCCTTTTTCATTAATGTTCAGACGTAGATTTTTTTTTTGGCTTGTTAAATTTGCTGAAATGCTTTCCCCACCAGAGATTTCTATCATTCAGCTTTATGTCTACTTAGATCATACCATCTTGTTACCATGTAGGTTGAGACTATAAAGGACTAATATCTCAGTTCAGTGATGTCTGACTTATGCACTATTCAGTGAGGTTCACTGGGAAATAGTTCATTGCTTTCTCATGGGTAGACCTCATGAAGACTTGTTTCATTTATTGATTTATCTATTATATTCATTTGGTTTCTTTGGATAATTTAACATTCCTTAGAGAATAAGACCACATATCCATTCTCAAAAAAAAAAAAGAATTGAATTTGAATCTATAGTCCAGTGAATGTGGTAAATGAGATGAAATCATTATTAGTTATTGGATCCTTTTTTGGCAGACATTTGTAACATGAATAATAAAATCCCAGAGACAGATATTGGTCTTCAAGCTGAAGATCACAAATGCATAGCAGCCAATTACAAGAGAGTTCTTGCCTCTACCAAGGCTGGGTGATCCTGTCCTCAGCGTGACTGCAGACAGACTGCACACTGAAACCCTGAGCTCCTATCTCCTCTCATCTTATATTCCTCTCTAGTGCTGGTATTAAAGACTTGCATCACCACTGCCCAACTTCTGTGGCTAACTCGTGGGGCTGTTGGGTTTAAAAGTATGTTTCCCCACTACCTGCTCTGTATGGCTGACTAGTATGGCTAACTTTGTATGTATTCTGATTTTCAGGCAAGCTTTTATTTATTAAAACCCAGATAAAATATCACTATAGACATTGATCTTAATTGCTTCAAATTTTATAGACATTTATTAAGGCACATCATGACTGTTTCCCTCATTGTTTTTAAACTAGAAATTAAGGTTTGAAGACATAAACTGGCTTCTCCACATTATCACAGACAGGCCAAGGTGGAAAGGGGAGACTACAGATTTGGTTTTACTTCACTCTGGGCAGCCCCCTCTATGCAGGATTTTCCTCAACCGGGCAGCTAAGTGTACACTTCACAGTTTGATTTGTGATTTATCCCGGAACAGACAAATCTTGTAAGAACAAGTGTTTTGTCCATTTCTGGCTCATTGCTACTTCAAGATAACCTACCAGACTTTGATTTCAGTGAATAATGCTGGAGAGTATACACATGACTTCAAAGCTGCAATTCCCATCAGCCTTTCCACTTTTTACAGGGCACTAAAAATTGCTGGCTATGTCAGTTCACTTGCGAGCCTAGAAATTATATTACCATTTTCTATAAAAATATTGAGACATGCACAGACACCAAACTGAAAGAGATTGTTATATTCCATTTTCTAAAATTGCAGCAAAGAGAGTGTTTTTCTCCCTTCCGATACTACATTGCCTGTGTATTTTATTTCTCTTCTTTCTTTTTTTTTTTATTTTAAAGTGTCATTTCAACCTAAAGATGCTGGTTATCTCTATCAATAGATTTCCTCTGGTGGCAGAACGTTGTGCTCACCAGGTAATGATGAGTTGCTTGTTATCCTCATTATAGAAATATAAAAGGAACATTGTAATACTATAATGCATAATAGACTGCGTGATTTGGGAACTGCATTTTGAATACTCTGTCAACATTAGGTGACAAAGATTCTGGCAAGTAAAAATTATCATATACTACTCTAGGTCACAAATTTCTCTTCCTTTTTTCACTCTTTCTTTATTTTTTTTTCTTTTTTGACAATGGTCTCACTATGTAGCTGCAGATGGCTTAGACTTAAGCTTGCTACATAGAATAAACTAGCCTTAAACACACAGAGATATTTCTGCCTTTGCTTTCAGAGAGCTTGTATAAAAGACATAAACCACCATCCATACCTAGTTCATAAGATGAACATTGGTTCCTAACGTATAAATATTTCTTTATAGCTCCACTAATAATAGAGTCTTGCATATAGAAATGCAACATTTATATTTTAATACATTTTTCTTTGTATTTAAATTTAATTTAATCTATCACTTGTGAAGTCGGGATCATGAGAGAGAATCACAAACAGAATAAAAGACAGAGAAAGAGAGAGGGAGAGATTCAATTAAACAGGCCATTATTTATATGGTAGGACCCTGGCAAAGTCTTAAATCTAAAAATCTGTTTACTAATTTTGCGCTGCAGTGCCATGTTTGACAAACCACTTTGAATTAAGAACTTATCTTCTCTCCCTCTTTCATGTTTAGCAACACCCACTAAACATGCTGACAGATGGGGAAAGTGACTTTGTGTATCGTTAAATGTACTATGTACATTCCTGCTTTAAAATTTTCATTTAATGTACTGGTTGGACTATTTTCTTTATATCTTTACTTCTCTACTTGAAGAAATTTACAGCTTGGTTTTAGAAGGTAAAACCTTTTATCAAGCTTAGGTTTGTGTTTATACTGAAACCAGCAAGCAAACTATTTCCTATACATAGGAAAAATGAAGTTGGGTAACTGAAGATTTTCTGTGGAGAAAGAATAATCTGAAGTGAGCGAAGTTTCCAGCAGACATAGTACAGATCCAACCAAGTGTAGTGTGGATGGACTACAGAATAAAAGTTTTAATGAGGGAAATTTGGAAGAGAAGCTTGATCAAGTTCATTTGCATGGACAATCCCCTCCTAGTGCAGACATCTCATAAACATGGAAAATTTAAATTTGAATGACAAAGGCTTTAGTCTTCTCCAGTTGCTGTGCCAAAATATTCTGATGATTTGAATGAGAGTGGTCCCATAGGCTTACATTTCTGTACTTAGCTACCAGGCAGTGGAACTGTTTGAGAAGGATTAGGAGGTGTTGCCTTGTTGGAGCCTCTCTCCCTCTTGCTCTCCCTCCCTCCCCCCCCTCTCTCACACACACACTGCTTCCTGTTGCCTGCAGATTAGGGTATAAAGCTCTTAGCAACTGCTCCAGTCTCATGCCTGTCTGTTTTCTGCAATTGTGATCATAGACTGACTCTCTAAAACTGTGAACAAGTTTCCAATTAAATGCTTTCCTTTGTAAGTGTTGCCTTGGTAATGGTGCCTCTTCACAGCAATAAAACAGTAGCTAAGGCAAATACCATAGTTAAGTATGTCTTCTAAACAACAGAACTATATCCCATATCTTTTGGATAGCTACAAAGACCAAGATGGTAGTAAATGGACTTGAAAATCTCATATAGTGCATGTTAAGGAAAAAAAAAACCGGAAACATTTGTAAAAGAAATGAATTCATTAGTAAGTACTGGATAAAATATGCTTAGATCCAGTGAGCTAGTAATTACATTTATCAGAGAATTGTTAATGAGAAATAGATAGATTGTACATCATAATTCAAACTGGTGTAATAAAAGTTAGAATGAACTCAGATTACAAAATATGTGTATAATTAATTCATTTTTTGGAACACATATCACTGAATAATTTACCCTCAAAATTGAGTGTCATAGGAAAATTTTTGTTTATTTGGAGATTTGTTTAAAATTGTGGATGCTGTGTTTTTAGAGTTGTTAAACATTTACATATGGAGTGAAGAATTTATGGTAGTTATCTGTGAATTATAAATCATTGGTGATAACATGCTCTGTACCACTGTCTCACATGTAAATTTCCCCGTGAAAGAAGTAATAATTACTTTATATTTATAAAGAATATTATTTGAAATATTGGTTTTACTTCTGCCATGTCCCATACTATTATAATATATCTAGTTTTGCTTATGTGTATGGAATGCCGGTCTTAGACTTTCATAGGCTCTAAGGTCATCTCCTTAGACCACATTCCAGAATATTTTAGTTTAATTGTTTTGTAATGTTTTACCCATAAGATAGTCTTTTAAGGTACCTAGGGTGCTCTGGCATGAGTTATATACACACTTGGCTTGAAACTTGCTCTCCCCTGCCTCAATCTACAAAGTTCTGGGTATAGGACATCAGCCATGTCTTAAAAGATGATTTTTGAATGCACCTAATGAATTTATGGTTCATGTTCCACATCTATAAAAGAGTATTAAAAAGAACATAATTTTAAAGGTATGATAGGAATCAAGGAATTTGAAAAAGGTTGACTTAAAGGTCTTCATATTCAAAAGTAATAGAAATACTTAAGAAGTTCAAAAACCTGGTATAATGTATTTTCATTGTTTCTACACATAGAAGAATAATGAAATATTTACTCCATTCCTTTTCTGTCCTGCCTTTCCAGGCTCCCTTACTCTTGAGATTAAGCTGTCTTCCCTAGTGGAAAGGGAAACAGATGGAGAGTGTGCTGCCACCTAGTGACCCCTGTCTTTACCAAGACAGACTGGTGGCTTTTTTGTTTATTTTTCAGGCCTTAACCTATTTGTCACAGACAGGACCTCTGTGCTCTTGCCCTTTGTCAAATTGACCTGATTTTTTTCTTCCTAATGTTGTTTTGTGGAATGCTTCCATTTGTGAGGCTGCTGAACCAGAACCAATTATACTGTGTTGTAAAGAACCAGAATGAAAAGCCACAGCAGCTTCCTTAACCTACTCTTTGTAGAGTCCTGCTGAGCCCTTGGTGAGAAATAGACAGGACTCAGGCCATGAAGGGGCAGCCAAAGCAGTGTTCAGCAGACTCCAGGGAGAAGAGCTTCCATTCCCTGGTTATTTGTCTTTATCTGGCTGACTAATATGGAAGAGAAAGAAGCAGTTTTATCTTAAATCCTAGTGAAGAACAGAGGCAAAGACAGGAGCAATGCAGGCCATGCAGACAGAGTTCTTCATTGACCCTTTCTCTAGGAGCTCGAAACTGTACAGGTTAGAAAAGGACCCTCATATCTAGCAAACCCATTTCTCAGTGTTTCAGGAGGGAAAGCTTGGGACAGATAAACAGCATAAACTTTAAACCCCATTTTAACTATTCTAAACTTATAACTCTCCAGGCCTCAGTTAATCCAGTTTTAAATTGAGAATAGTAGTGATTTTGAGATGAATGGATAGGATTCATAGGATAGTGGATGTGAAAGAGAATCTGACATTTGTTAGACTATTTAATGGAAAATCCCTGTATAAAAGTCTTCGTACTATATTGTGTACTATTGGAAAGGTCAGGACTGAGGACTGCAGAGGATGTCTAGGATAGTGGGAGCTTACTAACAAAGTGGAAAAGATGTATCATTGCCATGCCTGGGAAGATTTCAGGGTGTACGTGGGCAAGTTAGAAAACATCAGTCAATAATTTAGGATCTATTTTTGTATTATTCAGAGTTAACATGGTTGACTAAGAATCAATGGATTTTGATGTGGGAGGTGGTGTATGCTGTGAATATATTTTATTGCAATTGGTTAATAAAGGAGCTGATTTTTTCAAATGACTTAACAGAAAGCTGGAAAAGATATATAGAGAGAAAGTAGGGGGAGTCAGAGAGAAGACATGCAGCTACTGCAGGAGATAGATGGGGGATGGAAACTTACTGGTAAGCCACAACCATGTGGTGATATACAAATTAACAGAAATGGGTATATTTAAGTTATAAGAGCTAACTAATAAGAATCATGAGCTAATAGGCCAAGAAGTACTATAATAATGCAGCTTCTGTGTGATTATTTCAGGCTTGAGCTCTCAGGAACGAATGAACAGTCTCCGACTATAGGCTGATTGCAATGTCTGTTCTTCCATGACAATAAGGATTGGCTTTTAGATAAGCATATCTTTTACATATGTATCTGTATATCCAAACAGACAGAAGGACTTGTACAGTTTTACTTTTCTGCAGAGGGCAAGATTCCAAAACTTTTGTCTCTGTACTTTTTAAATCCCAGCACGCACTTTTACCCACATTTTAGAGCAATGCATCACTTTAAAGACTTTTAAAGTTGACTTCCCATGAAATGGGTCTTCTAGTCATAGAACTAACCCTGGCAAATGGAATACCCTATTTACATTGCTCAAAAGATAAGATACTTCCTTTAAATTGCATTTGTTTAGTTGCAACAAGGAGATTTCGAATGTTCAGAACCTTGAAGATGCTGTCATTCTTTTAGAATTTTCTTTATCATGCACCTTTTTATGGAGAAAACTGGATATGAGAAAATTACGGAAAGTGATGTGGACAACGTAAGAAGAAGAAAAAGACTCTTTATTTAGAAGTAGGTGAAAATTGCTTCATCATTTCTGTCTTCTTTCAGATTCCCTGGGTAGTGTGTAGTCCTTTGCTTCTCTTTCCTTCACAATGTACCTCCCTGAATTTTTGACTATTTTCTATATTGTTTGAACTAGAACTTGAACTGATGGGACTTGGCCTCAAACACCAGATATACTACATATTAAATACATATGAAGAAACACTGAGAGCCATTCTATTTCTTGATCTTCCATGTTTCCATCTGTATTACGAGATTAAATCTAGATACTTCTGAGTGGCACAGTGGACTGAATAAAACACTACAGATTAACATAAACCCGAAGAACACATACATTTTCCAGAGAAGACATTAAATATTTCTATTATTTTCTTATGCAGTTGTTCCCAGCTGTTAGTTAGATGATCTTCTCAGACCTTTTGCTCCTGCTCTCCTAAGGGATTCTGTAGAATTGGGGTCAACAGAAACTCAACGATGCTTTAATAAAGAAGAACTGGTTTGATGAATTTGTTTGCATTTCTGTGTGCATCTTAAATGCAAGCATTTTAAGAGAATATTACTCAAGAGCTAAACAGCATCCTGAATGCTGTCTTGCTCAGTTGTGCCCTAGTGAGGGTCTACTGAACTTATTTAGGGAAGGTAGTAAAATTGTTCTTGGATATAAGGAAAACTAATCTACAAGACTATAATTTTCTATTTTATAGAACTGATATCACATTAAAACACTGTTGGGTTGATTGTATCATGTAAAAACACTATTATGTTGAGCTGCAGAAATGACTAGTTTATTGTGAGTAAGGGTATAGTAATATTCCAGAGGACCCAAGTTCAGTTCCCAGCACCCATATATTTTGGGTGGGTCTCATGTCAGCCTGTAACTCCACCTCCCAATGAATTCATTATTCTCTTCTGGCATCTATTGGTATCATGTGCACATATGTATATGTATATATATATATTAAGCAATAAACATAAGCTCCACAAATACTTTTATGAAGCATAACTTAAGAAAAGAAACAATTGTGAAATAGTAATTCAAATATACAGCCACAATAACACACGTACATACACACATACACACACAGGGGGGAGAGAGAGAGAGAGAGAGAGAAAGAAAACATATTTCATATTAAAGTGTGTAAGTAAACAGGATGTCCTTTATTCATTCTAAGGTTATAAAACAGAACACACAATTTAAAAACAGAAAGCCAAATAAGTATTTTCTAAGAGTATACTGTTTATACTTTAGAGAGTTTTGCTCAAATAATAAAGGATTTTTATACATACACAAGTGTACTTTAAGTTCATACTTTAAATGCACAGAGAAAATGTCTTGCAGTAAATTATCACAACATCCTGAATGTTTGTGTCTCTTCCCAGATTCCTTTGCTGAAGATCAGCTAGAAATCAGGTTGAAGCTTGAGAAGAGAATCATGCCATGAGTGTAGGACCATTATATAGGTGATGGCCTTATGAGAAAGCCAACACTGTCCCCTTCCTCTTTCTGTCTAGTCGGAAAATGACTGTCAAATATCAAAGAACAGTTCCAGAAGGTCGGCACAGATGAGGAAATTCAATTTCTACCTCTCTTCTTACAATTAAGTCTTCGTGAATTGATTGTATATAATCAAAGATGATCCCAGGACAGAAATATTGAGAGTTGAGTGTTTACATTAAATTATAGTAAATCAAAGTGGAGAAAGCTAGCTAGAATTTGTACCACATACCTTAATCTAAATATTTGGGAGGTTGGGGAAAGAGGGTGTGGGCTTAAGAGTATCTTGGACTGCAGAATGACTGCCAGGATGGGCAGTTTGGGTTATAGAGTGATTCCCCATATCAGAGAAGAACTACGTAACAATTATAAATTGTGCAAAATTATCTCATTACTAGATTGAATGCACCAGTACTTAAGTCCATAAGAGATTAAGGACTTTTGGAATCTTGTCTTATGGATTTTCATCAGGGCAGTATCCTTTCGTAGAAAGATCTTGACGAAGATAGAAGAAGAGGCATCACCCTTTCCAAAAGTTTGGAAGAAGGACTTTCAAGATCATTGCTCAGAAGCCCAGTTGGCAGGAGCCTAATCATTATGAGAGTCTTTTCAAGGTCTTTTTTATCCAGGGCAGTGCAAAAACCTGGGTCAGTGCGCTCTTCCCCCTGGGTGTGTTAGTAGGGCTCTGGATGCTTCCACAGTTTACATGCCTCACATCAAGTCCCACTGGCCCCAAGCCCTCCTGCACCTTATGTTCTGATTCTGGTGCCCAGCTTTAGACTAGTTTCTAGTAATAGGAGACAATTTGTGCCTCATGTCTAAATTTAAGCTTATTTTTCATTTTCAGCTTCATATATGTTCTGACAATACTAAAGTCTAGTATAATGAAATATGCTTTCTTCTAATGTAGTGACCTTCCTTACCATCATACTGGATTTAACCAATTTTTTTTTTTAGGATTTGCTCTTAGAAGTCTATGTTCTTTTCCAGAATATTCATGATGCTGTTTCAGTGACTCCTTCTCCACGATCTACTTTCAGAGAGGATTTGCTTTTCTCTGCCTTTTGGTAATATCTTCCTGAGCTTTATGTAGGTAGAAACCTTAACAGAGAAACTACTGGCCTTTTATCCTTCAGAGACACCAGTGTTGATCAATTCAGGTTACTGTGGAACAAAGAAGTTGGGGGAAAAAAATCCTAGAGTGATTATTTTGCTTCTCAAGTCCCCCATGGCTGTGAAGAGTTATTTCAGATACAGCCAATAGCAGTATACGTCTAGAATTTCCATGCCCTCAGTATCAGTGTGTTTTTGCTGCTACTTCTGAGAAAGTGTGTGTGTGTGTGTGTGTGTACACATACATATTCTTAGAGAAGTGAGGAGAAGAGAGAGAAAGAAAGAAGCGGTTTTAAGGTGTTGCGTTGTATAGTTATAGAGGCTAAGTTCTAACTAGCACTTATAGTCAGTGGGGCTAGAGAACCAATGGTTGAAGATCTACGTTGAATGTGTCTAAGGCGGGAGAAGATCCATGCCCAATCTTAAAAATAACAAAGTAGAAAGAGTGAAGTCCCTGTGCTGACCTTTATATGGTTATTTTATTTTTTTTCTGTATTAAGGCCTCTTAGACTAGAAAGGGCCTATGCACATGTGAAAGTCAGTCTGCTCTTCTTGGGTTACTTATGCAATTCAATCTACAAACACACTCACAAGCACACTATGAAAAACATATTTTCAAAACCTGGACACGTGTGGTTTAGTTCTGTTTGAAACTAACAATATACTATTTCCCCTCCCTTTTTTGTGGTATTACGGATCAGGACTTGTTCCTGCACTCTGTAAAGAGATAGCTATCCCTTAGGACACTATTTTCCCGTTTGTATTAGAGAGCAAAACTGACATCTCCATGACCATAATCATTAAAATTGGGTAACCCATATTAATATTTTTGTGATTAATATTGTGTGTCAGCTTCACAGGATTTAGTATTCCCTAGGAGACAGACCTCTGAGTATGTCAATGAGTGATTTTTTAGATTGGATTAACAGAAGCCAAAACTCCTACCCATGAGCTATGACTCTAAGATGAATAAAAAAAAATAGGGTAAGATAAGCACAAGCAGGTGTGTCTTTGTCTTCCTGATTCCTGTTTGCTGCTTCTGCTACCATGCATGTGCCGCCGTGATAGAATGTGCTCTCAAACTGTGAACCAAATCCGTATCTCTCTTCAAGTCCCTAGTGTCAGGGATCTTCGCAGTGTGACAAGAAAAGTAATGAATACAAATTCGGGGCCTGAGGAAACAGTCTTTACTTCTCAGTTTTGAAGAAAATAGCACTGAAAGAAAGGAGATGCTCTTGCTGTTTATGTTTGGGAGGCAAATGTTTTCTCTAGATATGTTTATTTGGCACCCTGGCCTGCCTTATGGGACTCTTTCATCCACCCTGCAACCTCCACCTCTGCCCTTTCCATGGCTCTGCTTTGGCACAATGCTCTTTCTCTACCCTCTTTGCTGAAAACAAATTTCCACAGTGTACTCTAATAGATCCAAGGGCAGCTGTCCTCTCTTGTGTACTTACTGTGTATAATAGTTTACATATATTAACATGTTAATGCGTTACAACAACCTCATGAGAGATGATGATCCTTGTTTTGCATAGACTATAATCAAAAGGCTTAGCAATTTTGCCTCAGGGCACATAGCTATTAAACAATATCTTCACAATTCGAACCTACTTCCATCAGATGCCATAGTCTGTGCACACTCTAATTATCCACTGTGCTCTCTACCCCCTACCTCACCAGATTGTTTCATGAAAGACTGAGTAGCTGGCTCAAATGGAAATTTTCATCTCTGATTCAGTCTGGTATCTCTACATAGATTCAAACTCAGTGATCTTTTCCAAGCACTGGCACAAACAGAAGGACTGAAAATCCTATGCGATTTCTCTCGAAGCAATTAAGGGGCTGCATTCTGTGGCATGCCATTCACCATTCACTATTCATCATCACAAACTCTCAGCCACGCTGAAGGTCACGACTGAAAACACAGTTATTTTAAGAGATCGTATTGTTCTCAAAAAGCCACAGTAGGACCATTGCCGAGTCATTTAAGCTTGAATCTATATTCAGAGATGAATTTTTCTTTCAGCTCCAATGACGCAGGTTTGTTAGTTGGGGTGTGAGTAGGAGGTGGGGAGATGGGGGGGTGACTATTTATTCTTATCCATCTCGCTCCTGCCTTCTGATTGTTGATTATTTCCCCCATGTACTTTGCAAACCAAAATTTGCTTTATTTAGCCTAGCATGCCCATGTCATTTAATTTGCCATAGGAAATAATTTTCAATTTAAGAAAAATATACAGCACCTGAATTATGCAAGATCTTTGTAAAAGATACAAGTTTTTCTTTGAGACATCTTTTCTTCCAGATTTGTTGGTAGAGATGTGTTTAAAAGATGTCCACCTCTCTCCTTTGATCTCCTTTTGCTCCCGTATAAGTCCTCTACTTCATAACTAATCACTGTTGAAGATCTAAAGATTTTGGACAGTAAGGTATAAGAGAAGAGATATATAATAAAGTTGATGAATGATATATCATGCGTAGACTGATTTGTTGGTCTTACTTCTTTCTCCTTATAGGAATGCATATGTGTATATTTTCACTCCTTTTCTCTTTGCCTTGGGCTTGCTTCAGTGTTTTATTTAGCCAATTGTATTTTGTCAGATGTATAATGAACAAGCTTGTCTTACTGCATGTGTAATATTATCACGTGAAACACAATGCATCTAAGAACAAGGAGGCCACATCTATGAATCTTGTAATCATGCGTATCTTGAGTTTATGCCCTAATAAACCTAGATGTTTTGCCTGGATCACATTAGTGTAAATAAGCAAGAAACTTATTTTTTCAATTACTCCTTCAACAAATAAGTAAGCTGTATTTTGTAAAGCACTGAAATTTCATGGTGCTTGTTATACTACATTTTGTGTGTGTGTGTGTGTGTGTGTGTGTGTGTGTGCGTGCGTGCGCGCGCGCGTACGCGCAGGTATATGCATTGTGTGTTAGTTAAAATGACTAACGGTTACATGAATGGAAAGATGGAATACTCTCACAAACAGCTAACCTATCTTCAGTTTCAGCTTCTACCATCACATTCTAATATCAACAGGGTGCTAGTGTCTTCCATTTTTCCTGATGTTGCTCTCTTACGTACCCATTGTTAGTAAGTTTTGGAGCCAAACATGAATCTGATTTGCTAAAAGACTTTCTTTGCTATGTATTTTGTTGCCTTGTAGACTAAGTCATTTAAAATTCAGTTTATCCATACAGGTCCAGTTGAAGAGCAGAAGGAGGGAGAATATGAGCAAGGAAGTCAGGACTGCGTGAGACAGTGTGCCTGATCTAATGGGAGCTCACCAAAGCCACCTGGACTGGGACTGAATGAGCATATAATCAAACTAGACTCTCTGAATGTGGCTGACTATGGGGGCGGACTGAAAAGCCAATGATAATGGCACTGGGATCTGTCTCTACTGCATGTACTGGCTTTTTAGAATCCTAGTCTGTTTGGATGCACACCTTCCTAGGCCTCGATGGAAGGAGAAGCTTGGACTTCCCACAAGGCAGGGTACCCTGCCCTCTCTTAGGACTGGAGTGGGAGGAGGGAGGGTGAGTGGGTGAGTGGGAGGGAAATGGGAGGAGGGGAGGAAGTGGAAACTTTGAATGGTATTATTTATAAAGCAATTCAAAAAAGGAAAAAAAAAAGGAGAGACAAAGACGGTAAACCAACAGCAACATCTATTAGATTTTGTTTCTTTTTGCAGCATATTCTTTCCTCCGTTTTTATTAGCTGTCATACTGAAAGGTGGTTGAGATCACTGGCCGTTTTCAGATCTGGAGGATGTGAGTCAACTAAGACCCCATATCGCTGCACTCAGCTTGACTAAGCATTACACTTCCGGCTCCAGGCCTCTTTGTTCTTTGACCATTTATTTTATGAATATAGTAACCGCAAATTCTTTCTTCATCACTTTAGGATGTAAGTATTCCTTTACCCTCTTACCCTTATGCCAGACAAGAAATATCCTTTTCAAGGACCAGGAAACCACTTTTATTTCAAATAAAATTATTAATAGACATGGTGCCCCTATATCCTGGTCTCTGTGGAAGATGAAGGCTATCTTCATATGCACTCATCAACAGACAGGAGTGGCCTCATGAAGTGACCGTCCTTTCCTTGGAAGGCTTCTGTCATCTCCCCCACATCTTATAAGATCCCCTACTGTAGTGCCTTTCAATAATGTCTTCCTTGCCTCCATATAGGACATTTTTCTTTTGAAATTAATTGAAATGTGATATCCATGAGATAACTCATGAAACAGTTGCCTGGGCTTATATTCAAATTCACAGGCAATGGGCACCCATTTAATGCTCTCTTTCATCGTTTCACTTTTTTGAGATTATAGAATAATTACTTCATTTCTTTCTCCCCTTTCCTCCCTCTGAATCTTCCCATAAATGCCCCCTTTCAATTCACCTTTCACGACCATTTGTTATTGATTCGATGCCACTACTTTTCCTTTTACTCAATCAAGTCTAACACGTAGAGTTTGTTTGTGGCATCTCATTTGTTGAATGTGTCTTGTGTGATTAAACTACAAGGTTAATGTCAAAGATAGTGCTTTCACTGAGTGAGAGGCTTCGCTTTAGGCTTCTGAAGATGGTAAGAAATTCTGAGAGATTGCTTGGCTTTATGGTCTTGAAAATTCCCCAGAGATTTTTTTTAAGCAGTAGCATGGACTTTAGTATATTTTTAATCAGAAGTGCGTTGCCTGAAGTTTGAGCCTTTGGCTTCTTGCTTCGCATCAAGCTCTGCCATTGTTGCAGCTGTCACTAGAACAAAATGTTCTCCTTTCCTCCACAGGATGGCAGTGCAAGTTAATGTGAAGCCCCAAATACACCACTTCTCCAAAACCAGAACTGGCTACTCAGTTCTGTTTTTCCACAGCTTCCTGCAACCGCAGCCCTGAGCATGCCTCACGTCTCCTTTTACAGAATCAAACAAGGGCTGTCGTTTCAGCTCGAAAGGGGCTTCTATGAATCATAATCCATACAATACAATAACTTCATTATAAAAGACCACCCTCAGCCACCCAAGGCCAGAGTCCAGCTGCCCATAAAACCACACATGCAACTAACTCACAGTTTAGGGCTGCTGTGTGGCTATATATAAATAGCAGCCGTCAGTTGGACATTGTCAGTATGCCTGATCTAATCACTAGTAATCAATACAGTCTTTGAAGCACAATTGCCTCATTGGCAGTAGACTGGCCTAAATCCAAGATAGAAGGAAATCTTCATGAGCAGTCAGATGGTAATTATTTAATCAGAGCACAGTGGCTTCCTACAGATACATGTTGAGAAATACAAAACCATTTTTGAAACATCTTTACTGACATAAAAAGAAAGAAGGAAGAAATGAAGACAAATAGAATATTTCTCATACTGAAAAAAGTGGCTAGCCTTTGTAGACTTCAAATATAAAGAAAGAATAAAGAATGTTCCTTCAACACATGGAGTGGCATCTCCAGGTCACAAGTGTGGAGATCCAAAGGGTACCACCTTTTCATTTCTAAAGAGATAATAATCTCCTACACGATACATATGTCAAATATGACAACTTTCTGGGAAAATGGCCTACTGGTTCCTTAAGTTTCTTCAATTGTCATATTAGCATGACTTTCAAAGTCGGAAGAGGACCAAAGAAAAAGTACCTGTAGCTATCATTGTGTCCACTTGGTTTCTTAACTCTCAAAAGCTTATTTGTACATAAACGGGTGTTTTAACTGCATGTATGTCACATGCCTGTAATGCCCATGGAATTTAGAAGAGGGTATAAGATCCACTGGGACTGAGGTCTCAGATAATTGGGAGCCAGCAATGCTGGGTCCTCTAGAAGAGCAACCAGTACTCGCTCTTAAACACTGTCATTTCATCAGCCCAAATCTTTTGCTTTTTTCAGTCTATCCTCTGTAATTATGACATTCTCTTTGATAATATCCATTTCCCCTTGACCCCGTTTTTGAAACTGAATTTTTAATAATTTACCTGTTATTGCTTGTACCTTCTCTTGCACAGTCCACAATACAGACTCATCATGATAGTACCCTGTTACCTCTCAATATGTACATGTGTTAAATCTTTTCTGATGAATGCCACATAAAGTTACATTAGAGATCTTTATCAACATGGAGATTTAACACTTCTAAAACTTCAAACAAATACTAAGCTAAAAACTAACATGATCCAAAAGCACTGTCCAGATGTACCCATTAAAATAACAAAGCATTCTTTAAAGGAGCAAAATCTTGGAAGTAATCTTATAAAATTACTACACACTGAGCTTTCTTTCAGGGAAAGAGAAATTGTGAAAAATAGGAAAGAAATCATGATACTGCATGATAGATGCAATTTTTCTAATATTACTTCCCCAATCTCACATATGTGTGTTTTCAGGCTTGAGCAAAATGATGTATTTTTTAATGCAACTGGAGAGGTTTAACAAAGAAAGCCTTTTCTGGTGCCCATGGGGGGAAATCAGCTTTAGACTGCTAGCACACACATCTAAAAGTTCAATGAACTTCAGTTAGTTGCTATGCCAACCAGCAGAAGACCTGTCCAGATATGAATTGATCACACAAATAAAATCTCCCCGAAGATGATGCTTGTTTGGCTTAAGGGCACAGTCTTTGTAACAACCCTTGACAAATCATAAGTCTGCTGGCTTAGAGGATATATTTGGACTACTACCCAAATTTCCTCAGTGAACTCTAACAAACCTTAATTTTTTTTCCATAGGAAATATAGAATTTGCTTTTCTGTTCTTTTCCTTTTCTGATGTGTGTGTGTGTGTGTGTGTGTGTGTGTGTGTGTGCACGCATGTGCGTGTGTTTGATTTTACCACAAAGAAAGGATTGCTGGAACTAGAAATGAAAGTCCTAGGTAGTGGTTTTGATTACAATATTAGTTTGTGATATAAAGTGAAGCCAGTCATTTTCATTTGCTAATGTCATTCCTACCTTTTATGCAGACATCTCTGCTTTATGTCTTTTTGAGGAATTTGTTCAAATCAGAAGGGGTTGCTTTGAATGCTTTTGTGGCTTTGTTTTTATCTTTCATTCCTTAGGAGAGTCTTCTTTTTCTTGGACGAATATGTAGTGAATGTGATCAATAATAGTGATTTTAAAGTAAGTCCTAAGATTTAGGAAAAAGATTCTTCACAAAGAGGACAGAATCACTCATAAATTCTTTGGGAAATAATATTGATTTTATGAAATATTCTCAATAAAATCCACATTTGCTTTTGAAAATAAGAACACCACAAACCAAAATTGATCATATATTTTCCTGTGGTTATTTTAAATTCTAAAACTCTATTCTCCTAGAAAATCACAAAGAAACACCTACTCTCAATGTGATTAATTCTTTATCTCTGATAAGCGTGGGCTTTGTCTATGATCAAATCATTGACCTATTCTTTTTAAAAAGCTATTTCATCATGAATAATACAGCTTGTAAAAGTCAGAAGTAGGCAGATTCTGTATTTAATCTTCCCAAATTCCAGTTTTGAATATTAATTAAGAGAAAAAGTTTCATTTGGGGAACAGAAAAAGAAATAACTACAATAAAATAATATACACACACAAATTAACAAAGTAAATTGATAAAAGAAACGATGACATAAAACACGTGCTGCGTTCTCACTGCCCACTCCATATTGATGTAGCATTAAGGAACTGAATGAGAGAATGCAGTGGTTACCTACATACATCAAGTGTCCCTTCAGCTTATTATGTGCCAGTTAAATCATCTACTCAGTAGTTATTTGATGACTTCGTAACAAGTTGCAGCAAGATTGGTGACTGTGATTGAAGTTGGGGTGGTAGTCAGTTTTAAGGTCAGTCTTGAAATGATGCCAACTGAGAGGTGAAAATACCCCTCCTGCACTCCTTTTAAACCACTGCAGACAGGGCAGTAAAACACACATGCTTTCCTTAGAAGGAAATCCTACACCTTTGTTTATATCGATGCCCCCCTCTTCTCAGCCTGTGAGTATATTGGATGGAGTGGGGATCAGTAGAAGTGCTTTTTAGGAAACAGCATTTCAATCAGCAGAGAAAAGACAGGATGATGCAGAGAAACTTCTGAGGAACTGTTGGCATTTGTGCGAAAGATGCAAAAGTTGTACAAGTCTTATTAGAACACTTGGATGTCCACCTGTTCTGTGATTGTTTAAGGTTTCCGTGGTGGCAGCCCCAGAATCTAACATGGAAATCTGTGGAGAATGAAGAAGATCCGATGAGTTCTTGGGTTTGCATCGTTTTCTTGCTCAGTCTTTACACAATGGAGGTCTGTGTAAGACCTTATTTTAAGAACTGGGTGCATTAAAAATATGATCAGCAACAGAAATCTGTTGAATATTTGGAAACTCTGAAAGGACATTTACATCTTGCCTTTTGTGAGTGATAACCAAATGAGAACCTTCTTCATCCACCACAACTTTTTACAATGAACCAATTCTCAGTCAAGGAAAAAAAGTATCTATGGGGAACCCATGCTACATGTAGACTTTTGGTTCCTGTAGCAGACATATGTAAAGCAAAAATCTGGGGGTTGCTCCCAACACTGAATTAAAAACAATTATTATTATTATTTTTTTACATCATCAGTGTTCTCATGCATGTTTGTCTGTGTAAAACTTGTATGCTTAGTTTCTGTAGATTCAGAAGAGGGCGCTGGATCCCCGGGACTGACGTTACCAGTGTTTATATGTTGTTGTGTTGGTGCTAGGAACTGAAAAACCTGGATCCTCTGGGAAAACTGTCAGTGCTGTTATCTGATGCTCCATCTCCCATTTCCCATCCCAAGCAGCACTATATTTTAAGAAGCCTATGTTGATTTTTAATACATACCTAAATTTAAGAATATCATCTATAAAGCCAAATTCACAAAGTCAAAGAAACTCAGTTAAATGAGACTCTTAATAGTGTCAACTTGACCAGCTCTAGAATTACCAAAGCGATAAATCTCTGCTTAAATGAGTGGGGGAGATCCATCTAAAGTGAATGAACATCATGTCACCTTCAATGAAATAAAAAAGACGAGATAGAGTGAAGTGGTAGCCTTCATTGCTCTCTGTTTCCTGATTTCCAATGTAATGTGACCAGCTATCCTCTTGCTGTTCCCACCATTCTTCTTCCCCGTGATGGAATTCAGTAACTTGAAATGTGAGCCAGAATGACATTTTCCTTTCTTAAGCTGCTTTTGTCAGTAGCTTCTCACTTCAGCAAGCCATGTAACTAATCCATCACCAGGATTTGGGTAAATTTTTTTTCCCAAGTATCTCATTTTAATCTACTAAAGCTCAAAATGTCATAGAGGAACTCCAGACTTCCGTCACAGGGAAAGGCCTTCCTCTCCTGTCTTCAAACTTTGTATGTAGATATCAAAGCAAGGCATCACCCTAATAATTACAATCTTTTTTCTAGTCAATTCAACCCTCACACAATGAAACCACATTTGTAAAGTGGCTACATAAAGATAAGCAGAGCTGAGTGAGAGTCAATAATTAAGTCAGAAACACACTAAATTTCTCCTAGGTGGATAAGTCCCACAATCTTTTGTGTGTTCCTAATGGGCTCACTTTTAAAAATAGCTATTGATTATAAATTCCATCCCAATCTAGGTCACTAGATGATGCATGCCTCAGAGCAGTGGTCAAGGAAGTGATAGTCAGAGGGAATGAGGCGGGGTGATTGAGGTTAGCTGCTTTCCTAGAATCAGGCATCCGCAAAAGAAGCTGCCTTCCTGAAATGATGACACATCGGAGGAAGAACATTCTGGGAGTTGGCTTCCGCTGGAGCTGCACTTGGACTTTTGCTCAGCAATAAAGCCCCTGCTCTTGTCACACCTTCTACGATGGTATGCCACTAGATGGCTCCAGCGTACCTCTCATGCTCAGAAGTCAGAGCTGGGAACATTTTCGAGTGTACTTTGTGATCCATTCCAGCCATCTTCCTCCACAATTGACTCCCACTCAACCAAAAGCAATGTCTCATTTTCTCTCTTCCATCATCCCATAGTGGCCCGGTGATGGTTTCAAAAAGAAAAATATAAATGTTTTTGATTTGTTAAGTGCTTGATTTTTCTACATCCTGAACTTTAAAGCCCCTTTTAAAGCTTGTGATTTATCTATACTGAAAATGAGAAGGAACATTCTAGCCTTGTATTTCATAGTATTTTAAAGAGAAGGTTTTTCTGAGTCAGGGAATTTTGTGATGCAGAATTTTCTCCTTAATAAATCTAATTTAACTGTAGTTTCTAAAGTAGAAGGCCTGTTAACCAAAGTCATTTTGTGTATGACAATGAATGACTTCTCAACTGGACATTGGAATCAAAAGAAAATAGCCCTCTACTGAGATGCTCATGTATTAGCCCACTATTTTATTACTTTAAAAATATTCCTGAGTCAAAAGGAAGGGATATATTGACTCCCAAGTTAAAAAGTTTTGTCTAAGGTTGGTTGATTCCATTCTTTAATGTGTGGAAAGTACATGATAAAGCAAGCTCTTCACCTCATGATGGCCACAAAGCAAAGAGAAGGAGAAAGGTGCAGGGACAAGATTCCTACTATCTCTTTTGTGTGTCTACTTTTAATGGCCAATACCTTCACCCTTAAGATTCTACTTCCTTTAATAGGACTCGTAGATGAAAGAAAAAAAAAAAACCTTTAACACATAGATATTTGGTCCATTGGAAAGCATTTACCTATGTAATTGTCCCCTTCTAGATGATTAAAAGAAGCAGAAGTGAGAGACAAAGTCTAAAGGCTTGAATTCAGAAGGAGAATGGCTGTGGAATCAGAAAATCATTCTGAGTCAGAAGAGAAGGTTTACCCTATCAGATTGAAACCCTGATAATTTGATAACTGGGGACACCTATTTTAAATAGTGGAGAAAGAAAGGCCTCAAAGATGAAAATAGAATGTACTTTTAAAAATCTTATATGAGAAAACATTTGATTTCAAAAAGTCATAAAAATTTGATCCCCAAAATAGAGGTGTCTGAAAAATTTCCTATTCTTATTTCCATTTCACAAAACCAAATCCTATGTAGATGAGTTTTTTCAACTTCTATTCCCTTGACTTTTTACATCTTTTTAGAGCAAATTATTAAAGATTCCTGATCAGACATTTTGGTGCCAGTGATACTTTGAATTGTACCATTAATTAGAAGTCAACACAATATACTGCACTTACATTTTTGAATTTTGGGAGCACATTTGAAGAACAATTAATAAAAATTCAGACAGAGAAATTGGAGTTTAACCTAAGATTCGAAAAGTAAAACAGTCAGCCACTGGTTCTTACCTCAACTCAGAATGAAATGGCGATCCCGCCTCCCAGAATCCCAGAATGAGACTCTGTCTGAGAGCTGTCGCCCGTAATCTTATATTCTAGGGCTGGGATTAAAGGCATACACCACTAGGAATAAAAGCATACACGACCGTATTTTTATGGCAAATTTTGTGGCTACTGGGATTAAAGGTACATGTCATTGTGGCTACTAGGATTAAAGGTGTTTGTTACCATAACCTGATCTGTAAGGCTAGCCAGTGGGATTGTTTTACTCTCAGATCTTCAAGCAGTATTTATTTATTAACTTATAATTGAAATGCTACTACATTTCCCCTTTTTGTCTAAAAAAAGAAGGCTATAACTAATATAAGAAAACTATATACAAAAAGTATAAATACTATATACAATAAATACATCAACAATGTCTAGTCAATTTGCATTTGACAAATTCAGAGAAAATATTTCATATCTATCCTATCTTGTTGAATCCAAGGTCTTATACCTAATTTACTTTCTATCATAACTTGCTTTCTGTATCTGGTAAACTATAACTATAGCTATCTAACTTTAACTCCCTCAGAGACTCAAGAAAGGAATAATATTAATTGAGTAAGCAGGAAGTGCAAGCAAGCAACTTCCAAAAAATGTAATGACAGAAACAGCTGGCTGCCTGAACTGTCACCACCCAAAGTTCCTTTACAACGTTGGGGCATCCATCTTTGGCCTACAGGCCTAACATATTTGACAGACTTTTCTGTGAAACAGGATATTTTGTGTCCTGCTTGTCTAATTAGGACAGTATGATCACAGAAGTAGAGGCAAGAACATTTTATTGCCAAGTGGCTTACTTTTGCCACAAAAAATGTAAACTCCATTTGGAGTTTCTTCAGTGCCCATTATCTTCTCTGAAGTAGATTGGTGCTGCCAGAAGCAGACATGTCTCCTTGTCATTAAAAGGAAGGATTTAGGTTATCAGAACATCTTACATGTCATATCCTCTAGCTAAAGATGACCTGTCTATCTAAATTATATCTTTGTTTGACTTTGAAAACATACCTGCTATGACTACAAGTTCGATCATATAGGTAATTAACTACTAACGTATATTTCTTTATTATCCTGAACAGTTGGTAATAATAATTTTCAAGGAAATTTGCATTACATTGTTAAATGAACTGGATAGGTAGCATACCTTAAATAAGATTAGAAATGTATGTACAGTATGTTTTAACAAAATTAATCTCATATTTGTATCATTATACAAAATGTGTATACAATATACAAAAGTAAAACCAATGTAAAATATTTAAGTGTTGCCTTTAAAAAGTAGGTTCAATAATCTACCTTTTAAATCATATCATATCTATATTATCCCTTTTCTTTCCAAAGTAGATTTAATAACCTGCCTATATATCTTACCATATTTATATCCCCACTTTTCCTTTCTTTTTTATTTTTATTTATTCATTTTTATTTATTTATTTATTTTTTGAGGCGGAGTTTCTCAGTTGTTGTGGAGACTTTCCTGGAACTCTCTCTGTCGAGCAGGCTGACCTTGAACTCATAGATATCCACCTGCTTCTGCCTCCCTACGGCTAGACTTAAAGGAATAGCCACCACCGGCTGGGCTTTTTTTAACAATAACCTTGAATATAGTTTCCTTTGTTTAGCTTTTTTTTTCTGACCATTATCCACAACAACTTGTAAACAACATATTAAACAAAGACAACCATCCATAAACCATTTGGGGGGGGGGCATAGTTTTCCAGGCTACCTCCTGCTGATTGGGGGCACTGATAATCTTCCCAAAGAAAATTTAGGATTATGGTCAAATCCTTACTGAAGCATTCTGTGAGGCTGGATCATTTTCGCCAGTAGTCTTGAAGATTTTCTGGATGTAGAACTCAGGGGAAATTGCAACAAATGTACTCTGAAATGTTGAGGCATCTGAGTCATCTGTTCCTATTGGAGATTTTTCAGGGGGTCTACCTTGATTAAACCTTACTTTTCTTTTGACCTAAATTTTGAAGATAATGCATTTTCAAAACATATAGATAGAGTTAATCCAGCAGCATTAATAATCAAATGTCTTTTAGCAGCTGTTGCCCCTTCCTCAGGAGTCTAACAATTCAAAGACAACACAACAATATACAGTATCCAGATTCTCTGTGTATTTTCCATCTTTACATGGAAGCAAAGCAGGGGCAAATGGGAGCTGGGAGTACAAGTTTTTCTCCAAAATCCAGATGGCAAGGTTTGGCTTCCAATTTCTAGAGCTAGAGCCGGAATTCCAGTCCGAGCTCTGACCTGGGCTGGTGGCTAGAAACCTGGGGAACTTTTTTACATAAATTTATGCCACAGAAAGATGGGTGCCAAATGAAGCACGATGAATAAAAATTTAAGATCAGAAATTGGGGTTCAACCTGAACATTCAAAAAGTAAAACTGCCAGCCACTAGCTCTTACCTCAACCTCACACAGAAATGGGGATCCTGCTTCCAGTAATCTCAGGATAAGACTGTATTGGAGAACTGTCTCTGCCCATTTTATATTCCTCTTTAGGGCTGGGATTAAAGGCATGATCCATGGGATTAAAGGCATGCACCACCTGATTTCTATGGTAACTATTGTGGCTACTGAGACTAAATGTGTGTGTCACCATAACCTTGTCTGTAAGGCTGAACAGTGGAACTGTTTTACTCTCTGATCTTCAGGCAGTTCTTAGTTATTAAAATACAATCGAAATGCCACTACACACAGTGCATTTCTTTTAAGGATAACAGTAAGACTAATTGTGAAAAAACCATTTTCCAAACTTACTCTTCCCTTGTTGTATTAACACAACTAACTAGGCTAAGTAGAAGTAAGAGATGATGTTAAATCAGTTCCTTAGAGTTGTCCAGTAAATTGCTTTTTATGCAGATGAAAGAAGAAAATGATATGCTTCTGAGTCTCTGGCTCCAGGAATTTTTGGATTCTTTGTCATCACTACTTCTGCAAAGGATGCCAGTAGAGTCCTGGTCTCTCACCTGAATTATTTTTTTTGCTACTTTCTACCCAATTACAATGGTTAAAAGTAGAAATTTGATTCTTTCTATTTATTAAAAACATCTTACTGAGCCGGGCGGTGGTGGCGCACGCCTTTAATCCCAGCACTCGGGAGGCAGAGGCAGGCGGATCTCTGTGAGTTCGAGACCAGCCTGGTCTACAAGAGCTAGTTCCAGGACAGGCTCCAAAACCACAGAGAAACCCTGTCTCGAAAAAAAAAAAAAAAAACAAAAAAAAAACATCTTACTGATAAGAAAGCGTAAAATAAAACCTTTATTAAGGTCTTTCATCAGAAATTTGCACATACCTCTGTCTTAGACACCTGTCTCAGCATGGTCTGTGCTCTAGCCCCTCTGGAGTGTCATATTCTAGAGCAAACTATTCCTTCTCAACTGCTATATCTTCAGGTGGTCTTTCTCCACTTCTTTTTGACTCCCTCTTTCTTCATCGTTTAACTCAATGCTATTTCCTCAGGAAATCAAAGCATTAACCACATAAGGGACCTTGTATTCTATGGGACTTTTCTTATTTCCAGCATACCACATTTCTCAGTTTGAAGTATTTATTAACTCATGGTCAGTTATCACCTAGACTCTCTTTGGACTATATATTATATGAAAAAAAATATATTAGCATAATTGCAGGAATTCAAGAATTTTTTCACTGAATAAATTAAAGAATACATCCATGAGTACTTGAGAAAAAGAGAAAAAAATACAGCTTCGGAGCCTATAATCATCATGTGGAGACATTTTATTGTTCTACTTGATAATTCAATTTCCTTTCTCTTTTATGATTATTCTTCCCTTTTGTGGATGTAAAGCTGGTACATTGTGTCTAGTTGCCATTGTATACTTCTTGGAAAATTTTATATTTTGGAATCAAATGTGGAAAACACATTCATTTTGAAGAATGCTTTATTATATAAAAAATCTCAGGGACACATGCATTTTGTGAATAGAAGAACATTTCTACTTGAAAGATGGCATGACGAAAACTTTATGAGAATAGAGTAAGAGGGTGTAGGCAGAAAGGACGGAAATTCGAAGGAGTTCCAGGTTTTACGAGCCACTTGGCTCTTATGAAGTGAGATTAAATGCAAGTTGTTTCCCCATTTTAAATTCCTTCAGCATTTTGTAAGTAGTTTTCATAGTAGAATCCAACCACCAGGTCAACTGACTTCAAAGCTTGTGAAAAGCAGAAAAGGAATTGCTGGCACTTCAGTGATTTATAAAATCATAACTATTCTTTGTGTGTATAACAACTTCAAACAGATATGCACAAATGCAGCTTATAAAATGTTGGAAAAATAAACATGGACAAGGACAGACAAGGAATCCTATTATTCAACTATATTTTTGAATTTTTGCATCTTCTGGAAGTTTTAAACAAACCAAAATATATTCTGAATTAATTATTTAACACATTTTTGTTCTTTTCCGTCTTGGTTTGTTAAGACAGCTTTTACTCATCAGCAAAAGCTACAAGTTCATTGGTGTTTACTTTCTCACTAGCCATGATTTTCAAATTTTGCCAGAGTTATTATTCAATTCCATTGCTTATTTGTTTCATAGCATTCTGAAATTTCAGTATCAATTCTGAATGTACAGGTACTGTCTTACTTACTGTTTTATTGCTATGAGGAGACACCATGACCAAAGTAAGTAAAAAAAAAAAATGATTGGGGGCTTGCTTACACCTTTAGAGTATTAGTGTAAGCAAACAAGTATAGTGCCAGAACAGCAGCTGAGAGATTTACATCACAATCTGCATGCAGTCCACAGGGAGTAGATAGAAGGAGAAAGAGAGAGACTTGGTCTAGAATAGGATTTTAAATCCTCAAAGTCGCATTGACTTGCCTCCTCCAACAAGGTCACACCTCCTAATCCTTCCCAGACCATTCCACTAATTAAACAAAAAGAATTGAAACATATGAACTTATGGAGACATTCTCATTCAAATGACCATAGATACACATATGCTCACACACACACACACACACACACACAGACAAACACACTCACACACACACTCACATACCCCACATGTGTATAGTGATGAATGTCATTTTGCTTCTGAGAAACAGATTCACTTTTTATCCAGTAAAACCAATCAGAACTTTGCATGCTCCTCTATATCTCAAGATGTTTAAAATTTATAATACCAGGTTTAACTAATTACTGTCACACACATACACACACAAGCACACACACACATTTAATATGATAATTTCATTTGGTTCTGCTTAGTTTAATAATAGAAATCTTTCACAAAGTAATATTTATATTTTAAATTATCCTTAGATATGTTTTCTTACTCAAAACTTTCAAATCATAAAATAGAAAATTAAATATAAGTTAAAATAATGGTAAAAGTCAAATCTCAGAGACAGATTGGGATATGACCTTGTTGTGCTCCCAAATTTTATTTTGTCAGGCACTAAATGAATCTTATTTTCTCATTCTTATAATTTATGGATTATCATGGCAGAATACTCCAATTTTAGGAAAAACTAAAAAGCAATATTTTCAGATGAACATACCCAAACTTCATTTGCTCAATGCCACATATAAACTATTTTTATGGGGTATTTACTCAGACAGATACCTAGATGTTAGAAATATCTGATCCACAAATGTAGTTTTTGCATGGACTATGTTGCTACCATATGGGTAAACTTACTCTAAGCTTTTCTAAAGCAACAATTTTTACTAGGCATACAATGCCACGTATGCTTCATAAGTAGGGTCATGGAGAGACACTGACTAAAGTCATAGTGCTAAGAATGGAGTTGTGGACCAGTGAGGTCTCACATACTCCCAAACATAACAGGCTATTGCCAATGCTGTTGGCTAACTTCTAGAAGTTTTTAGTAAGACTCTATTGAAGACATCTCATACTTCAGTCACAGTAATTAAACTGGTACTGAACCAGAAACTTTATTCCTACTGGTTAGCTTTTGAAGTGCTGGATGATGCTTTGCTTGCCTACCACAGAAGAAAACATCATCAAATTTATCCAGCTGTGAATCCTGCCAGTTATGGTAACTGGACTGGCAAGACAGCTCCAATAAGTTCAATAGTACCACAAATATGATGGGAGTAAACAACCATTTTCTGATTGGATTTAAGTCCTGACCCACGGAAGGAAACTTACACATAACACCGTGGTTAGGTCAATAACCTGTGGCAAGCGATGTCATAGTTCCTCAGAACTTACTGCTACTACTCTGTTGAATGGAAATAGTATTAAACTGACTCATAATGTTTTTTTTTTAAATACTCCTCTCGTAAAATACACCCTGAGCACAGTTTACTCTCCCTCCACTCCACTCAGTACCCACATCTAATGCCCCTCTCACCCCCTTCTCTTCCCATTCCTCTTCCCTTTTTCTTCAGAAAAGTGCAAGCCTCCCCAGGAATATCAACTGAACATGTCATAACAAGGTAAAATAAGACCAGGCACAAACTCTCATATCAAGGCTTGAAGTGGCACCCAATAGGAGGAAAAGTGCCCCAAGGGCAGGCAAAAGAGTCAGAGACACCTGCACTCCCATTGTCAGGAGTCCCACAATACAGCAAGGCAACTACCATAGCATATATGTAGAAGACCTAGCAGAGATCCATAGAGACTCTGTGATTGCTGCATCAGTCTCTGTGAGCCCTTAGGAGCTGTGCTTAGTGGATCCAGTGAACCATGTTCTCCTGGTATCCTTGACCCCCTTAGAGTCTACAATTCATCATCTCCCTATTCCCCAGGGATCCTGGAGCTCCAAGGGGAGGCACCCAATGGAGATCTCCAATGAGCTCTCTCTCATCACACCCATAGATTAGTACATCTCTCAACCTTACCAGAGCAGTTTATCTTGCAGTAGATTGTGATGCAGAGACACACCGGGGCTAGGGTGCAGAGAATCAGAGCCTGCAGAGTGTTCAGCCCTAAATGAAGTAACCATACTGTACCCTCTTACCCCATGGCTCACAGATCACTCAAGACAGAAATTACACATTTTGTTAGATTCAGAGGTGATGAATAAGTAGAAGAAAACAGTGTCCTCTGGACACAACAGTGTAGCGGTACATATGAATCCACAAGGGTTATGATAGCAAACACAAATCTCTTAAAAGCTCAAGCAGGCGAAACCCGCACAAAGATGGGCATTCAGGATGAAGTCCTGCCATAGCCAAAGAGCTCTTAGCAATAGCTACTGGGAGAGGGGCAGTTGGTTCTTTAAGAGTTTTAAATGCCCCTAGACAGAAGAATGGATAAGGAAAATGTGGTATATCTAAACAATGGAGTACTACACAGCAGAAAAAATAACAACATTTTGAATTTTGCGTAAAAATAGATGGAGCAAAAAACATCATTTTGAGTGAGGTAACCCAGACACAGAAGGCAATTATCACATGTACTCACTCATAAGTGGTTTTTAAACATAAAGTAAAGAAAACTAGCCCACAAATCACAACCCCAGAGAACTTAGATAACATACATAGATCTAGTCTACATGGGAAGTAGAAAAAGACAAGATCTCCTGATTAGAGTGGGAGCATGGAGATCTTGGGAGATGGTTGAAGGTGAGAGGATGGGAGGGGGAGCAGAGAAAAATGTAGAGCTCAATAAAAATCAATTAAAATAAAGAGTTTTGAGGTAAAGCATGTTCCAGTGGAAGGACATATCAGTGAATACATGGGAAGAACAGATTGGAATTAATGGTTGAAAAAAATACAAGTTTGAGAATGTAGGGAAAGAGGGGTGGATATGCATCAACTTGAGATGAGCAAATATAATAAAAACCCATTGTACAAAATTGTCAAGTAACTGGCAAGTTTTTATTAAGATTTTAGGGAGATAGCTCTTTTGGTAATGTTTAGTCATGCAAGCATGAGGACCTGAATTTTATCCTTAGTGCCAGATTTAAAAACTGAGTGTGGTGTCACAATCCAACAAACCCACACTGAAGAGATAGAATCATTCTTAGAGATTGATGTTCCATCAACTGAGTGTATATGATAAGCCCCAAATCCCAGAGAAAGATTCTCAAAAAACAAAGTGTTTGAGGAATAACAATAACACTCAAGTTGTATGTCTGGTCACCACACACAGGTTTACAAGAATATGTGTATTGCAGCACACACACACACACACACACACACACACACACACACATCTGTATATACGCCCACATAAATGTAGATCTTTGAAAAGGATTGCGATTTACACAAAATTATTTGCTTCTGTTTATCAATCAAAAATAATTTTTTTGTCCTCTGTCTTCCCTAAGACATTCCTGGAGGTCTTTGAAAGCTATACTTAATCACTCAGTTTGGAAAGCTATATGTGGCTTTAATGAAGTTCTTTTCTTGAATTTGGAAACTAAGTTCAAAGCCCAAATCAGATAAGGTTTGTGAGATTTATAATATAAGATTGTGCCATCTGGTCCTGAGGATATTTCTACATAAAAGGAATTAATAACATTTTTAATTTAGGTAATAGATAAATCTACTTCATGGGCTCATCACCCATTCCCAACATTGCCTCTGGATCTGTTGATCCTAAATAATATTTTAGAGCTCTCGTAAGGATATTGTTGTTCTGAAGCAATCTGGAAATACTAAGTTCTTATGCCAGGAAATGGGTCAAATTGTAATCTCTTCATGCTACTGTTTTGATTTCAGAAATATCTCTGTCCTTCACACACTTGGAGCCAGTATATTTTGCTATAAGATTTTATTACAGCTGCCACTCTGCTGTTTCAATGAAAACTTTATTAAAGATCTACTTTTAATTAACATCCCTGAACTGTTTTCCAATCTCAGTGCATTTTTTGGTCTACCGAAATAGTTTCACATTTCCTTTTAAATAACCTTTGAGTAATCTAGCATCTTCTTCTGATGGCTATTGTACAACACCCCTGTACTCAGCTGACAAAGGCCACACAGTGTTCAGATGCAGAAAAGTCTTCTTTAGATTTCAGCTCAGCCATAATCTGGGCAAATTTCTCTCTCTGTTACTCAGCGTGTGATTGGTGAAATTCAGTCCTCATGAGGCTGCAAAAACGTGTTCACTCTGAATGATCTACCATGTGCCTTCAATACCAAGAGCACAGCTGTGTATTATCAGTGCTGATTCATTTCTGTGCTATTCTATTTCCCGCTTTCTCTTCTTCCACTCTGCGAAGGACATAAATGGAGCAATTATTTTATTTTATTATTATATTATTTTTAGTAGACACTATATATTTATGGTATATTAGATGATACCTTGACCTACTGAAATAGTATAGAAATATTAAATCAAGTCAATGAACATATACAAGTCCACACATAGTCATCATTTCTTTTTGTGGTCACCATGCTTTATCATAAATCACTTCATTAAGACTAATTCAATCTTTTCACCTATTTGACCAATACCTCTCCTTTCCTTATTATCTATCTGACACCTCACATTCTGGCAAACACTATTCTATTCCCTGATTCTCTGAGTGTAGCAGTGTAGCTTCTTCTTCTTCTTCTTCTTCTTCTTCTTCTTCTTCTTCTTCTTCTTCTTCTTCTTCTATTATTATTACTTATGTGAGATCACATTTCATTTATCTCCACGTGTACAGAGGAATTCATTGAGCAGAATGCTCTTCAAGTTCATCAGTGTTACTATCAATGACAAGATTTTCTTTTTTTGAACAGCTGAATAATATTCCACAGTGTATGTTTATCTCATTTACCTGCTCATATATAGAGGTCATTTTTACCCTGATTATTGTTAATAGTGTTTCAATAATTATGGGATAATATGACAATATACCCAGAAGTGTGATTGCTAGATCCAGTGGTAGTTCTGTCTTTTTTTTTTTTTTTTTTTTTTTTGGTTTTTCGAGACAGGCTGTCTTTAGTGATTCAATTCAGTAACATAGTATTCAAACAGTATCAACCGTAACAATGTACGTTCTCACAAAACAATACTCCAGGGTGCCTATCCATGTATCACTTGTCTTCTGTTTTTTGAAAAGAAACATTATAATATAGTTCATTGTTCCATATAAGGATTACTCAAAGTCCAAATATTTTCATTTTATTTCTTAAAAAGCAAATACATTTCTTATACTATTTCTATGACAGCAGACCAAGTAAACATGAACATGGATTTCATAAGGGTCCCTACCACGTAATATCAGTATCTGTGATTTTCTATTTGCTTCTCTGTGAGAACCGTAAAATAAGGATTAAGAATTGAATAGGGTTGGCAAGCAGCTTAAAAACATGAACCAATCCATTCCTTAGGAAAATAAATCAACATTCATTTACTCATCTATTATTTTTCTTTTAAATAAAAAAATAATAAAACAATTGACTAGTAATGTACTAAACTTTATATTCTTATGTCTATGATGGTAGATACGTGTGTATTTTTCATGTATCTGAGAAATTAAAAGACAGTGTACTAGGGCCTAGGGGGGAAAAACAACAAAAGAGAAAATACTGAACTTAAAAATCTTTGCTTCCAAGGTAACTCAGATCAGGTAGAGAAAATTATATATTCTTCATGAAAAGTACAAGTGAAAGCCCAAGACAGCTATCTGATGGTTTTGAGGGAACGATTACCTTCAACTTCAGAAAAAATAAATATATAGCATCTAGAAATCTTTCCATAGTTTTTGTAATTTAGAATAACTTTAAAAGGTTATCTTGAAATGGTTTGGAAATACCTCTGAAGTCATAATCACATTGACGAGTCAGCAGGGAAGGCATGCTAAGTTAATGCTCTTGGGTTATGCTGGTATAGCAAGCCCAGGATATTTCTTACAGGACAGGCCACTGCAGGGGCAGATACTAAGCACTGGTAAAAGAGACTGCAGTGTTGAGAGAGTATGAAAATCTGTCAGTTATGTAACCTGACAAGTCAATAAAAGTATTCTTGTGCTTGTCTTGTTCCTCACCAAATGCTGTGAGCCTGTGACTCTCAGGTACCATTGGTAGACCGTCATTCGAATGGACCACTCAACAAACTAAATTTTACAGAAACAAAAGCCCCAGAAACGACTGCCCCCTTGCTTGAGTCGTTGATTTTAGACTTCATTATTTTTAGGCTACATAGTAAATTCCAACAATCTCACCGACTTTGAGTTTTCAGCAAATCTCTTGCACCAGTATTTGTGGTTTGGTGTGGATGTATTCATTGAAGCTCACTTACAGTACCCAGTGAACATGATGGAACATAGTGTCTGACTTATTCAAACCACTTAGTACTGTGATGATTCTCTATGAGGCATACACTTTGAAGACAACTTTAGATAGAAAAAGCCATATAAGTAAATAAGAACATTTCAAAACTGCAACCACCTATGAAGAGAAGAGTGGAGGACTGTAGGAAAGGAAGCTTTATGTTAGAAGTTCTTGGGTAGGATGGGGTTGGAGAAAGACAAATAACTTTGATGACCTTACAAATAGAGAGTATCTGTAGGAACCCAGAATGATAGCTTTCAAAGAAAGGGACCATTTTTATAAAGCATAATAAGAACTAAGCTCTGCTTGCAGAGAAAACCTAGCAAAATCAGCTCATATTTACTGGTAAGGACATAGGTAACCTTATAATTAAATGAAAGGTTCTCATGTTGTCCTCTGGACTAATTTTATATGTCTAACACATAGTAAGATGAAACTGAAGGCTTCATAACAAAATTTTATTTTACTAAGTAGCTGTCAGATATCAGCATTTATTTGAAAAGTCAAATTATTTATCCACACAGTTTATAAGAAATCAGTTATTAAGTCTGCATGCTGAACTTTATTTTGATAGTTCTTTCCATGGTGAGGTGATGCTGTTTTAAATTTTTAGGGCTTTCCATCATGTTAGGTGGGTTTAACTTTTCGTGCATTTTCTACCTCACATTTTAGATTATTATGCAAATCATTCAAGGGGCAAACTAAATTAGTCTTAAAAATGTAATTGATGAGTTGACTGTTTGTCTGCATATATGATGTAGGAGTGTCTTCTATCTATCTGTTGCTTTCATTGGTTAATTAATAAAGAAAACTGCTTGGCCTGATAGCTCAGAACATAGGTACGCAGGGAAGACAGAACAGAATTCTGGGAGGAAGAAAGCAGAGTCAGGCAGATACCATGCTTCTCCTACCCAAGACCGATGGAGGTTAGGATCTTCCAGGTAAGCCATGACTTTGTGGTGCTATACAGATTATTAGAAATGGGTTAATTAAGATGGAGAGTTAGACAATAAGAGGATAGGCAGTGTTTAAATGAATACAGTTTCTGTGTTATTATTTCCAGGGCTAAGCTAGCTGTGCAGGAGCCGGCTGGGATGAAAAGCAGGCCTGCTCGACTCATCACTACACATATAATCAACTCCTTTAGTTAGTAGCAAGTTTATGTAAAAGTTATTATTGCTATGATTATTTTTCCCAATTTTCCTGCAGGATTCCACAATTTGGGAGAGTGGAGTAGGTTGTGTGGTTAGGTATTTATAATAGGATCATTTTCTTGCTTTAAAACTGGAGTATAACCCGAACGATTTATTGTCAGACAAATTACTAGATTTAAATATTAGACTCTAAGAGCTTCCCTATAAATGTATGTGGTGTTTATAGGCTTGTTTATTTATTTTTTACTCCTGATTTTGTCTCCCTATTTATTAGGACTTACCTAGGACAGTACCAGAAAATTGTACAAGCTCACTATACAGATGCATGCTTAAAGAAGCTATGCCATATTGTATAGTAATTAGGTTGCTGGACAGCGTGCCTGCTATAAAGCCGAGATAAACAGATGTGTAATGACTCTGTTACCCTTCAGATCCCAGTTTTCAATGCCTCTTCTCTTTTTAAATCAAAACAGTTCAAGCTTTGCATTAATTAGTTTAAAATCCAGTCTGGCATTTCAGCTATGAGATCATGGTCCAGTTGGTTATACTCCCCACTCTTGCTTTCTCATCTTTAAAATGAGGATAATCATTTTTCCCATGCTCAGATAAACATACAAAGTGCCTAGGTCTTCATTTGAGAAGCACCCAACAGAAAAGTCTTAGTAAAACAGGGTTTAAGATGAAAACATATGGGTGCCTGGTTCTATATCTTTGCTCTATTTCTGTCCATATGCAAAATTCACATTTGGAAGATGGGCTCAAATAGCCTTCTTTAGTCAATTTGCAAGCTAGAAATGTGCCACAAAGACTTTGATATTTTCCCAAATGTACAAATTTATCAAAACTTTAAAGTTCATCAAAACCACAACAAACCATATCCTCACATACATTGTCGGCAAGTCATACTGTTATATCTAAAAGCAGTTATGTTTTCAATAGCATATCAAAACTTCTCTTTTTCTCTATATAAATATTTTAGGAGTGATATTGAGCATCCTTGTATGTACCTTGTGGTGAGAATTTTTTCCAGCAGGACTATATGAAGAGAATAGTTGTACATCTCAAATAATCCAGTTTAGTTTGAAGTGGTAACACCTACTTGTGTAGCTCAAAATATTAATAGAATCTCAGAATGTGTACCTTTCTTGACAAACTTTAAGATGTGATCTTTGACAATCTGGGGTTTCTGGTAATGGCAAAAGCACCAGCATACTAAGTGGTTCTTCGTTTAATAACTCTAAACCCTTTCTCAAGAATAGACAGCAAATTTAAGAAATTCCATTAATCATCCTCAAAATAAACACCCAATTTCAGATTGCTCTCAGGGAATGGGAGTGGGTGCATTCTAAGTTTGGACACCATTATTATAGTTATCTTATGCCCAAACTCATGTTTTGGAAGATATAGCCCAAACATTGGGATGGTCCTCTTACTGTTTGAATTTGACTAGGTCAGCGGATTCACATTCGTGAATTAATCCTTAAAAACATTAAGAGTAATAGTAAGAATAAAGTAATTTGAACTTGAAATTATACATCTCTTTGAAGCATCATACCCTTGGGTTTGGATGAAGGTTTAGATGAATCATGTTAATTTCCCAATTGGAGTCCATCTCCTGGAGAAAGGAGACGGATGAAAATGAATGGCTGTGATGGGAATTTTCATATATGAGCCTTCCCAGCCTATTTCAGATAACTATAGGCTTATTGTCTAAGAACATTCCCATAACATTGTCTAGCCCCAGAGAGTTTTAGCTGAAGAATTTCTCCTCGGCTGTGGAAAGGCAATTACTTATTCCTAAACCAGCCCCCTCAAGTTAAACCCTTGTGTGAACATAACGAATGACAAAGTAGTTTGAATTATCCACAGCACATCTGTGGAACTTGAGGAAAGTTTGCCACAACATAGAGCAGACAAAGCCAACCAACATTCTTGATTAAAAGGTCTTTTTTTTTTTTTTTACCTTCAGTTGAAATGATTTCAGAAAACAGCTGCCAGGTGAGATTGGGTGAACGTGGGTGAAAGGCTGCTTGGAGCCTCTCCACAGATGAGGACAGATTCATTTGTATTTATTTATTTATTTCTGCCACAGGGAAGGGGGAAGGAAAGACAAGCTTATAGTGCAGAATAATTTATTGAACCAATGAAAATGTCATGAAAACACTTCAGAATTGGACTGTGTGGGAGACAAACATGACTTTAGATTCTGGGACAGGCTCAACATTCAGTTTTGACACACACAAATGACAAGTTGTTCACAAAACTTAAAATAGCTAGATGAAGAATATAAGTTACACACAAACACACACTAAAATAAAAAGCTCTGAGATGATTAATTAATGGAGAATCGGAGTTACACAATTTCACTTGTCTGCCCTTTGAGGAAAGAAATACATTTATGCATGCATGGTTTGTGTGTGTGTGTGTGTGTGTGTGTGTGTGTGTGTGTGTGTGTGTTCTCTAGTGAAATGAAGCCAATGGGAGTTCTTTGCTTGGTTTTCCTTACTTTGAACACATTACATAAAATGTAGAACTACAAATTACTCTATAAATCATCACATCTGAAGTCTTCAATCTTGAGAAGAAAAAATGGAGCACACAGCCTTTAGAAAGGAAGACATGTTCATCTGTGAAAGATCCTCTGTAAAATAAGGAGAAACAAACATGACACAGGTTGAGCCAATGGCTTGTTTCTGTCATTATGGTGACTTTGGGAAATTCTCTGTTTTACTTAATTCTGCTGTTTTACTGTATCATAAATATATTGTTTACTAACTCAAAGAAAAAATAAACAGATTACATATTTTTTTAAAAATTTTTCTCTCATGTGTACTTGAAATTTCTAGTCCTGTTCAAATTTTTTTTCTCAAGCCAATGATCTAATATGTTATGATTGTATATTGTGTATAAAGATACTGTAAAAAAGCAAGAAGTTGTAATATGAATATGATTAAAATTACAGTTAATAACTGGCCCTTACTGAGAGTTTAGTGTATTTGGAGTATTGTATTAAAATTATATAATATAACATACATACTTATAATACATTTCTAAAACCCTCATAGCAACTCTATAATGGGGAATTTTGTTTTGATTGCCATACATTTATTATACATAATAAAGTGTTTAATTATATTATTTCCTGCATGACATGAATATTATGATTATATTCATGTCCACCCTTCTCTTTTGTCCCCTCCTAAGGCATGATGAGTTTTAGTTACTTGGTCATGGACATAGACACACACCTCTTTCTTTATTAATGGTATTTCAACAGTGAATCCTGGCAGCTAGTTTGCTCTATTATTTCTAAAGGGTTAGTTCACCTTACAGAAGAAGAGACTGAAATAAAATGCAAATGAGTTTCAAAATCTATAAAGTAGAAACTGGTAGGATAGTGGCAAGATCTAGGTCGGTGTCCTACTGTGACTCTGACAATGACCACCACATGTTCTTTAGAGCATCAGATATTGTGATAGAATAGACAGAGCCTGAATGAAAAGTCAGAAACATATGACTTGGTAAGACAGGTAATAGAAAACCAACTCAGCCTAAAGGTATTTGACTAGGGGCTTAGCATATGATATACTGTTAAAAAATCTAATTCCGTGATAAATCCTTGTTGTAAGCACCATTTTAGTTAAATGACCAGTTAAGTGGCAGCCATATGGTCTCTCGCTGGAGAGCTGACAGACCCTTCTAGTGTATCTGTTTCCCTTGAGCAAGGATTTGTCAACTAAGAAGTCCCGTTTGGGCAACTGGCCAGAATTCATCATAGCAGACCAATTCTTTTGAACATTCTTTGATTGCTCTACTGAAATTTGATTCTAGCTGTGAGAGCCACTGTCACTGAGGCTGCTGCTGCTCCTTCGGAAGTCCTTGCTCCAATCATGACTTCCCTGGGCAACTTGCACAAGCTTTTGAAAACTCCTCCAATCAAACGAGTTCCATTGAATTCTAGATGACCTGACCACACCACAGCAAGGACAAGACAAAGATCAGTTCCCCCACTGACACAGCAAAACACCTGTGATTGACCCAGGATGCTTGTGACTAGTCGGGTAGATTGAAGAGGTATCTGTAAGTGAGGCTGTTTTTGTGAGAATAATAATCTGAGGATGTATAGAGCTTTCTTTTCTATAATGGCTAGTTTCTTTGTCTTATCTAGACACACTCCCAGCCATCTTTCTCTCATGTCACACCTCCACTTCTTTGAGGTTAACTCCAGAAAAGCCTTCTTTCACGTAGCCTTTTAGTGTCTGATTTTGTTCTTCATCTTGGAAGAGTAAGTAAGATGGTTGTTCAAAGAACCTAAGAGCCCTGAGACTTTTAGCAGCATCGTGATGGTGCACTGTTCCAGAGGCCATCCAGTATTGGAAATTCGAGGCCTGAGACTTCAGAATGGGAGAGCTGCATACCTTGATCTTTGAGGACTGGAGGAGGCTCCAGTTATAAAAGACAAGGGAGCCAACATCTGAACTTCATGATCCCTTAACCTATCTTCTGAGGGCTTGGCTGTTTGCCTTCAAAGACTAAACCAATATGAATCTGTCCTGAACATATAGAGCTATAAATTTGTGTCTTTAAAACTATTTCCTCGAGTCAAAGACCTCTGGCTTTGAAAGCTGAGATCTTGTTCTGACTTGAACACATAGAACTATGGCCCTCCTGGGTTTCAAGCAGGATTTCATAAGTCTTTAGTTCTCAGGCTTGAAAATCATAGTCTTTGGGCTACAGTACCCTGGTCACTGGATATTGCGACCTCAGGGCTGCTAAAACTAAAAAAGCTTCTCTTTGCCTGTTCATGTTTTCTATTAAAATATGGCTAAACATTTCTCTAGGATCAGGAATTATAGGCTCAATGTCCTTTATTTATGGCTAGAAACCAAATATGAGTGAGTACATCCCATGTTTCTTTTTTTGGGTCTGGCTTACCTCACTCAGGATAGTGTTTTCTATTTCTGTCCATTTGTATGCAAAGTTCAAGAAGTCATTGTTTTTTACTGCTGAGTAGTACTCTAATATGTATATATTCCATACTTTCTTCATCCATTCTTCCATTGAGGGGCATCTAGGTTGTTTCCAGGTCCTGGCTATTACAAACAAAAAGGACCTTTAGCCAGTCATTGTGAAAATGGGGCATCACAGGGAGTTTTTAAAAGCAGTTCCCTCAGGTGAAATGTTTCCGGCATTAGAAGTTCAGCTTGTTATGATGTAACTCCATATTTGCTGTTATAGGATTGTGAAGGCACAGAGCCTCATGCTACAGATGTCAAGTTAACTTTATCACTGAGTTTAGTATTACAGGAGCTTCTGCATCAATTGCACATTTTTTTTTCTCCGTACGGGGTTCCACAGTGACCCAAATTTAGAGATTTGAGATGGGGCATTCCCATTATAAGACAAACATGGCTGCTTTTTTTTAAAAAGTTCAGAGGGGGTCATTTAAGTCAGAAAAGGCTGCCCCTAAATTGTCTACTTTTCTAGTTTATCTATATACATAGGTACAAGGCCTTTATGTGAAAAAATCAGCTGCTCTAATCCAGGTGTAGTCCCACACAGCAGATGAGGCAGACACAACATTCTACATTTATCTTAATTCTGTCGTTTCCAAGGAAACAGTACTCTGAAGGAACAGACACTGAGTTTTCAGTGTTGTATCATCCTAGCCTGCTATTCAGCTTTACCCCTAGTTAGACATATCAAAAACAATACCGAGAAAGATACTAGCATCTAGCAATGCTTCCAAAAGGATGAAGATGAGCATACACATCAGTGAATGGGTGTGTCCTTGAAAACTGCCTTATTTAGGATTATCACCTCATAGTAATTAGGGGAAACAATTTATAAATAAAATACTATAATGCAGTATTATTTCAGACAAATGACATAGTGATGAGTATTTTCACAGAATATTATTCTTTCTTGTTGAATATATGAATTCTAAAATCAAAATACATGTCAGCAGGGTTCTGGGCAGTCAGGAAACTGTATTAAGCAATAACAAGAAGAAAAGACACTCTTAATCAATAATAGCAAGCAATTATAAAGTCTAGCATTTTTTTTTGCAATTTCTTAAGATCCATACTGATTAACAAAACATGTTCAATTTCTAAGATAAAAGTGAAACATTATTGGTAAGTTTGTACTACTCTAATACCCTATTTTATTGATTTAAAGTTATTTATAGCCTTGTGTGGTGGCAGACTCCTTTAAAAACAGCATTTAGCAGGGAGAGAGAGGTGAATTTATGTGAATTCTAGGGTAGCCTGGTCTATGTAGCATGTTCTGGGGCAGCAAGGGATATATAGTGAGATTCTTTCCCAAAAAAAGAAAGTTGGTATTCATTTACTCATCAAATCCTAATTGGATTTCTTTGATGTTACAGGCACTGTGCTAGCCTCAGGAAGTTATTTCTGGAACTGTCCTGGGTCCTGCTGTCATGGGACTTGCTGACTAGTAGGGGAAGATAAATTAAAAACAAACATGAATAAAATGATATATAAAGTTACAAAGGTCAAAATGTTTTGAGAGAGGCTAAAGGGTGTAAAGAAATTGTGATGAGATTTGGATTAGTCAGGGTAACCAAAGCAAGGCTTCCCGAAGGAGTACTGTCTCACCATATGGTGGCATGCTGGTTAGCTGCCTTTAAAAAAGACACAGAGAAAAAAATTCCAGGCTTTGGGAAAATTGCATAAAAAGACTTTTTTTTTTTTAGCAGAAAAGTAAATATGACACATTTGCTAACATTTTGTCAGAAATGTAGTGTGATTTGTATGTTCTTCTCCCAAGATCCTAATGCATTTGTATGTAGCATCTTTTTAAATTCTAGATTGTATTTAGTCAATAAAGTTTTCTCTTCATTGATAACAAGAGATATGATAATTTATAAAGATCAAATGATCAAAATAGACACCTTTGGCTTCTTGAAGTTAAATTTTAACAGAGAATCAAGTATGGCAGTGCTGACTTTAAGACACCATGGATTCATAAATGTAAGGCATCTGATCTAAGGTAGAATAGCTACCTACCTGTGAAGGAAAATAAGATCTCTTTATAGATACGAATGCAGATTAAACATCAGGCATTAAGAATTTCCTCAAATTGCTTACACAAGTTTAAGCAGATACCTGCCCCTGTTATCATCAATTATGCAAATAACAGTTGAGGCATTCCATATTGAATGGTTTTTGCTATTGGTGGTTTAGTGGATTTACAATCAGATAGATGATAACCTTAATATTATTGAAGATATTTTCTGACTTTGTTTATATAGGTTTTTATTGTTCTATTTACTGAGATATATAAACTGTATACTGACACAAATATGATACAAAACATATTCATAGATTGAGAGAGTTGTACTTTAAAAAGAAAATTTCTATCTACATAATATTTCTTAATATAACAGACTTTTATTTTAGAGTTGTCGAGTGACTGTCTGCCAATAAGGGACTGAGGCAAGGCTAGTTAGGACACTTGGTCTAATATAAATGTCTCACCTCTGGAAAAGAAAGAGCATCCCCTTGGGACAAAATGGTATTGGTTGAGTCTTTCATTAGACTGCCTAGAAACTGAAGCTGCCAGCAGGATGTTAGAGAGCATTTGCTGGAATCAACTTTGGTGAGATTTTTCTTGGGAGAAATTTTGCAGCATATTTAATCAGGCGATCAAGAAAGAACAGCTGTTTGTGTATGAAGCATCAGTAAAGCTGCTAAGATTTATATAATCTTTAGTGTTCAACAGATTGCTGGCATTTATAAGACAGTCATATATGCATATGTTCATATCCAGTCATGTATGCTACCTTTCCACTGCCTCCATAGAGGGGCTTCCTAAGAGGGAATGGCTTTGAAGAGAAATAAGAAAACTTGCTAGAAGGAGACTGATTGGGTGGTGGGATTCTTGGAAATCTGGGAGAGTAAACATTGTGCAGCACAAAACAATTATAATCCCAGCATGGGTGGGAATAGGACAGGAGGATGGCCAGTTACATGATCAATTTTGACTAAATGGCAATTTCTATTCATTCTGGGTTACATGGGGATATCCTGTCTCAGAAAGTATTTTAAAAATCCATGCTTCCAGTGCTCACCTGAAATGGTTAAGGTAATTATTTAGTTATACTCTGTGGAGGTTGACATCATACATGAAAGCTGAAGCCGGATCATTGCTCTAATAGTATTCAAAGTAGCAAGATCCATGACAAAAGTCTTTACGTGTTGGTCTCTTCTTATTATCACAAGGCTGCTCATTTAAAACTCTGATGACGAGGGCTACTCAGGAAAATGCTTTTTACCAAGCATGAAAACCTAATTTTGGATACCTATTATCTATACAAAAGCAGGACACTGTAGCTCACTCACAATCTCAGTGCTGTTGAAACATTTTCTTAGTTTCAATCCCTAACTTTAAGTTCCACAGTATGACATTGATAATTCCAAAATAATAGCCCCTTTCACCATGATGGAATATCTAAGAGCTTTTTAACTCTCCTGGTAAACCATTGACTTTTCCACCTCTGGGACTTGTTTTTGTTTGTTTGTTTTTGTTTTGTTTTTCATTCTTATCTTCTGTAGCATTAAGTTAAAGAAACAAGTAAAAATTCACTCCATTGCAATCACACTTCAGTACAACATGATTAATCACACTTTACTCTGAGTTTACCATGTCATGTCCACTCTGTATACCAGTAATCAGATTTCTTGTTACAATTGTGAAAGGTTGGGAAGGGCCTAGTTTTTGGAGCCTAGCAAGCTCTGTTTCAGCTCCATCACTTGCTCTCTCTGTGATCTAATAAATGTCTTAGGCAGTCTCTGCTTGCTTTGGTGGCAACAATTCTGAGTTCTTAGTGATTTAATGGAAGACGGATTTCATTTGAGGGGCCCAGTGTGACTTGAGCAGCTCTTGAGTGGCTGGCATATGGATCCCATTCTCTGGCTCTGTCATAGAATGTAGTTACAATTTTGATTCTAAAGAATAAAATAAAATCTGGAAGGATCATACATATTTAATACTATCTTGTTTGGTAAATGACTCTTTTCCTTTCTGTTTGCCTTCCAATGGCCAGCACTGTGAAGTAGCTCTATCTGATTTCAAGATACCTTAGAAATGAAGTTTGGCTGATAATTATCTGTATATATAAAATGCATTACTTTTCTAAAATACCCCTGCCTGATTATACGAGAATAAAATGAGGCAGTAAGTGCCAGCTGTCTTCCACATAGAAGTTGCTAGATAAATGGTAATTGATCTCTGCTTCCTTTAATGTTGCTTCTTAAAAGACCTAATGCACATTCCTCTTTGTTACTTACTTCTGTCATTGAACACATGCTTGGATGATTAGCACGGATTTGCACATTAGAACTGGACAATCCTCTGGTGATGCTCTTTGCATGCACATCTTGCTGTGATACCATCTTTTTTACATTCCCTTGCTTCTTCCCAAAAGGATACTCATTTGATTTTAAGGTTGACTTAATGACTCTCATACTAATACCTGTTTTCAGTACATTTTAAGTTTGCCTGTGTTCATCTATGTGCTTGCTTGCACAACATAATCCTACCAAGTTTTTCTTTCTGTAAGATTTTGATGATAAATGTTCTAAGATTGTAGTTCGCTATACAGGCTATCCTCTCTAAGGGAGGCACTGGATATATCAACATTAAATTTGGCTCTATTTGTCTATATTTTTTACATGTTAATTTCTATTCAAAGTTAACTTATAATAACAAAAGCATGAAGTAATTTAGAGTGTAAAGGAGTAATAAAATATTTCCTGTTACATACAGATATTTTAATTACTAACATTTTTTAAATTACTCTTCCAACCTCTGTTTCTAAGGGGAAAAAATATCATTTTATGTTCTTTTTTCTTGGGCAGAAAAGCTTTTAATTTCCATCTTCTTTTGACAGTTGTACTTTTTAATACAATTCTTTTTTTTTATTATTGAAAAACTTTCTGCCTCCTCCCCTCCTCACATTTCCCTCCCCTTCACCTCACTCCTCCCCCTCCAACCACTTCTACATGAACCTATCGCAGGCCATTCCTGATAAGAACATAAAATGATCATAAAATGATACAAAGTTATATGATCATTTTATGTTCTTATCAGGAATGGCCTGCGATAGGTTCATGTAGGACCAAAACTCTAGGAAAACATCATGTGCTTCTAACGTCTGTGTTCCTTTCTTTTTATTTTTACCCTTTCCAATTTTTGATCACACCTTCCCCTTCTTTTGAGAGTGTGTCAGTGGGCAAAGTATGGGAATGTCAGGCCTCTAGCAGACAGTGAGTTGTGACTGCCTCCCAGACAAATATGAACTTTCTCTTCTCTTTTCCTCTTCTTTCGGATTTCCTTGGTTTATCATCTTTACCTTCTTCAACATTCACTCTATTGTGTTCACTTCATTTTTCTGGTATATGATGCCTCACACTAGATGAAGCCTTGTAGGAAAAATCACCACGTTCATGAGGTATATTTTTAGGTATTGTGTTGTTATAATTTGACCGTTTAGCAGTAGCCTTTTGTAGCCATCAAGTTACATGTATCTTCATCTTGGCCCAAAAGTAAGTGCATTTTCATAGTTTTCATGAATTCCTTTGAGACTTTCTAGGGAAGACACTCAATTATAACACAGGGAAAAAGTGTTTTTTCCTACTGAAAATGTGGCAAGAGAAGCCTCCAGCACTTCTGCTGAATAAAGAGTTCCTTTGCTAGGTCACTGGTTACAGTAACAGAATGGCTGAGAGGTGATATAGGTGGTGTCCAGAGCTTGCACTCCTGCCTACACTGAATACAACAACATTGTAATTCATTCTTACATTTTCGTTTGTATAAGGGCTGCTTCCTGCAGATACTGAGCAGACTCCTAACACTGATACAAAAGCAATTGAAATACATCCTTAAAATATGCTGAGGGATGGTGGCGCACGCCTTTAATCCCAGCACTCGGGAGGCAGAGGCAGGCGGATCTCTGTGAGTTCGAGGCCAGCCTGGTCTACAAGAGCTAGTTCCAGGACAGGCTCCAAAACCACAGAGAAACCCTGTCTCGAAAAAAAAAAATATGCTGAGGGAAGGCGAATGTCTTAATACAGTTTCTGTGTGGTTATTTTGGGTCTGGGCAGCCGGAAACTTAATGAGCTGCCTCCAACTACACTAGCTTATTCCAAAGAGTTTCTGGAACATTCTGTAGCACATATAATTTTCCAGCTAGGTTTTTACACCTGATATTTTTCTACCTGGCATGCTGTTTTCCTGTCTCATCCTATGTAGTGAACTTTTCTATTGTTTCGAGTTCCTCTCTTCCTTTCCAGCAGTACTGTTTCCTGCAACTTTTATCACCTACTATCTGATATCATACAGAGGTGTGTATGTGTTTGTGTGTAAACTGATACATTTTTATATATATGCTCAAGCATGTGGAGGCCAGAGGACAGCTTCAAGTGCCATTCTTCAAGTCACAGTTCACCTTATTTTGGAGACAGTGAAACTCACTTCTTGAGGAATTGACAAGAATACCATATTGTTTGGCTAGGGAGCCCCAAGGATCTACCCATTCCTACTTTTTAAAAGTAGGATAAAGTACATACCACCATGTGAGTTTCTTTGAACTTAAGTCCTTTTTTAAAGCCATATCTATTTCCTCAATAGTTTTACTATTTTATTTGTTTTTATCTCCCTCTATGAGACAGAAAATTTATTGTCTAATTTGTTCACCTCTGTATTCTTAGCACTCAGAAGAGTGTTGTGAACTTAACATGTGTTCAATAAATATATATTGAAATATAGTCACTAAAAATTGAGAAAAAAGTCATTTGTTATTCAATAAGCAAAAAACAAAACAAGTAAAAAACTGCTACACTCAATTTATTTCTTAAATATTCTTTTGTAAGTTTTGATAAAATATGTAACGTGTACTAAATGGAAAACTTAAAGTCATTTAGAGAACACTATCATCTATAATAAATTGACATATATAATATATGCAGTTTTCCCTCCCAACAATTTTGTTATGCTAGTTAAATGAATGACCTTTATTTTATTGTATTTCAGAGATTAAAAATAGCCAAAGCAAGTTGTATGGGGCATTGGTATTCTATAAAGAATTCATCTTCCATTCTAGCTGTAGATTGATCAAGAAACACAAAGAAAATATGAAAAGAAAAGTAAGATTATATACAACCAACTAGGGGAAACAGCTGGTGTGAACAGGGTTAGGGAGAAAAAAATTACAGGCCTATCTTTTGTTCTAAGTGCTTTGGCAAGTTTCCTTTAATTGCAACGTTATGATCTTGATAAATTGATTTTAAAGATGTGGTAATGGTAGTGATTAATCTGTTCCTCCCCATGGCCCCATAGTGTTTGGTGTGGGTCTTTACTGAGGCACTTAACAATCTATCTGAATTTAGAGATACCTTTGGGAGGGTCCCCCTCATTCAAAAGATTGTGTATCCTAGAAAACAAAAGCAGCTGAACTCAACCACTACCTAGCTTTCTTCTTTTTATTGTTTGAGCATTTCATACATGTACATAGTAAATTTTGATCAAAGCCACAAACCATTTCTTTCTCTCTAATTCTTCTCCTATCTATCTCCTCTTATTTTCATTTTATGTACTTTTTCTAAGGCAACTGAGTTCACCTGCTTTTCCCCATATGTGCATGGATGTAGGATTATTGACTGGATCAATGGGTAGTATGTGGTTCAGACCACATACTTGAAGAAAATGGATTTAACATCCCCTTTACCTCTATGATTGTTCTATCATGTCTGGACAACATTGTTGTATTGTAGTCATCTACTATTTATGGCTTTTTTTTCTCCTGACTTCTGCCATGGGAAGAGGGGTTGTAATACAAATGTACCATGTGAGATTAAGTATTATTTAGTCTTTTGTCTTCTACATCTTGACTAGTTGTGAGTTCCTTTAATAATCACTATCCACTAGGAAAAAGAAGCACCTCTAATGAATGTTGATGCACTAATCCATTAATATAAAGATAGGTACTTAGGAGGCTGTTTAACAATAAATACACTTAACAAAATAATACTAGTTGGTTCTCACTTACAGCTTATGGCCTACCCAGCCACTTGTTCTTAGTCCCATTAAGGATGTAAGACATGAGTTTCATCCTAAAGAACTGGCCTTAAATATATGCAGAAAGTAGTTGGTTATACCTGTAACATTCATGCCTCTATTGTACTGGGGTCCTATTTTGTTCTACCACTTTTTAATGTATCTTTTTTGGCTCACACAGTGAAAACTTGATTATTGCACTTCCCAAGTTGTTTGCATAGTATCTTTCAGCACTATAAAAATTGGGCATATATTGTTTTTGTTGCTCCTGTTGTTATTGTAGAAATTTCTGTTATTGGAGACAGTGGTTATTTTTATTGTTTTGCTTGTTTGTTTGTTTTGCTATAGAAGATATAATTTGAGGTCTTGGTTCTTAAAAAGCATTTATCAAATGTTGGTTAAGATGTTGTAATTGAAATCAAGAAGATAGAATAATATCTCCACAAGAGAAGAAAGGGAACCTAAAGTAAACATTACCATTTCCTTCATAACATAGAAGTAAGTAAACTTGTTATATTGAGCCTTTGGTTTTATAAGTAATGCAATAGTCAAGGATAAGTGGAAAGAAATTACAAAAGTGGCCTCAAAACATCTTCATTATTTAAACTAGGAAAATTTATTTTATTTCCTTTTTATACATTTTAATAATGCTTATAACTGGAAATAACTTAAAAATTATACTTGTGGCCTGGCAGTGGTGGTGCACAACTTTAATCCCAGCACTCGGGAGGCAGAGGCAGGCAGATTTCTGTGAGTTCTAGGCCAGCCTGGTCTACAAGAGCTAGTGCCAGGACAGGCTCCAAAGCTACAGAGAAACCCTGTCTCGAAAAACTAAATATATATATTTACTTGTGAAATGTCTAAAATATAATGCATCATATTGAGTTTTTATTTTCTGTTGATTGATACTTGATAGGTGTCATTTCATTATTTTATTTGTTTTTACTTTGCTGTGAACTGTATTTTTTATATATATTTGGATATCACAGAGGTTTATCTGTTTATTTTCCCCTGTTTAATTTTAACAACTCTTTAGTCAATAAATATTTGTCCAGAACTATGTGTGTAGTGTGAGATGGAGGGTAGTAAGGTATAAGGGAAGAATGGGGAACCTATGTGTATGTATTGTGTGTGTGTGTGTGTGTGTGTGTGTGTGTGTAGTATAGTGTGCAATGGTGAGAATGTGTGTATCTGTATAGTGGGGATGGTGAATATGTGTGTATGTGTGCATAGAATGTATTTGTAGTGTGGTGTATGTACAGAAGAGTATGTGAGTGTTGTGTATGTGTGTATGTGACACCTTTGTGCTATCTATAAATGGTGGTTGTGTATGTGTGTGTGTTTGTCTATGTGGTACATGCATAGTGTTTTGTGTGCATGATGTGGTGTGTTGTGGTGTGTTGTGTGTGTGTGTGTGTGTTACTGAATGATGTGGTGCGGTAAGATATGGATATATATCCATCTCTGTTGAGTTTTCTATAGTCTTCAGTAACCAAAGGTAATGTCAAGTTGGAGATAATATTTACCTGTATCTGAAATATTGTTGATCATACAGAATTGAAAGTATTCATAACTATAACTGTGGGACAAGATCTTTAAGGAAGGTTAGGGAGACAACAGACTCGGCTCTTGGACTAAGTTATAGCACCCTCTAACGAACAAACTTAACAAGAGAAAGTGACTTGAAAAATAGGAAGTTGGCAGAGGTTGGCCTCTGAGACACCAACTACAGAAGAGGTTTCAAGGAAAACCAGTCAGCTATACATGATTTTAAGTGTACTAGAATTTTAAATTTTTATTTCAGAAGAAACTTTACTGAATTTTTTTTAAAGAAACTTCTCCCAGTTCAGAACTTGCCAACAGACAGATAAAGACACCTGTCCCTATCTGCATGAAGAAAATGTAAACAGTGATTTTCTAAGTTGGCTGTGCTTCTTTCAGGTGACATTTCCAAAACTCCCTAGAGACTTGAGATTTAGGCAGGCTGGCAACACCAAAGGTGGGCTTGATCAAATCCTGCTTGGCAGATTCTTCTTCAAAAAGGAAAAGAAATTAAAAGATCCTGGGCACAAACCCCACAATGTGGGAGAGGAATTTTTGGAAGTAGTTGCTGATTACTAAATATATAAACTCTTCCAAAGTTTGTTTATTTAGACCTGGTAGAAAATAAGGATATAAAGCATGATGATAGTGTTCAAACTTTCCTACTTCATGTAATGATGAGGTAATTAGATGTAATTAATCTAAACAATTCAAAAGTATATTCTCCCTAATGATATTCTCTTATTTTATATAGGCTTCTGGGATCCTTCCTTTTCATGTTTAGGTAAATGTCCTTTCTTCCTCTTTTTCTCTCTCTCTTCTTTCCCTTCTTCTTTTTCTTATTATAAATAATTACCAAGTAGATAGGATATCTTTTTTTCTGAATTTTGTGATATCTCAGAAACTTTTTTTTGTAATAGTCCTATGGTGCGTGACAATTGGCTATATTCTGACAATTATGTTTTAAATGAACACTGATTGGCCAGTAGCCAGGCAGAAAGTATAAGTGGGACAATCAGACAGGAAGTAGAGGTGGGTCAAGGAGAACAGGAGAATTCTGGGAGGGAGGAAGCCCATTCCTCCCCAGTCCTGTACCATTCACAGAAGAAGTAAGATGTGATTGTCTGAGCCATGTGGCTAACATAGATAAGACTAATCGTTTGATATAAGCTATAAAAGTTAATAAGAAGCCTGAGCTAATGGGCCAATCAGTTTATCATTACTATAGACCTCTGTGTGATTTCTTTGAGGCTGAATGGCTGTTGGACCTGGTGGAGGACAGAAACCGGGCAGGACAGCAACCAGACAACAGTAATCATACTCCAGTAAGTAATTGTTCAAGCATGGCATTAAAACTTATAAAAGTACATACATGTATGTAGTCTTAATAACATAATTTCTACATATGATATTACATAATTTGTATCTTAACTTTTAGCAAGACTGTAATATTTGACAAAATTTCTGACATAATGATAATCTAAGTATTATAAGAACAGTTGAGACTAGAATCTTCTGATAGATGAAGTCAACTTCCAGCAGCACAACTATAGGAGAGAAAGGAGTGCCATGCGATGAAGAAAAGCAGATGAATGGGAAAAGGAACAAAGAAAAAGTGGTTACTGCTAGAGGGCCATTATTCTAGAAAAGCTGAACTGAACTCTGAAGTTCGTGTTAAGATTTAACATAAAGAGAGGAACAGAGTGTTAGAGTAAGAGAAAAGGACACCTTCCAGGACCTTTATTGATGGCTCTAGGATGATTTATCAATGTATTCATCCTTCGCCTGATGTCAGATGATGTGAAGAATATTTTTCTCTGTGTATTTGGCATTATACATGTTAATTTAGAAATGAATTTGTGGGATCACAGTTAGTACATTCTTTGGTGCTGATGTTGTACTTGATTGACCTCCCAAAAAAGTAAAGCCAAGATTCTTCTCAGCACCATTCATCTACAAAGTATGTACCATGAACTTTTCAAGTCATTGTCAACATAAGGTAAACTGTAGAGTAGGGTCTGTAAGATAATCTGTTTCAATAATATCACAACTCATAAAAAAGAGATTAACTACTCTGGACCCATGAAAAGACAGTAACTATAGTTTCTATTAGTACGTTAATTATATATTGTTTTACATGATTTTTTAATATTTGTTTTACATTGAGATTATAATTTCATTATAACTTTCTTCCCACATTTCATCTCTTTAAACCCTCTCATATAACCCTCCCTTATATCCTTTAAGTGTACAATGACATATTTTTTCTTTATTGGTGATATATATATTCTTAAATACAAGCTGTTCCGTCCATTTAGTGCTACCTGTATATGTTTTCAGCACTGACTGATGCTGGCTTTTTGGTGTTCTTCCTTGGGAAAGGCCACCTCTGCCATCCCTAGGTTTTCTCAGTTTTCTTAGTGCTTTGTGTATAGCTGAGGCTTCATGGTCTTTTTTCTGTCCAGTCTGACATGTTCCTTGGTGTCATCCTGTTTCAGCTCACATTGAGTAGTCCCAATGGACACATCTAAAGAACATCCCCATACCTAATACTTAGGGCACATTGCAGGAGTGGGTTTGGAAAATGCTAAGAACCAGAGAACTAATGAGTTTGCTGTAAATTTGATTCTCCTACTAATGTCAGAAGCTACATTGTGGGCTGCTTGTCCTCCTGGCCGCATGGCTATCTTACACCTAAAATAATCACACAGAAACTATATTCATTTAAGCACTTCCTGGCCCATTAGCTCTAACTTCTTATTGGCTAATGCTTACATCTTAATTTAACCCATTTTAATTAATCTGTGTATCGCCACGTGAATGTGGCTTACTGGCAAGATTCTAACCAGTGTCCATCTCAGGCAGGAGATCCATGCTGTCTGCCACTCTGCCCTTCTTCCCAGTATTTAGTTCTGTCTACTCTGCCTACCTAAGTTCTGTCCTATCAACTAGGCCAAGGCAGTTTCTTTATTCATTGCCCAATGAAAGCAACACCCAAACAGAAGGAACACCTACACCACTACATCCATGAAATCTCAGCAACCATATTTTAAACTATGTTGACACTTTAACTTTTATTCATATGTATGCATGTGTATGTTTCTGTGTGAGTGTGACTTCAGAGGCAAGAAGAGGGCATTGGATTACATGAAGCTGGAATTACACCCAACTGACTCAGATGTTAAGATACAATCACTGGGATTGCAGTCATGTGACTTGGATGTTAGACGGAAGAGTGGAAAACACTCAGCCACTGAGTTATTTACCCAGCCTCAACAGTTACCATTTTCAAATACTATTGTATGATAGAAATTATTGGTTTATTCTTAATATAAATATGTTGTATATGTGGTTTTCCTTATCAAACAAATCTCTCAAAAAACCAAAGACAAAGGAAATTGCTCTAGTGTCAAATATAAACAGATTCAAAGGTGTCAAGAAAATAAAACACAAAAAGATGAGACTTTCACTGTTGCAAATATATATTGGAAAATTGTGTATACACACACACACACACACACGCACACACACACACACACACATATATATATATATAATTTAGCATATCTAGCATATCTAATATAATAAACATTTCCATGGTTACATATTAAGGTTGGGATAAGACAAATGTCAACATGAAGGAATAAAGATGAGTAATGTAGCACATTTTTAATCAGCTGTTTTTTTAGTATTACTGTACTAAAAGGCATGTGAATTTACTTGCTTTCCTAACGTCATAAATAGTAGTTATTTAAGGCAAAGCTATGTATAGATGAACACTCACATAAGTTATGGTCACTTGGATGTTCAGATTTACATAGTGTGAATTAATACACAGTTAAAATGATGCTTTTCATTTTGAACTTGAATCCATTTCTAGGCTAGCAACATGCCCTCAAACAATCTTTCATGACCTGGACAGTGACAATGGTGGCCACTCCTGGTCAACCAGAGGGTCAGCATATTGGAAAATTAATACCTACAACATACTCTGCTACTAAATTATACAAGCTTGGTGCTCTGTGGTATATTGAGTGGTATTAGCTTGCAAAATGTTAATCAGAAACAAATCCCAAAGGAATCTGTTGGGACTCTCTCTTAATTTTCTTAAATTTTGTTTAAGTTTTCCAAAGTAATTGAGTGCTAAATTATTCTTTTTTTTTTTTTATTTTCAAGACAGTGTTTCTCTGTAGCTTTTGGTTCCTGTCCTGGAACTAACTCTTTTAGACCAGGCTGGCCTTAAACTCACAGAGATCCTCCTGCCTCTGCCTCCCGAGTGCTGGGATTAAAGGCATGAGCCACCACCACCCTGCTGCTAAATTATTCTTATTCCATTGGACATGTTCTAATAAACCATCTAATGTAATCATGTGGTTGGCAGAGTTGTCATCGCAAACATCTATTTGCTCTAATATAATACTAGTTCATAAAAATAGTAAATTTAATTGGAGAAGACTGTTTTGGTAAATCAGTTAAATTCTGAATTTTTACCATTTTAATGAAACATTTCTTCTTTAATATTCCAACAAATAAGTAATGAACAATAAAATTAAAAATTCTTCTAGGTATAGTATAAAATTTTTCAATTTTTAGTGCATATATATATATATATATATAAACATATATTCTAAAGATTTACTAAATGAGTTCTCTGTATTCTTATTTTAAAATATCAGTTTGCTTAAAAATTTGTCACTTATCTATGTGAAAACAATTTCAACCAAAGCAAATGCTTGAATGCACATTATCAAACTGAGTAAGGTGGGCATTCATTAAAATCTATATATACAGCCAATATACATCACAAAGCCTTTGAAGGACATGTGATTCTTATTGATAGAAATTCCTATGTATTGAATACACACACACACACCCACACACACACACACACACACGTCCTATTGTTATATATGATCATGGTCGATGTCAACTTGGAGAGGAAAGGGTTTATTTGGCATATGCTTCCATATCACTGTTCATCAGTGAAGGAAGTCCAGACAGGAACTTAGTCAGGGAAGGAACCTAGAGCCAGGAGCTGGTGCATAGACCATGGAGAAGTGCTGTTTAATGGTTTCTTCAGTCTGCTTTGTTATACAATCCAATACCATTGCCCCAGCTATCCCCACCCACAATAGTTTGGGCCCTTTCCCATCAATTTCTCAATGTTCTTAACTAAGAACATGCCATTCATACTTGTCTACAGCTCAGTCTTATAGAGTCATTTTCTCAGTTGGGTTCCATCCTCTCATGATGTGGGAGCATCATCTGTCTATCTGTTGTTTCATTGGTTAAGTAATAAAGAAAACTGCTTGGGCTGATAGGACAGAATTTAGATAGGCGGAGTAGACTGAACAGAATGCTGGGAAGAAGGGAAGTGAGCCAGTCGCCATAGCTCTCCTCTCCGAGAAGGATGCAGGTTAAGAATATTCCCGGTAAGACACCACCTCGTGGTACTACACTCATTATAAATAGGTTAATCAAGATGTGAGAGTTAGCCAGTGAGAGGCTAGAACTAATGGGCCAAGCAGTGTTTAAAAGAATATAGTTTCCATGTAATTATTTCAGGTAAAGCTATCTGGGAGATGAGCGGCGGGAAGTAGCCTGCTGCTCCCCACTATGCTCTCAGGTGACTATAGCTGATGTCAAGCTGACAAAGAATTAGCCATCACATACATATATATGTGTATAACTATACAAATATATACCTTTTATATACATACATATAAACATATGTATGAATGTGTATGTTCTATATACATAGAGTCCAAACTCAGTTATCCTGGAAGGTAGGGTTATGTTATTATATAGATGTGGATGCTAATAACTAAAGAGATTAAGTGACAGTGAACCAGTCACATAGATTTTCAATTATATTTTAATTTTTTTGTGATTGTAATATAATTACATCATTTCCTCCTGTCTTTGTTCCTTCAAACCAGTTAAGTGTATGTTCCTTGCTCTCTTTCAAGTTAATGGTCTCTTTTTCTTTATGTTCCTATACAGACAAATACATGTTTATGCACATGCACGCACACACACACACACACACACACACACACACATTTCTAAATAAGTAGATATTATTTGCCAGTCCACTTGTATATATATTTTCAGGTGTGGTCATTGGGTATTGGATAACCAACTGGTCTTCAAATAAGAGTCATATTCTTTTGCTGTGTCCCTTTGGCTCACCACCTATGCAGACTCACCTCATAATGTGGCTGAAGACTCACAAAAATGTTTCAGAGGGTTTTTGTTTAAAACACTAACAACTGCACAGTAGGCAGACAACCATACACACAGCAAGGTACATGCAGAACAAGTTTCCTTTTTCATCTTTTTTTTTTTTGAGCACATGTAGATTTTACACAGTAATGTGAGTGGGACCCTCACTTTCTTTCCATTTTGTTACCTATTTATTCACCTACTGACAGGTATATGAGTTCTAGCATGGACACCTATTCAATTGATACAACTTCTTTCACTGTTGAAACAGTGTAAAAGAGGAAATGGGGGAGTTACTGTTCACTAAGATGTGCTTCTCAATCTTCAGATGCTTCCTGAGAGGCTAGCTCCATCACTTTCTTGGAAAGAGTCATCATTTAGATAAACATTCATCCCAGAAGTTTCATTTTCAACAGACATTTTGCTTTTCTGTAGCTTCTGCTTAATTCTCCTTGGATTTTATTTGGGTCTTAGGGAAGGAAGCTGGTATGCTTAATCAGTGTACCTTTTAGATAGATTCAAAATCGTATTTAACATCATTTCTTTTTTGTTTTTGATGCACCAAAAATGCTTGTATGTATGTCTTTTCTATCTTCAAAGACTTATCTTCACTGTGGGACTTTAATGATTTTCTCTTGCTGACAAACTTTATAGGTTTTTTTTTTCTTTTCTTGGTGAAGTTGAAATTACTGTCTAAGTTTCTATTTCCTTAATGAATTGTCTTTGACCTTGTGGTTTGTACTTGTTCTAAATTTAGCCCTGCATTCTATCTACTAGGCATATCCCGTATTTCGTGTCGCTTTAGTCCTCACTTGGGATTTTCTATTTCTTTGTGATATCCTACTCATACAGTGTTTTTTCTATTTCAAAATTTTTTCAAGATGGTGAATCTGAAAAAAGTGGAAAGAGGACTCAGTACTTTTAGGGGAATAAGGAAATTTAAAAGAAAGAACAAGAATAAACAACTAATCTATAGAAGGTTGTACCAGAAACTCAATCCAGAGAGGTGAGTTCATGGCCTCTAAGGGGAGTAGAGAACACAGTGATGAATGAAAGAAAAGCATAATTGCCTATAGGGGTCGATCAAGCTTTACAAATAACTGCAGGCCTTGCTACCAAGGCCAACCACTCTTTCCATTACAGCTGAAAGTATCCACTTAGTTGTATAAGTCCATTCATCTGTAAAGTTGAAATTGGAGTCGAGATCTCCTTTATGTGAGCAGCAAAGTTCTTTAATAAATTATATTTTAAATTTAAAAAAATACTGATTTAGATCACACAAATCTACCTTCATTTCCTTCACTGCAATTCCTACCATAGGACCCCTCACACACAACACTTTCCCTCCTGCTTCAAGTGGTCTTGTCTAAAGCCCACTCGGTAAACTTCATGATACCTAAATGTGCATTCGTTAGGAAAGCCTACTAGTGCATAAGTAGCCTTTCAGGGGTGATGTCCTTGAAATAAACTGACTGTCACGCCCCCAGGAACCATCAGTCAATAGTGGATCCTACGAGTGCTTCTGCCTTCCATCATTGTCATTTGGCTGGTTTTGTCTTGTTCGGGTCTTGTGTGTGGAGTACCTGCTGCTGTGAGCTTATGTGTACAATTGTCCTGTCAAGTTCTCTCTATTAAGCCACCTGGAGCTGTGTCTTCTTTCTCCTCCAAGTAAATTTGGAATATATGTCTACATCATTCGGTTAGCCCCATTTCTTTTCGACTCCTTGGCTCTCACATGGTCCTATATGTTAATAAGCTCCTCTAGCCTGTTGTTATGGCCATATGCTGATCCTTAGCTCCTGTTCAATTTGTTTTGGTCTAATCGTTCAGATTCACTCACAAAAGCAACTGAAAGTTTAGAAAAGGAACATAAGTTAAGGATAAGTGTTGGCATATATTCTTCTGGAATTATCTGACTAATCTTCCACTTGTACAGCTAGAGACACAGAATAGACAGCATGGCATAACGTTTAGTGAACCAGGATCCCTGAGCTCTATGTGGCACATAACCAGAGGAAATACATCATCCTCCTTGCTCACTCATGGGACAGATTAATTATATTGTGGATTGTTCCCTCCGTTACTATTTGTTCCGATGTCCCTAGACAGTGTTCACACGACAGAACATTTTGAAAACTTCTGTAAGTCGGTAGATTTATAATGGAACAGGAAAGCCAACTGTGCATGGAGGGAAGTCCATAGCATTTCAGCACAAAGGTAAACTATCTTTTATTCATAGTTTCCCACACAGTTGTGAGAAGGTTCCCTTTTATAGTCCTTGTAGAAATAGCCTTAGCATCACTCCAGCTACTGTGATTGGTAACCAAAATAAAAAGCAGAAGAAAGTGGTCTTGTTCTTTCTTTGGGGCAAGACTGACTTTCAAGATAAGAACATATGTTTCATTTGCCATGGTTTCAGCTTGCCAATTATGCTGTTTCTATTATTCAGTCATTCTGTTCTTTTTTTCCCCTCTATCATAAAAGAATTTGGGGAAAGCATGCATTTTTGCTAAATAAGAGGCTAGTTTTAATTTAAATTCAGTCCAAATATAATTTCTCAAAATATAGATATGTCTCTGCCAATATACTATTTTTTATGCAGTGAGACTAAAATCAAGATCAGACAAACGTAATATAGTAATCATGAGCTCAGGCTGGCAGTAAAAAGGGCTAAGCTTAGCTTCTTCAACTGAGTATCCCAGTGTCTGCTCACATGAGTCATCAAAAGAGACCAAGGGCTGAGGGGTACTGGGAGTGGGTAGGTACCTCTCTAATCTGGTTGGCTTCCAGTTGTTCTTTATCATGGGGCATTTTGTTTGTGCACATAAAAATATATAAATAAAAATATACATTTATATCTGTCCCTCTATGTAGGTCTTAATTTATTAGTCAAAAAGTAAAAGACATTCTAGTCTAATAATAAAGTGCTCATGCCAAATTTGTCACAGAGTTGAGGGCTTATTTTGTTCTTTGAATCATCCCCAAATGACCTGTGCACAAATTACAAAACCCTAAAGAGTTAAAAAGTGTTTGTTTCACAGGAAATTGGAAGAAATTTATGTGCGCAAGTGAAGCTGAAAGGTCGAATGTGTGACTCATATCTATTGACAGATGGAATGAGCATAACATAAGCAGACAGTGACTAGAAAACAAGCCGGTTGTGTGAAAGTATTTTTAGAGACTAATTTCTACCCAGCTGTGTCATCTATGAATGGGAGAAGTTTGAGAAAGTTACCTAGGGGTGTCTGAGCTCAATCAAGTGAAAGTTAATGACTCTGATTTTGCTTAAGCAGTCACTTCAAACTTTGATGTGCAAATGACGCCGGTACTGGAAGTAATTTCCTGTGGAGTTGGACCATTTCTTTGTCAAGATGTCATAATTCTCTGTTGTAGGATCCCCCATGACTACCACATTTTTAGCAATACAAACATCTAGGGCTCGTGTTTATAAACCTCCAAGCAATTTGAATGCCATTTTCATATACCTGGGAAATTGGCAGGAATACTATCATTGTCTTAGTTTAGAATACAAACATGTAGTGAAAAGTCTCGCAGTCACTGATAAAATTCAGAAAACTATCAAGTGATTGAGGATGACAAAAGGTCTTCTAGTTGCTAGTATTAAAAATTAGAGATCCTCTGGTCAATAAATCAGACTTCTGGAGTGGGCTTCTGTTCGGTTACTTAGCAGAGATATTCTTTTTGGATACTTTATCTACCAATTTTGACCTCAAATGTCTGCCTGTAATTTGAGAAAGATGGTACATATTTCCTCAAGGTTATTCATTGTTGTTCCCTTCTTAACTGTCACACAGTTTTCTATGTTGACTATTAATACCTTTATTTTATTTCAGATTTTGTTCTATTTAAGAATTAATGAAAAAAGCAAAAAAATAAAAATAAAGAATTAATGGACATATAAGAAGCAAATAAATGTATCAACTAAGGATGTCATGTACTTAAAGACTAAAGAAGAAGTAAAGGAAGTAAATGCTTTTCTTGTACAATGTCTTTGTCCAAGGAGATGTAGGAATTTTAAATTAATTTGAAAAATTATACATGCTAGAACTAACAACAAAGCCAGTGATAATTAGTATTTACCGCTTTTTTTTGAAAACCTGGTCAGTTACAGAAATTCATTTTTCAAGCAAAAAAAAATGATGTAATAGCATAAAAAAGTATAAAGTCAAACTGCTCCAATTTCCATGAATTCATGTAGTTGTGCTGTAGATACTAGGAAAATTCCAGGAATCCTGAATCCCAAGACTGTCTACACATTAACACAACACAAACATGAAAAGAAGACATTACGCAGGAGCCAAGCAGAGTCAAGCATGGAGGTTAATGTCAGAGCTTCTAAGTTTCCGTGTCAGTTCTCAGCATACCCACGTTGGCCTTTTTGGTTATTCTAGCCAATGGGTTCCTTTTATTTAATACTTTGGTTTTAGCTCTGTTTTCTGCCACTAAAAATGTGTTTAGAAAGTATAAACATCATGAGAATTTGGCAGAATTTACTGATAAATACTATTTCTACCTTGCCAAGAAAATTGCTAACATTGTGTCCAAGAAAATGGGGTCACTTTATTTACAGGTAGCTGTTCTACAGTACTCATGGGTGATTTTTTTTTTGATATTTAATCTTTTATCGCTCAACCCCATTTTTTCTATTCTTTGATTATAAAATGAGATCTATTTGATGGAGGAGTATATGGATTAAATACTTCTGTAAATAATTGTCATCTTTAATAGTTGTTCTAAATAGTCTTCTAGATATCATCGAGGTCTAATTCCTCATGTTAAAGGAGAAATAATAGTTTTCTCTTTCAATCACCTCTAGTTACTGATAAGGTAAAAAAAGAAGATAGCCTTATTTTCAATATCAACTCAGTGACCCAATGTTTTTAACCTCAGCTTGATTGTTAATTGATTACCATTTACATTTGATGATTAGAGACTGAAGTCTCCATATTCTTTTAAGCAATTGGTAGAACATTTTAATGAAATCTTTAAGCATACAGGTTTTTGAAGAGAAAAGTAACTCAATAGTGATCTTTCCTATATTTTTTCCATTTTTATTTCAAATTACTGTAGAAGTGAAAAGCCATCAGGCAGAACCGAGCTCCAGGTCCCTGCTTCCACTGTAACAACTGTAGTCCTCTGTATTAAGTTTGCCTCTGGGGTTATCTCTAAAGATGCATAATAAAGAGAATCTAGATTTCTGACCCCCTTACCACATTTTAATGATTTCATGTATTTTGTAATGACACTGGGGCCCAAAGAAATGAGTGCTTCTCTAAATTTGCCTTGCAGCATTTCCAAAAGACCAAGCATGGATTAACTATTGGTCTGACTCACCATTTATTCAAGTCCTATGCCTATAAGGTTTAAATTTGCATAGAGCGTTATACTATATGAGCTGAATTATATGGCTGATTCTTCCGGTACCTCAGTCTTCACGGAATGACCCTCAGTGATCCTACCTTCATAATTGTTCCCTTTACCAAAACATATGCCATTAGATATTGAGAAGACCAAGATATGATATAAAGTCATTTTTTAGGACCCAAATTCTGATTATCTACTGTTTTGTTATTGGTTATTGACTACCAGTAACTTCTTTTTAATATGTGCATCTGTGTGTGTGTACAATTTAATGTTTCATATTATTACTTTTAACTTTTGAGTCTCTCACTAGTAATGTGATTTTAGAATTTATTGTGCAAATATGGGAATATAGGTCATCTTGAGAGGAAGAAGTACTCTTAGGCATACTATAGGAACATAATGATAAATTATGGATTTTGTAGGACAACTGAGAAGAATGTCCACCCTGTAAATTAACAATCTTGTAGATGTGCTTGTTATTGAGATTAGTGATAGAAAAAGTTCAGTTAAGTGAATGCAGCTCAGTGATCATTTACTATGATCATTTACAAATTAGTATTAACCCTCCCTTTCCCATATATACAATAACACTAATAGTGATAGTTTCAGAACTGAGGTATACATACCCACACAAACACATACACACAGAGGGAGAGGGAGAGAGAGAGAGAGACATTCTAGCTTTAAAGGTTGTTATCCTGCATATTGGATACAAACTCTCAAAATCAATTATTCATTCTAAAATCAATTGAAGATCATGGCCACTTTCTTGTTAAACAGACGTTTATCACCACTATGCATGCTTGACTATTTCTTTATAATTTCTAAGAATGAAGCAATTAAAGCAGAGGAAAACTGAACGGAGACAAAAGTTTGGGTGATAAAAATAAAGTATAAAAAAGAAAATAAGGCCCAGAGATGTTCTGATACACAAATAATTATAACAATGTCATGCAATAAAAATAATAAGTTAATGCCTTTCTTAAGGAGTCTTGGACTATAGAACTATTTTTGTGCTACTGGTTCATTTTAATTGAAAATTTCTTAATGTGTAACAATTAAATAAAGGAAATAGTGATTACATAACTTTGCTTCCCTTTAAAGCAAGTGTGACTGTTGGAAACTCGATGAAGGCTAGGATATAAAATATATGGGATAGCAACACTTATGTGTTAGTATAAACTACTTTTAACTGGAAAGTACACCTTCACAGAATTTGCTGAATTTTCATATTTGAATTACCTAGTTATCTTTGAAAGCATCATCTGGCACTCTTTAACTAATACAGCCACAAGTATAATGAGACACAATATGAGATGAAACAGCCAGTCTACAGCTAAGATAACTGATGGAAATACCAGGCTTTTATAGTCTTATGTTCTTAGTATTAAGAACACATTCAGAAAAAAATATAGTTAAAGAAAACCAAGAAAGTATATCTACTTGCCAGTTGAAATATAATCGTTGTTAATTTAACGTGGGCTATTTCTCATTGTGTGGCTTAGATTGTTCTTACCCACAGATATATACTTAGTAACTAACACAATAAGCCTCTATCAAATGAATGAGGAAACTGCTGCCTGGAGCAACTTACAAATCACTCTTCTCTCTCTGCAAACACTGCCTCATTCCCACAAGGAAGTGTAATAAAAAAGGAAGAAATTCAAGTGAGCTTATAAAAATTAAAACACTCCAACATTTAAAGTATAAGTGATTCTAGAAAATAAGATAACTTTTTAAAAATAAGCAACATTTTTTATCTAGAGATATATAAATGAGTTGTCTATCTTTCAGTCATGACTGTATTTACTTTACTTTTAGGCTACTTTGATGCATATATACAGAATAACTCATAAGCATCAGTTTAATCTACATGTTCTCTAGGAAAATGGTTGTAGGTTAACCGTATGATCCATATATAAAGAAAATGAAAGTACTTTTAGAATTTTCTTGACTATAATATGATCTTACATCTGGCTGTTTATTAATATCCACCATTCTCCACTATATCAATAGTTGTTGATGTTTCCAGACCTTAATTATAACTATTAAAGCATATTGGACTTTTTCTTTCTGTTGAGGTATATCTTGAATATTGCAAGATATATGAAAACACAAATGTTTTGCTACTGAAATATCATATAAAACACCTTCAGTAAGTTTCAAATAATGTATTCATGGCATAGTTTTGTGTTAAAAATTCTGTTTATAGCAACCATATGGGGTTATTTTAACATTACGCTCCTTTTGTTGTGCTGTCAGATTTTGAGTTCACTGTATGTGTGTGCCTGCTAGTCATTAACAGTTGCAAAACAATACCTGAGCACGAACCACTTAAATGGAGGAAAAGGTTTGGTATGGTGATTTATGCCAGGAATTTGAGGACTTGGGGGTGGAGGCAAGAGGAGAAGGCATTCAAGGTCACTCTTAGCTATACAATGAGTTGGCTGGTAGTTTAGGATACAGGAGTCTCTCTCTCTCTCTCTCTCTCTCTCTCTCTCTCTCTCTCTCACACACACACACACACACACACACACACACACACAGAGAGAGAGAGAGAGAGAGAGAGAGAGAGTTTCTCAAAAAAAGAAAAGGTTCATATTGACTCATACTTTCAGAAGTTTTAGTCCATGGTTCATTGTGCATTCACTCCAATAAGTTGGATCTGATATGAGATGTTTTGTACATTATGCTACCAAATAATGGCAGAGAAAGATGTTCTTCAAACATGCATTTCTATTTACCTCCTTCCTCCAGTTAGGCCCTACCTTCAAAAGTTTCTGCCGGTTCCCAATAATGTCAAGAAATTATAAAGTCGGCCGGGCGGTGGTGGCGCACACCTTTAATCCCAGCACTCGGGAGGCAGAGGCAGGCGGATCTCTGTGAGTTCGAGACCAGCCTGGTCTACAAGAGCTAGTTCCAGGACAGGCTCCAAAACCACAGAGAAACCCTGTCTAGAAAAACCAAAAAAAAAAAAAAAAGAAATTATAAAGTCATCAAAAGACTAATCCACTCACGAAAGATGTGTCTTCACAACCCAATCATTTTCTTATGGTGCCACTACTTGGGTAACTAATCCTTAAACAGGAAAGTTATTTGGTGTGGGGTTGGGAGTGTTTCAAATCCAAATCACAACAGCCAGGATTCAGAGTCAAATGATGTTTGAAGAGGAACAACCACGATTAGAAACCAAGAAGTATGATGATTCTAGATAACTGAATGCCCCTTCAGCAAGTGTATCCACTTCAGAATAAACATCCATCACACCAGCATGATCAACTACTGATCTCATTAGCTGGAGCATTAAGGGAAGAGTGAAGCTTAAGTGCAGATCAGTCAACTCAATAGTGGTCGCTAACTAACAAGATCTTTTAAATAACTGGTGTCCAGCTGCTGTGCATTCAAGACATTCTTTAAAGCAAATTTTAGGCATCACTTATGTGTATGAGCTTCACCATTGCCTGATTGTGTCCTTAGCTCTACAGCTCTTTTCAATGATAAACCATCTCAGAAGTTTTTCCAAATAGAGGTAGTGAGCAATAACCTTTAAAGCTATACACTGTGTAACTTTATACAGGACACGGGAAGTTAATGACAACAGTGTTGTTTCTAAGAACTAATATAGATGAAGGGGACGAATGGAATAAATGCAGTTTCAAAGGGGTTAGAATCTGTTTCTCAGAGAGGAATCTTTACTTGTCCTCAATGTAATGACAGGCTAGATTGGGGGTGACAGAGACTGATAGTATAACCCAGCACCTCAGGAAAGAGAGAGCTTCGGAAGGGCAGGTCATTGGGAACTTTCTATGAAGGACATGTAGAGCTGGCTTAGAGCAAGTGTTACTCTCCTGCGTTTCACTGGGATATAACTGACAGATAAATACTGTTTATATTTAATGTGTATAATATGATGTTTTATATCAATCTATAAAATGATCGTGAAGTTACTTAACATATTCAGTGACCTTGTTTGTTACCTTTACCCATGTACAGGAAGAACACTGGAGATAGCACGACTAGCAAATTTCTCTAATCCTCATGGTCATCAGAAGCATCATGTACAAATCAGAATCCCAGAACTTATTTAATATCCAGCTGAACATGCATGTTCTCTCACCATCACCTCCTCTCTTCCCCACCTCCCTGAGTCCTGGTGAACACCCTTTGGCTTATAAAAGAGCAGCTTTCCATGATTTCACATAAGGGCAGCAGTATTTGTCTTTCCATGCTCATTTTATTTTCCTAAGCATTATGTATTCTAGGTTCATCCATGTTGAAGTCTGAGAAAGCAGCACAGCACTTTGGGACAGATGGCAGGAACTACCAGTTGACAACAGGATTGTGTAGTCATAGGAGCAATTTCTAAAATGACAGCCTCCGTAGATTAAGACTTCAGTCACATCCATTTTTAAACTCTTGTCTGAAGATAGTCTCCACATTTCTTAAAGAGCATTTTTTTTATTTCACTCTGAGGTATTAAATCTATTTTAAAGAGGTAAAGAAGCTATGATATCTCTTGCATCTTCTGAGTGAACCAGTTACAAGCAGATTCATAGATATCTATATTTGTACTAGATGTATATTAAAGAGGTGAGTAATTTTAGGATGAATATTTCTAACCTCTGGTAATCAAAATATAAGTCACTATTAATAAAATTCTGCATAAATTTGTTCATTGCCTTTTACTGAGAGGGATCAACATAGATTTTCAGTTTGACTCTAACAAACTACGTATGTGCATTTCACTGGAGTCTATTTAGACATAGAATAAGAGATTATATTTTTATTAATTCGACTATTTCAAGGTCTCTTGCTTCTATGATCCTATTGTTACATGCACCAAGGCAATAAAGTAACTAGAATCCAGGTATCATAATCAAACCTAAAAAACCCATGGTGGTTCTGTTAAAACATGAATCCTATATCATAGGTCAAATAATTTCAGTGTGTTTCCAAACTATGACCCAGAGAAACAGTTGAAAACAAGAACTTTGCTTTGTTTATTTTCATAGGTTTACACAGCACCTTACACAAGACAATTAACCCAAAATTATTTTAGGTTCTAAGTTATTTTAGACAATATTATTTTGTCCTTTTCCAAAATGTGAAACCCATCAGGTCCATTTATAATAAACAATAATAACATCCTTTACTTCAGCTCTTACTTGTTCCTTATGTTTCATTTGCCAATTTAAAGGTTTTTTGTGTATCTGCAATTGGAACTCTTATAAGTCAAATCTCAAATTAATATGGGAAAGTAGGTTATATAGGAGATATGTTTCTGTTCATTGAACAGCAAGGTCAGCATCACGAATTCTAGTTAGTGTGTCAGTGCAATTATATGAATGCTTCATTGTCATGCTAACAGTTGCCGCACTAAAACGAGTGAGGGTTGAGTTTAGTGATGAACGTAGTGGGTTGGCTCCTTTTTATATCTACTTGACAAAAGCTAGAGATATCTGAGCTGAGAACCTCAACTGAGAAAATTGCTTCAGAGTATATGGCTATAGGAAGGCAACCATTTTCTTAATAAGTGATTGATAGGGAGGGGCTTAGCTCATTGTGGGTGAGAATACCCTAGGACTGATGATCCTTAGTTCTATAAGAAAACAGGATTGGGAAACCATAAGGAACAACACAGTAAGCGGCACTCCTCCATGGCGTTTGCATCAGTTCCCATCTCCAAGTTCCTGGTTGGACTTTGTCAGGCGATGATCTATGATATGGAAGTATAAGTCAAACAACCCCTTCCCTCCCCAAGTTGCTGTTTGTTATAGTGTTCTATCACAGAAATAGTAACAGTAACTAAAATAGGCTTCCTTAAATTATTAAAATAGGTTTCTTTTATTTTTAGCCTCAATTGAAGTCTTATAGAACTTATGCTAATAGATATAATTTGATTTTGAAAACAAAATTGTAGAAGAACATGTATTAAAAATAGTTGGTAGAATTTGAATTCATGCAAAAAGTTTTATACACCAATGCTATGCACAATGAATTCACCAACTATGCATTTATTGCCTACTTGATTTTGGTAGGATATTTTATGCTGTTGATTTCATGATAGATGTGCTTTAATCTAGGGAGGATTTGGTTATATATTTTGACCCCTGTATTGCACTTTTGTTTGGGTATCCTGAAGAGTGCCTCAGTTGCAAGTTCTCAGGAAGTTGTCAAGATTAACCAAGGTAAGTTTTCAAAGAGACCAACATGTTGCTTCATTGTGAGTAAAACTCAATATTCTTTGTCCCCTTAAACTTTACTCATGTTCTTTGGCAGGTGGAGCTTCTCCTTTTATTCCCATGCCTATATAAATATTGTTTTAGGATTGTTGTTCTCTATCATAAAATATATCTCACATGGGGCTGGAGAGATGGCTCAGCGGTTAAGAGCATTGCCTGCTCTTCCAAAGGTCCTGAGTTCAATTTTCAGCAACCACATGGTGGCTGACAACCATCTGTAATGAGGTCTGGTGCCCTCTTCAGGCCTGCACACAGACAGAATATTGTATGCATAATAAATAAATAAATATGTAAAAAATATATCTCACACAAGATATATACATATAAATGCATATATATGTAATACACATAATTCTGCTGGTTTTTGTGTACATTCATTTATAAATTATATATAGTTAAAATTTTCTCTTTGATGACTCTAGAATGTCAACATATATACTTCGTCACAGACTCAATACAAGCTCTATTTTATAATTCAGATATCTCTGAAGGTTATGTTTAAATAATTTATCTTACTAAACTGATTATTAGCCCCATTAGGACAGTAAGTGTGTATTAGCCAGTGACTGGCATTAAATACCCTGACTAGCTGTGCTTAGTATTATTAATCATGATGCTCAGGAATGAAAAAGAACTCTTTAAGTCCCAAAGGCTTACTGTAGGAGGCCTGGTAATGGTATTCTTTGTATGCAGATTCATTTTTATACAACAGTGGTGATGTAGAGAGAGGAGATCCTGGAGTATGGCTTGCACACAGATGGAGGAGTCCTCTGAAGGTAGAAGGCGCTAAGTAGTCTGCAGAGTAGCTTCTCCCCAGCCTAGACACCAACTGGAGCACTCCAGAGAAAGCAGAGAAGGACTGAGGTTCACTTGGCTCATTGATGACATATATATATATATATATATATATATATATATATATATATATATATCAAAGTCCTAAGTATTCAGGCTATTTGTTCATAGGTTCAACATTCCTAGGAACCATGACTAGGGGTCCCTCTCACCTATCTTATCTGGGGGAGCTAGTCCAGGAAGCAGAGTAGGTGAGTTAGGTCTGATGCTGAGATGACTCAGCCTCAGCCTGGGCCTTGGCTTTCACAGCCACGCTTCAGTGACTCATTTCTCTGGCACCGTCTCTGTTAACTCCTGGGATCAGAAGTGTCCTGTTTACATAGCCCTACATATGGCTGCTTGCTCAATTTCTTTTTTCTTTTAAAGAAGCTGTCTGCTTCCATCCTGCACCTGCTTGGTGACTTTACCGAGAAGTAAAACGACCCTGGCATGTCCCCTTTTGACTTAGCCTTCAACCTTGCTTTGTTCAGACAGCTGACCTCTCCCTCATGCTCCCCTTATTCTGCTGGAAAACAAGCACATGAATATTTTTTTCAAAGAAAAATTAGAGGCCTGCACTATTTAGTTGGGCCTCTCCAACCCATTCTTGTAATGATGCAATCGTTTTAAATTGATGGATTGTTTTTTTTATCACACACTCTAGTCCTTACAATGTCAGGTGGCATTATTTATTATTATTATTATTTTAAAATATTTTAATGCCTCAGTTTGGTTGTCAGGCAAAGTCTGGACATCTGCTCGAGGAATATTCCCTCTAGGAATGGCTGTCAGTCTGGCAGCACCTGGGTCTCTAAGGATACATACCACCATGGCGCACTCTAGCCAGGAAAAAAAAAAAAATAGAATCCCTCCCCCATCCTGCCCTTTGCAACCTGCTCTTCCTGCAGTATTCTGACTTTCCAGTCCTTATGCCCCCACACAGACGGCGATGGAATGAAAATGACAGCAGTAAAGTGATCCGTGGCCCACCCACCTCTAGCTAACTGCCTCTGATCATTCTACCTCAGTCTCATCCAACACAGGCGTTTTGGGACTCTCTCTTTCTCTGTTGCAATGTCATTATTTGGCTCCCCTGTCGCAGTGTTTCCAAGGTAAAGAATAGCTTTCTCTCTGACGCGTTGGACAAGCTGTCCTGATTCAGCAGGAGAAATCTGAAAATCGTGATGTTTGTGCACTTCCTTATCCATTATTCAAATCCATAGACTCTGAGCATTTAGAGAGGAGCTGCCTCATGCACTAGAGAGAGAATCGCTCATTCAAGTGGCTGATGTGAAAATCAATCCCTTCACTCTTGTTAAAATGTATCATTTATTTCTGGCTTCCTTCCTCTTTTGATGGTCACCAACTGCAAGGGGTTAAAGATGGAACTGACTTAGTACGGTATATTTTTGGCCATGGGGTACCCTGCTACTCGAACACCCAGTTCCCTCCCCCATGCTGTCCTCATTACAATAGCCCTTTAATTGAAAAGCAAACTGTTGTGCTCTATCTGCATAAGAGAGTACATGTGTTAATGACAGCCTGTTCTCAGCATTCAAATCTGAGGAATAAAGCTGCCAATGTGTGATCACACAGCAACTCTAAACAACCTCTGCCATGCAAAAAGGAAAAATAGATTATTTATGAGAATCAGGCTCCTGCTTCGTCAGTCTTCCCCATGCCTATTGCTCTTCACGGATAGCGATGGTCAGTCACTCAGCCACTGTGAGAGTGCTCAGGTGCAGGGAACCTCAAGAGGCCCATGCTCAGACAGCTACAGCCAGGCCCCTGCACACAAGGCTCTAACAAATGTCACCAGACTGGCTCGCATGCTTTTCAAGGGTTAAACAAGAAAAAGGTAAAGAAACCTAGATTACAGTCTTAGTCAGAAAATATCACCTGCAAATTAATGTGAAGTCTAGGTAGATTTTTTTCAGTGTGAATCTGGAGAGGCCTGTCTTTCTTCCTGCCTGCAGCCCCATGGGAGGGGGCCACTTTGAACTGCCTTTGGAGCGAGCATGGAAAAACTTCCTGTTCAAGAGTCCAGCACTTGGTCTTGAACCCGTCTGTTTCAACACTAACCCATCTCTTTCCCTGGACACTTAACAATACTAGAAAAGATTTCGGTGTGCACTTCTAAATGGATGACAAGGAGTCAAATGATCTGTTCAGGCTTCTCGAGCTTCTTTTCCGACTGTTCTGCTTATTTGGGGGACCAGATCTTGCTGTAGGGCTTTGGCCTATTCGGTAATAATAACACTGGGTTTCCATTCCTTCCTACTACCCTCTCTTGTTGCAGCCATCAAATGCCTTGCTTTCATTTCACTGACAAGCAATTCTGGGAGTTGACTGGACAAGGTAGGCGCTTTCTCCAGCTCTGGGAAACTCCCACGAGGAAGAAACCTTTTGTGTGCAGTGTTTAGTTGCTGGTTACAGAGAATTCGCAGGTTTGTCCGTCGTTTGGCACAGCAGGCTTCCTTGAAACAGGGCAAGCACAGCAAATGAAGACTGTGGTAAAAGTGACGCTATTGCACTCGCTCCAGAAGAGGGTGCCATTTGTGGTCGCAGAGATCCAGACGGTGAGCACAAAGGCTGCCAAGAAAACTGAAATGGGTGCAGTGAGGCTTTGTAACATGAGGGTGAGCGGGAGTGACAGATGCTTGGCAGTCAGTTTTCCAACCCTCTGTCCAGTGCTTACATGTGAGGTGCTTTCCACTACCAGCTAAAAACGTGTCAGCTTCCTTACTGAAATAGGCCATGCCTATTAACCCATTGAAATATATTACTAGTTCTATGACTACTTTCTTTTTCTTTCTTTCTTTCTTTCTTTCTTTCTTTCTCTTTCTTTCCTTCCTTTCCTCCTTCCTTCCTTCCTTCCTTCCTTCTTTCTTTTTTTATCACTGTTTTATCACAGTAATATGGAACAAACTAAATCACTTCAGAAACTTACCTTGGTGGTTCTTTCCCATCCCTGACTAGACATTTAAAGAAAATAACATAAGAAACAACGGGCTAGAGCCGATGATTACTGAGCCTAAACCTGGAAACACACCCACCACACCTGGTATTCACCTTATTCACCCTTAAGACATGGCCGACCCTATTTAATAGGTGCAGTGATTGCGATGCTGGGGTTTAAGGGACTGGCACAAGGGGATGTATCTGGTAAAATATACAGTCAGACCCAAGTGTGTCAGTCTTTAAATGACACCAAAAAAAAAATCAGTTTCACTTCTTGAAAAGGTAGGGTACCAAGATCTGACCATTCCTGTCTTCCCTTGCCTTTTCATCTCTGTTGGTGTCTTTCTTAATTTCTTCTTCATTCACCTATACTTGTTTATGAACATATGAGTACTTTCTTTATGATATGACCGTAAGCCAAATGCCAATATAAGAAGGTAATTTATGTTCACTTATATAATGAGACAAGGCACCAACACACCCATACACTTATAGGCTATTTTGTGATACTATGTGACCAAGAAAATAATAGGCAAAAGTTTTGTAAAATATCTAATATTCTTATATCTTTGTGTTGCTATTTTTATTCTTTGGAGTTTATTGAGAAGTTGAGAAGTTACTTGTGATATATATATATATATATATATATATATATATATATATATAGAGAGAGAGAGAGAGAGAGAGAGAGATGTCTGCCTCTGCCTCCTGAGTGCTGGGATTAACATGTGTGCCACTAAGGCCTGGCCGGTTTGTGTTTCTTATAAGCCCTGTCTTCCATGCTTACGATTCAATTACAGGAAGGAAAATCAGAATAGGATAGAAAACAGTCATCTTTGAAAATAAATAAATGGACTGTTAATGAAGAAGAAAATGGACAGACCCCACCCTTGCTAATGTGATTGAAAATTGCTACAGCAAATCAGAGGGAAAATGTGAAAATAAGTTATTTGAACACTAAATTTGTATACTCCTTGACTCAGCAATTCCTCCCCTAGGAATCAAACCAAAAGGCAGAAAGAGGCTGTAGCACACACAGATCTGGCCATGGAACTGGTACCATTTAAATACTTTCCTATGGTAGGACATTACATTTATTTTCATTATTTTTTTCTTACAGAAAGAAGCAAGGATGTGAACTTCTTAAAAATGATTCCATGAGCAATAAGAACTGTCACTGGAAAATAAAAAATTTAAGAAAATTAGTTTACAAAATATTACCATTTAACCCTGTTTTATGAGAAGAAAGTATAAACTTGAAAAAATAAAAGTTGGCATTATATAATTGAGAACAAAATGGAATGACTATTTTCCAAGAAGACAGGCATGAATGTAATTTAAAAGGGTTTTTTTTTTTTTTTTGCATCCATACTTCTGGATTTCCTAAAAAGGATTTAATTACAATTCGGATAATGGAATATAATTGCTCAAATGAGAAGTAAATGGTTAAATAGCAAAATTCTTATGGGTTTAGGTTTCTAAGACATACAGTTTTAGGATAATACAATTGTCTGTTTTTATCATAAGTGTATATGCAATTATTTCAATTGTAATAATTATTCTTTATGTCATCTATCTTCAGAGTACATTAACATCCCTTTTAATGGAATGTTAAGATAATAAAAAAGAAAACAGATACAGTATTACTTATTAGCACTTGACCTAAGTTAATTACAACTTGCAGATAATCCGCGAGTGCTGAATAGACTTCCATATACTATTTAATTGGAAATCTGTTTCTAAGTCTGTCATCTCCTATGCAGAGCAATTATGCAGGGTTTCTCATCCCTAAATGGGTTTTCTTTTTACTCACCCAACTGTGAGTATGTTTTTTAAAGATTATTTTTGTCCTGCATTTCAATCACATAATGGTTAACATCCTAAATAGTGAGGAAAATCATTTGCAAAATATGTATTTGAGCCTGTTGAGTTAGGAAATTAACACATTTCACTGTGTGGATTTTGGTTTGCTGTGGAGATATGGGGAAGAACGAGTGAGTGCAAAGTAAGATCCTCACTGCCTCTCCTTCCTTACTTTAAAGACATGGATCTAAGCTTACAGAGTATGATTTGCTAGTAACTGAATCATGATCCTTCAGAGGTAAGATTGCATCATGAAAGGACATGTTTTAAGTCCTGGGAATATTACCTGGGACTTAGGTTATAAGAATGACATTCAGACTGCAGCAGAGAATCCTTTGTTGAATGAACTATGGAAAGTTTATAGAACTCAGTTCATTTAGCGTTTGGTACTAGAATATCATAGTCTGTGTGATTGATGCAGAATACATTTTTTTTTCGGTCATCTGCAGTCGGAGAAATCTAAGACTAAGACTTCAGGAGGCCCTAGGCTGTTAACATCCTGCTTTCTTGGCCACAGCAGGTGCCTCTTGTATTTTCCATGGTAGAAAAGACAAGTTACTTCCTGGGGGGGGGGTATTATTTTTAATAATCTAATTAATTAACCTATTTATACTACCAGGTTACACCCTGAGCAAATTAATTAACCTTTCTGTACTACTATTGCAATCTCACTAATTAATTAAAGTATTTGTATTAATAGTTTACACCCCCAGTCCCCAAATGTGTGTGTATGTGTGATGGTGTGTTTTTTATCAAGACATTAATATAAATCAGAATATCGCTGCTACAGGAATTAATCATCTCCCAAGGGCCTATTTCTTAAAACAAACATTTTAGGTTAGGATTATATTACACTGAGTTATGATAGGAACAAATATGTATACCATTGCATCTGCTTAATTTGTATTCCTTAAGATTGTAATTTAAAACAATATGGTTTGAGTCTCTAGAAATAATAGACACTAAAACATTAGTTATTCACTTGTTCATTCTACTTGTTGTAGGGCGACAAGGAAGAAGTTTAGGTAAAATTGCTAATTTACTGATTTAGTGAAACATCTTAGGCAGATTAGAAAATTTCCCCATAGTCTAGCCTATATTTACAAGTACTGTTTTAAAATGTCTTAGGAGTACATGTTGATTTTCTGCTGTTCCCTTTGTTAATAGTAAGAACAGTGTATATTTCAATTCTACTATTTTTAAAAATATTAAAAGTGATACAAGCTATGCTAGGCAACTCTATAATGTTTCTATAAACTGCATAGGACATCAGAGCCTCTCAAAAAACATTTGCCTTGTCCATCATGTGTGCTTCTTCATTCCTCTGCCATGATAGGCACTCCAGGTTTTGCAGCTTCTTTCAATTTGTTAACCTAAAATTTTAAAAATTGATTTCCTTGTAGCATAAGTTTCACAGAATGCTTTCTAACAAAAGTATCCTTGTTAAAATAAGTGTGAGAGATTCAGTATACACAGGGACATATGGCGACACGTATGGTAATATGGTAAGTTTGGGAAAAATCTTATGTTACAGATATTGACTTAGCTCTATTTTTGAGACAAGACATAAATCTTGTATGTATATGTGTGTATAGAAATGTGCATGTGTGTGTTTAATCTGCCAGTGTTCTTTTGGGATGTGCACTCATGTATGCACATACATTTTATTGATGATAGATTGATAGATGGTAGATAGGCATATTTAGATGGATGGATTGATGCATAGACGATACAGAGATTTTTAAGAATGGACTTACTCAGTTGGATTTGGCAAGACTAAAATCAGTAAGGAAAGTTACCAGTTCAGAAATTCATACAGAGTTTCTATATTACAGATTTGAGTAAGAACCCTATTCTCTACTGAGAAAAACAAAACAAAACAACAAAAGCAAAAGAAAACCCACAACAGAACCAAAAATTTCTTACTTTCTCTAGCTGAATGATAAAAGAAATATAAGACATTGATAATAAGCTGAATTATTGATAATAAACTGAAGATGATACAATTCAAATACCCATCGTGAAGCAAATCTTACCTATTTTGATAAAAAATTGTAATAGTGTTTCTCCATGAATCTAAAATCATCAGTCTTCATATCTCACATATTATTATATAAATACTAGGACATAGTTGAGAATTTTTTTCTTAGTGACTTTTTTTGAGATCTACATTTTTCTTTGTTCCCATCCCTGCCTCTTCCCTCCCCTTTAACCCTCCCCTTAGGTACCCATCCTCCCAATTTACTCAGGAGATCTTGTCTTTATCTACTTCCCATGTAGATTAGATCTATGTATTTCTCTCTTAGTGTCCTCATTGTTGTCTAAGTTCTCTGGGATTGCAATTTGTGGACTGGTTTTCTTTGCTTTATGTTTTAAAACCACTTATGAATGAGTATTTGTGATACTTATCTTTCTGTCTCTGGGTTACCTCACTCAAAATGATGTTCTCTAACCCCATACATTTACCTACAAAATTCAAACTGTCATTATTTTTTTCTGTTGTGTAGTACTCCATTGTATAAATGTACCACATTTTCCTTATCCATTCTTTGATTGAGTGGCATTTAGGTTGTTTACAGGTTCTGCTATGACAAACAATGCTGCTACGAACATAGTTGATAACATGTCCTTGTGGCATAATTGAGCATCCTTTGGAAATATACCAAAAAGTGGTAATACTGGGTCTTGAGAAAGGTTGTTTCTTAATTTTATGAGAAATCGCCATGCTGACACCAAAAGGGCTGTACTACCTTGCATTCCTACCAGCAATGCAGAAGTGTTTCCTGTACCCCACAACCTCTCCAGTATAAGTTGTCATAGGTGTTTTTGATCTAGGCCATTATTACAGGTATAAGATGGAATCTCAGAGTTTTTTTTGATTTGCATTTCTCTGATGACTAAGGATGTTGAACATTTCCTTAAGTGTCTTTCAGCCATTTTATATTCCTCTGTTGAGAGTTCTCCATTTAGGTCTGTAGTCCATTTTTATTGAATTATTTGTTCTTTTGATGACCATTTTCTTGAGTTCTTTATATATTTTGGATATCAGACCTCTGTCTGATGTGGGGTTATTGAAAATCTTTTCTCATCCTGTAGGCTGTCGTTTTGTCTTGTTGACCAAGTCCTTTGCATTACAGAAGCTTTTCAGTTTCAGGAGGTTCCATTTATTAATTGTTTCTCTCAGTGTTTGTGCCACTGGGGTTATATTTAGGAAGTGGTCTCCTGTGCCAATGCATTCAAATGTACTTCCCATTTTCTCGTCTATAATATTCAGTTTGGCTGTCCTTATGTTGAGGTGTTTGATCTATTTGTACTTGAATTTTGTGCATGGGGATATAAATGTGTCTATTTTCATTCTTCTACATGTTGATATCCAGTTATTCCAGCACCATTTGTTAAATATGCTTTCTTTTTCGACTTCAAACTCGACTACAGAGCTACAGTACTGTAGAGAGCCTGCTATAGGCATAGGAACAGACAGGAGTATCAATGGAACCAAATAGAAAACCTTGATATTAATCCACAAACATTTGAACACCTGATTTTTGACAAAGAAGCAAATAATAACAAAAGGAAATTTCTATAGGAGCAAATAGATCCATTTTGAAGAATATCATGACATTTTCAAGATGAACAGCTCAAAATTTTTAGTAAATAGTGAATGTTCCGGCAAAGGTCCTCATATTATTTGTTTTAGATGTGGGTTAGGGTCTCAGCAAACCTGATGAGACTCCCTGGCTCTTCTGTTCTAGAAAAGAGAATTGGAGCAGGGACATGCGGATACTAATAGAAACTAATAGCTTATTGAAGTTATAAAAAGATACCCCAGGAACAGAAGTGGACTGGAGATCCAGAAACAAACTGAAAATCAAAAAGACCCAGCCCTGCAAAGTCATGAATCGATAGAGGATATTACCTTGTATACTTCTTATCCCACATTCTGAGATGGGGCAGTTGTCTTTTCTCATAGGTGATCTTTTTTGTTAAAGAGAGCTAACCATTGATGGGATTTCCAGTCTTTCCCCAAACTGGCCTTCCTCCCATGTTAATCTTTATGATACTTTCTCCCAGGCTAATCCTTCCACAAAATGTTAACTGGGTTAAAGTTGATGAGAAGCATGTAATGACTTCTGTCATTTGCCATTATATTTGTTTAAAAGTGGGGCCTGGAAGTACTGGACCAAAATGTATGAAGTATTTGTTTATTGATAATACCAAAATAATTCAAGAACGTATTGTCAGAAAATGAACATTTAATATATTCATGAACTCTGTGGTACAAAATTTGGACTAAGCTCAGTGGAGATATCCACCTTTATTCTTCAATGTATGTGTCATGAAGGATGAATCCCATGGGATAGGGTAACAAAATAGATGTGGGTTGAAATACCTTGGGCTAGCCGGGATGTGGTACTGCATGCCTTTAATCCCAGCACTCAGGAAAAGATACAGAGGCAGACAAATCTCTGAGTTTGAGGCCTATCTGATCTACAGAGCAAGTTCAAAGGCTACACAGAGGAACCCTGTTTCAAGAAGAAGAAGAGGAGGAGGAGAAGGAGGAAAAAAGAAAGAAAGAAGGAAAGAAAGAAAGAAAGAAAGAAAGAAAGAAACCTAGGGCTAGAGATTCAAGTCTCAGTTACTTTATTCATATGTATGCACCCAGTTTGGGTGATTCAAGTGTCTTTATTTAATCTACTGAGAAGAGATGTTATGCATGACCTCTTCTTGTGGCTTTTTCTCCTCACAGCGTGGAAGCTGGATTTAAGATGGAACAGCTTAAGAAGCATCCAAAAAGTAGAATCTACCAGAGAAGATCAGAAGGTGTGTGGATGTGGCCCAGTCACTCAAGTCTTATGGTATCACTTTTTCCAATTCTTTATGAGTGAAAAGAGCTCACTTACGTTCAAAGGAAGGAGTGATAGACTTGAAACTTGACTGAAGGACAACTAAAACATTTAAATTTATGTTTTAAACATAAATTCATTGGCATTAAACTTGAGATCAGAATTTAGGTTAGTAGAGATGGTGAATTTTTAGAAGGCTGCTGGGAAAAATCTAAAACTGTGACCATTCCTGTAGCTTTAAAGAAAAGACTAGGGAGACCCTTTGATGTTATTTTGAACTTCTGCATATAAATAACTTGGACATGAAATTTCAGACTTTGAAAATTGGACATCAATGCAGTATTTCCAACTCATTCAAAAATCCTAGAGCTTAGAGCGGTAACACTCATTTGGGAAGCTGAATGAAGAAGACTGGGATGTGCTCAAAGTTAACATGGGCTACAAAGGGAGTAATGAGCAAACTGGGCTAACAACTAAAAACCCAAACCTTCAGCAAGTTCTACAGAGCACTAAAACATTCTTAAACACTTGTGACTCAGCAGCAAGTATAACCTCTAAAACTGCAATTATAAAAGTATTTAATATTGAATGAGCTCATATATTTGTGGAGTATGTTACCAGGTTTTCACCAAAACCAGAGATTTTTTTTTTCTCCTCTATTGCAAAGATGTTTTTAAAAATGGAAAAAGATGATATTAAATATATAAGCAATCCACGAATTGGAACTTGGTGGTAGTAACCCTAGAGCTTGTAGAAGAAAACTCACTAACAAATAGGAGTCGTGAAAAACCATAAGCAAGAAAACTACCACAGTGGATCAAATATCAAGCAGGAGAGCAAAGAGAAAGCACTGACTACAGAGGAATCTGCATTCTCTTTTCTGAATGAACATGGAGACAACTGAGATATCGTTCTATTGTAGCCATGCCAGTCAATCAGAGATGAATTTTATTACAGAGCAAAAATAGCTAATAAAATACTTTTGTACATCTTCATGGTAAAAGAAAATTTCAGGATATATATGTACTAAATTAGCAATGGTTTGCTACAACTGCATGTTAGTAAGTCCCCTAACATGTAAGTATGTGATACAGTGTTACTTTTTTGTTTCTAATTTTTGACTTAGTTCTTGCAGAATTTTGTAAACTGTGCTTTGACCATGTTTACCTTTTCCATAACTATTTTCATATACACAACTTCTTCCCTGCTTAATGAACTTTAAATTCATATTCTTATGGATATGAGACCTATCCCTGTGGCAGAGTTGGCCTACCAGTGGCAATACTGAGAAAACTAACTGTCTATCCCCGGCTTTCAATTACCAATAGCTGATCAGATATGAATAAGAATTCATGTTCACCTCCCTGTTGTATGCATGGATTTAGTCTTGCTCGAGCTTTTACAGTATTTACACATATTATAATAATCACTATGAATTCAATTATCCAGCTTTTCTCTTGTGTTTGGAGGACATTGTTTTTTTTTGTTGTCTTTCACTTCCTTTGCCTGTTATAGTCTTTCTGTCCCATTTTATGCATCATTATGATTCCTGAGCCTTGAGAAGAAGGTTTATGATAAGGATGTTCCAACTAGGCCTTCAAAGTCTGCAAACTGTTACTCTCTGCATTGAATATTTTTGAAAAGCAATAAGATATAGGTAGAGAAAAAAAAACATTAAGAGCCAGTTCCATACTATGTCCAGTTAGCATCATAAGAGTACTAGGTTCCCTCCTAGTGTCTACGACTTGTCTAGTCACATGTACTTGTTCTTACAATGATGGTGCCAGATATAGAGTGTAGAGTGTAAATTAAATGCATCCAGAAAGTACTTGGTTAATCCACGATGTTCAAGTCAATATTGCATATTTGAGCATGTCAGTAATTATTGCAGTTTGCAGATTTCACAGCTGGGTAAGGTGAGCAACTGCTTTTCTTCCCTGCTGGTATGCATGTGACCCTACAGTACTATGAAAGCTAACAAGTAGGGATGAAGATTCTAGACCATTATTAGTTTAATACCTCCATCTTCTGGGGCACATCTATATGGTTCCTTCAGCAATATGGTCTTACCTTCAAATGTTATAGGGCAATTGACAATAATCTGTAATTTTTAGGGATCTATGGTATATCACTATCCAGCAACTCTAAAAGAAGTAAGCCATTTCTGTCACTGGGTTATTTGTTTGTAGCCTGAGGTGATCCTATTATAGTGTAACTACATGTGACTTGTTCAGGTTCTATGTGAACATTTTGAAAGACCTTCTTTGTTTCTTTGGGTACAAAAAAGAATAGTAAGAATTATCTCATGAAAATCCTTTAGTGTCATTAATAGACTTAGCATGAGTATAGGCATATTCCAGCAACACAGTTTTTCTCTCGGGTTTTATATTCCTTGTCAGTAAATAGACATCACTGGTTTCCATGGATTGCTCTAGTTTCAGAGTCAAGGGAAACTCACAGAGATGTAGATCTAGTGCAAAGTTACTCAATGGGTTTATTTAACTAATCAAGTCGAAAGGAAGGTCTGAAGATACTGTTGATGGTTGATAATGGCTGGTAGAGGTGATAATTTCATATTGGATAATCTAGGAAAGACTGTTTCTCATACAAGTCTCACAACAAACTCCCTGGCCCTCTCTCTAGTTGTTACAATCTTTCAATCTCCTTTTTAGCAAGGTTTCCCGATTCTTAGGTACAATTGTTTTGTAGATATAACCATTGGAACTGGACTCCACAACTTCTCGTTTTTATTACTAATGATTTTCTGTAAATTAGTAGTAATGGTCTTTTTCTGTTGAAAAAAGAAGTTTCCTTAATGAGAGGTGAGGAATATACATATCTGTGGATGTAAGGACCAATATTTAGATTGCAATCAGGATTATGCTGGTTTAATAAAGTGGTGGTTGTAGGTTCTTCTTCAAGATCCATGACTTCAGTATTTCTGGATAATTATCTAGGTTTCCAATACTAGGCATGTTTTCCATTTTTATAACATTATACTGACTAGGTAGGTTATATTTATAAATATATTTGTATGTACATATGCATATAAGCATGAACATAATGAAAAAGAGGCCATGCATTTGAAAGAGAGATAAGAGTTTATAAGAGGGTTTAGAGAAAGGAAAGGGAAATGATATAATCATATTATGTGTAGGGTTAAGCCAGCCCCTTTAGGGGGCGGGTTTGCCTCGGGCAAATGCGTATGAATAAATAGGGCGCGCGGGAGGCAGCTCCTCCCATTTCCTGCCTCATGTGAAACAGCTGCAAGGGAACCTCGGTTCTGTAAGTTTATTTAAACGTTAAAGCTGTATATATTCTTTAATATCAGCCTTGCATTTATTTACTCCAATACATTTGGCGCCTGCCCCGTGGGGCTTTGGGCTACCGCTCCCAGTGCCCACCCCCCCCCCCCCCCCCCCCCCCCCCCCCCCCCCCCCCCCCCCCCCCCCCCCCCGGGAGGCGCGCGGCACCTTGCCGGTCCGACTATGGCTGCGGACGCAGCTGAGATTCTGAGCGACTCGATCTTTCCTGATGCCTGCTAAAAAATCAAATGGGACAGGAGTATTAGCACTCCCCGGCCCTGCCCTGCCTGACAGTGGCACAAGTGCCTCTGTAACAGCATGATCAGTCTCTGTTCCCCTCCCACCTCCGCTGGCCAGAGCTCGGGTCACCTGACAGCGGCCCTGTGAGCCGGCTCAAACACGCCAGCATCCCTTTGATTTGTTCGCTTTGGCGGCTTTTCTCTCTGTTCCCTTTCTGGCCCAATTGCTATTTATCAGCCTGGTGTCTGCTCCAATTTTTGTTTTTGAGTCATTTATTTCAGACTTAGGCCACGTGGACTCAAGTAGACTCTTTCACCACCACTGGGAGGAACCGGCCACTGCAGGTAAAAGAATTTTTTCTTTTATACATAAAATGTCTGAGAACGTGACTGTTTTAGATTTTCACAGCTTTTTTTGAGTGTACCATGTGTGAGATTTTACAAGAGGTGTCTATGACCCCACATCTATGGATATTTCTGGGATTTGTAATTTTCCTTAGCACTATATGGTTTGATAATAGGAAAATGATGAAGTCTCTTAAGGCAGAGGTTGAACGTTTAAAAACTATTGAGAATGACAACAATCTTCTCAAGAATCAGTTTGAAGTTCTCCAGGAAGAAAACAGATCTTTGTTTAACAAGACTCGGTTAACTGAGCAAAATTTAGAAACGGTACAGGCTGATGTTAAGGAGAAATTCATTACTATGGAAGAAGGAACAGCTGAATTAGATCGTAAGTTCCAGCAGTCCCTTTCTGTAGGAACTAAAACATTAACTGAAAGAATCAAAACTGCTGAATGTGACAATCGAATTTTGTCTAAAGCTTATGACAGATTGGCGGAAAGATTGTCAATACAAGAAGGCACGGTTTATGCCATAAAAATTATGTCCAAAGATGACAAGTTATCTCTAATGGACAAATTTCATACTTTAGAATCCTCAATGAAGGCTTTGGAACATAATTCTGGACAGGAGATTCAGATATTGCAAAAAGTAATGGTGAATAGAATTGAAAAGATTGAGGAATTTCTAAATTCTGATGAAGAAGAGTAAAGGGTAGAAAGGCAAATTTTAACTACATCTGTGGATAAATCCCTCCGGGACAATTTCCACAAAGCTCTAACTACAGCTCTACATGCCTTTCCAGTAATAACAACAGAAAAGGTGATTGGTTCCAGAAACCCTAAGGTCATCAAGGAAGATATATGGGAGCCTGTCTCAAAGATCTCAAAGAAATTAAACAGGCTGTCATGACTTTTGGGATGCACGCCTCTTTTGTTAAAGAGATCCTAAAATCTTGGGCCACAACAAGCAGAGCAACCCCCTCGGACTGGCTCCTGCTGAGCTCCGCGGTCCTTGAGAGTGGACTGCAATTGAAATGGAAATGCTTATTCAGGCAAGAGGCTAGACTTTTAGAACAGCAGGAAAAGGTGAAGGGAATTGACATTTCCCTAGATCAAATTCTAGGTGAAGGGCTCTTTTCCGACACTCAGGAACAAGCTAATTTGGATGAAAACACACTATCCATGTGTTCTACAGCAGCCTTAAGGATTTTGGACAGGGTACAAGACCCAGGACAGAGAATGGAATCATTTGTCAGAGTTAAACAGGGTCAGAGAGAACCCTTTAGTGACTTTTTACAAAGACTAACTAAGGCTGTACAAATAGGGATATCTGACCCAGAAGCAAGACGTATAATGATTGAGTCTTTGGCTTACGAAAATGCAAATGTGGAATGCAAAAAGATCTTGGGGCCTTTAAAGTTCAGATCAGCCCCTCTTCAATTCCAATCCTGTTGATAAGAGATATTTCAGAGTTTCTGTCTCAGGTCAGGAGCCATGAAATGGGACGGAATAAGAATAATTTTATACTTGATAAACTTTCTTTGCCTTTCCTCATATCTGTGTCTTTCTTTATATGTCAGTATATGTCCTTGTTGTTAATGTTTAAATTTCCCATAACAAGCAATATATTTTCCTACAGTAATCTTTGAAGTTTCCAGGATGAAGATGGGGCCCCACAACATCAACTCAATCTGGTTTTTATGACGTCATGAATTTTTTTTATAAGCGCTAATATTAGACCTGTTTTTTGGTACCAACTGCAGGAGACAATTTCGAATGATGCACATTTTTGACAACACTCTGGCGGACCTTCTCAAAATGCTCAGAGACTAGTTATAATTTTCTTAGGTCAAAGGTTAATTTGGGAATTTTACCATCATTTGCTTTCACAGGGGTCCCTAAGAAGAACATCGCCCCCATGTCAGCTAGAAGCAATCAAAGAGGACGACGTCCCCTCTCCCAACAGAGTTTGCCCACAGGGTTAGGGACATCTTTTAGTGATTGGTTTAGGGTTGAGGGGATGGGGAGATATTGTATGGAATTAGGGGTATATTCAAAAAAAGGGGGGGTTAACTGGTTTGATGGAATAATTGGTATTTGTGAATTACTGTTTTTAGAAAATTATATTGGTACTGTTTCTTCTATATTGATATATTGAATATTGAATGTGAGTGTTCCTACCTCTATTTTTGTGTAAGAGTATGCTTATATTGTATGGCTACATCTATCATATCACAATGTAAATTTCTACCTCTGATACTATTTATGTAATAACATTGTTTACATTTGATATGTAATGACATTGTTTACAGGTGAAGATCATTGTCTTCATATATTGCACAGTTGTTTATTCTCTTAGTTTTCAAATTAGATAGGTATTGAGAATTATATGTTTGTCATATTTATTTTAGGTTAATCAGATCTTTTAGATACATAGAGATTATATTTAGTATAGATAGTATAATCTTCAGCCTCTTTGAAGAGCTGTAGAAAATGGCCTTTAATCTAACCTAGAATTCTGTGCCTACGAGACACAATTACTCCTGGCAACACCACTCTACTCCCAAGAGAATGTTGAGCACCAAAGAAACTCCACTGGGAGATTGTCTTCTTGGCAGAACTGGCCTTTGGGTTAAGAAAAGCCCATACCTCAACTACTGACTAAGATATAAAACAGGATTGTCTTATCTTGCCAAGACAGGGTAGGATAATTCTAAGAAAGTTCCTTGCTTTTGATAATGGTATGTCAGTTATGTTAGGCCTTAGCCAAAGTTGGTTGACTCAACATTGCAAATGAGACTTTGGGTGATTGCCCAGGTAGTCAGTTGTCTCTGTCATTTCTTGCACATTTTGGATATCTCTCATTTGTTAAGTAATATTTATTCCCTTCTCAGATCTTTGATGGAGTTGAAGATTATTTAATTGTAGTTACTCTCTACATTATTTAGACTCCTTGAGATAGAATGTTTAGCAAAACTATTGTTCTCAATATTGTTTGTTATAATTATCATTTGTTATTATTGTTTATAGTTATATTTGGTTTACTTCTGTCTTATATAGACAAAAGGGGGAGATGTAGGGTTAAGCCAGCCCCTTTAGGGGGTGGGTTTGCCTCAGGCGAATGTGTATGAATAAATCGGGTGCATGGGAGGCGGCTCCTCCCTTTTCCTGCCTCATGTGAAACGGCGGCTGCACGAGAACCTCGGTTCTGTAAGTTTATTTAAACATTAAAGCTGTATATATTCTTTAATATCAGCCTTGCATTTATTTCCGCCGATACCATTATGAAAAACAAAATAAATTATAATAAGAAGTGGCTGGTAGAACTACTGACATTCTGCAGGTAAGATTTGGATAATGTCAAAGGAAGCACACAGAGTAGCTCTCACCACAAATACCCATCCAGAATACCAAGTACTGAATGAGCATACCTTTGCTTAGAGAGTTAATGATAAGAAACAAATTAACATCTAAATGTTATTCAATAAATGCATGATTCATTCCTATTGGCATAGCTTTCTGGTCTGAAATGATGAGCGGATTTATATTTAGGTAATTGTTCTTGCTCCTTGTGGGCTTTTCAAAACAAAGCCTTACCACTGGCCACCAACAATTATATGCAAAGAACCATTAACTAAATCTCTTTGTGTTTATTAATTTGTGAATGAGGTTGATGGAAACTAACAAGGCAGTAAATGATTGCAAATGTAAATGCCAATGTGCTTAATGACCCAAGGAAACAAGTTCATGGAGCTTGTCAGATGAAAACCGTTCTGCTGGTTGACCTGTCCAAAAACACAAATAGACTGTAGAAGGCTAGACAAATACTAGAACTAGCCAAAGAATGACATAATTAAGCAAATGAATGGAAATCCTGAATAATCAATCTTTATATGCATGAAAATTATCACCTCCAGTGCTGGTCTAAAAAATACTGTACAATAATTATAGGCAGTATATATTTTAAATGCCTACTGATTCTGTGTTTTCCAACCGAATGATAAAGGAGCTTAGAGTAAAAGGTAGGATAACTGGGTTCAACCTGAAACACTAACTTTATTAGGTATGGATAAAATGAGGTCAATAATTAGTGTGTCATGACATCAAGAGTGTTATAGTAAATATTAAAGGGCACATGGGATAGACAATGCTTAGCATTCTTCATGATCTATTTTTAAAAAAAGAGATTGTGTGCAGGGGCCATGCTAATCTCTGTATTGTTCCAATTTTAGTTTATGTGTCTCGAAAATCAAAAAAAAAAGAGATTGTGCGTATTTATCACTCTTTTGATGAATTTTGATGATGTCTTTTTCTTAAAGCTCTGTTTCCAAAATTATTGATTTATATATTCATATGTTTGTGGAGTTTTCAATATTAATTGTTGTAAGATATACATTAAACATTTTTCTCCAGTTATATGTCATACATTGAGCATAGAGTGTTATTCATCCACATACTATGTATTGAAAACACTTCACTTGCAATTTTATTGAGCTATATATTTTTCTCCACTCCCTTCCCTTCCTCTCATCTTCCCTTCTGTCTTCTCCCATGATCCCCATGCTCCCAATTTACTCAGGAGATCTTGTCTTTTTCAACTTCTCATGTATATTAGATTCATGCATGTCTCTCTTAGGGTCCTCTCTGTTGTCTAGGTTCTCTGGGATTGTAAATTGTAGGCTGTTTGTTGTAATAGGAGCAGCATTGGGCTGCATTCCTGCCACCTGGCCACCTGTTCCCCCCTTTTTCTCCCCATCTCCCCTTACCCCAATCCCACCCCACCCCCAAGATACCAATTTTCTCCCCGGCAATTTTGTCTACTTCCCATAGCCAAGAGGATAACTATATGTTTTTCCTTTGGTTCACCTTCTTTCTTAGCTTCTTTAGGTTCGCCAATTGTAGACTCCGTGACCCTTATTTATGTCAAGAAACCAATTATGAGTGAGTACATCCCATGTTCATCTTTTTGGGTCTGGGTTACCTCACTCAGAATAGTGTTTTCTATTTCCATTCATTTGCATGCAAATTTCGAGAAGTCATTGTTTTTTACCGCAGCATAGTACTCTAATGTGTACATATTCCACATTTTCTTCATCCATTCTTCCATTGAGCGGCATCTAGGTTGTTTCCAGGTTCTGGCTATTACAAATAATACTGCTATGAACATGGTTGAACAAATGCTCTTGTCATATGATAGGGCATCTCTTGGGTATATTCCCAGGAGTGGTATTGCTGGGTCCAGGGGTAGGTTAATCCCGAATTTCCTGAGAAACCAAAACACTGACTTCCAAAGTGGTTGCACAAAATTGCATTCCCACCAGCAATGGATGAATGTACCCCTTTCTCCACAGCCTCTCCAGCAAAGGCTATCATTGGTGTTTTTAATTTTAGCCATTCTGACAGGTGTAAGATGATATCTCAAAGTTGTTTTGATTTGCATTTCCCTGATCACTAAGGAGGTTGAGCATGACATTAAGTGTCTTTTGGCCATCTGAACTTCTTTTGAGAATTCTCTGTTCAGTTCAGTGCCCCAGTTTTTAATTGGGTTAATTAGCATTTTAAAGTCTAGTTTCTTGAGTTCTCTATTTATTTTGGAGATCAGACCTTTGTCTGTTGCAGGGTTGGTAAAGATCTTCTCTCAGTCAGTAGGTTGCCTTTTTGTCTTAGTGACAGTGTCCTTTGCTTTACAGAAGCTTCTCAGTCTCAGGAGGTCCCATTTATTTAATGAGGCCCTTGATGTCTGTGCTGCTGGGGATATACCTAGGAAGCAATCTCCTGTGCCCATCTGTTGTAGGGTACTTCCCACTTTCTCTTCTATCAGGTTAAGTGTGTTTGGGCTGATGTTGAGGTCTTTAATCCATTTGGACTTGAGTTTTGTGCATGGTGATAGATATGTGTCTATTTTCATTCTTCTACAGGTTGACATCCAGTTGTGCCAGCACCATTTGTTGAAGATGCTTTCTTTCTTCCATTGTATACTTTTAGCTCCTTTATCGAAAATCAGGTGTTCATAGGTTTGTGGGTTAAAATACGTGTCTTCTATACAATTCCATTGGTCGACTTCTTTGTTTTTATGCCAGTACCACACTGTTTTCATTACTGTAGCTCTGTAATAGAGTTTGAAGTCAGGGATGGTAATGCCTCCAGAAGATCCTTTATTGTATAGGATTGTTTTGGCTATCCTGGGTTTTTTGTTTTTCTATATAAAGTTGATTATTGTCCTCTCAAGATCTGTGAAGAATTTTTAAGGGACCTTGATGGGGATTGCATTGAATCTATAAATTGCCTTTGGTAGAATTGCCATTTTTACTATGTTGATCCTCCCAATCCAAGAGCAAGGGAGGTCCTTCCATTTTCTGTTATCCTCCTCAGTTTCTTTTTTCAATGCCTTAAAGTTCTTGCCAAATAGATCTTTCACTTCCGTGGTTAGAGTTACCCCAAGATATTTTATGCTGTTTGTGGCTATCGTGAATGGTGAAGCTTCTCTGATTTCCCTCTCTGCTTCCATATCCTTTATGTATAAGTGGGCGACTGATTTTTTGGAGTTGATCTTGTATCCTGCCACATTACTAAAGCTGTTTATCAGTTGTAAACGTTCTTTGGTGGAGTTTTGGGGGTCGCTTATGTACACTATTATATTATCTGCAAATAACAAAAGTTTAACTTCTTCCTTTCCAATTCGAATCCCCTTGATCCCCTTATGTTGTCTTCTTGCTATTGCTAGAACTTCAAGTACTATGTTGAAGAGGTATGGTGAGAGTGGACAGCCTTGTCGTGTTCCTGAGTTTAGTGCGATGGCTTTGAATTTCTCTCCGTTTAATTTGATGTTAGCTGTCGGCCTGCTGTATATAACTTTTATTATATTTAGGTATGACCCTCGTATCCCTAATCTCTCCAAGACTTTTACAGCATCTAATGAAATGATCATATGTTTTTTTTTCTTTCAGTTTATTTATATGCTGGATTACATTGATAGATTTTCATATGTTGAACCAGCCCTGCATCTCTGGGATGAAGCCAACTTGATCATAATGGATAATTTTTTGGATGTGTTCTTGGATTTGGTTTGCCAGTATTTTGTTGAGGATTTTTGCATCGATGTTCATGAGTGAGGTTGGCCTATAATTCTTTTTCTTGGTTGAGTCTTTGTGCGGTTTTGGTATCAGAGTAACTGTAGCTTCATAAAAGGAATTTGGCAATGACTCTTCTGTTTCTATATTGTGAAATACATTAAGGTGTATTGGTATTAGGTCTTCTCGGAAGCTCTGGTAGAATTCCGCATTGAAACCATCTGGTCCTGGGCTGTTTTGGTAGGGAGGTGTTTGATAACCGATTCTAATTCTTCGTGACTAACAGGTTTATTTAGATTGTTCACCTGGTCCTGGTTTAACTTTTTATATGGTATTTATCTAAAAAAGTGTCCATTTCCTTTACATTTTCCAGTTTTGTGGCATACAGGCTTTTGTAGTAAGATATAATGATTCTCTGAATTTCCTCTATGTCTGTGGTTATGTCCCCCTTTTCATTTCTGATCTTATTAATTTGCGTATTCCCTCTGCCGTTTGATTAGTTTGGATAGGGGTTTGTCAATCATGTTGATTTTCACCAGGAACCAGCTTTTTGTTTCATTGATTCTTTGTATTATTTTCTGTGTTTCTATTTTGTTGATTTCAGCCCTCAGTTTGATTATTTCCAGTCTTCTACTCCTCCTAGGTGAGTCTGCTTCTTTTTTTCTAGAGCTTTCAAGTGGGCTGTTAAGTCTCCAATGTGAGCTTTCTCTGTTTTTTTTTTTTTTTAAGTGGGCACTTAGTGCTATGAACTTTCCTCTTAGGACTGCTTTCATAGTGTCCCATAAGTTTGAGTATGTTGTTTCTTTATTTTCATTGAATTCCAGGAAGACTTTTATTTCTTTCTTAATTTCTTCCTTAATACAGGTATGGTTCAGTAGTTGACTGTTCAGTTTCCATGAATTTGTAGGCTTTCTGGGGGTAGGGTTGTTGTTGAATTCTAACTTTAATTCATGGTGATCTGATAAGACACAGGTGGTTACTAATATTTTTTTGTAACTGTGGATGTTTGCTTTGTTACCGACTATGTGGTCAATTTTTGAGAAGGTTCCATGAGCTACAGAGAAGATGGTATATTCTTTCCTATTTGGGTGGAATGTTCTATAGATGTCTGTTAAGTCCATTTGCTTCATTACCTCCATTAATTCTCTTATTTCTCTGTTAGGTTTCTGTCTGATTGACCTGTCCATTGGTGAGAGAGGAGTATTGAAGTCTCCTACTATTAGTGTGTGCGGTTTGATGGCTGCCTTGAGTTTTAGCAATGTTTCTTTTATATTAGGGGCATAGATGTTCAGGATTGAGAATTCATCCTGATGAACTGTTCCTGTTATGAGTATAAAATGCCCCTCTCCATCTCTTCTGATTGATTTAAGTTTGAAGTCAACTTTGTTAGAGATTAGTATGGCCACACCTGCTTGTTTCTTAGGTCCATTTGCTTGATAAGCCTTTTCCCAGCCCTTTACTCTGAGTAAATGCCTGTCATTGTGTTTGAGGTGTATTTCTTGTAAACAGCAGAATGTTGGATCCTGTTTTCATATCCAGTCCCTTAGCCTGTGCCTTTTTATAGGTGAGTTGAGTCCATTGACATTTAGTGATATTAATGACCAGTGGTTGTTAACACCGGTCACCATTTTAGTAGTAGAGTTTGTGTGTTTCCCTTCTTTGAGTTGTGTTGGTGAAGGGTCTCTAGATGTCTGAGTTATTGTGGTCATTGTTGGACTCCTTGGTTAGTGATTTTCCTTCTATTACTTTCTGTATGGCTGGATTTGTGGCTGCGTATTGTTTAAATTTGTTTTTATCCTGGAAAATTTTATTTTCTCCATTTATAGTGAATGAAAGCTTGGCTGGGTATAGTAATCTGGGCTTGCATCCATGGTCTCTCAGTTTTTGCAGTTCATCTATCCTGGACATTCTTGTTTTTCATGGTTTCCATGGAGAAGTCAGGTGTAAATCTAATAGGTTTACCTTTATAAGTGACTTGGCCTTTTTCCTTTGCAGCTCTTAATATTCTTTCCTTATTCTGTATGCTTTGTGTTTTGATAATTATATGGCGAGGGGATTTTTTTTTTATCCAGCCTATTCAGTGTTCTGTATGCTTCTTGAACCTTCATAGGTATATCTTTCTTTAGGTTGGGATAGTTTTCTTCTGTAATTTTATTAAATATATTTTCTGGACCATTGATCTGCACTTCTTCTCCTTCTTCTACCCCTATTATTCTTAGGTTTGATCTTTTTATTGTATCCCATATTTCCTGAATGTTTTGTGATGAGAGTTTGTTGGACTTGCTGTTTTCTTTGATCCGTGTGTTCATTTTCTCTATGGTATCTTCAGAATCTGAGATTCTTTCTTCTAACTCTTGTTTTCTGTTGGTAATGCTTGTTTCTGTAGACTCTGTTTGTTTACTTAAATTTCCCATGTCTAGCCGGCCCTCTGTTTGTGTTTTCTTCTTTGCCTTCATTTCAGTTTTCAAGTTGAACTTTTTCCATTATCTGTTTTATTTTTTCCCTTGGTTTTCTATGGTATCATTCACTGATTTACTCAATTCTTCAAAGTTTCTGTTATATTTCTCATCCATTTCTATAAGTGTGGTCTTTACATGCTGTTTAAGGGCGTCAATCACTTTCATGAAGTCAATCTTTTCTACTTCTTCTTGATTATGGTGTTCATGTCCTCCTGTTGTGAGGTTGCTGGTTTCTGGTGGCTTCATGTTGCTTTTCAGATTTTTGGGTGAATTCTTGCATTGGCATCTGCCCTTCTCTTCTTCCAAATGCTCCCCTATGGATCTTCTTTTACCGGATCAGGTCTCCTTGCCTACTGATGTACCTTCCCAGTGATGGCTCTCCCCAATGCTGGCTTTCCTGGCACACAGATCAGGCCTCCGTGCTGGTTGGGTAGCTCGTAAACACAGTGCCTACCTTGCTTGGTGCAGACAGGGTATAGAAACAAAAGAACTCCCGCCCGCTTTGTTGCCCTGAGGATTCGGACCCAGTGCCCAAACAGGCTGGACTGGGTGATGTTATGTGCCAAAAGAGGGCAGGGGGGCCCAAGTGGGGAGGGTTCTGGATGCAAGCTGGTTGGGATAGGAAGAAAGAGGCAGTATGCAGGGAGTAGAGGCCCTGCAGAGAGCCCAAGAAGGATAGGGGGTTGAAAACTTCTGAGTTCCCTGTCCTGGGCTGGTGCTGCGGGGTCGGAAACTCACCCCAATGTTGGCTCTTCTGGCACCCGAGAGATCAGGTCTCCATGCTGGTTGGGTAGCTCGTAAACAAAGCACCTACCTTGCTTGGTGCAGGCAGGCTATAGAAACAAAGGAACTCCCGCACGCTTGGTTGCCCTGAGGATTCGGACCCAGGGTCCAGACAGGCTGGGCTGGGTTATGTTATGTGTCGAATGAGGGCAGGGGCCATAACACCCTTTTTAAACCGACCAAACTTTGCAGGTAAGGTTTTTTTTTTTTTTTTGGTTTTTTGAGACAGGGTTTCTCTGTGGTTTTGGAGCCTGTCCTGGAACTAGCTCTTGTAGACCAGGCTGGTCTCGAACTCACAGAGATCCGCCTGCCTCTGCCTCCCGAGTGCTGGGATTAAAGGCGTGCGCCACCACCGCCCGGCCGAGATGCCCTAGGTTTTACAATCTACCTTCCTCAGCTTTCTAAGTTTGATGTTACATGCAGGTACCACCATACCTTGTCTTTTCAGGCTCAAGTTTTAACATTAGCCAGAAAGAGTACATAAGATTTCATTTGAAATTATTTTTCCCAGGCTGTAGATGTTGTACACATATACAAACCTAACATTCTATTGAGAGAACCTGCAGGAGTCATGGTAGGCAGAGAAATGATCCACAAATGGGAGAGAGTAAGAACTCAGTTCAACCTGATTTTGTCAGCCTGGACTAAACTTCAAGAGTCTGATGCCAGGCAATTTAATGCTATACCTTTTAAACACAGTACATTTTAAAGAAAAGTTTCCTTCTATAATATATTCTTGAGTGCACAAGGATACATACGTATATTGAAACTCAATTAAGAATACATTTCACTTCTTTCAAAAAGATGGGTTCTAGAGATAGGCTACATATATTAGCTTAATTGCCTAGGGAAGGATCTGGCTAAATGACCAAATAGCATAAAGATCATTTGGGCTATTAGCCATCTCCAGTCCTGGTTGTGGAAACTTGAAATGATCTGGTCCAACAGATAATTCAGATCCACATGCTGTTAATCACTTTTAATTCCCAGTTTTCTGGGTAGAAAATCAGGTTTCTGTCCTTTCCATATTTTGTGTGTATAATGTTCCCGGTTTTCCTTAAGATCTATGGGACCTTTGTGCTCCCAACAAGAGTCAGGATTTTTCACTTCAAGTTTAAGGTCATCTTGGTCTATTTTAAAACTTTGAGGTCAGGCAGGACTGCATGGTGAGATGTTGTCTGATTAAATGTAGTCTTTTATTAACCAATAACATTGGTCATGTTACAACTTTTCTTCTTTGTACTGATTATAAAAGCACACGTGGACCTAAATAAAATAAGATAGTAGTAAATAAGCAAAAGCCACATATATTGAATGAGCAATGTCCATCTAAGTGATATAGAAAACTAGTGAAAAATGTACAAGTGATAAAAAAGGGGAACATTTAAGAGAGGACACCCTATTGTCTGAACATTTGAATAAGCCCTGTTTACCAAGAGACAAGAAAAGATATGGGAATTGTTTTAGCAAAGTGTGACCAAACACTGAAATAAGTATCAGAAACCTAAGACCATTGGCAAATAGCCCTTTGTCTTACATTGATAGGTAGGCAAGGCCACAGAAGGATTTGCAGTATTAGGGAGTCTTCAAAAAACTAATGTTATCAGGAAATTAAGAATTAACATTTTGTGAAACCAAGGCTTTACTATACAGGAGAGATAGGAGAAAGAAGCATCAACTATGTCAGAAGAGGCCAAAAATATTTAATGGCTTAATGAGTTAGATTTGTTCACTTTCTCTCTTCTTCTTTTTCACCCTCCCCCCTTGCTGTTTCTTTTCTAAATAGAGTTTGGGGAGAAGGTAAGCAATCTGTCCTTGCGTCTGTCACTCTGCCTCCCTTTTGTTCAATGTTTTTCTGTTTTCCTTTAACCTTCCATAGAATAAAACAGTTCTCACAACTGTTCTCAATCTCAGAACAATTAGCCAGCCCCATTTTTGTTAAAGACTAGAATATTAATGAGACATCATTATTATTCTCCTTTTCTGTTGTCATATTAATAGATATTGGGAGTGAGACAGAGGTAGAGGGTGGTTGTGCACAAAATCACATGCAGAGATCAAATAGCTGACTGGAAGTTACAATGTTAACACCTGTCGTCTGAAGAACTTCCTTAACTCACCCGGGATTCAAATTTCTCATTATCCATTCACTGAAAATTGATTTTATTGCCAATTTATTATAACTCATTGAAATTATGATTACAAACATTGCTGTTTGTATATAACATGAAGCAGATGCAAAGGAAATGTTCATTATCATTATTTTTTCATAATAGATTCTCAACATATTTTCATTACCAGGTAAGTTCCAAAGTATTTATGTAACAATAGTAGTAGAGCTGGTCACTGGGGAGTTTAGAAAGAGATTCAAAAAAATTACTCTCTAGTTCAATCTTCACACTTCTTTCTAGAGGCATCAGAGATAGATTTCTATGCCTGTATTTCTTTTAAATATAGCAACTGGCAAAATGCTGTATATGGAGAAAAAATGTTCATTGTAGAAAAAGGTCAAAGTGGGTGAGTTTGGATGTGGTACTTACTGTATGCATCATTTTATAACAAAGATTAAAGAGTATGGGGTAGAGTTTGGGGTGGTAATTCAAAGCCCTTGATGTGGATCTGAGTGGTAGCTGATTTGGTCAGTCAGGAAGGGTAAGAGACAGCTCTTCTACACCCGTGCTATGTGAAGTGTGATCCTAGTTAGTCTTAACCAATAAAAACCAGGAGTCAAATATCAGGGTAAAAACTTGGAAGATCAAAGAACTGAGAGAAGCCACATGGTAATTTCTTCTTGTCTCATTCCTCTGTCAAAAAATTAAGAGATTTTTTTTTGATTTTATAACAATGAGTCATGTCTTCTCCTAGCAGTACCAATCTACTTCAGAGATGTTGGGCATCAAATGACATCCATATGGAGTTTACTTTCTTTGTGGCAAAAGTAAATCACTGGGCAAGAAACTGCCCTTGCCTTGACTGCTGAAAGTATGATGTACAAATTGGACAACAGAAAACAAAACAAAGTGACTGAAATATTTTGCCAAGACAAGGTAGGAAGTCCTTCACAATATCATGTTTCACAGAAAATTCTTTTAGATATTCTAGGTCTGAAGGCAAAAGATGGATGCCCCAGTGTTACAGTTGAACTTTGGGTGAATGTCCAGGCATCTAGCTGTTTCTGTCATTTTTCATATTTTTTGAAATCCCTTGTTTGTACTTCATGTTTACTCAGATAATATTATTTTTTCTTGAGTCTCTGATGAAGTTGAAGACTAGATAGCTATAGTTATAACTTTCATTGTTAACAAGTTCAGAAAAGAAACTCAGAAAAGAAATGTTTAGTGCCTAAGATTAAGACACATAAAAAGATAGTTTTTGGGATGGTAATACAAATTATGATAGAAGGTAAAATATGTACAACACTTTGAACTCACCAACAGGATAGATAATGGGATATTTTCTCTGAATTTGAAAAGTGTTAATTAACTGGATATCATTAATATATTTTTGACTATACAACTAGTTATATACTATAACTATGTTGTATATAGTTATTGTACTTACTACATATAGATTTCATAATTTAATTATAGCCTACACTTTTTTATTTTAGGCAAAAGGGGGAAGTGCTATGATATTTTGTTTGTGTTTTGTCAAATAAGTATTGCCTGGAGATCAGAGGACTGAGTTAACCTCTAGTTAATCGTAGCGGTCTAGAGGTCTGTATAGAGAGGAGACAGAAATGGACAACACAGGGCAGAGACAGGAAGTGACAACATCTTAAACTTTCTGGTCATAGGATTCAGAGAGGTGAGAGATGACGGTAGCTCTTCTTTTGTTTCTCAGATCTTTCAGTTTTTACCCTCAGTATCTGACTGTGGGTTTTAATTGATAAGACTAATTAGGGTCATGCTTCTTTTATTTCATGACATCAGGGTCTGCTTTCTCATACCCACAGTAAGGAGCAATGCCATTTCTCTTCAGTGTGGTCCAACTTTCATGTGTCAGACAGGGCTAACTCTCCCAGGGCCAGCAAAGCGTGGTTCTGGCTCGGCAAGTCCTTCTGATTTCACCATGCATGGTTCCTACAGCCCCTGTAGTAACACGGGTCACAGAGATCAACACAGACCCCATGTGCAGAAAGACCATGTACCCGGAGATGGCCCTAGGCAGCACCATGTCACCATGGTACTAAGTGGAAGCTTTAAAAATCTAACTATGAGTGATTAGAAACTGTGTGTTTAAAGCAACTGCTCTAAATAGTTACTGGACTTGTAAGTTCTTCTCATTTTCCATATGGAACTTTCAGAAGATTGGTAATAATTTTAAGGCTGTATAATATGTTATAGTTTTTTTTTTTTTTTTATCCAGTGTGAAAATGGCATCTGGCTTCCATTTTCCTTCAACAAAAGATCCACAATATCTGGGCTTTTCTATTTAGCAAATTTTCATTTATGTTAAAACACACAATGAGTTTCTCCTCTCTCTCTCTCTCTCTCTCTCTCTCTCTCTCTCTTCCTCCCTCTCTTTCCCTTTCTTTCTTTCTTTCTTTCTTTCTTTCTCTCCTTGTTAATAAATTCTTATATGGCTATAAAAAAAACACACAATGAGAATAAAGTAATTTAATAGTAAATGGCTTCTCCAAATAAATGTATTTTACTACTATTCATTCCAACTTGAAAATCAATGATGCTTTAAAACTTTTATGCATCTATAAAACCTTAAAAATGTTATATTTGCTTCTCCAAAGATAGTGGTAAAAATCAAGAGACAAAATGTCATTAATGATTAAGGAAGTATTAAGTTTTGTTCTAATCAACTTCGGGACATTTTTAATTTAGGTTCTTTCTGGAAAAAGGAAAAAATAAACCAACTTGACAACACATTGCTATTCACAGTAATAACGGCAGAGGAGTACCATAGGAAAAACCCCTGCCGCTTAATCAATGATGAGCCCTTGCACAGAAGCCAAAGATGCACTCAGTTGCTCCAAATTTGGAAGGGCTGACGTCAAGAACCGGCTTGATTTCTTATTGGTTTCGCACCCTGTTGCCTGTATTTAGAAAATAGCAACAAATTCTGTTCTTCCCAGGGCACAAACTTAATTTTGTGGGTTTTTTTTCTACTCTACATTTATGCCAAGAGCAAACGAACACATCTAGAGAGGCTCTCACAGCAGGGCTGACCACTGCATACTTTTTAACTAGGGAGGGCAGTTCTACAGTAATTAATATTGCACTTTCTGTTTTCTAATTATTTGACATACATATCACACATACTACCTTATATGGATAGTTATTGACTATAAAATGAACCAAGCAATTTATATATTTATGTATTATTTTCTCAACCTTTATTGTACTTATTCATAATCCTACACACAGTTTAGATATATCACTGGATAAGCGAAATTATAATTTGTTTTTATAATATTTACTTTTACAATAGCCTTTGAGAGACCCTGCAGTGATGGAAATTGAGGAAAGAGTTAAAATGTATTGGTTTTGTAGTAAGAAGGGAAAATTTAGATGCTTTTCTTGCTAGTATTTTTCTAACTTGCATATGAGAACTGCTACAGCTTTCATTTTAAGTATAAGGACTGGAGAAGAAATATTTTGAAAATCACTACTTTCATGTCAGTAAAAATATGAGGCATAGAGACAAAAATTTGTATGTTAGGAAAAGGGCAAAATAATACAGTATTTATTTACTAGTTGTTTAATATTTTCCTGTTATTAAATTGCACTGAGAAGAGCAGATCGACACATATAATGTGCCTGTCTCTCCAAGGCAGCAATGAAGCATTGCTCAGGAAGGAAGATGTTGATGTGAATTCAAAAGGAATGGGATATTTGTCATAGACAATCTAGAATGAATTCTTTGCCTATTTTCTATCTATGTAATTTAATTCATGAGTTCAAGAAACATAGATAGTCTTATTTATATTTGAAAGAAAGAGTTCATTCCATAGTTATTGATAGAATTGTCTGAAAAAAAAACATTGAGAACAGGACAGAATGAGTAGGTAATCCAGCTTCAGAATCCCAGGCAGCCTTTCTGAGAAACTGTCATTTGTGTCCCAGAGTTTAACTTTGACAACATGTCTCAGTGACAAAATACTAGGTCATTATTTATGACTGTATTTGTGCAACAGTAATGTTCTTATGGTATTAAATTATTCCAAATCATCAAAATGATTTATGTTGCTGTTATATTTGTGTTGTGGTTATTCCTTTACCAAACATAAAATTACTCAAAGTTGGGCTGTCCATTTTTATCTATGTATCTCTCACTAATGACTATGTACAAACTATGATTAACAAACATTATTTGGTGATGGAATAAATGTTTGAATCAGGAGGTAAAGTTTTGTTAAGTAGTAAGTAGTATTCTCTTCAGGACAAGTGTAAGCATGGGAGCCTTCTCTCAGGTCTGGGGAAACAGTCTGAAGGTGTCTAACCCATTTCTGTGCCAGATAGCAGAGTGAGGCAGACCTTGTAAGCTGGTGACCTGCATGCTACGTTTGGCTTGTAGATACTTTTTTGACATACTGAGGCTTAAATTAAAAATAAGTTACCAACATGTTAAATTTTCTATTTTGAAAAATCAAGGGATCTGGCAGAGCTGGGTTACAAGTCTATATAACAATTATTTCCTGGATGCCATATAGCTACCACAACTTTATGATAGGTTCATCTTCATCATGAAGTTCATCAACTTCATCTAGTAAACTATTTATAAATTTTATCTCCCTGTTTCATGTGGTCCTCTGCTTTCAGCACCCCACAGGTAAAAGTGGAATGTGTTTCATGAACATAGAATGTGAAAACAGAAAGACAAAACATTGAGTGCATCTTTGATTGTGTAGTGTCATTAAGAACTCAAGTTCAAACTCATTTATTTTGAAGTTCATTTTAACTCGTGATCTTTTTGCTTGTTTGTTTGTTTCTAATCTAGTCAAGGTTCATGTTCATATAGCTTGAGCTATGGATAATTCTATTGGATCGGTTTTCATATGATAGCCAAAGAGGCCCCACTGTTTGTTAATGTTTAGGGTCTTTAGTTTGATATTAAATTTGCTTGTCCTTTGAGATGTTCATGGTTCCTCTACTTTGTCCATATTTGTAACATTGTCACATAGAAGGCCTCTCCACATTCTGAGAATGTGTCCATGTAAGTTTACTCATGTTCTTTTAGTTGATCAAGATTTTTCTTGACCTTTCAATTTAGCATGCCTCAATGCTTTGTTCTTTAAATAACATTTTTCTTCTCCCTAAATAAATTGTTTTAACACATCTTAGAAGGCAGAACAAAGGGCAACAGACTCCCTAAATAATTGTTTGTCTGAGAGGACTATTTTCTTCACATTTGAAAATATTTGACAATATTTAATAACATTGCAAAGTACAAAAATTTTAGATAAGTCCTTTTTCCCCTTAGGAGTTTACATGTGTCTTTCTGTGTATGCATTTTTGCACAACTCCTGAGGTGAATCAATAGAAATTCTCATTTTTGCTCCTTTATAGGCTGTTCTGTTGTAACATGTTGGTTTAAGGTGTATTATATTCACTAAAAATGTAGAATACTTGTTTAATAATGAAAAGATGTGTTGCGTTCTTTTATGTTACATTTGCTTAACTCTGTAAAGCTATGTTACTTTACCTGCCTATAATACCTGATTGGTCCAATAAAGAGCTGAATAGCCAATAGCTAGGCAGGAGAAAGGATAAATGGGCCTGGTAGGCAGAGAGAATGAATAGGAGGAGAATTCTAGGCTAGAGAGAAGGAGTAAGGAACAAGAAGAAAAGGAGAAGAGGAAAACAAGTTCATCCACCCAGCCAGCCATAGAGTAAGAAGGAAAGAAAGATCTATTAATTGGCTCTTCAAAGCAAATGTGTGTGTATGTGTGTGTGTGTGTGTGTGTATTATACATTTCCCTTTTAATTTTTCTCTTACTTATATTACTTCTCCTACCTTACCACTTACAATGCTCACCTGTTCTTGCATACTATTCTTTTTACCCAGATAAAAATATTTGTCTGATAATTCCAACATATTGTTCATCTCTGAGTCTAACATTTATACATTAATTATTATACTGGAACCATCAAAATGTATCTTTGTCCCTCTAGCATGCCTCTTTTTCTTTTGTTTGCTAAATCAAATATGCACCTATGTCTCTTCTCTGCCTTATATGGAGCATGATGAGTAGAAATGCCTGCAGCTGTGTTTCCCTTTGTGTATGTATCAGTGATGCTATGATAAAGTCTAACAAGTTATATTCTAGTTAAGTATTGTCTTTCAAGGGAAGGAGAACTGTTATGGTCCCTTTCCCCTTCTTTTTCTTCCATTATCTATAATATTTAATGTCAGACCTAGAAATTACTGAAGATAAACTAAAAAAAAAAGTCCTCCAGTCTGCTATACCAGGTTACACTGGATGTGTTGAACAACTCATCAATTATAGTTTATATAATTCCATGTTGATTCCAGTTGAGATTGTTACCCGTGCCTCTGGATCTGTCAGCTATGATTGTACTTGTCTGCCTTTCTCTCCAATTTTGAAGGAAGCAGTTTAGTTTGTGATGTCACTTCTATCGTGGACCTGAGATGGTCGATTTTTTTATGTTTTGTTTTTTGTTTTTGTTTTTTGAGACAGGGTTTCTCTGAAGCTTTGGCGTCTGTCCAGGAGCTAGCTCTTGTAGACCAGGCTGGCTTCAAACTCATAGAGATCCTCCTGCCTCTGCCTCCCAAGTCTTGGCATTAAAGGCATCTGCCACTACCGCCTAGGGCAGAAATGATCAATTTTTTTTCAGTGTGTTGTGCTTTTCATTGACTGATAGAATGAGATGTTAATTTCTAAGGTTCGTATCTATACAGAATGGGATTCTAAGCTAGTTTTTAGGGAAGGAAAATTGCTTCATTTCCTAATCGAGGAACTCATGATAACTGGAAAATTTTAGTGTCATATCTCACTCAGTTGATATTGAATAGTGCATGGATTTCTTGCTAGCTAAAAAAAATTATATGCATTCTATGATATATCTTAGGGAGCCCAGTTCCAAAAGAAAGATCTGTCTTTTATGCAAAAGGAAGGTCTGGCCAGCATTTGGGCCCTAGGCAAAATGTGTGCTTATATCTTTAGCCAGGACAAAGTCTACACAAAATGTTAATAGCAAACTGCAAAGTCATGGAAACTTCAGTACTTGCACATAAATGTGCAAAATGTTCCTGAAAGACAGTATCTGGATGGGTTTAGTTTCTTGAAAACACGGTAAAAAGTAAACATCTATACCTTGTAGAGTTTCCAAGTCTTGTGAATTTAATTTTTCTTACTCAAGTAAGGAACAATAAAATGATTGCATTTTCTCCTATTAATTATTTTTGTTGAATTCCATCCATTGTTCAATGGATTCATTCTCTGTGAGGATTTAGAACACATTTGAAATTGCTGGTGTCCTTTTAGAAAAAATAAATAAAGATATGGTGTTAAGCAATTAAGTTCATAAAGAATTATGACATCTCTGTTTTATACCAATGAAAAAAGTGTACACCAAAATAAAGTCGTTAGACTTTCTTATTTTGGAAAAATTGTAGGGATTGTGGATTTTTTATTTCTGTAGTAGTGGAATGACCAGATGGATTTTACTCATAAGTAAAGAATGAAGGAAATAAACTCATATTGCCTGCCTGCCTGCACTGGGATCTGAGACACCAAATATAGTGCTACCTCATTTACATTTATAAGTAGTCTTGTGGGGCATATATTACTATTGATAATTCAAAAAGTAGAAAGTAAATTAATTTGTCCAGGATCCATAAATAACATAGATGGATATCAGCTAACTGGAATTTACTTCATAACTGTCACCATCACAAATACCACCCCACATTTAGACACAGTGCTACCAATCTGTTTTAGGAAGCACTGAAAAGCACCAGTTTGGTCTTCCATAATTTCACTAGGAAATAGGCTGCTTTATTGTGTTTAGTACTATTATAGTAGATTGCTCTAGTCAAGAAAGCTGTCAATTATAATGAAAGAAGCATATTGGCTAATACTTCTTGATGTTGGGGAGCCAACATCAAGGTCCTGACACCTGACAGGCATCTTCTTGCTTCATCATCCTGAGGAAGAAGATGGAGGGAAGGCAAAAAGGAATGACAAGATAACAAAACCAGTGAAGACTTTTGGAACCAATCCAATGACCTGAATTTGGCTAGATCCCTAGAAACTTCCTGGTGAAGGGGGGGGAAGTTAGCTAACTACTGAAGATTGTTCTGTGACCTCCACTAACACAAGCACACACACACACACACACACACACACACACACACACACACACAGTTAAGAAGCATCTCATATCTCCTTTTCAAAATGTCCACAGTGTGCCAGAAAAGATACGTAAATGGTAAATAAGCATTAATAGTACAATGTCTAAAATCGTCAGCAAACAAATTTACATTGAAAATAAAATGAACAATACCAAGAATTAGTTTAATTAGTATGTTTTACTACTTCATGTTCTAAATTTTCCCCAAAAGAATAATCACTTGTTTCAAGATTTCATTACTCCTAACAGAGTCTAGTATCCATAAGAAGTCCAAACATGATTTACTGAAGAAATGAGAAACTGGACAAATAAAAAAAAGTCACCAATTCTACACATGACAGTTACCTTTTTGCACCAACTGCATTTGATTAGATTCTACATCAAAGCATCTTACAATTAATACTAAACTTCCACCTGTGTTTAGGAAGCAGGTATCCAAATCATATCCTGTGAGGAAGCTAAACACTCACATATCAAATATATTATTACACTGGTTATCATATTATAATAATATATGCTATATAATTTAAATTGTTCACATCATAAATTTATATAAATAGCAGTCAAGCTTAATTTCAAACTAATACAGGGCAGGCAATCATCCTGGCTGAAAGAACTGGACAAAGAAACAAAAGATGGGGTTAAATATCCCCGGCAGCCATGTGTTGCTCTCAGGTTACCCAGATGCTTGCTGGGTGATGCAAATGGACTGAATGGATACCTCTTTGTGTTCTCTTTTGATTCTGAACTGTAAATGATAGAAAAGCCAAAGGAAAATTGTAAAAATTTAGGCTGATTTCACAGAAGGCTAAAGCAGATTGGAGGTAGAACTACTGTGAGTGGCTTTGATTGTGTTTACTGTGTCTCCTGGGTCCTCTTCTCCTCATGTGAAACCTTTTTGGAGAAGGAGATAGGCATTTACAACTCAACTCCTCTGTCCATACAGGCAAAAGAATGTTTTTTTCTTTGTGTATGTCTTAACAATGCTTCCCTTCCAATTTCCACAAAATAGTAGTTCTGGTAAGTCAAGCTGAGAAAAATCATTTTCTATGACTATTACCTAGTGTTTTACCATGTTGTGTGTTGGTAGAATAGAATACCACATACCAGGTAATTTACAAAAAAAAATGTTTCTTATAGTTCTAAGAAGTGCAAGTTTGAGGACATTGTATTGGTGAGAACCTTCTTGCTGCATTAACCCATGGTTGAAGGACCAAAAGGCATAGATATGAGAAAGAGAGAAAGGGAGTCACTCATCTTTTTTCTCTCAGGAGCTCAAAACTTACATTGCCACCCAATGTAATGATAAACTCAGAAATTCATTCATGAACTGTGATATCAGAATTCTTCTCAGCTATAAAGTCCCCAGCACTCAACACTATAGATTTGGGGTTTAACTTTTCATACGAACGTTGGATGATTCAAGTAAAACATATTACCATAAGAAGATGCTATTGCCTGTATACATTAATGAGAGTACCACTAGAGGAAATCATGATTTTTTTTTTTCCAGGATAGGAATAGATTCAGAATAGGAGCCCCTTCCCGTTTCAATGCTGTCATTCAGAGCAGTGTAGATCTTGAAACAGTTTGAAAGCAGAACTTAATTTGGGTAACTTAAATATATCCAGTCAAAAATCAATATAGGAAGTTACCATTAGTAGTTAAATCTAAATAAATCATTTGAATTTGAAGGTGTAATTTCAAAATTCAGAAGACACATCTTTATTGTTGAAAAGCATCCTCGACAGGATTCATACATTTCAAGGTAGAAGCATTGAAAGGGACATTCAGTGAATACTGAATCCACTTTGTTAATTTTCCATATGCGTATATACTTCACTCCAAATGGGCAGGGGGTGTGCAACAGACTTCATTAGCATGATATAAGGAATAGACTTGAATTATCTGATTTTGGTCCACTTCTATACCCAAAATACTAGTTAACCACACCCTAGGTCAGAATCTCTAGTTTGTAACCACATCTATTGTCAATAACTTTGAGAGAGCAAAAATTAGCTCAAAATCTCTGAACTCCAGTTAAAGTGGAACAAGCTCACATCTGTGGGCCCTCACACTGTATAAATGAATTCCAGGAGCAAATTAAATTACAGTCTTACATGTCAGGAAATTTAACAATTGATTTCTTAGACTCCGCTGAGAAGGCACTAAGAAAATACATTGGTAGTCTTTCATTTTGTCTTTCTTTTTCTTTCTTTCTTTCTTTCTATTTGTTTTTTTGAAACAGTGTTTTCCTGTAGCTTTGGAGCTTGTCCTAGAAAGTTCTTGTAGATCAGGCTGGCCTTGAACTCACAGAGATCCACTCACCTCTGCCTCCTGAGTGCTGGGATTAAAGGCGTGCGCCACCACCATCCAGCAGCAAAGTAGCTATTTTTTAAAAGTGAGTATCTAAATTATGCAAAACTACTAAAATTCAAAATTATGGAAGCAAATATGCAATTTAAATGAGCAAAATTATCTAATTGACATTTTACCCAAAATAAATAGGGGAACTTAATTATATGAAATGTCTAACATTGTTAATTATCTCAAAAATGGATTTGAAATGTACACAAATATTTTATATACACACTAGGACAGAAATTGAAGCACATGAAATATCTCATGAAAGCAAATGACAATGAAACCTTGAATCAGCTAGTACCTTTGCATATTGCTCATGGTAATATAATATTTTTAACAGATGATTGGAGTTTCACAGTTTCTTATATGAATAAGAAATATGAGTGCATAAATATCTGTCTATCATGTGGCCTAGTGATTCTGATATGAGCCATTTAATCAGGAATAATGAAAATTAAGTAATTTGCTCAAATATTTACAGAAGTTTTATTTACTCAAACAATCTAAGTATCTCCAACTTGTGACAGAATAACCAAATTGATATAGCCATATCCAGTGGAATACTACTTATCATAAAACAACATCTTTCTACATGAAAGATGCCACATACAAAAGGTATGATAAAGCTTGACTGCATTTACATACAGTTTTCAAAAAGAAGGTAAAATTTAGAGAACAGACACCCATGGTAACTAGAACATGGATTTCAGAGCAATGATTGATTGCAAGTGTGCATTTGGCAACTCATTGATGCTGAAATCTTCTGCGATTTAATTGTAGTGCCATATTATGGCTTCTAAGTATTTCACAAATTTACTGAACTATACTCTCAATACAGTTGTCTCCAATAATGAAAGGGAAATATTACCAACTATTTTGCCTAACATACTTTCCAAAACTAAATACAAAATTGACCTCTAAAACCAGGTGGTGGTGGCACACAACTTTAATCCCAGCAGTCAGGAGGCAGAGGCAGTAGTTTCATAGTTTTCTTCACTGCCTAATTCAAGGCTATGAACTTGGTCTGTAGAACAGGCCGGCTTCAAATGCAGAGATTCACCAATTCTGCCTTCTGTGTGCTGGGATTAAAGGTGTGCATCACCATATCGTACTCTAAGCTTTTCTTTAATCCCTTTCCACAAGTTGAAAACTCAGTTGGGTAGGAGCTTCCTTGAATTCATCACCCCTTTTACTCGATTTCTTAATCTGTTTATCTCCTTGAACACGGGCTTTAACTCCATTCTACCTGGTGCTCCTTGTCTCCTCAAATATTTTTCTCTGCTCAGCTTGCTCATTTTCATTATAATTTTTTATCAGAGTAAACACTAATAATCACACAACATAGTCTATACTAGGCTGTTTTGAGTTTTCCTCTGCCAATATACTTAATCCAAAATTCTTCCCTTTCACCCCAGGCAGACTTTTTGGACAAGGGAAGCAAGCAGCTAGTTTCTTTATGAACGTATCAGAAGAATTACCTCTAGGCATCATACTAAAATTATCCTCTGTACCCTCTTGAGAAAGCCTCCTACAGTTCATCAAATCACATTTGATACCACTATTTTCTGTGCTGTTACTAGAATGGCCCATTAAACAGTACTTAAAGCATGCAACTGCTGTTCTAATCCGCAGTCCCAAGGTCCATATTCCTTCTAAAGAAAGCATGGTCAAACCCATCACAGCAGTACCCTAGTGCCTGGTACCAACTTCTATTTTAGCATTTTTATTGCTGTGAAGAGACACCGTGACCACAACAACTCTTATAAAGGGAAATATTTAATTGAGGATAGTTTGCTCACAGTTTCAGAGGTTCAATCCATTATCATGGAGCAGAGCATGGCAGTATTCAGTCAGACATGTCGTTGGAGCTGACAGTACTGCATCCTGCATGCAACAGAAGATTGACTGAGACACTGGGTGGTATACTGAGCATAGACAACCTCAAAACCCACCCTGACAGTTACACATTTCCTTCAATAATGCCATAGCCCCGCTAAGAAAGCCACACCTCCAAATAGTGCCACTTTCTCTGAGATTTTGGGGGTCAAATGCATTGAAACTGCCACAAGTAGCATGGTCTTTTGTTGTTGTTGTTTTTGTGTTTTTTTGATTGTTTGTTTTTGTTTTTTCACGAGAGGCTTTCTCTGTATCACAGTCCCAGCTTTCCTTGAACTTGCTTTGTAAACCACACTGGCCTTGATCTCACAGAGATCTGCCTGCCACTGCCTCCTGAGTACTGGAATTAAAGGAGTGTACCACCACCACCAGTTAAGTGGCGTGTTTCTTTTTATCTAGACTCTGTTCTGAAAATATATTTTACACATTAAGCTATGTCCTAAAGACAAGTTTTCATGTTTTTCTTTTTTTACAATAATAATATATTAATATTTCACATATATTATAAATCAAGTTTAAAAAGCCAGAGATATAATTTCATCTTATTCTACTTCTTATAACTTCTTAATTATCCTCTTCATTAAATAATTTCATTTGCTTTTGAGCATATACGTGATTGAAGATTCTAGGAATAATTTTTTATTTTTGTGAACAGGTAGAAAGGGCAACACTATCTTGTTTGTCACTCATTGTCTGATAAAACTTGAACATATTTGGAATACAACACCATCTTCAATATAGTGACTGTTGGTGTTTCAGCTTTTGGAGGTAGCTTGCCGCCTTGCTTTGGCAGATGAATTCTGTTACTCATCCCGTGAACAGCAGGGACTTAGAAAATTCCCAGTGTGCATATTTACATTTACACCTGTACTTTATTAAAAAGAGAGATTTCCCAGAGCCATACCTGTGTCTTGTCTGCTTCAGTAAGTGTTTAGAGTTTGACAAGAATGATCCAATAAGACTAGGAACAATCATTGTTACGATTTCCGAGGCAAAAGTTTGTGCTGCAGTTTGAAATGTACTCTCACCTATGACCCAGGTCTCATTAGTAGCTCTACATAGATATCTTCTAACAACCATTTCTACGTCTCTGTTTCATCCAGACAGCATATGTACTGGCAAGGAAAAATTGGTTTATAATTTGACCCAGACTTACATTTTCAAATTCCACTGTATGATTCTCATTTTAATTTCTGTGTCTTACTGTCCCTTGGAAATAAAATTCACAAAACAAATACCTGTCACTAATGATAAGAAATCTCACCTGCATATTTAGATTAACTTATTGTCATTCTTGCATTTTTGTTTCCAGTCAGCTTTCCTGGAAAGTCACAGACTGATATATAGATCTAAGCTGTTGAATAATTGATTATTGCATTTGGAAATATTTATTGACTTTTGGTTCTCCATATTTTATTGTCAAAAATAAATAAGACATAGTTACTGTCCCAATGAACTTTGCATTATAGTAAGAGAGGGAGACATGGAGACAATTATGAGAGCGTGCTGCCATGTTCTAACAGGCAGTGCAAATAACAGATGCTAAGAGTTAGAAAGCTATTTGGAAAACAGCAGCTCATCTGAGCCACACATTCCTGGAAGAGCATCAGGTTTTCCAGCATAGGGAGCAGCAGAGGTCTTGAAGCAGAAGGTGGTGGGAAGGGATGCCTCTCCAAGCAGAAGAAACAACTCTCATGCAAATATATCCAAGAGACAATACATGTATTTAGATTATCTATTGTTTATGGTGTCCTTTACCTTATCAGTGTCATGTGACAATACCCAGTGTAAATAGTTCAAAGCACTAAAGAGTTACTTGGGCCCACAGTTGTAGAGGTTTCAGTCCCTAGTCATCTGGGTCCACGGTTTCTGGCCTAAAGAGAAGCAAAGCATCATGGTGAGGAAGCATGTGGCTCAGGGCTGCTTGTCTTATGTTTGGACATAGAAAGCAAGCAAGCACAGGGCTAGAACATCAAAGCAGCAGCTCCAGAACTTGTGACTGTGACTCGTGTCCTCCAACTAAGGCCGTACCTTAGTTTTCTGTAAACTCTAAGCAGCCCATCAAGCTACTAATTTATCAGTGGATTTATTCACTGATTAAATTAGAGCCCTCATGATCCAACAGTACTCTCAAATACTGTTACAGTATGTACCAAGCTTTCAATGCATGTGGTTTGGGGAACATTTCAGACATAAACTCATAATAACCAATTGAATTGTGTGTTATTTTTAGATTAGGGTATATTTACTTATTCATTTAACTTATTACTGAGCAATTCCTGTGTATAAAATTATAATTTGAGAAGACACTTTTTGGTAGTGAATGCTGATAAAATACCTTTTGCTCATGTTGTTTATAATCTTTTTAATTTAATTATCATTTTTTCATTTTTTTACATCCTGACCACAGTTTCCCCTCCCCTCGCTTCTCCTCCCCCAGCTTTCCATCTATTTCCCCTTTCCCATCCACTCCTCCTCTGTCTCCATTAAGAAAGGGGCTTGAACAAAGAAAGGAACTTCAAGCTGAGGCAGGACCAAGCTCCTCCCTCTGAATCAAGATGGATAATCCAGTATGGGGAAAGGGTTCCCAAAAGCCAGATAAGCACCAGGGACAGGCCCTACTCTTAATGCTATTTGCTACCCAAATGCCACATACACATGGAAAGGACCTAAGTTGGTAGTCCCCCTAACTGTTGGTCAGGAGTCCATGAGCTCCCACAAGATCAGGTTAGCTGTCTCTGTGGGTTTCCTGATTATGACCTTGAACACCCTGGCTCATACAATCCCTCCTTCCTTTCTTCAGCAGAAGTTCAGCTGAGTGCTTGGCTGTGGATCTCTGCATCTGTTTCCATTAGTTACTAGATAAAAACTCTCTGATGTCAATTAGGGGAGTCACCAATCTGATTACAGGAGATGGCCAGTTCAGGTACCCTCTCCAATATTATCAGGAGGCTTAGTTGGGGTTATCCTTGTGGATTCCTGAGGGGTTTGCTGGCTCCGTGTTTCTCCCTAACACTGAAATGAGTCCAATATCTCCATCTTACACCAAACCTGCCTCCCACGTATTCCTCTCCCACCCACTACCACCACTTTACCCATGAAGTCTCTTCTAGTTCCCCTCATAAGGGAAATCCATGCTTTCCTCCTTGGGCCCTCCTTGTTAACGAGCCTCTCCGGGACTATGGATTGTAGGTTAGTTATCCTATACTTTACTCCTATCCACTTATGGGTGAGTACATAGCATGTTTGTCTTTCTGGGTGAGGCTACCTCAAATAGAATGTTTTTATCACGTTCCATCCATTCGCCTGCTGATTTAATGAGGTCATTGTTGTTTTACACCTGAGTGATAATTCATCATATAAATATAGTACATTTTTCTTATCCATTTTTCTGTTGAAGGGCATCTAGGTTGTTTTCAGGTTCTGGCTATTCTGAATAAGGCTGCTATGAATATGGTTGAGCAATTGTCCTTGTGGTATTAGTGAGCATCCTTTGGGTATATACCCAGATTGGTATTGCTCGGTCTTGATGTAGATTGATTCCCAAATTTTTGGAAAATGGCCATATTGACTTCCAAAGTACAAGTTTTCACTCCCCCAGTCGTGGTAGAGTGCTCCCCTTATTTCACATCCTTTTCAACAAAGGTGTCATCAGTATTTTTGATCTTAGTCATTCTGACAGGTTTAAAATTGGTATCTCAGTGTCATTTTGATTTCCATTTCCCTGATGACTGAAGATGTTGAAAAATTCTTTAAGTGTATTCTGTCTATTGTTGAGAAATATGTTTAGCTCTGTCACCCATTTTGAATTGGATTATTTGCTATTTTAATGTCTAGTTTCTTGATTTTTTTCCAATATATGTTGGAAATCAGCCCTACGCCAGCTCTAAAGGGGGTTGTTGAAGATCTTTTCCCATTCTGTATGCTGCCATTTTGTCTTATTAGTGGTTTAAGAGTAAGCATAAAACACAGCGTGTGTCACATGATGAAATAGAGAATGGGGAAAATTCAAACAAGAAAAGTCTATACTCATGAGTAATAGCACTGTGAATAAGACTGTGAATAAGATACTCATTTGGGCCGGTTCTGGTGGCCCAGGCCGGTAGGATTTGCTGAAGGAAGCAGAGGCAGGTGGATCTGGAGTTCGAGGACAGCCTGGTCTACACATTTTAGGGACGAGGTGGCCGAGTGGTTAAGGCGATGGACTGCTAAGATACTCATTTGGAATAAAATTGATGAACTGACAGATTAGAGTCCAGGGTGGTGAAAAACACAGTCGTTTTGATATCTGGGAAAACATGCTTAGGAGATAAAAGTGTAAAATCTGAAAGAGAGACATATCTGAGCATTTGAATAAGTTTCAAACGGTGGTCGTCTTGCAAGGTAATCATAAAAAACAGTAATAATGAAGATCAAATAATGAGAATCTTGGATGCATTTTGAGAGAACTTCCTATTTGACTAAGCTACAGAAAGGAAGTTTTGGAGTATTTAAACATGAAACATGATTTTACTTGTTTCAGTAAATATCCTATATCTTTTTTTAAAGATTTATTTAATTTTGTGTGTATGTGTGTTTTGTCTGCATGTAAACAAACCACTTACAAGCAGTACTTGTGAAGTCCAGAAGAGAGAATCCGAGCCCCTGAACCTGGAGTCACAGGAAGGGGTGAGCTGTCATGGGTGCAGAGAACTGAACCTGGTTCACATACAAAAGCCTTTAGGGCTCTTGACCTCTGAGCAAACTGTCCAGTCTCATAACCCGTATTTTATTTTTGATAATGAGAACAGAGATAATTAAAGATGAATGTATAATTACGGTTCAGAAATTGCATTTATTGTGTGCGGTCTTTACAAATTAGTAATATCTTGTCTCTAGACTTGTTCAAATGATTGAAACACATGCTTTTACAAATTAATCAAAGTTTTAAACTTATATAATACAACTGAAAAGCTAACTTTTCACACAGTGGAATTCAGTCAAGAAAAATGTAAAGGTAAAAACAATAGATGAAAAAACACTATCCTGAGTGAGGTAAGCCAGACCCAAAAAGAGGAACATGGGATGTACTCACTCATATTTGGTTTCTAGCCATAAATAAAGGACATTGAGCTTATAATTCATGTTCCTAGAGAAGCTAAATAAGAAGGTGAATCCAAAGACAAACACATAGGCATCCTCATGAATATTAACCTTCATCAGGCGATGAAAGGAGACAGAGACAGAGACCCACACGGGAGCACCGGACAGAAATCTCAAGGTCCAAATCAGGAGCAGAAGGAGACGGAGCACGAGCAAGGAACTCAGGACCACGAGGGGTGCACCCACACACTAAGACAATGGGGATGTTCTATTGGGATCTCACCAAGGCCAGCTGGCCTAGGTCTGAAAAAACATGGGATAAATCCGGACTAGCTGAACATAGCGGACAATGAGGAATACTGAGAATTCAAGAACAATTGCAGTGGATTTTTGATCCTACTGCACGTTCTGGCTTTGTGGGAGCCTAGGCAGTTTGGATGCTCACCTTACGAGACCTGGATAGAGGTGGGCAGTCCTTGGGCTTCCCACAGGTCAGGGAACCCTGATTGCTCTTCGAGCAGATGAGGGAGGGGGAATTGATCGGGGGAGGGGGAGGGAAATGGGAAGCGGTTGTGGAGACGAGGCAGAAATCCTTAATAAATAAATTTAAAAAAAAAATAAAAAAAAAATAAAAACTTAAAAAAAAAAAGAAATAACACTTTAAATCCACCAATATATGTGCAAAATTATAGGAACATATAGAAAGATAATCTTAGAGACATTTGTAAGGACACCAGACTTATTTAGCCCACACTCTTGAAACAAAAAAAGTCGTATTCTTTGCTATCTTAAAGAAGATGAGGAGTGAAATAAAGAAAGCAGGTTGGGCAGTACAAGGATAGAATTTCATATCCGTACTATGATTGTTCCAAGTCCACTTGAAGATTAGAACTTCAAATAGTTTTTAATTTTCAAACAAAATAAGCTATTTGGAATAGTGTTACTTAAGGCAAAAATATAACCTCTGTCCCCTCATTCCATCATTGAAGGCGCAATTTGACAGCCATTGTTGAGGTTTTCAAATGTAGATGAATGTTGTGGAATCACTCAGAGGACAAACCAGTACAGAATTTTGTTTTGAGGTGGACAAAGTTCTCCAGGTACTGTTGGTCTGCAGACACCTTTGGAAAGAGCTGACTCCTGTGAAGTGGAAATGTGAATATCATAGGGTTTGCCTTTGTGGTGGTAGGTGTTCTCCTCTCGTTGCTGCTGATTTTAAGGCAACATGGAAAATAGTTCACTCAGCTTTACTAGACAGCAGGAGAACAGCAGAATACACAGAAAGACAAACAAACCAATCTTCAAATCTTCAGAAAGTCCATTTCTTGATTATAAACCTGAACCTCAAATGACATTTTCAATATTGCCTCAGCCACTCAGGTCAGGATGCTGAAGGGAATGTAGCAGTCAGAGAGAAGAGATTCAGCGAGCGCTCTCAATGCTTTCTGAGACCTGAATTTTTATCTGTAAGGTTAGAAGCAATTTCAATGTGTTGACCAGCTTCCTACAGCTCCAGATGAAGGTTGGTGCCCTGTAATTTACCACAGTGAGGCTGGCTTTTTGATGCTTGGCATTTGTAATATGGATATGTGGCTGAAACTAAGATAATGCAGTTTAAATGAATTGAGTTCCTAATTATATAGTAATCCAATAAGTGTATATAGTAATATATAATTCTTTTGTGATGTCTATTTTTGCATCCGGAAAAAATATCTTATTTTAACAAGCCCTGACTTCGGCAATATCCCATTTCACTTCTTTACATGTTCCCTGTTGTACCACAGTTTTGCCTTGTTGATGTTTCTAGGACATGCCACATGCGGTTAGATGTCAAGACCACTACCAAGATCTTTGATTAGAGTTATGGCTTCTGGTGAGTTTAACATAAGTGTTTATCTTGTCAATTTCTTTTGCTTTTCTTCTCAAAGACGGATGCTTGAAGATTACTTTTCAGACAACCTTAAATAAAGAATACTTCTCAAATCCCTAGTGTTCATCTCTCGCACTGTATGGCTTTTACCAACTCTTATTATCATGTAGGTTATTATTCCTAATGACTTTCCCTGGAATATCATCTCCACAGGGGCAAGAACTCATGTGTGTATTTGTGGGTGTGTTTATTTTTATTCAAATCTGAAGAGGAAAGTTATTTTGATACAGTTTTTACCTATTAATTCATTATGACAAGTGAAATATGACAGTTACAAAATAGCAAAGTCTGTGTGATTCTATTTTTTTTTTTTTTTGAGGTACGTTACTGGTACATAGAGACACAGAGGCTAATCCAGTGGGCTGAAGTATCAGACGATGAAGAATTCTGACTCAACTGATAGAGAGAACCATGGAGTTTTACAAAGCAGAAAAGTGCTGGAGATGAACAGTTGTGGTGATTATAAAGTAGTGTTAATCTTTTAAGTGTGATTGGATCAAACATTTAAATGTGGCCAAATATTAAATGTTATTTAGTTGCTCACAACTTATTCCAGATGATATTCCAGGGAAAGTCATTAGGAATAATAACCTACATGAAAACACAGTATGCTTACAGTTGTGTGTTCAATTCCTACACTGTAAATATTTATTCAAGTATCTCAAACATCGTGCCTATCACCTGCTTCCAACACCGGGTGTAACATTACAGTGTCACCACATAGGATTTATAAGCATAATTACAATATTTTAAAATATTTCAATATTTTATAAGTATACCTGAATTACAGGATTATGTTCACACTTCTATTTTATCATATTTTATATTTTTCACATTTATACCTATGATTCTGTAATTGAAAATACAGACAGATAACTGGATTTATTTTATGTAGTGAACAGACATTCATGGTATTATTACTGCTAAAGCGATCTTTCTGCTTTGTAAAAGGCATAATATGTTGTAAAAAACTTGAAAATCAAATGAAACAGGAACCATCAAATTTTATACTTTAACTTTTTACTATACCTTATATGATCACTTTCAGCATTATTTATATAATCTTTTCCTACTGTACACATTCATGCTGTTATATTATATATTGGATGGATAAAATATATACATACTATGCATACTATATATAAACACACACACACATATATATATAATTTGTACACATTTTCAAAATTTTTGAATTTTGTCAAAAAACATACATATATGTGTTGGAAAGGATAGCAGTTTAATGGGCATAATGACAATTCTCTTTATGTTTAGATATCTATTACAAAGAATACATTGGATAAATGAATGGTTTGTGCATGAGTGAGCGTGTGTTTATGCAAGTGCTCTCCACATATTTCTAAAGCTTTAAAAATCACACCGTAACTGTCAATACACAGCCACAAACATGTACAAAAACAGTCATGCACACAAATACATGCACACACACACAAAATACTGTTTTATCAACTCAGAATTATGTTTTCCATTTTATGTATCTATCCAAACCTTCAATATTGCTCATATATGTAAAGTTGCTCTTAATGCCATGTGTGCATATATGAACCTTTTGAATTGTTCATCCACATATGAAATAAACCTACACTTAGCCACACATGTATGTTTTTTATAATGGTAAAACTTACAAATGCGTTGCACACATAACTCTTAGGTTATCTGAATGCTCACACTAATGTCCTCTATGACAATGTATCTCTGGGGTTTTACAGACAACCAGCACACACACCTGACTTATTAGCTGTGTCATTAGGCTGCTTTCTTCATGGTTCATGGTATAAGCTTCATTACTTTATAATATTAACTTGTGTGTTTATAAATTTCTGCTCTGTGACAGAAAGCTTTAATTTAATCAAAACCTTGGAGATTAAATAATTAAACCTGTCAAGAGCCACAGTTTGCATTCCTAATTAGTCATTGTGAGGTCTCAGTGTCACTGGATGCAGGCTCCCTAAATTTAGCAGTGTAGTATTACATTGATGCCAGACCAAAAAAAAAAAAAAAAAAAAAAAAAGCCTCTGCTGGTCTCTAGGGATCTACTGCACGTCAGCAAGTGCGTGGTGGCTGAGTTCACACTTCACCTATTATAAAGGTACTTCTGCATTGCATGTTCTCTGTCTGTACATAGCAACCTAACCACCAGCCAGCCTTAACTCCTTGAGGGCCTCAGACTAGCAACTTGCAGCAGGATGATCCATCAGCTCTGTGCTGCATGTCTGAAGCAGGATGATAGATCAGCTCTGCTCTGCATGTTTGACTGCCTGCCTGAAGGGCCAAAACCATTTCTGGCAGAAAGCTGCTTCTCTATCTGGACCCATAGCCTTTCTACATCCCCTTTCTACAGATTCAAGATAGGGGGGAAAAGACAGTCAAACCTGCTGAGTGTTTATTTTTTTAATTTTTATTTTTTCCCTTCTCTTCAATGAAGTAATAAATTACTGAATAAAGTATAGATTTATATCATCCAAGCTGTCTTACTTCTATGTGTGCATATTCAGTGCCTGAAAACAGTCTGTTAAATATCAACATTAATTAATAAAAATCAAACTTTTTAACAGTCTTCCTTCAATCAATTTGTGCTCAGTCTAGTAATGAACCCTATATCTGTATGAGGAAGAGCATTAAAGACAAATGCACACAGCAAAAGAAACCAGTCCCTCCTCCCAAAAGAAGAAAGATTAAGATGATTTCCATTTTTCCCTAGTTAATATCTGTTTCATCATTTGGAAAACAGGATACTATGAGCATGAAGCGGTTCCATACACTGTCTATTCTGTTCTCTTTCCAAGTGTGATCAGAGCAAAAGCATCCTTCTACGTCTGTCTCTTGTCTACTACATATGCTTTGTGGAATAGATATTTAATTGTATTTCCAAACTGTTATCACTGTCCTTCCTAGTTGCAAGGACTCCTTGAGTGCCCTTTCATTAAAAGTACTAAAGACAATTGAGCCACTAATCACTACTTAGTTTCATATAATTAAAGGTTATAGGTGTCATAATTAATCTCATAGGCAATAAGGAGCTAACAAAGTTCCTTAAAAATAAATAGTTCTGGTTGCCAAAAAGACAATAGTTCTGGAGATGGGTGGGGGAATAAGGTTTTCCATATTATTTTCTTCTAATATCAGTGGTATAATGGGAGCTCTACGATTTGAGAGAGGTTGTGGGGTGGAAACCATGATCAGAATACATAATAAGAAAAGTATCTATTTTCAATTTTAAAACATATAAAGGAAAAAAAAAACTGCTGAGATTTGGGAAGTTCCAGAAAGAATAATGGTTGTGTAGGTAGAATAGCACCCCTCATGCATGACTCACCTTTCATGGATACCTGAAGGTACCATCCAGAAGCCTCTTTTCACAGAAGTGGAGATTATTTCAGTAAACAACAACTGGACATAACATAGAGATCAACAGATCGTGGGGAGCCCAGCCCAAGAGACACATCTCCATCACAGCTTCTGCATCTGTGGCTCAGAGAATATTGTGGAAGAGGCAAGAAGACTGTAAGAGCCAGAGTACCAGGAGGTGTGCTGTGAAATAGACTGTCCTAGAAATGTCTGCATGAGCAAAACCCTAACATCAGCAATATCATGGGCATGTTATTCTGAAGGGGGTTAAACTGCTTGGAGTCGCAAATAATGACTGCTGGAAAAAGGAGAATTACCTCCTCTAGGGGATAAATTCCCTTATTGTTTTGCAGGACAACGTGGTAGGCCCTAAATTCATACACACGCAAACAATAACAACAAAAACTGTCTCAGCAGGCTGTGTCTTTGTATATATTTGTGCAAACACACTTAAATATGCAACACCAATAGTAAAATAAAATGAGGCCACTAACTTGTAAGGGCCATGGTAGAGATTCAAGAAAGATAGTTCAGAATGGCTGGAGAGAAGAAGATAAAATTCTATTTCAATTAAAAACATAATAAAATGTAACATTTTAGAATTGCATATATGTGGCTTTCATACACAATACTTTGCAGATAGATAGACATGATTCATAGGTCATAAAACATGGAGTACTTTCCAAGTGCCCAAAGTTCCATAATGCTTAGTTTCCTCTGTTACCTTGAGGATTTGTGTAGATTTACCTGTCCCCTTTTTAGAACCTTCCATTCAATTGGATGATTTCTCCCTTTCTTATAAAACCCATACATGCTTCTTTATGATGTCAACAAACAGCAGATGCCATTTGTCATGTTTTATTCCAGGCATAAAAGCAAGGAGTTTATAAGAAGGGAGCGAGATACCAAAGTCATGACTACAAAGGGCTTTTATTCAAAGACAGAGAAATATACCAAAGATAAATAATGGAAGTGATAATATTGGGTAATTGTATGTTTCTCCAAGAAAACAGTAGAGCAATGTAGAATGAGTAGCAGTTTGAGATTAGACTCTGCAAAACATATATTGTGCATTTGTAACAGAATGCATTTTCTAAAACTTATAAAACACAAGGATCAATTTTGCCATGAAACAAAATAATGGTATAAATTGATTTATATATTTAAAAGTAATCTAAAGAATATATGTAATATTAAAATTAGAAGTAAAATTTAATTCTAATAAGAATAAAGGCAGTTAAAAAGAAATATCCACAATAATTCAGAGGATTAGATTCCAAATGTAAGGTATTTATTCTTGTGGTCATAAAAAGTACACACACACACACACACACACACGCACACACACACATATATATATTTCATGTTGTTAAGAAGTATTTATGTAGATGTGTATGTGTGTGTGTGTGCTCACATGCTATGATGCATGTGTGAATGTAAGATGATTACCTAAAGTAATCTACTCTTTTTCCAAGAGGTATGCTTTAGGGGTAGAACTCAGATCATGAGGCTTGGAGTCACTTTGCTGCTCCTTAAATTATGCTCAATCCCATTTACTGGAGAGATTCTATTCAGTGGAAAATATATATGATAATAAAGAAATTGAAGGAGTATTAAAATTATTCAATTTTCAAAGTTTCATTTTTCTAGGGTAAGTTAAAGAGTAGAAGGTGGCACCCAGGAATAGCAGCAGTTTGTGGGACGCTGTCGTAGGCATCATTTCTCCACTACTCATGAACTCACTTGCCCACTCATTATAAAATCATAGAACCTACGTAGCTATGAGAAGGATGGAACATTCATAGACATTAATTATCAGAGATTTATGTGCAAGTATTAGAGGGCGCCTACTTTGTTGGGAAATTATATTGCATATATTATTGCCAAAAGAAAGGTTTTGTACTTCGTTCCTAGCTCCTGAGAGCTAACTAATAAGCCTCGTGATATTCAACACGATAAAGTGTGTTTTATTGAGAGCTTCTCGGTCACGCCAGATAGTCTATGCTAACAATATGATCTAAAATTAGACACAATGTCAGCTCTTGAAAAACTTGAAAGCTAAGGTTAGATATGAGGATGTCTGTGTTACTGTTCTACAGTAATACCCAATGTTAGAAAAAGTAACTTTTGCCCATATAATACTACTGTGGTGGTTGGTGGGGGATTAGAAACATTGTTATTGGATTTTTCCAACACCATGACTTATATGATCTTTTCATAATGATTGTGTTGGTTTTCATTTCTTTATGGCAACCCATACAATATGAAATTTTTAAATTTTTAAGTTTTAGAAGACTTTGATCCACTTGAACTTGAGTTTTGTGCAGGGTAATAGATATAGATCTATTTGCCATTTTCTACATGAAGGCATTCAACTAGATTAGCACCATTTGTTGAAGATGCTTTCTTTTTACCATTACATGTTTCTGCCTTCTTTATCATAAATGAGGTGCCCATAGATGTATGGATTTATATCTTGGTCTATGATTCAATTTCATTGATCAACATCTCTGTTTTTTATGACAATGCTATAAAGTTTATTTTTATTATCATACCTCTGTAGTACAACTTGAAATCAAGGATCTGGAAGTTCTTTTATAGTACAATATTGTTTTAGTTATCTTGCTTTTTTGTTTGTTTTGTTTTTCCATATGAAGTTGACCTCATTAAACTAAAAAAGCCACAATTTGGTATTAATCTACAATTTGTCTTGACTGTAAGATGTGCTTGGGTAATGTTGGCATTAAGCTTCCTCTCATGGCATGGGCCTCAAGTTGGATGAGTCATGCCTGCTATCTCCTGGATAGCCAAGAACTTGAGGCTGAATAGCCCAGAGACCAAGGAAAGTACTGAATATGACTGACAAAAAAAATTAATGAAATAATTCGTAATGATATTCTGCTTTAGTCATAAACAGATTCTATTCCGGTCATCATTAGAGACTTGATCCAGCAATTGATAGAAACAGATACAGAAAAGCACATGCAAACATTAGGTGGAGTTCTTGGAAGCCCAAGGAAGAGGGGAAGTGAGGATTGTAGGAGCCAGAGGGATGGAGGAAACAACAAGAACATGGCTCACAGAATCAACTCATAGGGTCTCACAAAAGCTGAAGTAACAACCAGGAAGCTTGTAAAAGTTTGAGCTAGGTCCTCTGCGTGTATACTTTGGTTCCATAGCTTGATGTTCTTGTGGAACTCTTAACAATGAGAGTGAAGGTTGTCACTGACACTTTTGCCTTATCTTGGTACCCTTTTCCTCCTACTGTGTTACCACTTCCAGCCTTGATAAGAGGCCTAGTCTAACTCTGACTTGTTGCCATGTTATCTTGATATCACTTGGAGTTGTGGTCTCTTCTGAAGGGAAATGGAAGAGGAACGGATCTGGGAGAGAGGGGAGATGAGGAAGAAAAGATAAAGGAAGAGAGGAGGGAGGGGAAACTGCAGTTGAGATGAAACACATGAGCGAAGAATAAACAAATTAAAAACACTTACTTGTTTCTTAGAAAACATTTGTTTCAAATAAACCTCTGATGATAAGGAAACAGAGTATCTAATTAAATAGGGGGTTTTATTGAGAAACAACGTTTCATTAAAGATGATGTTAAGTTTTGATGAATGGATATAGATCAAAGCTTAACAGGACAAGCACATTGAACAGCTAAGAGAGTCTCTAGTGCTGAACTTTAAATGTTAGCAACAATTGAGGTGGAAATACATGGTAACAATTAAACTTGTGAAATTCATGATAGTCTCACCTACAGAGTATTCCAAAGGATTATTGACCTCGATAAGTATTAATATTTTTAATATTTAATGATACTAAAACAAAAGATCAGTAGCATTTAAATCTAACAATTTTTGGAGTAATTATGGAACAAAATGGTATTTGAAAATGTGCCTCATTGTAATCACTAATGCTGACACCAATATCAGTCCTGGGTTAAGAAAGAAAACCTGCAGAATGTTACAGAAATCCCACTCACAAGTGGATCATATGACAGCATGAGGCTGATTTTGGAAATATTGTTCTCATCAGAAGGAAGACTAATTCATACTTTGGTCCTTGTGACAGAATGGCTGTCATTTCGTTATCTCTTCCTGTCTCCCTGAGAACAAATAATGTTTTTTTTATTTGTTTGTTTGTTTTCTTGTTTATTCCATGAGATTTAGAAAGGTGTCATTTTATCATTAGAAAATATAATATAGTAAAATGAAAGCTATACTGGAGTCATGAGGTCTAAATTTTGGTGTTCTTGATGAGACAAAACTTACAAAACCACAAATACCAAAGATTGATAATTTTTAAAAATTGTTGGCTTAGGATATTCAAGTAACAGCTGTTATTGTATAATTTCATGCCAGGGGCCTTGAAACTATGGACTGTTTATTTGTGAATTATAATGACATAATCTCTGATTTGGCTGTGGAAATTGCTGCTTACACTACTCCAATTTGTGGATTTTGTCACCAGAATCCAATATGTAATTTCACTTGACTCTTGGGGGCACATCGCTCCAACCCTATGTTTTTCACTGATTGCTTTTCAACCTCTTATGTAGCCATGATAACTTGTAGAAGGGTTATTCTTCACAGAGTCTCATAGGTAAAGTATCTCTAGTCTTCAATTCCTACGTGACTTGGCATGAGTTATGCAGCTCCTCAATGTGTTTCTGATCTTAAGGAAATTGGGACAAGATAATTAAGGAGATCTTTTCTACTTCTCGTATTCTATGAATCCATAATGAAGGAGATAACATTTGAGTTGACATTTAAAAGATAAATTGAACTTTTCCAGAAAGAAAATGAATACAATGATTTAAAATGGAGAAAAATTAGGTAGGCATGGTATAAACAGTAGCATTTCAATGATGTTATGCCGATGAAGTCAGTGAGACTGGATGACTCAAAATAGATTATAGATCAATGAGAAATTTGTGGAGAAAAAGAGGCTTGGACAGTGTCAAGCACAGATTCCCTAAATCACAAAGGACCCGTGTGCAAACCAAACTTCTTCTCCCAATCCATATCAAACTTGTAAGATGAAGATTGGTAATGGCACTAAAGAGGCAAGCTGTTATTAGTTATTTTCTCATTCTGGGGAGTCAATACTTGAAGAAGATACTCAAATAGAGAATATTTTTTATTATTAGCTGAGATCTGTAAACTCATCGTGCAGGAAAAGTCATAGCATGAAGGCAGCTAAAAGCTATGGCAGCAGGAACCTGAGGCTACTTGCTGAAATCTCAAAGTATCAGGAAGCAGAGAGTTGACAGAATATGAGGCAAGATATAAACCTTAAATCTCAGCCAGAAGAAGACTGCTTCCTCCAGTACGTCTTGCCTCACTAAGGTTCCACATCTTCTCAAACCAGCAGTACCAGCAGCTGTCCAAGGAGTGAAATATATGAGCTTGTTGGGGCATTTCACATCCAAACAATAATGTCCCCTCAGATATTTCATACCAAGTAGAGAAATTCTTAGAAACATGTGCTCATTAACTTCTTCATAAAATCACAGAGCATACTTTTTTAATATTTTAAAGGCATTCAGAAGTTTTGCAGTTCAGAAGCCTGTTACCTTTCTTTGAATATCTTTCATTCCATTAGGCAACAAACTAGCAGCCTGAGATACCTTAGAGAAATGGAATGAATATGTAGAATTTAGGAAGACAACAGAAGTATTAAGAAGCAGAATTAAGGTCTGGACAACATAGCAGAAAAATGCCACTGACTAACTCTTCAGAAGCTCCTCTCAAACTCACCCAGATGAGTTTCTTCCCCAAAGAACCTGGCATGAATAATCTTGACTGTCATACTGATGATCACTAGAATCATCATGGAAACATATCTCTAGGTATGTCCGTAAAGAATTTATCAAATTAAGTTAACTGAGACTGAAAGACCTACTCCTAAATATGACAACTCTGTCCTATGGGTTCGAGGCTCAGATTGAACAGAAAAGAGAAAGGGAGTTGAGCTCAAGTTTTAGCACAATTAACTTTCCAGGATATAGATGCAAATAGAGCAGCCTGCCCCAAATTGCTATTACCATCTTTTCCATCATGAAGTCATAATTGGATGCATTCTTTGAAACTGTAAGTCAAAATTCATCCTTCTTTAGCTTATATTTGTCAGTTATTTTGCTGTGGCAACATTGAAAGTAGCTAGTATAGAGCCCCATGATTTTAAAACCTGCTCTATCTCTCTAGTTAAAAATGTGGAGGTAAGTGGGAGACTGATGGATAAATAATAGATAGGACCAACTGCGAGGACTTCTTGAATGCCAAATGGCAGGGGGAGTTGCGATAAACACATCTCAACCACCTTAGGCAGACCAAGAAGTGAGACTTTTTTTTTTCAAAGTTTGAGTTTGATGGCCTTTCTCTGTGAAATGTACTAATATAACAAGTTTGACTCACCAGGAGATGACGCACAGAGCTCAGGGAGTTTGAAAAGGCACTGCTTAACCTTGCTAAGAAACACTGGCTTTAAGAACAGCTGGAATATTGCTTTCTGATCCTCAACCCTCAGCCCAGCAAGGACGAGAGATGTTTTTGATAAAGAACAAAAATAAGCATAAAGAATACTTCATTGAGCAAATAAATGTAGTGACTATTGCCAGCATTGGGGAAAACAACTTGACTTAAAATAATCCTTTTGTTTGTATGTGAAGGTGGTACTGGCGTTACAGGATGCTGGAGATGCGTATTATATGAAGAGACTATTTCAAAGTGTCTTTTTTTTTTTCCATTGACTTTTTAAAGAAATATTTTTAATCTGCTCTTATACAATCCAGCATTCACATCTTGTTACTAACAACTGAAATATCAGGTTGGAGTTGAGTGTTTTCAACTTGGTGACTCAACCATGAATAAGGACTACCTCTATGCATTGCGTGAGTACTTGAAGTGGAAAACAGACAAACAATGATCTTTGAACACAAACACTGAATTCACCATTGAGGTGGCATAAGTGTGGAATATAAGACGAGGATCTAGTGCTATGGATGTACGTACTCCTACTATGTGTAAAGACATGAGGAAAATAAAATATAAATAACAGCATCTCCATTTATAAGCAAAGCTGATTTCCATAAGAAACAATCCACTTGAGCTCACTTGACAGGGGACATTTCTTTGAAGGGAATATAGAAGAATCTCAGATACCAAAGGCAGAAAACCAAACATAACTCAGATTTATGGGAGCTAGAAAGTTACTGGGAACATAAATAGATATCTCTACCATGAGTATTTCTCCATGCTCAACACTTTGTTGGCCCTTGTTCTTTAACCTGACTTTCCATGTTTGTCTCATAATGGTTGTGATTCTAACGGCTGCTTCTCTCAGCTTTAGTTAAAGGGGCACTCTGTCACAGCTATTCACTTGAAATTTCCTCTTCAGAGACCTTTTGATTTCTGGATAGGACTCACGTTGAAGGAATTTAAACTAGGTGTCCAGCACTGAACAGAAAGGAGTGACTGAGTGTGCAAGTTCACTTAGTATGGTTTGTGATATCTTATCTCCATTTTCCCTCTGACTATGAGAAGGCAAGGCTCTTAGAAAGGCATGGAAAAACATAAAATTCTCATATGATCATAAAAGAGAGTAAAAATTATTAAGGCAATATATACAAAAGGTCATAGTTCTCTAGTGATGAAGACATGGACTAGAATGGAAATCAGACTTCACTGTGGGGTTGGGGGTAAGATGGGGTCAAATAAATATGGAACTATTAAGAGGATATTGAATACAAGAAATAGTATGCTATGATACAAAGATGTTAATATATATGTAGGCTTTCTTAAGGAAATTTTGTGCAGTTTAAATATTGAGACTTTTCTTGTTAATACAGATATTGCATTATTTCAAAATATTTATTGAGCATCTACTGTGTGTCTGATACCAGTGTTAAAGGAAATGTATAAGGAAACAATATCCAAGCAAAGAAGCCTTAATTTTAATGGAGAATATAAAATCAGTTATTTACCAGATATTCTTAGATGCCACTGAATTATTAAATAATTAATATCAAGCTTTTCCTTTCTTTGAAATCAGATTCCTTAAGAAGCAGGAAATTTTGTTTCTGGCACTCTTAGTTTATAACCTCAGAGGTTTATAGACTGCAACAGTGTGCTCTTAACTGAAAATTTTAGCTGGAAAAAAATATTAGGTAACACTCTGCTCATATTTATTCTCCTGCTTTTTCTTACACATCTGAGATAAGGAGAACTGGGTATTAGGATTGGTGTCTTCATTTATATATATTGGTTATTTTCATGTAGGTGTCTTTTAGCCACTTACTTTATTGGCCCTATTTACTTCGGTATATATCAGAACACTCAGCGCTCAGCTGAGCTCTGCTGTCTGGTTTCTATTGACTTCCTTTTCATATGGAATAACATTCTGGTTGTGATTGTGTAGTTCATTTAAAATATAATGTATAATTAAGAAATATAGGTTAATAGACAATCATTTATAATAGTCAAGTTTGTAGTCATGTAAGTTAGATTTTCTAGATGTGCATAGATATATTTCAGATAGGCACTCTTCATATCTTTCAAGGACTGCAGAATATGGCATTTAAAATATTTTAATAACTTGGGAGTTTTCATGACAATGAGACATGTCTGACCTGGTAGCACCAAGCTACATCCTGAGGAAGATGAGCATCAAAGAGGCTCCTTATGGAGTTTTCTAGCATTTTGGGCAAGAAACTGCTCTTGCCTGGACTGCTTTACTAGATGTGCAGTACCCACAGAGAGATGACTGCTGAACTTACCTAAAGGTGAGATGGTCCTTCTGGGCTTCTGCTTCATGAGAGTCTGTAAGACATTCTACAGGACACAGAAAAAAAGTGACTGAACTGTCTTTAAAGTTTTCTGCTTCATGGAAAAGTCTGCCAGATACTATGGACCTGTAGGCTGAGAATGGATGTCCCAACAGTACAGAAGAACTTTGGGTAACTGTTCAGGGAGTGAAATGTCTCTATCAATTTTAGAGTTTTGGAAGTTCCTTACAATGTACTTCCTATTTACTTAGGTAATATTATATCCTTCTGGAATCTGATGGAGTTGAATAATTTATTGTTATATTTATAATTCTCCTTAGTCATGATAAAAGATAAAGTAAATATAAGTATTATAACTGTAATTCTTATTTGATACCTGCTTTGTTATATGTAATTTTACTATGTTAAAGTTAAAGCCTTCATTTTTGTTTAAACAGAAAAGAGGAAATGGTGTAAGAGTTCCTTCTGATTGTGTGTTGCTTTCATTGGATAATAAATAAAGAAACTGCCTTGGCCTAGTTGATAGGACAGAATTTAGGTAGGTGGAGTAGACAAAACTGAATGCTGGGAAGAAGGGCAGAGTGGCAGATGTTATGGATCTCCTGCCTGAGAGGGACACTGGTTAGAATCTTGCCAGTAAACCACAGTCACATGGCAATACCAAGATTAATAGAAATGGGTTAAATTAAGATGCAAGAATTAGCCAATATGAAGTTAGAGCTAATGGGCCCGGCAGTGTTTAAATGAATACAGTTTCTGTGTGATTATTTCAGGTGTAAGATAGCAGGGCAGCCGGGACAACAAACAGCCTGCTCCTACTGTTACATCATTCCATCAAAGAATATAAATTACACTTTTAGGGTACTTTTTGTTTTTTTGTGTTTCATTTATTGTCAGGAGATTTATAATGAGCTATGTGGGCCATGGTACAATTGCCACTTACAGCAATTGATAATTCAGATGTCAACCCACCCAAGAGATTATTTTCAGACGGAAAAGCCAGCAGTGCCCTGATGTGGGAGTGTCATATATCAATCTATCAATCTGTTGATTTCATTGGTTAAGCAATAAAGAAACTGCTTGGCCCTGATAGGTTAAAACATAGGTGGGAGGTGTAAACAGAACAGAATGCTGGGAGGAAGAGGAAGTGAGCTCAGACTCGACAGCTCTGCTCTCTGGAGCAGAGACGCCATGCTCCCCTGCCCCTGGCAGACGCACGCTATGAAGCTCCAACCCAGGACGGACATAGGCGAGAATCTTCCCAGTAAGACCGGTGCTACACAGATGATTAGAAATGGGCTAAATTAATATGTGAGAATTAGCCTAGAAGAGGCTAGATAGAAATGGGCCAAGCAGTGTTTAAAAGAATGCAGTGTCTGTGTAATTATTTCGGGGTATAAGCTAGCCAGGTGGCCGGGGTGCTGGGGACACAGCCCCACCACTCCTTATTAGAACAGTGCCCCTGACTTTGCAAACTGTTGCTTTCATCTGTAATTTAGCTTGTGCAATAACAGCTATGGTATCTCACCATTATCATGCCTTTTCATGTAATGTGCGCAAACAGTCTCATGATTATATCTCAATCTTATGGGAATACATATTTGTGGATGGTCAAAAGGATGATTTCTCTCTAAATAATGTTCTCCACATTACAGTCAGAAACTTAGAAGCCTTACTGACAAAGCAAGTTGGCCAGACATGCGTCCTCTGGACAGATCACAAATGGAACTTTCACAGATTTTACTTATGAAATTGCAGGTGTCTGGCCTTGTAGGACCCAAGCCTTCAGAGGATTTATAATGAATTAGGATGGTATTGCAGGGGTCTCTCCTTTTCTATCTTAATCCTTCAAGAGACTAATAACACCTAACTGACTAATCATGTCGAGATATTATTAATTACACTTAAGAAATAAAAAAGTAATACACGTATTCTTTGCCTTTTCCTTAGATCTCTCAATGGTTTAGTTCTCTACCTTTGTAACCTGTACCAACCCCTTTAAAAGATGACAGGGACCTTGTCACAGCTAAAACTTCAGTTTGATATAAACTAGCTGCTAAGATTTGCTACACTTCGTCAAAGAATGACTCTGTCCCTGAGAATTTTTGTATCTTTTTATTACTAGCAAGTTGCTAAGGAATTCTATCTATCTATCTATCTATCTATCTATCTATCTATCTATCTATTGTCCATCTATTCTTGGCAATTTATAACAGCAGAAGTAGAATAAAACTATAGAATATAGAGATAGAAATAAGAATGTAGAAGAAATAGATTGAGAAGAAATTAAATGGGGAAACAGAAGAAAATGAAAAAAATGTAAAATAATTAGAACAAGAATGAATTGAAACAGAATATTGGCATTAGAATCGAGACCGAGAATTTGAGCAAAGAAATGATAGACAATTAGGACAGAAGAATTAGGGTAGAGGCAGTAGAATAAAGAGAGGAAAGTCAAGCACACATGTATAGAAAGAATGTGTGAGAGAAGTTGTTTTCTGTGGCCATCAGACTTTTGCTCCTATGCTTATACTGACTTCTCTTTTTTTTAAATTTATTTTACTTTTTAAAAAGAAAACAAACTATCTCTTTTTAATTTCTATACCAATCCTAGTGCCTACTCCCTCCCCTCCTCCCCCCACCACACTCTGTATCTACTCCTTAGAGAGGTCCAAGATCCTCCCTACTGTATCTAGGCTGAGCAAAGTATCCATCCAAAGAGAATACATGTATGTGTCATCCTTTGCTGTCCCCGTGTAAGCAAATGGTCACACATCCCCTTCAAAATGCCAGGCAAAATGAAGCCATTGTCCTGGAATTCATTTCAATTCATCTTTTCTTCTCAGAGCCAATCCATTAGCAAGTCTTGTTCACCCGACTTTCAAAGCATTTATTGACTCTATCTAGCTTTATCTATATCTAATGCCCAATCCTTCTCAAAGCCACAAGTTGCTTCTCACTCAGAATCTTGCTACTATACTGTTTCATCTATGGAGTTTCTTCTAATCCATTTTCTTACTACAATTAGAACAACTACAAGATTGTGTTATTTCTCTGCTTCCAATATGTCCTGACTTTTCTGTAACATAACATAGTCCCAATCCTTTATGCTTGTTTTCAAACCTGACAGCGTTTTGCTTGTTGTTAGACACATTGATCTGAAAGGACTACTGTGCTGGAAAAGGAAAACTCATCGATGTATTACTAAAGTGGTACAAATTAAAGAAGCAAATTCATGAGAAAATGTACTCATACCTAAGCTTTTATAATAATTTAATAGCTATAAATAACAAAGAATTCCATGATATTTACAACTTTCTCACCACAGAAGCAGAAACTAACCCAATAAATCTGGGTTATCTGCAAGGTTGAAGTGCTCATGCTCCACATCTTGTTGCCTTGGTGATGAAGCACCAGCATAATGATATTTATGTAATATGTAGAAAGGCTACAGTTCAAGGTGGATTACAGCATGGTCTGTATAGCTATATTTTACAAGAAAGTACATAGAAGCATTTATAGGGATTAAACAACAAAAATATAAATTACATAAAGAGGAAAATTGTGTAATTTGCTGGTGTTCTATGTCTTTAAAAACACTCTTACCAATCCTAGTCATAGCTATACCAAATGTAATGATGTTATTTTTTTTCAGCATCTGTGTTGAAATTCCAATTTCTGCTGATCTATTAAAGAATGGCATTAAAATCTGGAGGCAATGGAATGGAGATGTCATAATTTTACCTCTCGTTTTAATACCTTTCAAGTTTTATTCTGTACCCTTTTAAAAGTGTTCATATAATTTATTATTCATACAAAGCCACTAATGAAATAAAAAGAACTGATATTAAAATTACATTACAATACTATAAACAAGGACTTTGCTAAGAAAATGAGGATACAGCCAACCTCCCAAAGTTTTTTTTCCTGTGGATAGCAGGTTTAACATATGTTTTCTTTAGCCTGGCTTTCCACACATGCTATATTAGTTTTGTCTTGGGCCTTTGAACTGAATGCTCCACTTGTTTTGATTTACTTTTGCTACACTGCTACACAGAAAGAGGCTTCTGGGTATTTATGCCTTACACTTATCTTAAACCTAACCCTTTTTTTAAATGTTTGTCAACATTATAAATTTTGTAAGTACACTGAAGTTGCAGCATTTCCACACACAACCCTCTTAAATTCATGACCTCTTCTTCTGAAATTATTGTTTATATTTAGCATACTGTGTCAATTAATATTTCCTCATTTGCATGTGATAATGACTAACCACCTAATATTGTGGGTTCTTACCCTAAAAGGGGGGAAACTGTTTTCCCTTCCCTCGCAGTCATTGACTTCCTGTAGTTCTCCATCTAGAGAATCAAGCCTTGTGAAATTTTCTATCATCCATGTTGGCAAGACAACTGGTATGGGTTTTTTTTTCAGGTCTTTGTTCAGGTAGCCCTGTGGTTGACAGTTCATTTGTATAATATCTCTGTCCTGTCCAGAAGATACTATGTTCCATCAATCTTCCTGGTTCTCAGATGCCTGCCAGAATATAAAGGTAACTGAACACACCACAAAACTTAGGGAAATCAATCTGTTACTGACTCAGAAGCCTCCTATGTGAGGCCTAGCTATTATAGTATTGGAATATGTTATGCGAGCTGTTAAGGAGGAAAAGTTATTAATCATCGTAACTATCTATAAAGCTAGAAAACCATAACAGTGACTGGACTGCAAGATATCTCCAATGGTGATAAATGCTACTCACTCATGTGTTCTACATCTGTTCTTTAGTCATTGATTTGTATTTCCTCTTCTTACTGGGGAAGGGCTTCACTGAATACTTTATCACATTATTGTCATTTTCTTCTGCTTTGGGTACAGACTTTAAATGATCTAATGCCCACTTTAAGCCTGAGAGCACATTCTCAGGTTCTGCATGTTTTTCTTTTATTTAAGTACATCTTGTGACTCCGCTATAAAACTTGAATTAATCATACCATGTCTAACTCTTCACATCTGCATTTTTTTTTTGTTGTTGTTCTTGTTTTGTTTTTCGAGACAGGGTTTCTCTGTGGCTTTGGAGCCTGTCCTGGAACTAGCTCTGTAGACCAGGCTGGTCTCGAACTCACAGAGATCCGCCTGCCTCTGCCTCTGAGTGCTGGGATTAAAGGCGTGTGCCACCATCGCCTGCCATGTGTAGTTCAGACTGGCCTCGAACTACAGATCCACCTGCCTCTGCCTCCTTCAGCAAATCCTACTGGTCTGTGCCACCAGACCGGCCACATCTGCATTTTTTATGTGTTGACTTCAGTTAGTGTGGCCTACAGCAGCACAGGAGAGGGAGTACTTGCAATAGCATGGCTGCCTTATCAAGTAACTAAGGTTCTCTCCTCTCTCTCTCTCTCTCTCTCTCTCTTTCTCTCTCTCTTTCTCCTCTTCAACATTAAGTACTTCTCTCTGTGAGGATATGTTGACGGGACTAGACTTTTTTAACACCCTTTAATTTTTACAATTATATATACATATTGTATTTAGTTATTTTCCATTCTTTCTTTCATTTCTTCCCTCCAGTTCCTCTCACAAGTACCTGTTCTCTCTTAAATTCACTGTCTCTTTTTCTTTAACTACTAGTGACACACACACACACACACACACATCCTGATGTGTTCCTTTAGTTTTGCTGGAATGTATATGTATGTATTTAGGCCACTAGGCATTGGGTAACCAATAAGGGGAATCATCCATCAAGAAGACTAATTCTTCCATTTTTAGCAGGTTTTAGTTGCCAGTAGCTCTTCCTAATGGGGTAGAGCTCATGAAATAGTTCTCGTCCATTTTAGCAAATCTACTCGTGTTTTCATTTTCAGATCTTGTTTAGGCTGCCATACTGATGAGATTTCATAGGTGCTGTTTACCTGTACCATGTAGAGTATAAAAGCCCATGACTGATGTCAGACCCCCATCTTCTTTAACGTAGAATGGACCTTATTTTGTGAGGCACTTGTGCTAATAGCTATAGCTGCCCAAAGATCAAGGGTACAATGGCTTTTTCATGTTTAGAAGAGAGTGTTTCATAGTACTCCATTCCTTATTCTATTTTTTAAATTCTCTTTACCACGTCTTCAATGTACTTTGAGTCTTTGTTGGTATGATATAGATACTCTATATAGGATTCTGCTTTCAATCATCAGTTACTCTCTATTTTCATACATTTTTCACTAGTTATAGATGTCTGCACTTATTATTGCTCATTTCAAAAGTCTTTCTGATCAAGGCTAACATAAACACTAACATATTGGCATAAACAAAAAGAGTAATTTCTTAGGCATATTATGTACATTTAACAAAACAGTAGCCATAGCTTTCAACTAGGACCTCTCTAACCATTAGCCTTTGGTTGGATTTATAGTACGAGATATGAATCCCTTCCTGTGGAGTAAATCCAATCGGGAAATAGTTAGATAATATATGACAGACCTGGGCATGCCATCATTGCACCAGAAGTCACATATTACCAGATCAGTCAGTAGTTTAGCACACAGGCTCCATAGATGAATAATACTGTTGATAGTTCTTCATAGAAGCCTACACAAATCTATTTAGTACTATGACAATGAGCTAGGAGGGAAGATGTTTCCAGGTTAGTTACAGCTTGATATCTGTATGTCTATGATCAAGATGCATAGTATCTTTAGTAACTAAATCTTTTCATGTAGCTGTGGTTGATGTGGGAGGGTCTTCTGTCTATGTGTTACTTTCATTGGTTAATAAAGAAACTGCCTTGGCCTTTTGATAGGCCAGCCCTTAGATAGGTGGAGTAGACCAAACAGAATGCTGGGAAGAAAGCAAAGTCACGAAGATGCCATGAAGCTCCAGTTTGAGATGGACTTAGGTTAGAATCTTCCCGGTAAGCCACAACCTCGTTGTGCTACACAAATAACTAAATATGGGTTAAAGCAAGATGTGAGAATTAGCCAATAAGAGGCTGGAACTACTGAGCCAGGCAGTGTTTAAATGAATACCGTTTCAGTGTAATTATTCTGGGGCTAAGCTAGCCATGCGGGAGTCAGGCGGGATGAAAAGCAGGCCTGCTCGCCTCATCACTACATGTGGTAGTCAGCTGACATCACTAACAATAGCCTGTATTACTTTGAAGGAAAGGACTTGGGGTCTTTTTCAACCAACAACTTGAAGGAAAGTGGCCTAACTCTGATGCTGAGATTTTCAGTTATTAGCCCATAGTTAGTGGCAGCTTCATCTTCCTATGTAAACTATATGTGTTCAAATCTTTTTGTTTAGTTTTTTTTTTCATTAGCTTGTTATGTGTGGAGTTTGCTCAGGATTTTTGCTATCTTTTTACTTTTGGCTGACCCTCCTCCATCCTCTTTATCCACTTTTCCTTTCTCCTTAATTCCTATTAAATCTTATCACCCTCAGTATCCTTCCTTCTTGGTTTAGAGTACAAGTGTAATTTTTAATCTTTGTCTCAAATTAGGGTACTTTTGCACTCATAATAGATTTCAGAAACATTCGAAATGTTCTATATTTTGTACAAATACATCTTAAGTGTTATTATCATTTTTCTTAGTACAACAGATTATGAGAGAAATAACATCTAAACGCAGAGTAAAACAAAAGATACAAAGAATGTAAAGAAGAAAAGAGAAAAATATCAGTAACTGTGAAAACTGAGTAATTTTGAGGAGTCTGAGACTATGTGTGGAATTCCACTTTCAACAGCAGTTTCCTAACACTCAATTTCATATTCCTGGAAGCCTACCCTAAACAAAAAAGTGGTATTTTCCAAAATTTATTCCTCAAATTCCTGTTTTATTGTGGTAGGGGTGGTTTTTGTTACTGGTAGCTTCAGCTGATTAAAAAGAATGAACAAAAAGAAGCCATGGAGGGCCTGCTAAAATATAAAATTTGTGACATTTACATGTTAGGATCCAAAAACAACTTCTTGGTGATGCTAGCTTCAAGAAAGTCAGATAGGGCTCTGTTTTGATTAACTAAATTACAGTAGATGGATTGTATTACTGAATATTTTTTCTATAGTGTCTCAAAGTGCTTCACAATAGATACCTTGCATTAATATTCTTATTAGGTTTCATATTAGTTTTTTATATTTCCCTAATTTCAAGTTGAATATTTTCTACTTAAATTGCTATGTTTATTGTTCTCAGTTTAAGTTGTACCAATTCTTATGTTGTTTTTGTTAAAGAATTCACCAATAAATTCAGCACTAGCATGATGATGGACATCAGAAAAGAACACTTGTCCTAGATGCTTCAGAGAGACAACAGCAACTTCTTTCTCTAAGCACAGTATAGTGTGCTGTTTAATGGCAACTTTAGCCAGTAGGACAGTATGTATACTTTTAAACTCTAAGTGTCTTATCTCATGAACCCATCTCCATTCCATTAAACTATTTGTGCAGTGTCTGGACTATAGCCATTAAATTCATGATTAGAGACAGATCTTTGGTTGTTTTATGTTTGCTATCTAAAGAGCAAGTGTCAGCTGTTTTATGTTACAGTGAAAATTTCATACAAACATCAGCAGGTTTTATTTTCTCCAAGTATCTACTTATTGGGTATATTTTAACTGCTTACAATATATGCTTCATTATTTTCCAGAGAATAGGTCTTTTCTTAGAAGACCATTCTTTTAAGCCATAAAATCTTTAAGAAGATCTGTCATAAAAGTATACTTACTAACAATAAATAAATAATTATATATCTAGCCTTTTAAAAATATTCAACTTAAAAATAAAGTTTAGCTGGACGATGGTGGCACGACCCTTTAATCTAAGCAGGCAGGTCGCTGTGAGTTCGAGGCTAGCCTGGTCTACAAGGGCTAGTTCCAGGACAGGCTCCAAAGCTACAGAAAAGCTCTGTCTTGAAAAACATATATAATTACTTTTTGAATAAAATACTGTCATTGCATATGGTAATATTTAATGACAATGTGCTAATTTCAATATAGTCATAATATAATTGAGCATAGCCAACATTATATTGCTATTAAGTACAGTCACCATGATGAAAAACATAACTCCTACTCTTGAATTTTTCCTCCAGCTTAACACAACTTTACATCCTTACACTAACATTTGTCCAACACACACATTCTACATCTCCAGTAATCATCACTGTACTCTCTGCTTAGATATTCCACAGCTAACTGAATTCATGGAACTTTTTTTTCCTGTATCTTGATTTTGTTATTCTTCACATAATTTCTTTCGGTTTTATTAATGTTACTACTAGTGACTACGTTTCCTTTTTATTTGTTTGTATTTTATGTGAATTGTTATTTGCCTGCATGTTTCTGTGAGGATGCCAGATAACCTAGAAGTGGAGATATAAGCAGTTGTGAGGTTCCATGTGGGTGCTAAAAATTGAACCTGGGTCCTCTGGTTCTAACCACTGGACCATCTTTCCAGCTCCTTATATTTTCTTCTTAAGGTTGAGGAGTAAATAATGTGTTTAATTATCTGATCATTTTAATTTGATTATGTGCCAATTGTGCACTTAATGAGTCTCAATATGATATTTAAAAACACACATGCAAGATACACTGACCAAGCCAGGCAGTGGTGGCACATGCCTTTAATTCCAGCACTTGGGAAACAGAGGCAGGCAAATCTCTGAGTTTGAGGCCAGCCTGGTCAACAGAGTAAGTTTCATGATGGGCTCCAAATCTACACAGAGAAATAATCCCTGTCTTAAAAAAACATAAATAAATAAATAAATAAATAAATAAATAAATAAATAAATGGTACACTGATAAAAACATTAGCATTTTAGCATTTCCCCTTCCAATTAGCAATCTTCTTTTAAAAAATTATTTCTTTATATTGGAAGCCCATTAACTTACCGATTAGATCCTCATAAAATGGGTTTTATGGATAATGGTCATTTGTCCATGTTGTACAACACCAAAATAATATTTCTACTGTTATGCTTAATATTCATCATTAAATGCCATTTTTCATATTTGCTCCTTAGTTTCTAGTAGTTACTGCTATTTGTTTAGACTAAATATAGCCTTAGCTTTACATTTTCCTTACAAGTTTATTTGTTGGTGCACATGTAAGTGGATTTGACATTTGGGCTATTGTAGAATGGATAATATATATCCAGTTATTCTTTGAATATGTGCATCTGGCAGAGTCTTTCAGTTCTGAGATATTAAGTTCCTGAGTTACACCCATACTTCTTTCTGTAATGTTCATTTACTAGAATGAGGATTTAAATAGATTATTAAAAGGTTGTGTAACTTGCCAACAGTCCTAGAACTTGCTAAGATGAGTGAAAAAACTGTAAATTCATGTCTGTCTTGGGCTATGTAAGGTCTAGAATAGATTTATACAAGGAACTTATCTCAAAAGGAAAGGAGTTCTGGAAGGAAGCACAATCTACGCATGAGATGCTTTAAGTATGTGAGCTCTAAGGAGCTTTTTGGAACATGTAACTGTTGTTTCCACCATCATTAATAATGAGGATAGTTCCTGAAGTGATCTGGAGCAAGTAATGCCAACTGTGATAACTGTTAACAATGGTGCAAAACCAGGACTAAAGTCAACCATGAAAATGGTGCAGCCATGTAGGGAGGGAACACCTGCTATGCATTACTAGAATCTGGGCCGTGATTAGAATGTCTGTGGTGCCACTTTATTGGTGACTCAATTCCATCATCCAAGATCTCAAGAAGTTGAAGCAGGAAGACCCCAAACTCAATGCCTGACTAACCCACTGATCAAATTCAAGGCTACTCTTGGTATTGATGAGCCCATGACCAGAAATTAACAATAACAATAATAATGATAATAATAGTAGTAGTTGTAAAGACTAGGGGATGCAATTTAGCATGAAGAAGGCAGTAGGTTCAAACCCCACTAGAAAAAACAAATAAACATAAACCCAGATATATTAGTAAGTTTGTGATGCACAATATTTCTCAGAAAGTGATTGCTTCACTATCTTATGACAGAAATGACAAAAGGTGATATTGACAGGTAATGGCCACAATAAGAATAATGATTATGATTAATGCAGAGACTAAGAGGCTGCAGAGCTATGGGACTTCCACAAAGAATATCTTGTTTCAAATCAACAGAAACTAGTAAATAATTGGTGGAGAATTATCATCAGTGTCTTCAGATTAAATAAATGCTTGAGTCTTTTGCATAGTCATAAAATTCAATAGTCAAAAAGATTAAATTTCCTTCTGAAGACATAGTTTGCAAACTATGCCTCACAGTTAACTTGCAGCAAAAATGAATGTGTGCCACTTCTTAAACACATGCAATTTAGAATGATTCTCTATATACAGCAATTGAAAAAAAACTAGAATTAATTTGAATAAATCCAACAATTTTACTTCAAACAATTGAGAAGTTGAAAAAGATTCACATACTACTACAGTTTTCTTAAGAGTCAATTCAAAGAATGGTGATAATAATAATGATCAAAAAATCTCTGTGAGCAGAACAGAAGGCTCAGTTGTTAAGAGAATATTTATGCTCTTAAAAAGATTTTTTTTTTGTCTTACAGAGGGTATGAGTTCAGTTGCTAGCACATAAATTAGTTAGCTCACAACACCCTGTAAGTCTAGTATCAGGGGATTACCCTCTCCTGGCCTCTATGGGGACCTGCACTGATGTGCAATACCCCCCCCACAGATATAGATAGATAATTAGATAGATAGATATATAGATAGATAGATGATGGATAGATGGATAGAGGGATAGAGGGCTGAACAGATGGACAGACAGACAGAAAGACAGGCACATGTACACATAACTAAAAATAAGACTTATGAAAAATAAAATGCCTTTCTCAGCATTTATGTACTTCCTTGAGGTTTTCACACTAAAGGAAGATATAGTCATACATTGATGATAAGCACCAAAATGATTCCTTAAAATTAACCCTTCATGAAAAACATTTGACATCAGTTATTGTAGGAGGAGGGCCTGCTTGTTCGTCCTGACCACCTGACTAGCTTAGGCTCAAAATAACCACACAGAAACTGTATTAATTAAATCACTGATTGGCCCATTAGCTCTAGCTTCTTATTGGCTAACTCTTATATTAATTTAACCCATTTCTATAAATCTGTGTATCGCCTCATGGCAGTGGTTTACCGGGTGAAATTCCCAGTGTCTGTTTCTGGATGCTCCACGGTGTCTCTCTTACTCTGCCTTCTTCCTCCCAGCATTCAGTTCCTTCTTCCCCACCTACCTAAATTCTGCCCTATAAATAGGCCATGGCAGTTTCTTTATTAATTAACCAATACAAGCAACACATAGACAGAAGGACCTCCCACACAAAGTTACCTTGATGGAGTGTGTACTGTGTTCATTATGCTGTCCTAGACCTGACAGAAATAAGGAATAAGCAAATATTAATTTTTTTTAAAGGGAGATGAACAAAAACAAGAAACAAAAGAAAAAATATATTTATATCACAGAATAAATGCCTTATATCACAATTCATATAAGATGTTTTGGTTTGTTTCTCATTAACTACAGCATGCCATAAAATTTCCTCAACCTTACTCTTTAGATAATAAATGTGAAAATAAAGGTCCTGCTAAATTCCTGGACATACATACATACATACATACACACACACACACACACACACACACACACATATATATTTATACTGTAAGTAGGATTACATATCAGTGGATTTTTAAAAATGTTTTAAGCTATTGTGAAGTTTTGAAAAACTAACTGACAAAAAGTAACATCTTTTTCACAAACTTATTCTGTATGTGTTAGTCAGGCTTAAATAGGATATAGGTACAAGTGTATAGCTACTCATATATATATATATATATATATATATATATATATATATAATATCTATTTGTCCATATATGTTGGGTGGAAAATAGAGAGGAGGAAGGAAGAGAAATGGAAGGGTAGGCAGCAAGGGAGGGAAGGAGGTGAGAGAAGGTGTGATATATTGTAGAAATTGAAGAAATGCGTGGAGGCAAAAATGTCCTGCCATATGCTCTCTACAACCTGGAGTGCTAGGAAAGCTACTGACCAATAGCATATGGTCTGAGCCTGCATGTCTAGAAACAAAGGATATTGAGGATGCAACGCTCAGTTTGAGGCTGAATGAAGGCTGGGAGTGCCTTTTGGAGGCAGTTCCACACTCGTATAATCTCCAACTCCTAAAGCAACAGAACTTGAAATTTTATGTCCAATAGAAAGAGAAAAAAGTATTTCAACTTTGGCTGTACGGTGCCAGGCATAGCCTAATAAATTGTCCTGTTGATCGTGATGTTTTTGCTGGCATCAGCTTTTCTAAGTACTCATGGCGTAGATACAAAGCACAGACAGCTGAGAGATGGCATGATTTTTAAGTATGGCATAAGGACGCCAAATTCCTTCGCACCTCCTCCCCCACTCTGTGCATCTTGGCTCCTCCTCCACGATCTTTTTATTTTATTTTATTTTATTTTAAATTTATTTATTTATTCAGGATTTCTGCCTCCTCCCCGCGACCGCTTCCCATTTCCCTCCCCCTCCCCCGATCAAGTCCCCCTCCCTCATCTGCTCCCTAAACACCAGGTTGCATTAGTTTCAGTTTTAATATCCTGCCAAAAAAAAAAAAAGAAAAAAATCCCCAGATATGAAGCAAATACATCTGTCTAATACTGCTGTTCAAAATGCCACCGCATTAAATAAAATTCCTTGCTGAAAAAAAAAAAAGTATTTCAACACAAGAAGCGAGAGTGTTGCCTTTTTTCATTTTTTCTTGTTAGGTCCAGACAACTCCTGTACCTATAAAGGACATGTTATGTTCTTCCAGAAACATCCTTATAGATGTACTGGAGAACCATTGCTAACTTCCTCATTATACCTTAACCAGCTCACACTCTATGAGGAAAAATGTACGCTAAGTGACTTTCATTCATTACTTTATTCTCCCCTCATACAGAATTGGAATTATTTGATGAGTTGGCTGTCTGATAAATTCTGGAAAGATGAATTGGTTTTGTGGTCTTGTCAGGAATGGTCATTGTATAAATTCTACTGTGGTAAATTAAGTATGTCAACTAAACTTCAGTGCTATTTGGGACACCACTGATTCTTGTGGTGACTGTGAATAAGATTGTTTACCATCATTGCGGCCACCTAGTCAAGCTTATCACTTAAAGTTATAATGGTATCTCTGCTTAATTTCTATTGCATCCTCAACCGCATTCCCAGAATTTTGCCAGATGCCACTTGTTGAGATCTTTATTAAGTTTCAAATTAATTGTGTATTACTTTATAATTATTATATAAAATAATTAACTTCACTTAGACTAAATATATTACATAATCGTATAGTGTAAGTAGGTTAAATTAAATTATTCTATTCATCTAAAATCAAATGTCCTAGAGACATAATTTGTCTTTTCTTTCCCTGTTTATTATATTTAGGTCTTGAATCAACTTGAGGTTTTGCTAAATGACCCAGTGAATAAACAAAAGGAATAAAACATACTTCCAATTTGAAAGAAGGGAGGAGCCAATAGCTCCAGAGGGCATTTATTTATGCAGTGGATGAGAGCAATGACATTTGTGTCAGACATTTGTCATCATTGACACAGACAGTAAGTACACTAAATTAGAGTACTAAAAACCAAAAACAAAAATGGAACATATTTCTCTGAGATTTATTCTCATGACTGTGTCAATGCAAATCAACACATCTGGGAAGATTTTATGGTCCAAGTCACCCATGTTCTCTGCTTGAAGACATTTAACTTATCAGGGAAGTCATCAGCCTTCAAAAAAGACAAACTGTGCATAAATCAAGGAAGGAATCAATGGTCAGAAGCAGTTTCTCGGCCTCCATACATGTGTTGCAATGATTCTGGTAATCTGTAGGGTGAGCGCGGATGCTTTAGAAAGAATTTGCTAGGGAAACAATTAGATTAAACATAAAGTTTGGAGTATAATTCGCTAGTGATATGCTTGATTAACATGCTTGAGGCTCTAGGTTTCATCACCATATTAGTATTAAAAGATAATACTTTGAGGAAAGAGCTATAAGAGACAATATTAACTCTTAAAATCCTATGATTATAGGAAATTATTCACTAAATCCAGTCAAAAGCATAGTTGGTTTAATAAATGCAATAAAATCATGTGAACCTTCTGCAGAAACATGGTAAATATTGTTTAGCTACAAAGGGATTCGTATGTTTGACTACAATAAAATCATTAAAACATGGTAATAAACCAGCAGATGGCAGACTAGAGACAGCACACTTTTCTAAATCCGTATAAATCCAGAAGAAAACAACTGATCCATGACTTCAAAAAGAGGTAAGAATCATGGAGAAGCAAAGAAGTATGGTAGTAAATAGAGGAAGTATGGTTAGTAAATATAGTACTGAAGTAGTAGATAAAAACATGGAAGTGATGAAGGTGAATTGTGTAAAGAAAGCAGTAGACTAAGACAGATATCTAAATCAAAACAGTAGGAAAGAAAGCCCAACCTCAAGTAACATGATCCACAAACAAAATAGAAAAGGAAAGACTGCAAAATCCAAGACAGCAAGATCATCGTTTTAGATGCAAAATCTCACATCTGGGTGAAACGGATGAAGGAATTCTCTCAGTACTACTGTCCTGTTAAGATGGGATAGAAAGGAATCATGAGGAACTGCATAGGGAGATCACAGAGTTCTTCAAACTCATTTCTCTAAACTCCAAAATCATCACTTCCGCAGTCAAGAACAGGAGGCCTGAAGGACCAAAGAACTGTGAACATCCCATGGGAATTGACCGGAACTGAAACAAGTATACTCAAGATAAGACTTTAACCTGAGCAATATTAATACAAAATACCCAGCTACATAACTAAGCACACACACTCAGGGAGCTTCAGGTAATGAAGTCAACTGTATAAAAACAGGGCCATCTAATACATGCTGAAAACAGAAGTTGCTATGATGTCAGCTACTCTGAAACAACACCCATTCTCAGAGCTAAAATATTACTAAGGGACTGCTGAGTCCTGCAGTTACAGAGAGTGGAACTGGTGACAAAACTGGGTAGCTGTGATGCCTGCAGAGTTTCCACACTGGCCAACACAAGGGAGGGACTGGCATTATCTGATACTGCTAGCAAGGGAGAATTACTGAGTGGCGGTAACATAATTTAATATTTTATCAATTATTTCATATTTTCATATGCACTTTCGTAAGAACTCACCCACCATGTCTTCCTTCTCCATTCCATGCCCTATGTGCCCTATATGTCACCACATCTGTTTTTCCATCCCAACTCCTTCTGATTTTTTAAACTGACTTAGTGCACTTAGTTCTGACTGTATGTGCATTGGTATAGGGCCATCTATTGAACATGCATCACTCTTAGAGGCCTCATGCATGAAGAAAATTCATATTTAGTCATCAGCTGTCAATCAATCCATAGTTTGCAGTAGGACAACATGAGCTCCTGCAACATCTATGATGAGATTTCTGCCTGACCTGATCTTGTATATGTCCTATGCATCTAGTTACAGCTACTGTTACCCCTGGATCTTTTAATATTTCCTCTGAAACTTTTGCAATACTATGTGTATGATGCTTTCTTCAAGCCTTTATGTGAGTTTTTAAGTTTAAGCACATATAGAGTCAGGAAAATAGTAAGAAGCCATGGGGGTTTTCCACTGAAGGAGAGTAGAACATGTAGTATAAAAACCCAAATAAGAATCATGGAAAAGAGAGATTAAATAGGATGAGAAATGGTAAACCAAGACAGAGGAAAAAGTATAGGAAGGTGTAACAGAAAAGACCTTTGAAACAGCTGTGTAGAAATTACTGTGGAAGCTCCTTAAACCTCTACTTATACACATCCCAAGGTTTAAATGTAACAAACATTCAATGGGGGTAGGATAAATTTTCATTGGGACTGCTGGTTCCCCAATATTTGACATGAAGACATCATTAATTATGAATACTCAGCCAATAGCTTAGGATTGTCTACAGACTATTCTTATATTTTAAATTAACCCATATTTCTTGTGTCTCAATACCTTTTCTCAGCAGCACAAGTTCATCTCCTGATTTCTCTGCATCTCCTCGCTACCCTGAGACTCCTCATCTTCCTTTTCATGCTCTCTTTTGGTCTGGAAGTCCTTCATAACCTCTACCTGTCCAGTTATTGGTCAATCAGGTTTTTTTATTAACACAACCATAGTGACATATGTTTACACAGTGTAAAGGAATACTCCGCAGGCGGGGGTGATAAGTTTTCGAGACTCAACAGGATCTCCAAAGAGTCTATTGCCAGATATGTTTACTTGCTTTGGAGTTGGAAGTCTCTTAGTCCTTCCTCACACACTTTACAGGCTATTGTCACCGTTCTTACTTACCCTACAGAATATGAATGCAAGACCTGATTGCAAATGACAACACACAGCTGAGTCATTTTACATGGCAAAGTCAAGTTTTTAATAACTTAATTTCATCCTTACTATATTCCTTTCACTGTAATGAATTGTAAAGTAAATATATGATATGCAGGATATCTCATATGCAATACCTGTGAAAAGATCCTTAGTCCCCTGAAGGGGGTCACAACCCACAGGTTGGGAACTACTGACTTAATGGTTAAGAGTTCCTGTTCGGCAGCCATGAGGACCAGAGTTCGAATGCCAGCATGAAATTAATAAGCAGGAGTCACTCAAAATTTCCTGTAACTCTATGTCCAATGAATCTAAAGCAAGATGTATTTAAACATGCATGTGCATGCATGTGCATATACACTTGCAAAAGACAAAGACAGAAAAACATGAATATATATATATATATATAGTAAAGCAAGGAATGCAGAGATGACTTAGTGGGCCAAGGCATTTGTTGCCAGACAACCTGAGTTTGATACCAGTGGCTCACATGACAGAGAGAGCAAAGTACCCGACATATATGCCATAGCACACACGTGCCTTGCATCCACAATGAATCAAATCAATTTAAAAAAATAAATACATAAAAAAGGCTAATTGAAAATTTGGACATGGAAATCCCAAATGATATAACATACTTCATATTATGTCTCACAAATAGACTGGATGAAGTGGAAGAGAATATGAGGTACCTGAATAAGAATGTTTAGATAACTAAATATAAACTACTACATAAGTACAAAGCAGAGCATATAAAACCTATAAAACACAATTATATAGCTAGATTTATGTTCTCATAAAAGAAAGATAACTGTGAGCAAGAAGTATATAAAATAAATGCAAAAAGAATCATAGCTAGCTGAAAACTTCTCAAAGCAAAAGAGAGATGGCCATTTCAGACATGGGTGATGTTTAGAACATCACAAAGGCAAGAAATCAAGAGATTTCTTGAATCATACTGTTATTAAAACACTGAGTTAATTAAAAAAGAATCTTTAAAACTTCAATAGAGAAGCAACATGTCATATACAATATAGAGGCCAAAATATAAACACAGCAAGTAACTCAACAGAAACTCAAACAGGACATGGAACAGTGTGTTTTGACCTATGAAAGAATAGCTGCCAACATAGATTACTCAGTCTAGGAAAGCTGTCCTTTTTAACTGAAGGAAGAGAAATTCTTTCCATGGTAATCATAAGTGCAAAAAATTCATGACTACCAAGCGAAAATCATAGACACTATGAGAAGGAATCTGAGACTAAAGAGACCAAAGGAAACAATAACACAGAGAGAAACATCTGTACTGAAATAGTAGGTAACAAAGATTAGGAAGGTAAAAAAAAATGTCACAAAAGCAACAAAATGTTAGGAATTAATGCACACCTTTTAGTGTTTACTCTGTATGTTAGTGATTTCAATTCTTCAATCAAAATACTGCAAGATCACATTATAATGTGCTTTAACGATTAGCTGTCTCCAAGTAAAATTTATCTCTGGTAAAAGTAAATATAGACTCAGTGTAACAGAATGGGAAAAGGAATTCCGAGAACATAGAACCAGATGTGAGGGGTAAGGAATAAGATATATCTATACTATCTGCCAAGTTAGACTTCAAATACAATTTTGACAGATTAAGATCACTTCTTATGAATTAAGGCAACAATCCACACATAGGATACAACAATTCTAGATATTGAAACATACAATTTTGTAAAACAAACATTAGTTTTTTTTAAAAGGAGAGACATCCCAACATCATAATTGTGGGTGACATTAATATGTCACTCTCAGCAGCCTATAGCTCACCTAAAACTATCAATAAGTGAGACCTTCTCTTTTGAGGATACAAAAGAAGAAATTCCTCACCATACATAGAATTTTATCTTCCATAGAAAACCCCACTGTGGACTTATCGGATTTCAGGAGTAGTAGAATTATGACCAGAAGTTGCCTACATTTAGTGTATGTACAGGATGGAGTTTTATTGAACCATAAAGAATAACAAACTTTGTTGTATGCAGGAAAATGGATGCAGCTGGAAATCCTTATGTCAACTGATATGTCAGAGTCAGAAACATAAACAGCAAGTTTCTTCTTTCATTTGTGGATTCTAGGTTTTATATAACTGCATAAATCACAGCACAAGATGCTAATGCACACACATGGAAATACAGAGATATTTATGCATGACGTGAACATAGACATAAAACTGAGGCAATGAAACAAAATTGTGGGAGATGGGAATTGGGAGAAAGGATTGGGAGTTAACATGCTCTAAGTACAATGTGTCTCTTTCCAAAAATGCCTTGTTGATACCTATGCAAATAAAAAAAGAAAAAGTGCTTGCTGGATCCCAGACCTTACTGTGTCTTGAGAAGCTACTGGAAGTTAGTTGTTGCTAGAGAAGACCGAAGACAGAGTCAATTTTGTTTTGAACGTGTGGCCACTGGTAGATTTCCCATGCTTGATTGGATATATATATCCCTAACTGGATTAGTGCATTACCAAAAACACAAAAACATTTGTAAAAATATAACTTTTATATTAAGAAACTACAAGGTAATCACAGTAGATAATTCATATGCATAAAACAAGATACTATTTTCAGATAACTACATCTAAATAGTGCTAAAATGTAAAATAAAATAAACTGTGTTTGGGCCAGCAAGCAAGCTGACTTTGTCAAAGCCTGTTTCTGAATGATTAGGAGAAAAACTTTATTTTGTCTGAAAATATAATTTGCAGAGTTTAAGCATAAGATCATTATCATACTTTCATTTTTATAAAGATCATACTTAAAGCAGAATGGAGAAGAGCTTGAATAGAGTACAGAGTGTCAGGAAAATTTGACTGTGAAATGTTCCAGATGAGAAAATCCCTGGTTCTCTACAGTAGAAATTTAATGACAAGCCAGCTTTTATGGAATGATATGAGTGTGAGAATTGGTAATGAGTGTCTGTATAAACAGTCTCTTAAAATCCTTGCTTGCATTTAGTTCTGAATAAGCAGTAAGTGTCTCATTTTCCATTTTTATTTTTTTAATGTGTAGCATCTTTTGATTTGTGAAAGAAGAAAAGGGTTGTATCAAGCAGAAGAAAAAAATCAGCCAGTAAAATATCCATTCAGTTTCCCATCAAGGACTCCTGCAGTACACTAGTGCCAACATTGTACTTCAAATGCATGTTGGCAATAGACTGGCTCATGACGTCTGGTCACTTGATTTGCTTTGGCTGGTCTTGGTGCAAGATATAGACTCACCCAGGGTGCATAGTTCTAGGTGTGTCTGTCAAGTAGTTTCTAGAGAATATTATTGAGAAAAAAAGGCTAACACTGAATGTGGAGAAGAGATTTGTCTTAGAAGCTAGATTCCTAGACTAAATAAAAAGGGGTTGTGCACTGGCATTCGTCTTTGTATGTTCTCTAGTTGTCATCATGGGCTAAGGTACTGCTGCTACCCTGCCTTCTCTACCGATGGTCCACAATCCTCTGATATGTAAGACAGAACACACCCTTCCTTTTCATATATATCTTACTAGGTGTTTGGTCATAACAAGAAAAGTAACTAATAAAGCCCATGAGTCAATTATCACGAGCAGGGACTTTTACGTAAGAAACTTATAATGACATGGCTAAGAAAAAAAAATGATATCACTATTCAAGCCTTAAATTCTGAGATAATTCTGTTTGTTGTCGTGAATTAATTTGGATGGGGGAACTTTTCTTCCCTTTTGACTTATTCTTATGATTTGTTGCTATTTGTTGAAGCATTTATCTACCCCTATTATTTGTATAATATATCCCGGAAAGCATTCTTCATTGACTTCTTATTGATTAGACTTTACTTCAAGGTATTTCTTTTGATCAATAATGACTCTCCGCAGAACATATGTGTGTGTGTGATCAATATCAAGTTAACTCAAATTTAGATAATGTGTGAAATTATTACATTCTGTATTATATTAGTAGTAGATAACATTTTAATGATACAGTGCTTTAAATTTGACAGTACAGTGAAGGAAGAGTTCAAGATAGATAGGTTCTTTGAAGGCATATTCTATAGGAATATTATCTTTGCACCTATGTGATTGGTATAGCCACTGTCACTGAGTGTATTTATTAAATATCAAATGAGAAAACTGGTATCTACCTCAAGGAGTTGTATAAGGGAAGCTAATAGGAGTAGAGAACCTGCACACTTTCATTGCTAGTATGACTATTTTTTATCAGAAACGTTGCCTCATGGGGATTAGAAAGTATGGAAGGACTGCTTTGAATGATATGAACAGAAATTACCTGAACTTTTACTGTGACTGCTCATCTTATCTGTCCATGTTATGGAGACAGGCATGTTTGTGCTAGAATATCTTGCTTGAATTACGTGAGGTGGGAAGAACAATGAACTATGACACCTTTTCCTACAGAAGATCCTGAACTGTATAAGTGTAAAGAAATTGAGCTGAACACTAGCACACATGCTAGTGATAGACGTGTATCACTGCTCAGTCTTGTCACTGTGGATGGAATATGACTTAAGTTCTTGTCACCTTGACTTCCCGAGAATCGGGGAGTATACTGTAACCACCTGGAAATGTGGGACAAATAAACCTTAAGTTGTTCTTGTCAGAGTATTTTCACATCACAAAAAAAAAAAACAAAAAAAACATATGACACCAAATCTCAGTTGCTCACACAATTTCAGTAAAACAACAAAGTATCCTATACCCTGAACAATCTCTCTATTAGCTCTTTGAGAATTTCATACAATGAATTTTGGTCATAACCACCTCCCTTCTTGCTGTGGGATAATGCGGTGCAGCTCCTTTAAGAAAGGCTAACCAAGGAGATTAGATTCAGGATTTTTATTTTGAAAAGAAAAATAAGGAGAAATGCTTTGGGAGAATGCTGTACACTGTAAAGATTTGTCACTCATATTGGTTTCATAAAACACTAGTTGGCCAGTAGCCAGGCAGGAAGTATATGCAGGGCAATCAGACTTGGAGAATTCTGAGAAGAAAGTCAAAGATGCAGTTACCAACCAGAGGCAGAGGAAGAAAGATGACAATGCCTCACTGAAAAAAGGTACCAAGCCATGTGGGTAAACATAGACAAGAATGATGGGTGAACTTAAGTTGTAAGGGCTAGGTATTAATAAGCCTGAGCAATAGGCCAAACAGGGCATAATTAATATAAGCTACAGTGTGTTTATTTGGGACTGAATGGTTGTAGTACTGGGCAGGAGTGAAACTTCTATTTACACCTCCTCCAACTCTTTCCAGATCCATCTCTCTTCTTTTTCCATCAGAATTTGTGTCTTTCTTTTCCACCATCAGGACCAATTGTGCTGCTCAAAATATTTGTGAATTCATTGCCTTGCACTGGAGCATGATTGACTTATCAGGAATTATACTATTAGAAAAACCTGGCCCTTTCTTTCCCAACAGCTAACAATTGCCAATTTCTCCTCAGCTGCTTGTTTTTATGTTTTCCAATCCAGGATTTGATCTGGCTTGAGCTTGATAGGCTCTGTGCATACTGTTATAACTATTGTAAATTCACAAATGTTGATGACTTATTATGTTCAGAAGACATTGCTTCCTTATTATTATCCTTCATTTCTGCCTCTACCCTCATTCTGATGCTTTTCAACGATGATCCCTAGGCCTAAAGGTGGGAGAGAGCAATATATTTTCCCTTTAGGTATGAGCACTCTTGCAGTACCTTATTCTCTACATTTGTGACAACCATGAGTCTCTGTGTTGATAATCATCTATTGCAAACAGAAGTTTCTCTGATGAGGGTTGAAAGATGAGTTAATCAGTGAATATGATCAGTATGAGTTAGTTATATCCGTTTAGTAAAATAATGGTAAAAGATTCTCAACAAGGGCCTGTGGTCTGTCTAATCACCATTCTCAGCCTGATAATGATACCAGACATGAATTTCATTTTGTAAAGCGGGGCTTACATTTAACTAGAAAGTGATTAATTATCCCTATGCTGTTTGTTGCACTATTGCACTAATGTGTGTGTCTTTCCAGGCCAGTCATTATTGTCGCTTGCAGGAATCACAGCTGAGTAAGATCAATGATCATTTTTATGTCCCAAGAATTAACACAGCACCTCCCCGCACTATGAAATCTAACTGGTAGAGATGAAGTGCTAGCTTGATTGTTCTATGTTCTATGACTCATGTGTCAGGTTTTCACCAATAAGATCTTACTGTCAAGTACTGAAGGGTTACAAGCAGCATTGGGGATGGTTTGTAAAGTCTGTGAACAATACCATGCTTACCCTTGCTTACTCAAGGATTTACAAACTCTTTGTTTTATATATATATATATATATATATATATATATATATATATATAATTGTAAATTGCATATTTAGCTTTGAGATTATACCTTTCACACTGTTACTCATTTTCAGGCTGATAGACAATTGTTAGAGAGGTCACATAAACACATCAAGTGTCAAGGAAAAGTTGGGATTTTAAAGAAATCCCTAAACTATAAATTGATCTGGAATAATGAAAGCTCATCTATTTGTTCAGAGAAATGTCCAACTCTGCTGCAAAGCTTGCAGCTAACAATAAGGAAATGTGACTTTTTAACTGAGTGTGCCCAGGGGAGACCGCACAAACGGTACACATGGCAGGGAGATGTGAGCAAAAGATTTGACAGTCAGCTGCAAGCCTTTAAAACCATCCCAGGGACATGACACACTTCCCTTTTCAAATTGAGATGTTTCAGAAACGTTAGGGGTCTCTCTCTCCCTTCTTTCTCCTTTGTTTGAGCTCATTTAAAATTCCCTGCTTTGATATCAAGTCTGCTTCGACTTCCTGTTATGGGAAATTGGGAATTGAGGACCAATGTATGGAAAATTCTTGCTATCAAAAAGAAAAGCTCTGAATGGCCCCAGAGCCTTCCTAGCCCATAATGCTCAGAACTAGCATAAACAGGAAAGCGGCTGGGATGACAGCGACTGACTCACCATGGACGCCTGGGACTTGTTTTGCAGTTCACCTGGCAGGTGCAATTATACCAGCAACAAACGGGATGAAGAAATGACCTTTGAAGGCAGCTCTGGGGTGTGGGAGCTCTGGGTGGAAACCTTATTAGACATCGGAAGCGGGGCTCCTGAAATAATAACCCAAGTGTAAAATAGCACCACTGGATAATTGTAGCATATTACAATGGTTTTGGCAGGAAAATATGGAAAGAGACACCAGATAGAATGTGAATTAAAGCTACATTCTTACAGGAAGTTCACTTAATTTCCTGAGCCTTTTCCCATTCAAAAATCTAAAATGTTTGGCTGGATTTTAATTAGCTGTGTTTGTACAAAGTTCCTCTGCTTTGTATCACTAAGGACAAATCCTAGGCTGACACAGTCAAAGAACATGTGTGCTACAGAAAATACCCTGGATTAAGCAAGATGCTTATAACGGCAGGTCACTAACCTAGAAATTAATTATTCATAAGCTTTTGTTTGCCTTCCCATCAAAGTACTTTTCAACAGAAAATTCATGCACATTACTTCTTGAATAAAATACATATTGTCTAAATAATATTGAGAAAGGGAAATCATTTATATAAATATCCTAGAAAATGTAAATATTGCATTTGAATATTGTCTTTTTTACTGATCTCTCTGGTACACGTGAGGTATATAGCAAAGATAAAAGCAACATTCCAGTTTCCATAAACTTACTAGAGCAAATAAAACAAATGCTTCAGGAGATGTCAATTTTTCTATGATAATTATTTCTGGAAGATTTTGCTAATGTGATCTCATGTATAGGAAATGAAAAAGAAAAGTTCCCTGTCTATAAGGAAGAGGTAATCTAAAACCTAGTTGTATAGTAGCTAACCATTTGAGTCTACTCTAACTCCCGGTTCCCCCTCAAATTCCTGCTGCATAACTAGTAACTGAATGCTTGCAGGAAATTAATGTCTTCAAAATTTTAGCTTTTTTTTAAATTTTTGTACAAAATTAAATGATAATAGTAACTGAGATTTGGAAAATGCTTATAATGTGCTATATATCTTCAAATGTGCTTATATATCATCTAATTGAATATTCACAATGACTTATAGAGTTAGGATGATGATTAAGATACAATGGATGAGAAGTATGTCCATCTTAAATAAGGAAACTGATGTTTGGACTTGGTAGTTAACACACGTGTGTCATGGATAACAAGAATTGAAATCAGAATTTTACTAACTACTTCATGGTATTAATGCAGATTTTAAATGTGATGCACTTCAGAAAATGTTTAAAGTGTGGGGCACATTAGACAGATATCACCTAAAATTTTCAATATTATAAGTAAATAAAAATTAATACAATGCAAGTAATTAATACAAATGCATTCATTACTCTTCCAAATGTATTGTATGAACAGTGGCTGTAGTGGAGATCACACTGCTTATAAGGGTTCAGGGAACTTACAGAATTTAAGTTGCCTTTGAAACTTGGGCTAAATTTTTTATAACTTCTTTGGGGTTTTCTTTTGAGATAATGTATTATTTCTCCTTTACATTTTCTCCATTGAAACTCTTCCATGTGGTACTCCTTGCTCTTTTGCAAATTCATGGTCCCTTTTTCAATAATAGTTGTTGCATGCATATATGTATCTATATATACATATATATAACTAAATATAACCTGCTCAGTTTGTGTAATGTTACTTGTATGTAGGTTTTCAAAGTTGGCCATTTGGTATTGGATAACCAGTTGGTGTACTCTTATAAGAAGAAGACCACTTCTCTACATTCCTTTGTTGCTTATATTTCTTTGTATAGGACTGAGACCTCATGTGCTTTCCTCTGTCACTTTTGGCATGTCTACTGTTGTCATTGTGCAGTTCATGTTTAGGTGGTTATGCTGGTACGCTTTTGATACTACTAGGAGACATAGTCTCACGACAAAATTCCTGATCCTCTTACTCTTATAATCTTTCTGTCTCTTCTTCCACAATGTTCCCTGAGCCTTCAGTGTGGGAGTTGTTTTATAAATGCATCTATTGGGACTGGACTCTACAACTCTGCATATTTATTGGTTATGGTTTTCTTTAACGGTCTCTAGCTCTTGCAAAAAGAAGTTGGACTAAATTTTAAAAAAGAAGCATAAAAAGAACATAGTCACTAAAGACCCAAGGTAAAAAAAAAATTAGTTAGTTCTCCATTGATAATAAATTGCATAAAGCCTATGGCTAAGAATATATTTTAGAGAACATAGTTAATTTGCAATCCTAATTTAAGAAATTGAGATACTGAAGAGTCACTGAAGTTCTAGCTGTAGTTTCTAAAGTCTGGTGCTAATGTAGATTTCAGTTAGCATAAACGTGATGCCCACAAGTGGGTATGAAGGATTGAGCATGTGGGTAGAAGATGGGCAGTACAACCTTCCTGGAGGATCTATGCTCTCCAAGGCTTATTTCAACACTCTATGATAGATTTTGAGTAAGTTCCTGGTTTTTTTTTCCCTTTTCCCTTTTATATAATTTCCATCATTCACTTTCTCATTTGCACTAGATATCTATAAGACATAGATGGCATAATAAAATTGAAAAAATTAAATGAAAAGACTATTTTTAAGATATAGACAGAGTTAATGGATGTAAACACAGAAGTGTTCAAAAATTCAACTAACTACAGCAGAAAGTAGATACCCAGTTCTTGTGTTAGTTATGTTACTGTTGCTCTGAAGAGACACCATTACCAAGGCAACTTATTAAAGAAAACATTTATTGGGGCTTGGAGTTACAGATAGCTGGAGTTTGTGATCATCATGGCAGGGAGCATTGCAGCAGGCAGGCAGGCAGGCATGACACTGGAACTAACAGTGACTGAAAGCTACATCCTGATCCTGAAGTTCAAAGCAGAGAAAAGGAAAGCTAGCTGGATGTAGGACAGACCTTTGAAACCTCAAATCTCATCCCCTTAGACATGCCTCTTCCAAGAAGATCATACCTCCTAGTCCCTCTCAAATAGTTGCACTAACTAAGGAAAAGCATTCAAGTGTATGGGGCAATGGAGGCCATTCTTATTCACACAATCAGAGTCCTACATCATAAGAAGGAACAAAGTAACTTGTTTAATGCAGTTAGAACTGGAGAGAGCGCTTAGACTTTTAAAAGTGAGAATAGCCTTTTACAGTACAAAACTACAAACCTAAGGCCACTTGGAAATGATGGATTTGTGATAGTAGATATTGCATATATATCTGTCCCTTTCATCCACTTTACAACACTTTACTTTGGCTACGCCCAACCAGTAGCCAGAAAATTGGGATCCCACTACCACAGGCCATAAAGACGAGCCTATAGTGGTCTCCAAAAAGACCAGTAAATGAACTGGGAGTGGAGTTATAGGAATCCCAGTTTAGATTGGGTACTTCTGGGCAGGGTGAGTACCAATGATCATTGAGATCGTAGTTATTTAAATGCAGGAGCCATCCTTAAAAATGATAAAATTTGTCTTTTGTTTCATGTTGCATCCATCTAAGAAATAAGTATTCAAAGCTCAGGACCTCATGAAAGTTAACAAGATTATCAGTCATAGAGCATTGCAGAAAGTAGAACAGACTCCAGATAATTCCCACAGAGATTTTGTGTATATAATTAAACTTATAAAATTATTGAAATTATCGAATTACCTCAGACAGATTTCAACTACTAGACTATTGAATTCCAATAAACAAGTCTTCAGCTGGTGCCAGAACAACCATAATTATCAAAGCCTAGCATTCACAAAGCAAATGATCTTACCTTCTAAACATTCCTCCAAGACTTAGATTTCTTTGAATTTTGATTCTAAAATAATAATTGAAGGAAGGCAGATTCAATGTCACTACTATACTCCAAATGTTGGGCTATCATACTTGCTGAAAAATAATGCAATCTAACCATAGTACTAGAGATGTTTAGAATGGTGATTTTTTACATATCTTGTCAATATACAAAAATTCACATAGAAAAAGTCTGTCAGCTGCTGGCCTACAACTCACATCCATGAAAACTTTTGGTATGTGAAGAAAAACTACCAATTATATGTATACAAATGTAATTCTCACACTCCAAAATAAAAAAAAAATAGTTAATCCAACACAATCAATAGTAAATGCTATTTGAAAGAGTTTCTTTTTCAGGAATATTTTCTGTTTATTCAAGTAGAGTTGTTTGGGCAGTGGTGATGAATGCCTTTAATTCTAACCCTTTGGGAGCAAAGACAGGTGGATTTCTGTGAATTAGATGCCAATCTGGTTCTTGAGCTCTAGGACAGCCAAGACTACAGAGAGAGACCCTATCTTGAAAAACCAAAAACAGCAACAACAAGAAGCTGACATCCACTAAAGTGTATATAATGGATATAATGGGGAGAAAACTAACAATAGAACATGTATGATATATGTATGTTTGTTTGTTTGTTTGTTTGTTTTTTCAAGACAGGGTTTCTCTGTGGCTTTTTGGAGCCTGTTTGGAACTAGCTCTGTAGACCAGGTTGGTCTTGAACTCACAGAGATCCGCCTGCCTCTGCCTCCCGAGTGCTGAGATTAAAGGAGTGCGCCACCATCGCCCAGCGTATGATATATGTATGATACAATATAGAACATCAATAGGTAGTCAGGGAAATTCAATGTAATGACAAATGTATTATTAGTAAGGATATGCATATGGACATCGGACATCATTTTGGTTTAGGAACTCAAGCAAACATGTTTTTGAGATAACAATATAAATACATTTGTCACCTGCCCTGTATCCTTTCAAACCCTCCCATATATCTATTCCACCTCTCCTTCAAATTTATGACAATTTTTATTATTAATTTTATTTACATGCATATATGCATAGACATTTATGTTCCTAAATATAACCTTTCAGTACATAAAACATTATTTGTATGTCTGTTCTAAGGGATGATCCTTCGGCACTGAACAATCAATTGGTGAGCTCTTACCTGGGGATAATCACCCCTCCTTTTCCCATCTTTCTTCAGCTGCCTATAATTCTTTGTGTATGATTAAGACCTTGTGTGCTTTATCCCACCCAACATTTTAACACAAAGCTCAAGACTTAGCACAATGCAGTTGTTATAACACTCCTATCACCTTGTATTAGTACCCACAATTTATGATCTGAAATGGAAGATTTGCACAGATTAAGAATTAAGCCTAGTGAATGCATAGAATCTAGATACATCGAATTCTCTTTTTTAAATGTTCTCTAGAAATATTGGTTTCCTAACCTAAAATGGATTGAAAAGAGATCTAGATATCTGTGATATATGTTCCACAGATAATCTCAGAATTGGGATATTGGTAAAAAAAAGGATTGAACACTTCTTGTGCTTTTCAAATGACTCCCTGTAGAGACAGTATCCCAGCCCTCCTGGTTTCCTAAGGCTTTTCTGGATTCCCTTTTACTTGTTCTTTTCCATGTTACTAAGTTGATGTTGGTTTCAGTATTTTAAATGGAAGGATTGGGACACTGCCCATGGGTTACATTTTCATTTTTAATTCTGCTGTGACGGGTTATAGAACCTGAAAGTAAAAGAAATTATTCTGTTAAACGTATGGACAGGGGGCCAAACAGTCAGCCCAATCCTGCCTAGACCATGCAGCAAGTTTAGGGGCACCAACTAAATAAAGAAGATTACATGTGATACAATTTATCACATTATGAAATCCAATCTCCAATGCCAAGCCAGGGAATCCACCCACATTATTTAATATTGTCCATCTGTTGAATTTTCCAACTTTGAACACAGTGACAACTCCTGTATTAAAAAGTATTTAATATATCAATAATAGTTACAAATAATCTAGCAGAAAAAAAATAATCTAGCAGGCAAGGGGAATTTCAAGGCAATAATAACACTATTCCTAAGTAAATGAATTTAATTCTTGCTAGTAGAAAGGATATAGTTTCCCCTACCATGCAAATACTATATTTTCTTCTATGTTCTTCTCTGTATAATGTTATTGATATTTTGGTTTTCATTTTCCTAGTTTCATTGTTTATGTCTTATTATATATTATATCAAATTATTTAGAAAGAATGCTAAATTTATTCATGTTTTTCTTTCCTCGTAAATAAACAAAATTTAGAGTAAAGCAGAGATACACTCAAAATACTTTATAACTTTATATAACTATAACTATAAACCATAAATAAATTGATAATCATAAAAAGGTAGAGTTTTAGCTAGCTGTATGAGACCCTAAATTTAATCCTCAGTGCTGAAATAAAAAAAAGTGTTAAATGTATGTAATCATTAACCTGGAAATAAATGCTAATTTGATATTCCATATAGAAAGGTGTTATTGCATATAGAACATATAATTTTCCTAGATTGTCTTTAATAATAAGTATAACATATGAAATGAACAAATTATATTAAAGAATATATACACATATACATGTATACTTAGAACAGCAATTAGTGAAAAAAGAGATAATGAGTTTTAAGGATAGTGAGAAAGAGTATACAGGAGGGTGTAGATGGAGGAAAGGGAAAGAACAAATGTCATAATTGAATTACAATAAAAATAAACTTAATTTAAGAACAATTTTCATTTATAGAAAATTTGTAAGGATGGTATTTCATGTATTAATATATACCTCAATATATACCTCAATTTATCATAACATTGGCATTTTAGATTAGCATGGCATTTTTAATAGTCTAGGTTTTGCTGTGTAGTCCAGGTTGCTATGAAATTTACTGTGTAGTTCAGGCTTCCCTAGAGCTCATGATAGACATTCATCTACCTCCTCAATGCTGGAATTACAGGCATGTGTAATCATGTTCTGTTTGTATGACACTTTTTATATTAAGAAATTCTGTTTTTCTTAGTCTTACCCAATATTCTTTTTCTGTTCCAGAAAACCATTCAAAGTCCATACCATGTTAGCTGTCTTACCTTTTCAGATGCCTCTTGTATGTGACAGTAATTTAGGTTTTAGTCATGGAAATGATTAGGTTTTTTTAAGACATCATTTGGGAGTCAAACAGTAAGTTATTTTAAAGAAGTACATAGGAAAACACCACCTAGCCTTGTAATCACTAAGACCAATGGTATTGCTTCCAGGAGATTCTTTGTTGATTAAGTCCAGGTAAAGGTAGATTTCTTTGCTTTATTCATTAGGATTTAAGACATTCAGTTGTTTTGTTTTTGTTTCTATTTAGATTATTGTGATAAGTGTCACTATGTAGCTCAGGCTGACCTAGAATTTTTGATCTTCATGCTTCAATATAATAAGTAAATTATTGACTTGAAGTTCCACCTTGGTTATAGTACTAGGTGTTACTCCTACCTGTGTATTAATATTACCTGAGTATCTTTAATGACCAACACTGCTTACGTTCTATGCAGAGCTTATCAAATCAAAATCTCAGGGGAATAAAATTGGTGTTTGATTGTTCTCTGGGTAAAGCCAATGTAACCAGCTGACAACACCTGATTCAGCTTCCCTCCACAAGTGATACACATCTCTGAGCAGGAATATGAGTCGGCTTGTGAGCTATTGTTTTCATCTCTCACGGCACGAGATGTGGGTGGCAATGTTTTTATGTGAATTTTATATAATGCATGTCTAGGCATGTTCACCCTTCAAATTCACCTCTTCCCATCCAAGTCTGAAATCACTCCTATTTTTGCCTTTTCCCGTGGAGTCCAGTTTGTTTTGCCCAGATAGCCTTCGGATCAGGACCTGACCTAGTGTGCTGTCAGCCTATTGGAGTTGAGCCTCATTATAGAACCACAGCTCATCTTTTCCTAGTCTTTGTCCACAACTAGTGACACAATTACTTGTTCAACTTCCCTCACCCCCTCTGGTTCTTACGGGCCTTATGGCCCCTCTTCCACAAAGACCCCTGAGCCTTAAGACAAGTGTATTATGTGGATGTTTGTTTTAGGGATGAGATTTACCCAATCTTTTCTCCTTTGCAAGATGACCAACTGAGGATATCTCAATATTAATTGTCAGTTACCACCAAAAGATGCTTTTTTGGTGGATGCTGACAGATTCTCTGCTCTATGGGTCAAGCAATAAGTCATTGAGTATCATTTGAATACCATGACCATTTAGCAGAATAATAGTATTATTAGGTTTCCAACTAGGACTCGGGACAGGTTGCTGGCACCTTTAACAGTGTCAAATAAAAGTTCCATCTCATGGAATGGACCTTAAATTCAACTTTTTAAAGGCATTTTTTTCTTGGTTTTTGTTCTTCTGATTTTTTTTTCTCCTAAAGCATCTGTGCCATTATTCCATCGGTGGACCTGTCCATTCAGGTCAGTCATTGTAGCTTGCAACATTCACAGCTGGGTAGGACTGACACCTACATTTCTCCTCTGGTAGCTTACATAAAATTTTCTAACACAATGAGTTCTAGTGAGCAGGGGTGCAACCTTCCAAGTGAGAACTAGTTTGCAGTCCCCATGTTCTCGGACATAGCTGTGTAGTGTCTTTAGGGATAGTATCTTACCATCAAGCTCTTAGGGTTAGTAAGAAGATTGACTGTGTATGTCCCTATTGACCAACAACACAACAGAAGGTAATGCATTTCTAGTTCTGCAATTTCATTTGCTAGTATGGGTTGTCTGCTTGTGGGGGGATTACCTCTTTAGTCATTTATGAGACCATGTGTTAAGAAATTTCCCTAAAACAGCAACAGAAACAGAGAAAAACTTTAGATTTTTCCAGTCTATGCCAACCAGTTTCAGCTTTTTTACTTTTATACTTATCAGGTTTAACAAACTGCAGACACCTGCTGAATAAGGACAAATGGGCCTCTTGAGGTGTATAAAAAGGAAAATCATTGTTTTTCTTGACAATAGAATTTGAACCACTTTCTTGTCTTTGAGCAAAATTCTTTTGAAAACACATATTAGTAGTTAGGAATAGTCACTGAGATTTCTTACAATTCAACAATATAGGGGTTTCAGGCTTTTAGCTCCCCAATGGGGAGAATCAACAATTGAATGAGATTTAAATTACTGTCTGGGTGAAGACTGCAGAGTGACTCTTCCCTATTCCCAGAATTCTCCTGTTGTCATTGCCCCGCCTCTACTTCCTGCCTGGTCATTACACCTATAGTTCCTGCCTGGCTACTGTCCAATAAGCATTTTATTAAAAATATTACAAGTGATAGCGTACAGACCATTGTCTCACAGCAGACTTTTAAATTACAAAATAAATGCACTCTTATCTCTAAACTTGATTCCAAATGTTACATGAGTAAAAGAGTTTTAGTGAGAATGGAATTCACTGTTTGGTGCCAAAATCTTTCCCTCACTAGTTCAGACATTTTTTTCTTTTTCATACTCCCTAGATTTTCCCAGGAGTTTGAAGTCAGCTTTTAAATTATAAATGTCTGCTAGGATAAGGCAATTCATTAAGCCACCGTTCACCATCAACACTCAGTGCAATGACTCTGAGACTAAAGAAATCAGCAGATCCCCAGTCATGGAGGGAAAGTGCTTTGTCTGTTAGGAATTCATTTTAGTGGAAGATAATGGGATAGCCCTAGTAATGATGTCTGAAATAACTGAGGATGTATTGATTTCACCTAACAAGAAACCTGGCTGATCACATTGACTCAGCTGCTTATGTTACAAGGTTCATCTCCACCTTTTATATGGCATTTATTTTATGGTTTCTGTTTTGTTTTATTTGTCCTGCAGTTCTTGTTCTACAGTTGTAAGATGACTGACCTGGCTCCAGGAAGTATAAACAATGATGACTGTCAAAGGCAAAAGTTGAGGCAAAAGGTGTGATCCTGTCTAAGCACTTAGAAAATGAATCAAGTGCGCTTTTGGGAGAAAGTGTTTTCTACAATTTTTTAAATATAATGTCTTATATTGTCATTCCTTTAAAGGTGAAGTTGTACCTAACTTTCTAAGTATCAGTGATATTTGGCTCATTACTCAAAAATATCTGTGCTTGTTAAACAGGAAAATTGTAATAAGTTGACTAAAAAAAGGAGGATTCATTTCCATAATTGGAAAAATATGTCTTTCTTTTTTAGAATTTATTAGCTACTTTCAAGTACCTGACAGAGTAACTTGGAGAAAAAGTTGGGTTTTGTTTTCTACAGTTTGTGCATCTCATTATGGTGAAGAAGAAAAGATTATGACAACAGAGAGTAAGAGAGCTCCTTACATTACATTCGCATTCAGGCAGCAAAGCAAGAGGAACATGGCTACTCACCTGGTTTTCTCTTAGTCATTAAGTCACACCTCCAGAATAAGAAATGGTGCTGTTCATATATATAATGGGTCCTTCCCTTTCAAGTAACTCAATCTAAAAATTCCCTAACTGACATGTCTAGAGATTTATTCCAATGGTGATTCTAAATTTTTTCAGTTTCACAGGCAAGTTTAGCTATCACAATTCCACCTTTTATCAACATGGCACCCAAACACATTACTTTTGAACACAATCCTCCATCTCCTATACCATTAAGCTAATGAATATCTAATACTGTAAACACATGGTACTTAATTTCAAAATTCTTAATAATCTTTAATACTAGTTCCAAGATTGTTCAAAATCGAAAGATTCATGTCAAGTCAGTCTCTTAACTGTAAGCTCTATAACCTAAATTCAAGTTACAAACTCTCCATCTACATTTTGTCACAGAGGAAACATTCCCATGTCATCAGAGAAGATGTTGGACACATAGCAAGGAAAAATTAGAGTCAAGAACAAAGCGAACAACATATATGGCAAATTTTAAAACCCTATGATGTCTGGCATCATGATCTCATAGCAAAATCATCTGAGTTTGAAAGGATCCAAGTAGCATTGTACACCCATCTCCACTGCCTGCAATATATTGAGTATCCCTTTTAGTCCAGCTTCCCTCTATGTCTTCAACTTTCCTCAATGGACAGTTGAGGATTCTGGGATCTCCAACATTCAGGGGGCTGCACTGCAATTTAGACTTCAACAGGAGCTTCATAAGATCTCTTTGCATTTCTCTGCCCCTTGCCATGCAAACCTGACCTCAAAATGTCATGATAACTACAGCACAAGATTCTGGAATCCACAAGTTTTGCATCTCTTGTGTCTGGAAAAAAACCTCACATGGATGATGCTGCCTGTGACTGTCAGCTCAAGATTCAGTCTGTCTCCCTTGAGCCATCGTAATTCTGAGACACTGTTTCTGAACAGGATACTAAATTAGAAATCCTCTCTGTCTTTACTCTCCTTGAAAAGGGACTTGCGTGACTGTAAGTAAGAGCCTACAACTGGTGGGTTTTGTCCTCATTGGGCCTTTCCTATAATTTCAGTGAAGAGAACAAGGTTCCCTAATATTACATATATTTACCACCCGGGTCCCAGCCTGTTGGGGCTTCAGATCCTCCACCCCAGCTCTGCCGTGAACATGATAGGTAGGCTTAAATTAAGTCTCTATCAATCTCTTCATCAATAAGATTTCAGGAATCAAATGCTGTGGTAAAAACCTGATAGATCAGAGACACTGTGTAGCAACTAACTGACCTTGCTTTTTGGCAGGAGACACCGCAAAGGGCATCTCTTCCTTCATCCAAGAACCAAGAGGAAGCTCAAACTTCATTCCCTGCTCTTTCCTTCCTATGTGTCTTTTCTATCCAATTTGCTGGCTTCTCTGTGACCAATTTGGGCTAGCCAATCACTGGCTTCCCCCTCTAATTCAAAGTATGACTTTATTGGGAAGTCTTGAGAGCATCAGAATGCTATCAAAATATCTCACAACATCAGAGTTTTAATGATATATTGTCCTAAAATTCTCTCTGCCAAAGAAATTACTCCATTACCTTTTAATTCAGACACACAAATATTCTCAGAACAGAAGAGGAATGCAGCCAAATGAAGCAAGAGTGGGTTTGAGTCCAATTCCAATATAGAATCTTTATTCTTTTCTGAAATATCATGAGCCCTACCTTCACTGTCCATGTCTCTCATGGAATTCTGGTCCTCCAAATTCCAATTTTATTAATAGCATTCCATGACTTTTGTAGCCCAAAGTTCCAAGATCTTCTGCATTCCTTCCACAAGCCAGTTTCAATGAAGCACATGTTCAGCTTTACCACTTCAACAACGCCACGTCCCAATCTCAATTTTCTGTTTTAGTTACTTTTTGTTGCTGTTGTTGCTACATCCAAATATTCAATAAAAACAACTGGAAAGGTTCATTGTGCACTATAGTCTGGGCATACAGAAGTCCATGGTGAACTGGAAGGCATTCACATTTAAGAAAGGGAAAGGAAAACACTTAGTAGTACTACATTCTTACGCAGGAAGCAGGGAGAAATTGGTGCCCACATACCTCCTTTTTATTCAGCCCAAAGCCCTAGCACTCAGAATGAGGCTGCCTACATTTAGTGTATTTCTTTCAAATTCAGTTAATTCATTCTAGAAACTTTCTCACAGGCACATCCAGAGGTTTGTTTCCATGGTGATTCTAAATCTCATCAAGTTGAAAGATCAAAATTAAACATCCTGTACTCTAAACCAGAGGTTCTCAGTCTGTAGGTTCACATCTCTTTGGGGGTTAAATGAGCTATCCACAAGCATCTTCCCTAGACTGTAGGAAGACACAGATATTTATATTACAATTCATTACAGTAGCAAAATTACAGTTATAAAGCAGCAATGAAAATCATTTTATGCTTGGGGGTCACCACAACATGAGAAAGAAATTTGAAATCTATGCCCTGGCAATGCTGAAGCAAGCATGGGCAGCCCATATATGGCGGTTGTGTTGAACTTGTCCATATTGGGCTTTATGGTCTAAGCTGATGAGGACGACTGACCGGGTCTCTTTCTCCACCGCATCACGAGAAGCTATATTAAATGGTGGCAGCATTAGGATGATTGAGAACCACTGTTCTAGGCTTTCTGAAGTAGAGATAAGGGTCTTGTTTCTATTTTATCCAGTAGTATGTGAGTATGCAACAGAGTTTTGTTTTTGTTTTTACAGTTTCTAAAATGTTTCTAAATTGTATCTAAAATTGCATTTTAGATATCATCTGGGTTATATATTCTAGCTGTCTTTTACTGGTAGAATTCTCACTTCTTCTCCAGCATAATAAAAACATAATCACAGTAAAGGGTTTATTGGGGGTGATTTGGCTGTTGAACAAAAACACAGTACATGTAGTAGCCTCAAATTAAATGGTCATTCTTCTATAGACAGGCTGGAAACAGGCAGTACAGGACAGAAATTGAATTTATTTAAAAAGCAGTGTTATCCCTCAAAACAAAAATCGGAAACCAAGGAGTTAACATAAAGAAGAATGAATGCATCACATTCTCTCATCCTCCTCAACTGAAAAAGAGATATCAATAATTGTATGTTAAACCACAACACTAATTACATCATCTTATGCTACTGGTTACTACTCATATGCAAGAATTTACTTTTTCTTAGTTATTGGTCAGATTTAACAATTCTAAGTGGAAAATGTGTCCCTTGGTGTTCATGTACTAATAAAGGAAAGAAGTTGAAAGTCTATCATCTAGGCTGCTATCTCAAAAACTCTGAAAAATGATAACTAAACAAGCTTTTAAAAAAAAGAGCAAGGAAAGAATGTAAAAACCCACATGTATTCATTTCATAAACTAATAATGTAGAAAAATAACACATAATAGTAACCCTTCCCCAAATCTTTACATTTTCTTTTGAAAATGCATTAAGTTTGGACTCAACTATAGAAAAAGGATTCTGTTGCTTTAGAGAGATCAGGATCCACAGGACTCACCACACTTTCATTTATTTGTTTATTCAATTTTTTATTGTTTTACATCAGTGTTAGCAGTTCTACAGAATATCTCTATATAACATGACCACACGGTCTTACCACGGAATATTTCACTTTGGTTTGTGGCATCACAGCTTTCTTGTTCTCTCAGCTATCTGCTCTAAGATCAGTTTGAGACTTAAGGAATCTAAGTCAATGAGGCGGTTGCCCTTAGGACATCTACTCTTTACTTTATATGGTCAGGGTAGCGAAGAAATGTCCGACTGAAATGAACATGTTATGTCATTGGAAAACAATGGCATCTGGGCAGAATTATATACCTGCTTTTAAAGACTCCATTCTCCCTCATGGGCATGGTATTCGGGTTGTTATTCCTCTAATGCAAACAAAGGGAAGTGTTTAGGCTCCTAAATGACTTTGGAGTGATAATGTCCTCAACAAAAGAGTAGGAGCTTAGAGGCTGCAGGGAAAAACCAGACCTTTGAGTTAGCCTCCTGAAGAGGGAGGGAATAGGAATGCGTTTTGCTCTTAGAGAGCAAGGCCAGTTAATGTCAGACTCATTATTGCCTTGAAAAATACTCCTGACTCATGCAGCTTTATTAAACTCTTGATGCAGTTGAAGATTAACCATTCTTTTAAAGAATTTCTTTTTTCTACATAACGAATGAATCTCAGACAGCTATTCTGACTTTTTGAGGTTCGGTTAGTGTTCTCCTGATTTCTAACTTGCCTTCACATGTTTCAACAAGACGATGGCATGATAAAACTGAGCTAAAAATCCTAATTATACAGGGAGATTATCAACAGTCTTACCTGAGCTAGAACAAGAAAGAGCTGCAAGAAACTTGAGGCAGGAAGTTAATTGTATTTGTATCATAATATAGGATACACACGGTTTGTTTTCTTTTCAAACTGATCTAAATTAGGTTGGATTCTGAATGAGGCTCTGGGTCATGAGAAAGCCCATTGAAAGTACATCAAGTATGGCATAAGCTACAGGGCCAAGGTGATATTCAGGAGGGTGGCAATAAAAACAGGCCCACGATCAAGCTCCGTAATCCAAAGGCACAGAATTCAAAGAAGGAAGAGATGGCATGGAAAAAGAAGGTAGTAGTAAGAGGGCACATAATGGTTTCTAGCCAAAAGAGTATGTGGTTATTAGGGTTTAGCTAACATTAGCTGCTGGCTGTTTCTCTAAATTAATTCATTAAAATAAGTAATGATTAAACCATACTCTGGGTAACAGCATTTTTAAGCGCACATGCTTCATCTTACTTGAATTTGCATTAACTTATATTTACTTTCAGTATCTCCATTTGACTATTTAGAAGAATAAATCATAGAAATATTGGATAAAATTTCCATATTGGCACATTCATGATATAAAGGAAACCATGACTGACCAATATTAATGCTTGTATGAGCTCACTACCATATTACTTTTAGAGCTAGTGTCTGTTTATGTACTTTGTACAAGAAACAAACAGAAAACCTGTTGGCAAGGCTAGGTTCCTCACTAAGACATTTCTATTCTACTCTGATATTGTGCTCTTGATTTCTCTTAGTAGCCCTTGTACTTTCATAATATCAAATAAAGTATAAAACAGATGATGATACTTAGGTAAGAACTACTCTAAGGTCAGTACTTAAGTGATTCAACCCCCCCCACGCACACACACACACACACACACACACACACACACGAATGCACGCACACACTCTCACACAAAATAAATAAACATGAAAAAATGATGCTCTCAGAACTAGGCCCTCACACCAAGTCCTCTATAGCCATATTATTTGTCTGAATATGAACTGCACCAGGTTATTCCTTTGTCAAGCTGGGCAACTTTTATACTTTTTCAAGCTACAGGCTACAATGAATTCAATTTTATCTCAGTGTCGTTTCTTCTGGTGATGGATTTATAAACATATTACTTGAATTTTTGCATAAGAATTGCACAAGGTAAGTCTTAAGTAGTTTTGACAGTATTTTTCCCAACCTTGTGGTCACACAGAGCAATGATGTAGCGCCAATATATCTTCTAAGTCACCAGGATAATATAGTTTTGGAAAAGAAGAAGGGGAAAGACAAGGAGTAACAAGAATATTACACCCATGAAAAGAGTTGATCCCTCAACTCCACCACCCTGATGAACTTGATGGTTGACCTATCTTCCAGGTAAGAAAGTCTTGACACTGAAGTTACATTACCCAGAGGATTACATGCCCAAGTCTTACTTTTAACTGAGTCCTGATTTGCAGGAAATCAGCCTTATGGAGTTAAAGCATCTTCCCACGAATGGCAGACAGCACCATCTGTGGGAAGAACCGAAATTCACGGAGACCTATAATGCGGCATTGCACTGTTCTCTCTCTTTAGGAAGAATTTGGGAATGCTTAGTAACTCTGATCCAGAGCGGCTTGTTCACCCCATAATGCGATACAACATCAGAGTCTTGAGAAATCACTCAGAAGGATTGCTCCTTTGTTCAGCACTACTGAAGTTTTACTGGCCTCCACTGCCCACTGAGCTGTCTCCCTCCCAGAGAGAGTTATGATACAGGAGTATGGGGGAGGGCACATTGCAGCATGGCGGGATGCTAAAAGGTGCCTTCAGATTCCAGAGCTGTAGGGCAGGAAGTGTGTAAAAGACCCAGATGAAAACATGCTTCCTGTTTATCTCCTGCTTTCATCATAGAGATCTCTTGAGGCAGCCAAACTGGCATACGTAAGGACCTGTCATTGACTGAACTTCTGCCTAATGTCTTTCCTGGGAGAAAGCTGGGACTCAGATTTGCCTAATACATAAAATATCATTAGCTGTCTGCTCTGTTATTATTCTGAGTGTATGGCGGTGAGCCAGAATTTTAGGCATTTGCCTGTCTATTGTCGATCGGCCCTTGGCTATTCAACAGATTTATCTGTCTGTCCCTTGCTTTAATAATGAACATGTTTGAAAAACAGAAAAAAGATGGATGGAACCTCGGGTATGGGCTACATTCCTTTTCATTACTTTCTTGAAATGAAAAAAAAAATTGCAAACAAGAATTATTCTTTATAAACTTGCTTTAATTTTTGCGAGCACGTTTGTGAGTCATTTTATGAATGGCTCCTGCTTCAAATTAGGCTCTGCTTCCGCTTCCAATGAGCCTCTAGTATTACATTTAATATTGTTTCCTCTCAGCAATTGAAATGTACATCCCTGCTGGGTTGGTAAGAATAGAATTTCTTTCCGGAATTCTTTCTTCCTTCTGAATTGCTTCATTTTACTTCCACCAAAACTAAAATAAAGTAATTTGTACCTGAAACCAGACAAAATTAACCTTATGCCTTGTTCTTGCCGTTTCCGTCCAAATTGCTCGGCAGAGGAAGCTTCTTTAATTTGCTGCCTGCCTCCTCACCTCTCCTCACCTCCTTTGAGCAGGGAGGAAAATGGCTTCCATAGATGGATAACGGACTTAGCCAAGAGATGTTCTGCCATGATTGTGGCTTTAAGTTCATGATGGCAATGGTGGATGTTTGTAAATGGGGATCTGGTGTATGGATTACGCCACTTTTTCATTCTTGCTCTTCACCCCAAGGAAAATGGTCACTGTTTATGGGAGATGTGTATACAGGAACTATTAGGTTCATGCATATTAAAAATAACCTTTTTTTTTTAACATTTCACAGTGGTGCTTCTGTTAAGTATACAAGCCTTATCTAAAAGGCTGTCTTTATACTCTGTGTTTTCAAGTGAATTGTTCCATCATGATGATAAAAATGATTTTCTCGAGTGTATGGGGCAGACATTACTAATTAAGACAGTATTTTCCTGCTGAGGCTGTCAGTAGATACAGAATCCTCTTCACAGTGTTTGGGAAAGCTAGTGATAATTGATTTGTGTTGCTATGCGCAACGAAAGGAAACAACCAGGAGAAAGCCACTCCTAAAAGTGTTCACGCTGCTTTAGATTTGAGGTACTCATGCCCTCCATCATTGTTATTTAGATGGTGAGTGGGAGACAGAGAAGATGGAAAGGAAAGAGAGCACAACAGACACGTCCTTTGGCTCTCCTTCTTTTATGATACAGAGATTAAATGAAAGACAGGAAAGAATAAGTGGCATTACCATAAAGGTAATAAGCAATGACTTTGTTACTAACAAAAATTGTCCTTCAATAGTGGTCATGCAATTCAAATATTTCTGTTGTCGTTAAATTTTACTATTATCATATGGTCAAGAAGAGAAAAGAAAACAAGGACTCAATAAAGAGCAGGGAATACCAGAGAAGCGCTACTTCCCCTGGGTAAACTGCGGGGGTGGGGTGAAGTGGGTATAAAGGGAACAGAATGGGGATGAGATCTTGAGGGAACAGGATGGTCAGCTGGGGAGAGCGACACAGTGGAAGAGCAATGAAAGAGAGATCTTGATAGAGAGAGAAATCGAGTGCAAAGGGAATTCTCAAGAATCCACAAAGATAACCCCAGCTGACACTTTTAGTAGTAGTGGAGAGGGTGCCCCACCTGGCCTTTGCCTATAATCAGATTGGTGAATATCCCAACTATCATCATAGAGAGCTCAATTCTATGAGCTTTAAAAAAATTGTAGTCATGTGTCTCTCAGAATAATCAATATAAAGAACATTTCTACAAAATACCTTTGTTGCTATTTGTGGCCAGTATCATACTATACTTGTGTCCATAGTCCATAGTCTATAGTAACCCTTAAATTTCTTATCCTTGTAGAAAATAAAGTACCCTTAGCGCCTCCCTCTCTGTCTCTCTCTCTCTTCCTTTTCTCTCTCACTCTCTTATCTTCATCCTCCTCTCCTTCCTGCTTTTATTCCTCCATGTTTCTCTTCCTTATCGTCCTCAATTATAGGAGGCTGCTTGATCATTTCCTGGCCATCCAGACTCCCAAAATAATCACACAGAAACTATATTATTTAAATCACTGCTTGGTCAATCACTTAAGTGTATTGCTAGCTAGATCTTACATCTAGAATTAACCCATTTCCATTATTTTCATATTTTACTATGAGGCTCGTGGCCTACCAACAAGATTCCAACTTGCAGCTTGTGTCTTTCCCCTCTGGCAGCTACATGGCATCTTGCCACTCTGCCTTCTTCTTCCCAGCATTTAGTTCAGTTTTTCCTGCCTAGCTCTACTCTGTCCTATAACAGACAAAGGAAGCATTTTTATTTATTAACCAATAAAAGGAACACATATACAGAAGTGGTGTGAGACAATGGTCTGTATTCTGTCAATTATATTTTAAATAAATGCTGATTGGCCAGTAACCAGACAGGAAGTATAGGCAGGACAACCAGACAGGAAGTAAAGGTGGGTCAATGAGAACAGGAGAATTCTGGGAAGAGGAAAGCTTGGTCCATAGTTCTGACCTGGCCACTGAAGAAGCAAGATGTGACTGTTCTGTCGAATAAGGTACCAAGCCACCTGGCTAACATAGAAAGAATAATGGGCTAATATAAATTATAAGAGTTAATAAGAAGTCTGAGTTACTAGGCCAATTAGTTTATAACTAATGTAGACCTCTGTGATTTCATTGGGACTTAATGATTGTGGGAACTGGGCAGGGCAGAAAACTCAGTCAACAAATGGTACCCACATGGACAACTGCATCCACATAAAGCCAGAGAGAGCTTGGAAAGTAATTCTAGATAAAAAAAGAATAGGGTTAAGCATTGCTTATTGATAGCAGCATTTTCTCAGTGGACTCGGTTTTGCTAGAGGCAAATGCATCTCATTCAAGAGAGGTTTTCCAACTCAACTTTAGCTATAAAACCTTGCAGCTCTTTTAAGAGGCTCTGCCACAAAACACTTAAATGGTGTTCGTGAAAAGCTGACCTCATGCTTTTGGTTTTCAGCCATAGCAGGAAAAAAGCCATGTCATTTTAAAATTCCTGCTTTCTGGGCTGTCCGGCTAGTGTAAACTCTGACTCTTTCAGGCAGGAGGTCTGGTTATAGAGCATTTGTTTTTTTTGTTTTTTTTTTTTTGTTTTTTGTTTTTTGTTTTTTTTCGAGACAGGGTTTCTCTGTAGCTTTGGAGCCTGTCCTGTGCTTTGTAGGCAGACTGCTGCAGCTTGCTTGGCGGCAGGGACCTTGAAATGCCATCATAGTGTTGTGGCAATAAGCATGGCTCCTATCAGCACCTCCACGATGAAGCTGGAATCCCAGACAGCCATCAGAGCCATGGCTTTAATTCTACTCATATTGCTTAGCAAATTAAAGACTCATGTGGTCAAAAAAGAGAGAGAGATGTAGTAAAGATAGATTCAAAGATGAAAAAAAATCTCTAACTGGTTTACTGTGTTTAAAAATATATGTAGGGTTGGGAAAAAAAGAAAGAAAGAGAGTAGTTAGTGTGGTGGCACAAACCTTTAATCCCAACACTTGGGAGGCAGAGGCAGGTGGATCTCTATGAACTCAAGGACAGCCTGGTAAACAGAGGAAGTCTAGGAGAGCCAAAGATACACAGAGAATCTATCTCAAAAAGCCAAAAATTGAAAGTAAAAATAAAAAAATAGAGGTTAAAATAAAGCCACATAAAGTTGAAAAATTCACAGAGAGTCTGGATACTGTATGTTATTATGCTCTCTTTGAATTGTTTGAATGCTGAGGAAGAAGCAACAGCTGATAAAAGATATTTGCTTATAAATGCTGCTAAATTAATCCAAGAGAGGTATTTTGAAAATATCTTCACTTCAAAATTGAAGTCAAAAGATATGTTACTTTGAAGAAGATGTTTTGCTTTTGTTTCTACAGAAAATGAGAGGCTATGGATTTATTCTGAGTTAAGAAAAATCAGGTTTGATCAAGGAAGACTACCAGAGAAATCTCCAGTAGGAACAGATGGCCCAGATACTTGAGTTCTACATCCAGAACAGATTCAAGACTGCTGCCTGAGATGATCAAGATCCACAGGATACTCCAGTCAGGATGTGTTCATAATTCTAAATTTTCTTTAGGTCCCCATAAGATTATCAGTGCCCCCAACCAATTAGGAAGTAGCCTAGAAAACTATGTCCTCATTTCCCCCAAATAAACTATGGCTATTTTCCTTTGTTTTGAATGTTGGTTATAAGTTGTTATTGCTAAGGGTGAGGACAAAAGCTAAACAAAAGATATTAGATTCAGAGTTCTTCTTTTTTTTAAATAAAAGAAGGAAAAGTGTATGGGACAATGGTCTGTATTCTGTCAGCTATATTTTAAATATATGCCAATTGGCCAGTAGCCAGGCAGGAAGTATAGGTGGGACAACAAGAAAGGAAGTAGAGTTAGGTCAATGAGAACAGGAGAATTCAGGGAAGAGGAAAGCTTGGTCCATAGTCCAGTCACAAAAGAAGCAAGATGGGATTGCCTTGCCCAATAAGGTACTGAGCCACATGGCTAACATGGACAAGAATAATGGGCTAATAAAAGTTATAAGAGTTAATAAGATGTCAGAGTTACTAGGCCAATTAGTTTATAACTAATGTAGACCTCTGTGTGATTTCTTTGGGACTTAATGATTGTGGGAACTGGGTAGGACAGAAAACTCAGTCAACACAGAAGGACTTTCCACACTACTGCTCATTCTTCTTTTGACTTTTTTTGAAACAAGATCTCACTCAGTATCCTAGGCAATGGAATGAACTATAAATCCCAGATTTTCTTTTGTTCTTGGTTACATGACAATTCTCTGCCTCATCCTATTGACTACTGAGATTATAGATGTAGATACTGTGTCTAAAATCATGTGTTAGAGATTTATTGACAAATATATAATACACTAAGAATATGTGTGTGTGGTTTGTATGCTCTCTATCAGTATCTATCATGTTTATTGCTTAGTAATATTCTATTATATGAACATACCGTTTATATTCATCATTAAGTACATATTATTTCTGGTTTAAGACAATGATGAATAAAATCATTATATGCATTCATGCATTTCAACTTGAAGTATGATTCCCCATTTTCACATTATAACACCATTATTTAACTTTATAAGAAAGTATCAAATAATTTTCCAAAATGTCTGAACCATTTTATTTTCCCACCATATTATCATTTAGAAAGGGTCCTTCTGTTGTTGTTATTACTGTGTTTGTCTCTTTGACCCTGCTTCCTTGTGCTTCTATGGTCTTTCAGATGATTGTTATTTGTTGGGGAAAGTACTTCTTACATTCCCAAATCTGACTTTTTGAAGAATATTTGTCCTTTCATATTATTGTGCACATTCAATTAATGAATGTTGCATAGAGTACCAACCGATCAATAGGACTAATTATCAACTTGTGCTAACCTAGCAAGCTAACAAATGCCACTATTCCTATATATGTTATGTTAATGTAGAATTTACAAACAAGGTATTTCATATCTATATATTCAAGCTTAGCTAAGCACCCAATCAAGAACTTATGTTACAACACAGATTAACATCAGAAACAAAGTATTTCATTGAAAAAAAAAAACATTTGCAAAGCAGATGCACATTAGGCTTCTTATCAAGCAATGAAAAGAGGTTTCTATTTTTTTTCAAGATAATGTATGGAATATATCAAATGCCCATTTGGATCACCTTCATCTGTGCAAACTAAAATCTGTAGATATCTAGCAATTGGTACTTATTTATTTCTAGAGAGGCTTAAAATTAGAATATTTAGATAAGATAGCTCTTGTGTAAGTAAGGAAAGGACAGATTCTTCCACTGCAAAGATCTCCATATCTGGAATTGACATAACAATGTTTGTGTATTTCTTGTTAGTTAAATGTATGTTCACATCAGAAAGAATGAACACAAGCATAGTGACCAGAAAAGTAATTAGTTCTCCAACAAAGTGTCCTTATCAGCTTTTAATTTTAATTGCTCTTTAGTCATTCAAGAAGATACTACCCACTGGGAAAGGAGATGTATGAGGTCTCCAACAGTGCAGATGTTTCCAGAATGCACAGATGTGCCTAATAGATTTAGATGTAGATCACAGTTAAGCCGTATATGAGACCTTTCTTACATTTGACATGTAACTCTCTGATAAATATCACAAAACTCTGAAAACTAGTGGTGTCTAATATGTGAAAGAGAATTAGTAATAATGATTCTGTGGAAAGACACAGGAAGGAAACAATAATCTTTTCCTAACCATGTTTCAACATTCTGTTGTCCACAATTTGCCACTATGGGAGATGATGAAAACAAGCACATTGATATGTAGATGATTGTTCAGAATTTCGATAGTATTTTTAAATAGTTAATTATAGGATTGCACGGACTTAACATTTTTGAGATTCCAAAAATAAATTTTATAATATAGTTTGGAATAAATGATAATTTACTTCCACAGAAATGTGCAGTTTATCTTTGCTCAATCTGCCACCAACAAAATTAGCTTTAAGAGCAGTCTGTTAAATTAATGAATAAAAAAATCGTACTATTTTTGTGATCTATAAATTGCAGTAAATTTCCTTGTACACTTATTTTCCACTTATATTTCCATCGAATAATTTGGTTATAAAACCTATTAATGTAATTTATCATTCAGAATTTTTTTTCTCATCTTTCCATATATGACATGAAATGAGGCAAGGGATATGTATTTCTCAAGCTTCTTGAGGCTTTCTATACATTATGTATTTATTTCTGAGAAAAACTGCATTTTAAAATGTAAGCCATTGTCTTAATTTGTCCCTTTTACTTAAAAAAATACAGTTCCTTATTGCTGGTATAAAAAAGTAAAAACAAAAACCACCACCACCACCACCCACAACAACAACAACAACAACAATAAACCACTGCAACAGATTAATGTGTTAAAGCCTAGAAAGGCAGAGGACATGATAGTTTTCTATAGTGTCTGTCATCTCTCCATGCTCCATTGGAAATAATCTCATTCACTCTAAGGAATATTAGTCTAAGTACAAGAGGCAAAGGAGAGAAGGGGAGATAGACATTGATACTGGTGTGATTTCTGTTAAGGCAAGGGTATAGACAGCCAATGAGGAGACACTTGAGACTTTAGTGTTCCCCCCATTCTATTTAAATGATAGAATTTCAGAGAATAGAGAAAAAGGAAACAAAGCAATAATTTTAATTACAAAAACAGCATGCTTTTTAAGACAACCAAAGAACATGTAATACATGTGATAATCATTTTCCCTAAAAGTGACTAAACAGATAAGAAATAAATTTATATTGGTTTTCTTGGTAAAATCTAATAAATGAGATGAGCAATGAGAAAGATACATGTAGGTGGAGGCTGCTCATTCATATCCTGGCCACCCAGACCCGAAATAATCACACAGAAGCTGTTTCAGTTACAACACTGCTTGACCAATAGCTTAGGCTTCTTATTAACCAACTCTTACATCTTAAATTAACCTTTTTCCTATTATTTTATATTTTACCGTGAGGCTTATGGCTTACCAATAATGTTCCTGGGCATCTGTCTCTTTGGGGAGCTATGTGGTGTCTGTCTCCTTCGGCAGCTATATGCCATCTCTGTATTTCTGCCTACTCTCTCTCTCTCTATCTCCTCCAGCCTGGGTATATTCTGCCCTGCTCTAGGCCAAAGCAGCTTCATTATTAACTAATGGTAATAAAACATATTTATATCATAAGAGGTAAATCCCATATCAGATTTATATGAACAATATTTTCTTGTTTACAGAACTCTAGTGAAATCATTGTGACATACTCAGCTTCAGCCTTTAGTGAAAAAATGAATTGAGAAGAAATGTTGAATTAGTAAAGGTCACATTTATCTAGAATTTACTATGTACTGAAGACTGAAAATCATTGTTCTATATATGTTTTATTTTGTTGTATCCCAAGCTCATGAGGTTAGTGTAGTTATAATGCCAAGTTGATAAGTGTAACCCAAGTCTAACAAATGGAATCACTTATTCAACACCACATACCTATTTTATAGTCGAAATAAGATTCATGGTAAGAGTATATTTTTAATCTGAATCATAAAGTTCTAAATCTGAACTCATATTCTTCAACTTGGGTTCACTATGATAGATTACCCTCACTTTGCCTTGGTCCTTCCAAAACACATCATAACATTACCATGTTATGTTGTTCATTTTCATTAGGTAGCAGCAGCAGTCAAGAGGTCAGCACCAAATGAACATACACTGCTCAACTATGACTGGAACAACTATCCTTTAATTCATTCCAAAGAAGTTGGGTAACCCTCTCCATCCATTATACCTCTGTTCTCAGTGCCTGGGTGCTAGAAAATAATGAGCAAGAACATCTTCCTTCTCACCTGCTAAATGAGCAGCAAGGTATGGGTAATTTCCTCCTTTTTTTTTTTCTGAGATGCTACTGTAAGATGCAAGTTCAATTCCAACTCTCCTATAGCCATACCAAAGTCTCTTCCAGGGAGGAGGTCAGTAAGAAATATACATGTCCTTTCCAGTTATTGTAAGCAAGAAAACAACATTGCAAGAAGGTCGAGGCATTAGTAAAATAGGAATCTGAAGGTCATAGCTTGCTAGAGTATATGATATTACAGGCTTCTTGATCACCAATCTCTGAGAGAAGTACCTAGTGAAGATGTGAACTAGGCCGTCCATCTTCTGTTGTCCGATCAGACCACTTGTTAATCATAAGATTAAACGCTAAAAGGTAAGATTAGCAGTGATTTTCAAGCTAATGCTTGCAATGAGTTCAATACTCAGTGTCAGTGCTTCTACGCGTCTTCTGTGGTCATACTCCAGGGCTGCATGCTGAAGAAGCTAGCTTCAGTTTGGAGTCTCTGAATTTGCTCAGTTGGGGGAAAACGAAGGGTGCTTTCTTTGAAAAGCTGTGTATTTATCTTGTGAAGATCAAATGATTTCAGGGTAATATAGTGTAATGATGAAAAATTCAGAGTGTAGAATCAGAGTGACCTTTGTTTACATACAGACATCATAGAAGGTTAAGTGAGAACAGGTTTCAACATTTCAAACCTCCTTCTCTCCTAAAATTGAGCAAAATAATTGTAAAACTTTTGATCAAATTCAAACATACAATTTAAGTTAAAAAAAAAACACAGAGTTGGGTGCATGCTATTGTAGCACAAAAATGTTCTCAGTTATTATCATGGTTACCTGTGATACATCCAAATTTAAAGACTTTAAAAAAAATTCAATCAATGAAATCCCTATTCCTAGCTACTAGATTTTCTTAAAGATACATAATATAATACTGAGAAATAGAAATTTAATATTAAAATCATGCCATGTATTAGGCATTCATTACACCCCTTATTTCATTTTTATAGCAGCCTTTAAGCATAGTAAAACCAGTTTCTAGCTGAAATAAAAGCTGGAAAAGGTTAAACAAAATCTTAAAATTTAATTGTTGATAAAAAAAAATTGAATGTTTGACCTCCAGTGAGCCTAACTCCAGAATCTCCATTCTTAGCACCTGAGTCACACTCTCTAGATTAGTAATTCTTGACCCTAGCCAAATATTTGGCTGTTTCAAAGCTCTCATCAATTTTTCTGGGACCCAACCCAGATTGTCTTAACCATAATATTGAAGAGTAAGGTCCCGAGGTTACAAAGGAGTTACTCAATGGGATTCAGGAGGTTCCTGGATCTAGCCACAGGAAGGAATTCTATAATAGTTACAGTGGATTTAGGGAGTCCTCAAGTTTGAGATATTATGTCATACTAACACAGCTCCACTTTGCTCTGTTTTTGAAAATTCTTTCCTTCCTTCTCTCTCTCTCTCTCTCTCTCTCTCTCTCTCTCTCTCTCTCCCTCTATTCTTCCCTCCCTCCCTTCCTCCTTCCTTCCTTTCTTTCTTGTCCCAGGAGTATTTTACAGCAAACCCCTGAGAACATCCATTGTAAGAAAACAAAGTTTTTTGTTCAGAAAAAAGGAGCTGCTGCTGAAGGGATCTTGAATATCATCTCTTGTCGATGGGTGTGGGAGGATGATTTTTTTTCCCTCAAACTCTGCAGAGAAAAAATAAAACATGTGTGTACTGACCTGAAATAATGTGTGGAATACACAAGATGAGGGGCAGAATTACTACACAGTTTGGATCAGGAAATGTCAGGGTGGGTGGATGTGGGTTGATTAGTAAGGAGTGTGTGATGAATCCTGCATAAGTGGGGGGCCCCTTCTTCACATTCGTAGGTGTTATTTGTAATGAGATGAATAATAGAGTCATGGTGTGTGCTTTGTGACATGTCCCTTTAGCCAAACAAATACATGGCAATGCAAATAAAGCTGAGCCCAGCGAGGTACAGCCGAACAGAACAGTGATTTTTACAGGTTTACTATCCAGTTCTAGCCTGAGGTCAGTTTGTTCAGACAACTACCTCAGTTTCCTCATTGGGCACAAGGGGAGTTATAACCAAGACCAGGAGGTTTCAAGTATTCTTGCCAATGACTTCATTTACTAAAACAGCATCCTACAATGGCATGAAATCAACTGATTGGTAAAGTCTATGAGGAGATTGGAGCTATGATTAATAGGAAATTCTTCAGCCAATTCCAAAGAGGCGAAAACCTGGCTAAGTTGTCTCAAGTCTATCACACCCAGCAAATCTGTGCTGTAAAACTGCCTCAATCACACAGCATTTACGCAGCTATATGAAGGGCCAAACTCCAAAGCTGAACACAGACAGGCACTCCAAACAGCATTGCTATTTGATATTAAATGGACTCCTAAGGGGACAAAGCAAGGGAGAAGCATGTTTTTAAACACTTAGCTAAGACGGATTTACAAGGGTGACTGTGTCTCCTAGTGGGTAGATTTTCTTGAGATGCTATGGAACTAACCATACAGCATTAGAACTTCTTTTCAAGCATGTGTTCTTTCTAAATCACTCACAAGGAAAGAGAGTGGAGGCTTCCATTTGACAGAGGAAAATATCATAGTTCAGCACTGTACATTTCTCAAAGCTACGTAAGTTGTGAGGTTCAATCCTTGTATTTGAGTTTCTCCAACTGAAGGCAGGAATTCAAGCTATGCTGTGTTGCCAATAAAGAAGAACAGTAAAGAAGCCAGATAGAATCATTAGAAAAGAAAACCCCATGTTTCAGTTCTCGTCTGTCTGAGTCTGTCTGACCACAAGTGAAAATTTGGAGCCTGTGTCTGAAGATCAAAATGTTCTTGGTGACAGAGTTCAGACCCTAAAAGCTTGGCATTTCATGGCAACTTACTCCCTAAAAAGTCCTGCCACAGTGCCTTTTCATTCACATCATCAGGAACAGATGGTAGCTTTGTCTTTTTTATTTATTTATTTACTTTTCACTCACCCCTAGAAGTTACTGGATTTGACAGAGGGTGACATTTACAGATTTGTACAGGATGAATGCAAAACCAAAACAACCCCTGAATGTCTCACCCCAGTACTTAAGTCAGGAATAGGGTTAGTGACTTGGGAAGATTTGTCTCCGACATAGCTTCTTTTTCAACACAATACATGTTTTCTAATACTACTCACTCATCAAGCAGTATTATGTCTAGCCTTAAAAGGGCTACTGAGGTCTTTAGCTCTTAAGCTAGAAGCATTTAATTGTTTACTGTACTGTACTCAGTACTCCCTGGCACCCTTGACTCTGCTGTGTACATTCAGATGCGTGAGTCAACATCCAGAGGGAGAAGGCTGGGAATTTTCTCAAATCTCCAGACAGAAAATGTCAAGGAGGCATTTACTTTCCTTGTGGAATGGAAGAGAGAAGAAGAGGAGCGAAAATACTATTGAGTCATGAAAAACTTCAAGCTAGAAGGGGAGGTTGAAGAGAGGTTTCCTTCCTTCCTTCCTTCCTTCCTTCCTTCCTTCCTTCCTTCCTTCCTTCTTATAATGCTCTTTTTAGAAAATGCTGCCGCTGTGGAAGAAGAGGTTGTTTGCCAATGAAAATATTTCATTCACTAAACAGAAAACCAATTCAACAAATGTTAAGATTAAATTGTGTAAAACATCATTAAATCACCATTTTATGCAAGAGGGATATTTGTTTATGATATATTTCATCGTAGATTTTCCTGTGTTCAGATCTATGATTTTCATCCTACTTGAGATGTTCTTGGAATGACAATGAAATATCATTACTGCAATCTAATTATATTATTTCCATGAATAACAATCTCCCAATGCTCTCTCAGCTTCTGGCTGTATTTCTAGTAGCCTGAAAACCATAAGCACATCTGAAAAAAAAGTACTTAATTTTTGGTCTGAGAAAAATACTAAAATGTCAAAGAGAATGTACTTCAATAGTGAAGCTAAAGAACGATGAAAAATCCACTTTATGTGGCATTTTAAGGGAGGCAAGGTGGCTTTTCCCACCTAGAAAATTATTTTATAGGATAATTGAGTCATGGTTTGTTTCTTTTAGGAAAATACCTATTCTGCATTTACAAATGCACTGAAGGTTGCTGTTCTCAGTGGTATTTGACTTAAGCAATTACATGATTTGCAAGGCATGAATTTTGTACTCTGGATACTCTAGCATGGTAAATTGGTAAAAGCCTCTTGAAATCACTGAGACTGTCACACAGAAAAATGCACTAAATGTTATTTATGTGTCTTTGCAGCTTACAAATTTAATGAGGCTGAAATCTAAAGAATGAAAATATTTTCACTACAAAATTAAAACTGGTTGGAATGAGATCTGGATTCACAGCATACCTAACATCCCAGGACCCAAACAAAATTTTTTTCATGTGAACACATTGAATGAGAATGAGTCAGTGTTCTTTAGACCTTTGTTTAAAAGACATCAAAGAGATACTGACAGTATGATTTCATTCCTCTAGCTATCATTTATGTAGACACAATATCCTCTAGGTGGAGGAAGCCTGAAGCATCGTATAAATTTTTGGTACCTCTCATGGAATGTGGATTGTGTGGCTACTTGGCCCTGAATGTATAAACTATGAATTAAGTGTCACTTGAATGGAAAAATTATTTGAAGGAAATACTGTGTGATTCACTTTTAATGAATGCTTTCATTAGTCTCTGGAAATGTAGTTCTCACAGAGATAGACCAAGAAATGAATCTTTCCTTTGATATTTTATCTAACAATTTTTAAAGTCAAATAATTCACCAAGCTAAGAAGTGTTCTTTTATTAATGAGTAGTGCACACAGAAATTCCTTGTGCTTACTTATATGAAAATTAAATGTAATTAAATTCTCCTAACCCAACAAATATATGAAATATAATGAAAATGCTTGAACAGATATTAAGACATTAGCTCAGCTATTTCCTATTCAACTTGCTTCAAACATTTAGTGCCCCCTTGACAACATGTCACCCAATAGCTATGCATAAAACTTTTACATCTTCGTTAATTGTCTTCTGGTTCAAGGTTATACTATAATTTCATACAGATATATTGATAAACTCTAGAAGTCAGCTCAAAGAAGTCAGCTGCATATCCATTGTTCCTAGTATTCAAGACACAAATATTTGTTCCTTGATAATGGTTAGTTCGTTAGCATTGTGTATAGATATTTTTATGGTTCCTGATGGCAGAAAGTCTTCCTAATAGAAAGGGTGGATAATATCTAGCATCCAAATCACAAAGACCCAGTAGAAAATATTTTCCAAAGGATAATACCATGGGGTAAGTTTTAAGTAACAAAATAATTGTAGAGCAGTTGGCCTAATTGATGGTTTTTTAAGTCATAGATGTAAAGTAATGGGTTTAACATAGCTACAGTTGAAAGTGACACAGACAAATGAAAGTAAAATAGGGATCTAGAATTAAGGACACCACATGCACTGTCTGATACAGTTGTCTTGTTAATAGTTGTAAGATAAATAACCCTAGAGAACAAGCTAAAGTTCACAAGGACACATAGCTGTCTGACTCCTTTGACTGCAGTCAAAAATATAAAATGTTCTGATTGTTGCTAACTCCCATTGCTAGATATGGTCAATAAACAAAGGTGGTGATTAATTGCTTACATCCATTTCTGCCCTCAAACTTTTTTATATATAAAAAAGCTACTGGTCCTTGAGATTTCTGTCCGGTGCTCCAATGTGGGTCTCTGTCTCTGTCTCCTTTCATCGCCTGATGAAGGTTAATATTCAGGAGGACGCCTATATGTTTTTCTTTGGTTTCTTCTTATTTAGCTTCTCTAGGACAGAAATCTCAAGGTCCAAATCAGGAGCAGAAGGAGAGAGAGCAAGAGCAAGGAACTCAGGACCGCAAGGGGTGCACCCACACACTGAGACAATGGGGATGTTCTATCGGGAACTCACCAAGGCCAGCTGGCCTGGGTCTGAAAAAGCCTGGGATAAAACTGGACTCGCTGAACATAGCGGACAATGAGGGCTACTGAGAACACAAGAACAATGGCAATGGATTTCTGATCCTACTGCACGTACTGGCTTTGTGGGAGCCTAGGCAGTTTGGATGCTTACCTTACTATACCTGGATGGAGGTGGGGTTCCTTGGACTTCTCACAGGGCAGGGAACCCTGATTGCTCTTCAGGCGGAGGCAGGACGGGGCTTTAATTGGGGGAGGGGGAGGGAAATGGGAGACGGTGGCGGGGAAGAGACAGAAATCTTTAATAAATAAATAAATTTATAACAAAATGAAAACAAATAAAAAGCTACTGGTGAGAGGGTATGTGCCCTCAGGTTTTAAAACAGAGCTGATTAAGTCTTTTTTATTTATAAAATTTTAGGTTTGTGATTCCTTTAAGACTCCCTATAAGATTACCTTTCAAGATAAGAAATAAAGTAATTGGCCTTTTTTTTATTGTAAAATGCATCCTGCTACTAAAAAGCATGACAAGAACAGCTTGCTTGCCCATATAGTTAATCTATAGCAAGTTGCTTGGGTATGAATGTATGTGGTTTCTTGGAATAATTTGTTTTTCACCTGTAGTAATAAAATGTTTAATAATGTAAGATATATGAAACACATGCTATTTTTTTTACTCTTTGTTTTGCATTCATTGCACTCATTCACTTGAAAAGTAAACGAAACCGTATTATAATTCTTGCCTGAAAATCTTTGTTGAGATATGTAAGCTGTAGGTAAAATAGTAAACAGTAGAAAGGACACAGAAATTAGACGAGAGAACAGAGAATAAAGAAGGAAACATATGAGTGCTTATTTTCCTATTACCCCTTCAGCTAGAAAAGTCGAACTTACACTAACTCGGTTGGACTCCTTTCAAAGCTCTGTGCTGCTGGAGGCTGACTCCCAGGCAGAGGTATACTAACATTTAAATTTGTCATTGAAATGTTTGTGTCAATTGTTTTCATTTTAGTTTTGGTTTCATTGTTTCTTTTCTTAGTCAATTGGATGTCCACATGCAGAATAATGAAATTAGATCTTTATCCATCACCCTTCACAAATCAACTCAAATCAACACATACACTCAGGTACACACACACCATTATGCCATTATTACAATGAAGTTAAGTCACTTAGGATGGCAATTTTCCTTGCTACAGTCAAGCTATATAATAATAGCACCAGAGTGAGGCATCAAAACGGGAAAACACATTTCAAGTTGTCAGTCAGGGGAGTAAAAGTCACCCTTAAACAGTACAGATTTTTGACATTTCCTTGGTGGTTTCCCAGAAATTTAATGTAAGAACCCTATTGCTGAAGACATCCTGTGCTTCAGCCACAATACTTGGAGAAATTAAGCTCAAATTGAACGAGAAGCATTCTCCTGAAGACCAGATCTCCTTACAAGAACTATAAAAGCTTCCAATGAAGAAATCAGTCGGTAGTTCTACACAGTTGTAAAGCACAGCATAGACTAACATGACAAAAGATTTGAAATTTGCAATAGTGGCATTTTTGTCTAGGAGATAACCTACAACCATCCAACATAGGCTCCTTAGGTGCAAATTCCTGACTGGTACTATAAATTCAGCACATGCCAGTGGTTGGTGAGACACAAACCTTAGAGGAGAATCTACTCCTGGCATTTCCTAATCCAGTGTAATTTCTAACCACATTCTAAATGTCTTTACCCTTTTATCCACAAGTGAATGTAACTCAGCCCTCACCAGCACAGTTTATTATGTGACAAATGTTGACCATTAATGGAATCTACAACAGGTCAAAATGCAGATATCAACTCACTTTGGGTAGCCCAGGTCCAACGGATAATTTCACAACATAATACCTACAGTCTGGTCTCGGAGAATGTCACAGGAAAATAGGTGAAAAGTTTGTGAGTACCAGAGCCCTGGGAATTCTGTGGTGAGATACTGCTTTGTGTATATGACAAGGGAACTACATCCAGGAAATTTAAATTATACAGTTTTCTCAACACGTTCTGAAAGCTACAACACCAGAAGACATGCCAGAGTGAATGAGGGAAATCTCACAAGGGCCACCCCAGAAAAAGAGCTACAGGCAACTAATGGCTGCTGAGAGAGAACCAGGCCCCAAGAATGAGCTCCCTGATGAGTTATCCAGCCCCCAACCCCAAGATATCAGACCTAAACATTTGTAAATACAAACAATACTAAATGAACTCATTAAGCAATATTTATGTGTGTGTGTGTGAACACTTGTATATACGAACAATACTAAATGAACTCATTAAGAAATATTTATAGGTGTGTGTGTGTGTGTGTGTGTGTGTGTGGTGAAAATAATTAAAGAATAAGAGACCAGGGTTTTGAGAAGAAACGTGGGTAGATGTGAAAGAGTTGGAGGGAAGACTGGGAGAGGGCAAATGTGAGTACAGAATGTATATGAAATTTTCAAAAACTAAATTAAGTTGAAAAAGAGAATGACACTAAGTGTCCTAGCTTGAAACGAGGAGTCAGTGAATAATTTTAAGGTTCAAAGGTATAGAAAATGACTAGGACAAATGAGCTGTACCCCTTTCAGGGTCCTCTCTTGATGCATAATGAAATAATACAGGCAATTGGAACTCTACATTGCGTGAAATCACATAGCATTTTTGTTTTGTTTTCGTTTGGTTTGGTTTGATTTGGTTTGGTTTTGTTTTTCTGTTCTTATTTTCTATGGGAGCTGACAGGTCAGGTTTAGGCAATTATCCTGATACCCACAAAGAAGTTGAACTGAAGACTACAGCTTTTTGTTTAGCTGTGCAAAGATTTTCCTCTTGATTCAATTCATTCATAGCCCTGTCACTCCTTTGGACAGAAAAATCATGGAATACTTTTCCATCGGGTTCCTTCCTCCAATTTTGAAAGAGAAGCATGCGTCAAAAATACAGGTTTAAGAACCAATGGAGTGTTCTATGACCCTAGAAATTAAAGCAAACCACTTCCCTTTATAATGTGATTATTTTAGTTTCTTAGTTAAGGTCTCTTCTGCTGTAATAAAATACTATGACCAAAAGCAACGTGGGTGGTGGTGGGAAGCATTTATTTGGCTTATATATCCTGAATTACAAGTCCACTGAGAGAAGTCAACTCAAACTGAGGGCAGGATCTTAAACAAGGGAGGAATTTGGAGGTACGAGTTAATGCCAAGGCCATAGAAAAATGCCTCTTGATGATTTGCTTCCCAAGTATTGCTTAGCCTGATTTCTTACTGGACCTAGGAAATCAGCCCACGGTAGGCCCCATAACCAGTACAATGGGTCCTCCCACACCATCTTGTGGAGGCAATTCTTAATTGAGGATTTGCCTCTTAGACGATGCTAGTTTGTGTTGACATAAAGCCATCTAGAACACAGGGCCCGAAAGTTTTGCCTGTTTTTAGTATAGAGGATTCAGCTTGTAGACTTGAAGAAGATAAGGCAGAGGATTAGCAAATGAGCCATGTTCCAACTCATCTTTTCACTTTTCCTGTTTGAGATATAGTCTTGTTAATGTATCCAAATCAGCTTTGGACTCACTGTATTCACCAGAATGGGCTTGAACTTTGAATCCTTCTGTTGCAGCCTCCACATTAGGCCATGTTTCTGGGCATCATCTACCACACCTCATTCAATATGGAGATTTTTCATCCTCTTTCTGACTTAATCCTCATGACAAATATTGGAATTCAACAGCTTAGTCTTTTTTTTAATTATTTATTCATTTTTCTTATATAGGAAAGCATTTAATTAGGGCTTGCTTATAATTTCAGGGGTTTTGTCCATTATCATCATGGCAGGAAGCATGGTGGCACTCAGGGAGACATGGTGCTGGAGAAGTAACTGAGAGTTCTACATGGGATCAGCAGGCAGCGGGCAGAGTCAGTCACCGGGACTGGTTTGGGCCAAATTTCAGTTGCATACTTCCTCCAACAAAGCAACACCGCTTAATCTCTCCCAAGTGGCATCTCTCCGTGGTGACTAGGCATTCAAACATATGAACAGATGAGCCTAAAATAAATATCCATAAGCAAAACCAATCTTTAAAGTTGTTTAGACATTTTTTTAAATTTATTTATTTATTAAGGATTTCTGCCTCGTCCCCACAACCGCTTCCCATTTCCCTCCCCCTCCCCCGATCAAGTCCCCCTCCCCATCTGCTCGAAGAGCAATCAGGGTTCCCTGACCTGTGGGACGCCCAAGGACTGCCCACCTCTATCCAGGTCTCGTAAGGTGAGCATCCAAACTGCCTAGGCTCCCACAAAGCCAGTACGTGCAGTAGGATCAAAAACCCACTGCAATTGTTCTTGAATTCTCAGTATTCCTCATTGTCCGCTATGTTCAGCTAGTCCGGATTTATCCCATGCTTTTTCAGACCTAGGCCAGCTGGCCTTGGTGATTTCCCAATAGAACATCCCCATTGTCTCAGTGTGTGGGTGCACCCCTCGTGGTCCTGAGTTCCTTGCTCTTGCTCTCTCTCCTTCTGCTCCTGATTTGGACCTTGAGATTTCTGTCCGGTGCTCCCATGTGGGTCTCTGTCTCTGTCTCCTTTCATCACCCGATGAAGTTGACTTTTCATCTTTTCTAGGTAGTGAAACTTTCACAGCTGAAAGTTTTTTGGGAAACTGTGACCCGAAAATTTCAGCTTCAGTTTTCTCAAACCTGACTGAGCAGCAGTTCACGGAACACATAAATGGTAGTGCAGATGAAAAGGATCGACCCTTTGCAAGAGATGAGTAATTATTTCCCCTTGAATATAAGATGTAAAGTATCCTAGGTATGGAGACTGTTTGTCTATCCCAGGTCCTTTTCAACAGCTGAGTATGTTCTCTGGAAAGACAGGGGCCACGTCATTGTCCTACAGGCTAGCAGGACCAAAGGGATCCTCTAGCAGTAGACCCTGTGGGCCAGAGTAAGGCCTTTGCACCTGTCCCATAGAGACAAACATGGCAATAGGGGCATTCCAAGATGAAGAATACAGGAATACATTTTACTCATGGAAAACAGTTATGAATTATGCAGTTCTAGATTGGATAATGTTTCTTTTCTTTTCTTTTCTTTTTTTTTTTTTTTTTTTTTTTTGATTTTTCGAGACAGGGTTTTCTCTGTAGCTTTTGGTTCCTGTCCTGGAACTAGTTCTTGCAGACCAGGCTGGCCTCGAACTCACAGAGATCCGCCTGCCTCTGCCTCCCGAGTGCTGGGATTAAAGGTGTGTGACACCACCGCCCGGCTATGGATAATGTTTCTTAATCATGCTTCTAAACACCATCCTGCTCTTTTGACAAAACAATACAAGTAAAAGGATCATGCTGCAATGTTAGCATTGCTGCTGTTTCTTAATATTTATTCCCTTAACTACTTGATAAGCAGTTACTAATAGTAGAGGTGGTGGGACTTTGGAGATCCTTGGAAAAAGGCTTCATTACATAGTGATAACCTTTTAACCTTTAAGAAACTCATAAACACATCTGAATGAACAATAGAAAAGGCAGTTATTGAGTTTCAATGAGGGTATCTATATGAATAAGAAAAGATATGCCCCCCAGAGTTATTCAGCTGTTAGATAAAAACCCTTGTCCAGCTTTGATACAAGGGTTTGTGCCTAGTTTTATTATAGCTCATAATGCCATGTTCAGTTGATATCCCTGGGAGTCTTGCTCTCTTCTAAAGGGAAACAGAGGAAGAGTGTATCTGGTGGATAGGGAAGGTAAGAGGAAGGGAGGGAGGGGAACTGTAGTATGGATGTCTTGTATGAGAGAAGAATAAATTAAAAAATAAATGAAATATGGAAAAAAAGAAAATTCTGTCATCAAAGGCAGGCTACTTTCATATGAGTGGCTGGCCAAGGAGGAGGCTAATGGGACCCCACAAACCACCAAGGCTATTGCTGTCATTGTTGCTTGGATGCCAGAACTGGATATTAAGTTTTTACAAATACCACTTATTTTAACGACTGGATTTTGGGGAAACAAGCTAGGATTGAACTGGAAGCTCCTTCCCTAATTACCTGAAGTGCTGGAAGGCAGCAGGCACTTTGTTGTGTTGGGAGAAAGGGGGAATTTCTGTTTGTCTGGGAACCCTTTGTGCTACAGCACCAAACATCAAGGAAGAGGCACCTGCTTTGCAGTAGTGTCACAATGGTTAAGCATGAAACAAACAAGCTTTTTAGTTGTATTTAAGGCCCATTAAACACACGCCCAGAGGAAAGAGCTCACATGTGGTCCTATTGGCTAGAGCAGAAGCTTGTGCCTTAAGATATATAGACAGCAATGGGAAGACAATTACAGTTGCTATGGTTGCTTAAAGGGATGTGATATATTTGTCAAACTGCCTTCTTAAACATTTGTGTTTATGTCCTTAGGTGACTTTTTGTCAGTCTCAGGCAGTCATGGAAAGAAATTTCCATTTTACAGTGGAAAGTGTACAAGAGAGAATCATAACCACTGACAACATTTTTGAAGAAAAGTGACTGCTGATATGACACAGTGGCCCATCGCCTAGCTACAGATGGACAACTAAATCATCCCCTCCAAGCTCAGGGAACATCATGGAAGACATGACAGAAATAACTTAAGAGCCAGAGAAAGGGATGGGATATTGCGTAGTGATTTCCTCTGAACTGAGTTGAGACGCTATTTCCTAGAAGGAGGGAGAGAGAGGACCATGAGATTAAGAAAGTAAGTAGACCTCTGAGTCCATGAAAGCTAATATTTACAAGATTAAATTACACTTCTAGCACAAGGCCTCTGCCAGAGATTACAGAAGCAGCTAACCATTGATGGTGAAGGGAAACACTATGACTTGCTGAGCCACCTGCCTGTTGTACAGGGAGCTCCAATGATACAACTTTCATGAGTCAACGTTCATGTTGGGGTGGGCTTTTGGGTGCTACAGCTGTGTCTGAATCATCCATGTTCCTCTTCAGTACTTTTACACGTAATCCAAATAAACACATTAGTTCACAAAGTTAGTCTTTGGCGGACTCATAATTCCAACCCGTGATCAATGCTTTTTCTGGACTGAGTAAATGGATAGTCACATCTTCCCAGGACGAGTTAATACAACAGGAAGAGAACATCAAGTATCTTGTGAGCGCCATTCAAGGATGACATAGAGAGGATGAACACTGGAATCCAGACAAAACAATAGAAAACTTTCTCATGCTCCTAGTTGAGTAATAAAATGAATTTACTCTCAATGACAAAAAAAATACTTCCACTAAACACAATCACCGTGGAAACTAAACATGTTCGTAACCAAAAGCCAATGCATATTTTAAAAAATGTACTTATTTTAATTCCGCAAGTCCTTACAGATGATCTACTCTGTTTTAGCTGCTCTGGAAGGACAAGTAAATAGAAAAGAAATGGACATATCTGGGAAAATAAAGGATTTACTAGAGTTTGCTGCTTAAGAATGAGAATCTATGTTAAATATCAGGCAATACATCTATATATTATATATATAATATAATATAATATAATATATAATAATATATAATATATCATATATATAATATATAATATTATATATATAATATATAATATATATATATATAATATAAGGCATACATCTATCACCTTAGCACTGGGAAGGGGCAACGTCATGGATCACTAAGGTCTAGTATCCAGAGAGCTTTGCTGAATGGGTGAGCCCCAGGTTCAATGAGAGTCCTCGTCTCAAGACAAAAATAATAGGAAGGGAGACTTGAAATTCGACAATGAACTCTGGCCTTCACACACACACACACACACACACACACACACACACACACACACACACACACACACGGTAAAGGATTAGAAGAGATATACCCAAAAAAGGAAAGAAAGGAACCAAACAAAAATTTTAGAAATATTTCATGAAGACTGGCTCAGAAGTTAAGAACACATACTGTTTTTTGTTTGTTTGTTTGTTTGTTTGTTTGTTTTACAAGACCTTGATTCAAATTGGTCACAGTACCTGTAACTCCATCTTCAAGGTATTGTCTGGCATCTGTAAAACCTGGCATTCATGTGTACCTACACATACCCCCACATAAATATATGCGCTTCCAGAGGACTGAATTTCGTTCCCCAAACCCATCTTGTGTAACTCACAGCTACCTGTAACTGAGCCCCAGGCTCTGTGCAGCCTTAGTTTTGTCTTAGCAAGAACCTGCACTTATGTACACAAATGTTCTCTCTCTCTCTCTCTCTCTCTCTCTCTCTCTCTCTCTCACACACACACACACACACACACACACACACACACACACACGGGAATACGTACATGCACATGTGGGCACACACACACAAATCAAATACGCTTTTTAGAAAAGTCATGACCACAGTGGGTTATAAATAGGCCTAAATAATTAATACTTAACATAGTTGCCTGATATAGATGTAAGTTGCCATAGATGGTCTGTTTGAGAATACTTGAAACCAGTAATGCTAGGAAATAACTGACAGAATAGGACCTCCAGGAAGAGACAGCAGCATATTTTAAAGCATGACGTACTGGTATATCTGCTGAGAGAGCAAATCCATTTTCTGACATCTGGCCCTGCTTTCTTATTGATTAATCATGATATTTAGCAGAAATTTCATTCATTGCATAGTCACAATAATTTATCATGGTAAAAAGTGTAATGGGTACTTATTGCCTGAGTATGCAGAAAAGACTATAGTTATAGGTTCCCTGGTAGACTAACTTTCTGACTTAAGTATTAGAAGAGATATATTTTTAGAAATATTACTTTCATAATTTTTATAGTTGGCTTTACATAATATAAAACAATACTGACTCATATAAAATATATTAATTTATATACAACTTTCCAAATGATTTTCTGTTCATTCATAACACAAATATGATTTTGATGGGTTGTCAGATGTCAACAATTGTGCTAGACTCTAGAGATACAAAAATAGAGTCTTGTACTCTGAACCTCAATGACTTATTCTAGTAAAATTTTCGTAAACTTCTAATCAGCTATGTAAAGAGTATAAGCAATACAAGGATAGGAATAAACCAATAGAAGCATAATAAAAGAGTCAACATAGGAAAATATTTTAATATTTGGGCAGAATTTGACTTTGCCTTTGGGAAAAAATGAAAGATAATAAAGTTAAAGAAATTTGTTTTACAGTAGAATTATAAGAACTTAAACAAAGATGGTATTAAAGCATTAAAGATGGTTATGGAAGTTGCCATATAGCTTTGATATTCTGGAGTACAAATGGAGAAATACTGGTACAATGGAAGGTGTTGGTAATGACTTAAATTATTTACACTTAAATGTTTTATGTTCTATCTTCGTTGATAATATTCTTTCAGCTCAGCTAAACAATGATGTTGCTTGTGTTCTTATGGCTCTGCAATTGTTGCTATCCCACAAAGAATACCGTTTGTTGGTGTAGTTGAACAGCTGCTAATAAGAATTTAAATGAAAGAATCTGTATGTGCTACAGAGGGTTAGTTAATGCATCATATCAATGTTAATTAAAGTATTCTTATAAGACTGACTGTTGCCTCTTATATCCCTAGTATTTACAAACACACTTCATTAATCTTTGCCCTCCTTGTGGGATGAGGCACTGCACCTGTTCTTTTTTATGAGCAAAAATGTTGCCTGCCAGATAGGTGGCGTGCAGCTCAAGAAAGGAATGGGCGGCATGTGGCAGATGAAAGAGAAAGCACCCTGGTGTTTGCTATGAATTTGGATTTCCCCCAATTTGGAGAGGTATTTTGCCTGTTTTTGTTATTGTTGTTCATTGGCGAAGTAGAACTTCAATTCCCTTAACCTATGTGTATCCCTTAAATTTCCTTAACCTACGATGCCATCATCATTTTCAACACCGTTTTGTGCTCCAGCTCTATTCTTCACTACATATAATTTTTAAATGTTACATTGCTATGAGTTTTGGGAGAATATTTCTATTGTCTAACCTGGAAAATATGACTTTTCAGGGAACAGACAAAAATTATTGACTGTATATGGAAAGTACAGCATCTTGTCCAGGCTATTATTCCTGGGCAGAGTTTATAGAGTCAGCCTAGAAATTCTTGGAGGAAAGATTGCAGAGTTCTGAATGAGGAAGTAAATAAAAATAACAGCAAGAACGGTGCCAAGACAAAAATCATATTTAAACATGCATTACCATTTTGGATTTTGGACGTATTAAAATACTTAGTAGAATTTATTGAAATAAAAAATTTCCCCACTTTGTAGTTTGACAACCCATACTGTCATGATAAAAGTACTTGTTATCTATAGCTAGTTAGATGTAGAACAGAATGCAACCGCCAGTGGATTATCTCCTGCAGTTTTCTTGCAACCTTTATCTTCAGCTGTTTCTTTATTTCAGGGCAACTGGATATTGAAAAACCCCAAACTTGACTTTTGATCAAGACCATCAGTACTAGTTAATGCTAAGTATTTGTAGGAAACAACTCTTTTCAAAGGAAGGGTCTCACAATTTGAGGGTGTGGTCCATCAAGGAAAGTAAAGTATGACATCAGGCGCTTGAAGCAGTTTTTCAGGTTGGATCTATACTAAGAAAGCAAAAAGCAATGGATGCTAGTGCTCAGGTTGCTTTCTTCCATTTCCCTTTTTATTCATACCATGGCCTCAGGCTACAGAATTGTGCAAACCATATGGGAGTATTGCTCTTTCTTCCTCAATTACACTTTGAGACCTCCTCAGTTACTTCTCTCCTCAATTACATGTAGAGGTGTATCTTGTAGGTGATTCTAAGTTTGTTCAAATTTATAATGAAAGTTAGCAATCACACTTTGGATTGGTATATTAGGGTTTATAAACAATAATATTCACATCAATACTGATAGTCTACTTTTCTGATGATTGACTTATTATGAAATTGTTGGTAAATAAATTGAATTGATTTGAAAATATGCTAGCCTAAGGAATGAGTGTTGAACTTAGGAAGAGTTCACAGAGAAAATTTTCAAGTTTCTCAGGCTCCAGAGTCTGACTTCAAGTTCTAGCATTTCTATTTCAAAGTGATCTATCTTTTCAGGTCAAAAGAACTAATTATAAAAGAGACTAGATCTGTTTACTGACATGTTTGCTAAATACATAGATAAATATTGTCAGAATGACTCTCATCAGCTAGTGTACCATTTTCTTGGCCAGTGGAAATGAGAGAAATCAACTAAAAAGAAGCATACTGATAATAGATTTAGGAAAGAAAAATGTTTTCAATGAAGATATCCTTTCTTAAAGAATACATCTATGAAAATACATTATAGTGGATCAGGAAAAGTAGCCTCTTTAAGAATAATGTAACATAGAAACAAAAATCCTCCTATTAATTTGGTGGCTTCTGATGGTCTCTGCATTTATTTAAAAAGTTAGAACAGTCAGAAACATGTTGTTATTACAATGACAGATCTCAGAATGGTCATCCCTGGCATGAAAGTTACCAAATGGATATGTTTTCTATGCAGCAGTAACTACACATCTTCCACAGTAATCTAATGCCATACATTTCTGGATATATAAACTGGTCATATCTTGGAAGTCATCCTAGGAATGTTCAGCACTCCTTCACTCTGAGTGTGTTAAGAAGAGAAACAGCCACAAAGAGCATCATTATTATGTGAGGAATAACCCAAGTCCAGAACATGTAAGAAATAAAAGATTGGTAAAATGCCAAACAAAGGAATGAAAAGGATACTTTGATATTTTCCTGAATGGTTTCTGAAGATATAGTCTTGTTTAGCATCATTCTCTGTACTGGTACCAGTACGATCTTCCACACACTTTAATTTGATGCATCAGGTGTCTGTTATGTTTTTGGAATTGAAATTTCCTTTTATTCTCAGAACCTCAAACATAAGTTTAAAGGTCATGCATGTGACCTCTACCGCTCCTAGCTGTTATCATAGTTTACCCATTGATTATGATTTAACAGTACTGGTAATCTATTAACCATTTTATTATATCCATGTGTCTGTCTCCTGCCACAGAGGCTCACTGTGGGCCATTTGCTTCCTTCATTTTTATCTATTTAATTACTATCTAAACCATAAAGTTCACATAAAATTTTCATTCTCGAAAACAAGATTTCTCTGAGGTTGTGATCTAGGTCATGATCTGCTCTAATATCATCTAACATCACCAGAGTCCTTTGCTTTGTAAGTTATAATTCATATTTATTCATGTAACAGTTTGATCAATATCTGTCTCTCCTACTACACTTGGTTGACATAGAAATTTATTTGAAAAATAGTGTGTCATTGGCTAATCACAACTTATCATTTTATAAATTTATTGGGCAAATTAATGCCAACCATGCTATCTGATGTGTCTCACTGAGATTTTTAATGTATTCTTTCCACATTCATGTTTGTTAAATTATATATTACAATTAATCAACATAATAATCATTAAATTTTTACTTTTTCCATAATAATAAAGAGGATAAAAATTTACAAAGTCCATTATCTTCTCTTAGTAACAAATTACCAACTTTTCCATTTATATATGTATACTTTCCATACTTACTTTCTCTGTAGTGTTGATTGAGGACATACTATATGGACGCTGTCTTTTTCCATTTAATAAGATGCAGAATCATTTTAGTAAGTACATATAGTTTAATTTTATGTTCTTGACATGAGTCTAGAAACTATTAAGCAGATAGGCTCTTTTTTTCTCTTTTTTTTCTCTTTTTATTAATAATCAAAATAATTAAACACGAAAATATAACAACCTTAATGCAGAGTAGCAGTTAAATTAAACTGCTGCTGGAATTTAAGGATGTGCCTATCTAAGGCACACACTTCCTCACTGTGAGGCACATGAGTGTGTGTAGGGTGTGTGTATAAAAACCAACAAGAGTTTGAGAAATGGAAACCACTGTGGGGCAGAAAGCATGGACTTTTCATTATGCAATCCCAAAACGCTCTGCTCTTTTCCTTTTCTTGGCCTCTGTATCCTCTGTGGTTCCAGTTCCAGCTGAACTTGTCACAATCCCAAATCTCTCCTTCCTCTTTTTCAGCTTCTCATCATCCTCAGACACAGGTTTGGTGTCAGATGACAGACCTTTTGTTGGAACAGAAGAAATTCCAAACCTAGCTGCCCGCGCAGCCTTCTTACTCTCCAAGCTTACAGGTACATTGAATCGTTCAGCCCTCTTCTGCATTCTTTCAGTGTGAGGTATTCCAGATGTAATTTTTACCACCTTCTTTTCTGAGGCCACATCAACAGTTTTTTCCGGAAGTTCTTCCTCTTTAACAGGCAGTTCTATGGGCTTTGGTTCTTCTTCCTCAGTCTCATCTCCCAGTACATCTTCTTCATTTGCCTCCTCTTCAGCATATTCTTCAAGATACGTCTGCAGCCGATTGATAAGATCTTGCTTTATTCCCTTGGTCTCTAAACTACGAGCAAGGCATTCTTGCTTTAGTTCAGCAAGCTTCAGCTTGTGCAGCTCCACCGTCTCGGTCGCCATCTTGCTGTGTCTTAACTCCTCCAGACTCCTATTTGTTTTACTGCCTCTTGGTTAATGTACATGTTGCTTAATTCAAAATGTAAATAATACCTATTTTCAAGCCTGGTTTTGCACACTTTTTCAGTCTTTGCATACATTTCTAGCAATGCTATTTGATTAAAAAATAGGGCATCTTTAAATGATAATGAATTATTCTAACACACTTTTGAAAAGGTTTTTCATTTTAAACTTTAACTGGCAGTAGAGGAATGTACTCATACTAGGATAAATATTTCTTTTCCAAGTCTAAGAGTGACTTGCAAAATAGCCTGTGGATCACTAAGCATTTGTCTTTTTGTTGTTGTTGTTTAAGAAATAACTTTCATGAAGAAAGTACAAATTTTTTTTTTTTGAAAAGCTACTGTCCTGGTAGATAAGTATGTATTTTCAAAGGCATAAAAATTCTGAGCTCTGAGGTAGCATTTGACAAAAATCCTGATTACAAATAATATATAACATTAGAGTTCATTTAATCTCTGTGACTCTGAAAAGCTATAAAATAGAAAGATAAGTAGTATTAATCAATGAACTTTGACATGAAAATGATGGAAATAAGTATGCATGGTCCAGACCAAGTTTCTAAGAAAATGTTTCTAACTAGAAACCTTGCACTGCTCCTCTTGTTGCATTTTACGAATACTCTGACAATTTAAGGAAGTTAGGACTGAGAGAGCCAAAAATCATTGTCGTTCTCTTAATTTCCTTTCATTCTTGAGTTTGAGAGACTTCTGAATCATGGCAATGACACACAAAACAAAACAATAATATGTATTTTCCATACTGTATACCCTATAAGCAACCCAATCAATAGTAATTTTAAGAAAAGAAACTATACTGTTTTGAGTGTGCCTAGGTTTTTGTGACTTGCTCCCCTCAGTTTTGTCAGTGTTAGAAAGTGGTAACTACGGAAGTTGTAGAGTAGTGTGGTCCTCCCCCTTAAGCAACTCATAAACTTTATCTTTCAGAGCTGAGTCCTCATTGTGTGGTATTAAGTTAATCTCATGGAGAGCAAGCAGAATTTTAGCAAGGCCATGGCTTGTATTTTAGGGCACACCCAGGCTATTTCCCCTTCTCTTTCCATTTTTTTTTCTGAGTTGAAGAATCTCATGGCTCTCGCAAGTTCTTGGACTTTCTATTTCTAGAAGTGTACATTCAAACAAACTTCCTTATGAATTATCCAGTGTTAGACATGTTATCAGCAAGAAGTGGGTAAATTCTAGATTTTTTTCTATTGATAATATTTTTCATTGTGAATTCATCATATTAAGACAGCGAAAGCACCATCGAAGTCTACATAGCCCATATAACACTCCCTAGAATCCTAAGTTATGTGGTTGTAGTCAGCTGGAATGTAAGATAATAGAAGAACTATCAAAGTGAAATTATACAAAGATAGCAATTGAAAAGAGTCCAAAAATTCTAGTGCCACTAATGGTACTATAATTCCTCTCTAATAGGGTAAACTTGAGTTCTTACACCTCAGACCTCTATTCTCTTTATCAATCCCCAGTGAAACTAATGCACGGCTGTTCCTTCATCAGGTCGATAGCCATGATAACCCTCAAATCTCATGTCCTTGGCTGTTTCCATATATAGTGTGCAAACAAATTCCTAAATAATGTTTTAAGCATTTGGGGAAATGAGTATTTTATTAGACCAGAAATTGATGCAGCAAGTTAATGGAGTTTGTGAAGAGTATTTTAGGAGAAGCTATCCTCCATATTCTAAGTCATAAAACCCTCATTCTTGACAATATTAGCAAGCAACAAACACGCCCCTCCATTTTGGGTACCCAAAAGACACTTTAGAAATTGTCACAACTATCGCCTGGAAGGCCTGTCCTACTGTATTACATGCTACATGTTCACAGGTGGCCAGGTTTAAGTTTCTATGCCAGTGAAGGGCTTATGATGTCTACTTATGAATTAGATATACATGATTATACAGATATAGGAGACACCTTCATGGTCATCACTAGGCTGTTCTACCTATGACTAAAAAATAGATGGCTTGCTCTGGGAAGCTATTTCCTCGGATGTCACACAGAAAATACTGAGAATGAGAAGATAAATATTGTGGACTGCTTCATGTGTAGGCCAAGTTTCACTTGCTAGCTTTGTACCATACAAATTCAGAAAAAAAAAACACCAAGATTTTCAGTAAACACTTAGTGCATAGTTAGAATTATGCATTTATTCCAAGAGCAATGTGAACGTGTCCTTGGATCCTCATATGGAAGTCAGAACATTTTCTAATCACATCACTGTCCTCTTTGATCAAAACATGCTTTCTTTGGTCTAAAATGCAGAATCTGCAAGTTTTCATATTTGTAAATGAAATAAGAGGAACCAGCATCTTGGCGTCTAGTTTTCCACATGCTTTAAATATATTAGCCAATTCATATTTCATTGCCAGATCTGCTACCATCACTAATAATTATCTCATTCAATGATTTAGTATTTTTTAGTCTAAATGTCCTGAACTAGATGAGATTACAGGTCTGTCTTAAGTTTAATTTCAAAGTCAACATCCTCTTACCACAATTAAGACTACCTTTTACTCCCAAAAGTCAAAGACATGCTAAAAACTGTCTGGAAGATTCTCACCTGGAAAACAAAATACTACAATACTACATAAGAAAAAATCAAAATCACTTTGTTTTAAAGAAATAGTTCTTATAAAAGTATACACAAAGAAAGAAAATTTCCAGGTTTGAATGATATGATAATGAACACACATTTAAGAATTGAAATCTCAAACCATTTAAAATAGAAAATTACTTCTTAGCCAAAATATGTGCTCCTGGAAAATAAGAAAAGGAACATAACCAAAAGGCATTGCAACCAAATCACTTCCTGAGCCATAATGAGCTTAGGTTTTTAATCAGACTAATGAGAAAAGATCTGTAATTCAGCACAGTTCATGAGTCATACCGTAAAGTTTCTCCCTACAGTTTCATGGCAGGCCTTGATGTATCATTCATTAGGTACTGCAAAAGCAACACTTTCCAGAACACAATGAACTGCAGACAGGAAAAGCAATGAGGAGGCAGCCTAGGTACAGCCTTTCAAAACTGCCCTCCGCCACTTCTGTCAGTGGGGTATCATCTGCACTTCTCCAAGCCATGCTTACTACCTCTGGGTTAATCGAATGACTCCTTGGTGGGCTTGGAAATCCTGGTTTTATAATTTCTCTGATAAAATTGTCATATTTTAGGAGAGATTTGACTAGGAAGAAAATAGGTAACCTATCAATTCTCAGGTTTCCTAGCCGTTCTTGGTTAACAAGGATACAGAATTTTAATAGTTCTGTCATTTCTGTTCAGAATGGCTGGACATTATAAGTATACAGCACTTGTAAGCACAATTTACCTCACAATTATTGGTACTTTAAATACTAAGTACATACAAATAGGCTCTGAAGTCCAGAAAAATCATAGAAATCTAGTAAGGTGACTAGTAAAAACAGCAAAGTAGGTTAAGATCGATTTTAAGTTGGAAAGGCGGGTACATTAAGTAGTCATGGCACAAAAGGAAGAGGGCAGGGTGGGAAGCCAAAGAGAAGAGGATCTGATGTGTTTTAACTACATAGCCTTAAGGGACTGAATTTCCCTCAATTTCAACGTCTTTGTCTCTTAAATAGTAAAAATCTTACTTTATAGATCTCTCATCTGAAAAAAATTAGAGTTCATCTTACCAGATTGTTAGTATTTATAACTATTATTATAATTGAGTTGTTTTAGGTATACTTTAATTATAAGAGAGATGATCAGTTTTCATTTATTACAGGATATATGACTTTTTATTATACACCTCTAAAATTAGGAGAAGAAGGTTCATTTCATATATACAATTCTTGTAAGAACCTCCTTCTTCCTGTTAAGGTGTATCCATAACTTCTGGGTGGATTTTCTCCTATACCATCCTTGAATGTAACTATTTCTGTCTCCCTCTGTTGCTCCTCCTTCTCTCATTCTTTCCTTCCAACTCTATCTAGTTTTTGCTTGTGACCTTCCTCTATAAGTCCTATATTTTTAGAGTTGTTATTTAGCCACTCCTGGAGATTTCTTTTGTGACTGTAGGCTTGGCTGTGATTACAGTTACGGCCACCCGGGGACAGCAGACTGCAAAGGAGCAAAACTGCATTTTTAAAGAGCCTCTGTAAGATCGGAGCCAAAACGGAAATTGGCATATTTGTCTCTAGGGGAATGCCTGTGTCCCAACCTATCCAGTACTCCAGAAGACAAAAGGGAACAATGAGAGGCTGGGGAGAAGGCTATGTGGTTAACATGTTCTCAGCTCAGGCAGAGGGCTGGAGTTCAGGTGCCCAGAATTCATATAAATTTCAGGTAGATTTATTTGGTGGCCTGCCTGAAATGTCTCATCTTCAGAATGTGATTAATGGTTTTCCCGGAGCAAGCTGGCCAGTGAGATGAGCCATTTAGGTGAGCTCTAGGTTTGACTGAGAGACTTTGCCTTATTGAAAATGGTGGAATAATGATGGAGGATAACTGAGAAAGATGAACGATGATTCTGAACATCAACTTTGGTCCTCCACATGCATGTTCACCCATATACATGCACACACACACACACACACACTCACACACACACACACATGTGCACTCATCCATGTATGTCTATGCATGGAAATATACATATATACACACACAAAAACATGCAAAATAGAAAGAAAGTAAATAGTCATAATAGTCAGAAAAACAAGCTTTGCTTCATCTTCCTGGCCTTGGATTCTACTATTTAAAACATCAGGATTATGATGTCATCGTTTGAGACTCCAGAACTTTCTTTTGTGAGCAAAGTGATGAACATGGTGGCTGAATTATTAAAAAAAATGTTTTCAATAAGTATTTTTTCTTATCTATTTTGATACAGTCACACTTGTATTGGCTTTTCCAACCTTCACTCCAAAACAACCTGACTCAATTTATCTGGGACCACAGCTAAACATACAGAGAGCTTACCAGTTGTTCATCAATGAAATCAACCTCCTTCTCAAGCTCTCATCTCTAACAATTTTCAAAATTGTCTATAGTTCCTAGGGCTGAATGGTGTCTTACCAGACGACAAAAGTCAGCTTTTCCAATTCCATCCATTTGCCTTCAAATTTCCTGATGTCATTGTTTTTTAACAGTGGAGTAATATTCCATTGTGTAAATGTACCACATTTTTAAATTGATTCTTTGCCTGGGGGCACATATGTTGTTCTGGTTATTACAAATAAAGCTGCTATAAACATAGTTGAGAAAGTGTACTTGTAAAAAAAATCATCCTGAAGTAACCCAGACTCAGAAAGAGAAACATGGTATATAGTCACTCATAATTGGATATTAACTCTAATGTAAATTCACAGACCAAGACAGGACATGAAACAAGGATGGCCCAAGTCCCTCACTGGTTCTCACTGGGAAGGGGAAATAAAAGAGATCTCCTGAGTGGACTATGGATGGTTGGGGATGGGAATTTGAGGGATTGGGATGGAGAGTGGGAAGATGGGGAGAGTATTGATAGAGATGACTGGAAAGTGGGACTTTTGGAGGCAGATAGAAACTTGATGATAGGGAAACGTCCACTAATCTGCAAGGGTGATCCCAAGTTAAGATTCCTAGCAATAGCGGATATGTAGCCTGAACTAGCCATCTCCTGTGACCAGATTGGCAACTACCCAAGTCGGCATCAGAGAGCCTTCATTCAGAAACTGTTGGAAACAGATACAGAGACCCACAGTTAAAAATTAGGTCAAGCTTGGGGACTCCTGTTGAATAGAGGGAGGAAGTATTGTAAGGAGTGAGAGGGGTCAGGATCATCACAAGAAAACTCTCAGAAACAACTAACCTGACTCATAAAAGCTCACTGAGTCTGAATCAAGAACTACTGAACCTGCCTGGAACTGATTTAAGTCCTCTACATATATGTGACATTTGGATAGCTTGGTCTATTTGTAGGACTCATAATAATGGGAGCAGGGACTGTCCCTAATGCTTTGGCTGGCTCTTGGAAACCTATTTCTCACAGTTGATTGTATTGCTTAGCCTTAATACAAGGAAGGTACTTAGTCTTACTGAAAGAAGGAGGAGGTAGAAGTCAGCTTTATAACATTAGATTAGATATATAGTAAGTAACAAGCAGACCATTATGAAAAATTCGATTTATTTTGGCCACAAAAAATGCCTATGTTTTGTTAATTAGAATTCTGTGTACTAACTTCCCTTTGAATGACTTGCTTTTAACAACAAAAGTATAGAAATATTGAAGAAAAACAGATAATTACTCGCATTGCAAAGCAAGTTGACTTTTGCTTGCTTCTCCTCTTCTTAATCATGTTAATGTGTTACAAATGCCTGTATGGTAAGAGAATAAGAAAGGATGGCTTCTTGCCAGGAGCCAATGAAGAGTAACCAAGACCTCCAGTTAAACAGAAACCATGGAATCAGAATTTTTAAGGAAACATAGGAGTAAAAGTGAAAGCACAGTTTTCACACATTAAGCTTAGAGCTCTCACTCAGTGACACCTTGATGCCATGTGGGAGACTTCAAAGCAAGAATTCCACAAAGCTGTGCCAAAATTCTTACCTTGCAGAATTTTTATTTACAACATGTTTTGTAAGGCTGCTAAATTTGGGGGCTGTTTGTTGGATGGCAACATAGAACTAATACAAAGAATAACTTATGGTTTGAGACCAGGGTGTCAATCTCACAAGCTTTACAGATCATGGTAAAAATACTGGCATAGTGGGAAACCAGCAGGAATTTTCAGCACAGGGAAGGAAGTTTTGCACCATGGTTGAGGATGAGTATGATGATTGCTTTTACACAACTGAGCTATATGCATTTGAGGGATTTTTACTTAAATTTAGTATATATTCAGAAAAATGCATTATTTCTTTTATTAAACTTTTAAATTTTTTTTAAAATTTTGCATACTAGGCCCAATTCCTTCTACCTCAACTTCTCCTGCCTGCCCCCTCTTCCCACAATCCCATGCCCCATCCACTCCTCGGAGGAGGTAAGGCCTCTACTGGGGAGTCAACAAAGTCTGGTATAGCAAGTTGAGTCAGGATCAAGTACTTCCCCACCTGTATTAAGGCTGATCGTGGTAAACCACCATAGGGAACAGGCTCTAAAAATCCAGTTCAAGTACCCAGGATAAGTCCTAGTCCCACTGTCAGGGGCCCTTCAACAGATCAAGCCACATAACTGTCACCTATATTCATAGGTCTTAGTTCAGTCACATTCAGGATCACCAACTTTCATTCCAGAGCCCATCAGCTGCCACTAACTTGAGTCAGCTTTCTCTGTGTTTCTCCCCATCATGATCTTGACACTCTCATTGTGCATATGATCTTTTGTCCATCCCTCTATTCAACTAAGATCAAGGAGCTCAGCCCAGTGCTTGGCTGTGGATCTCTATACCTGCTTCCATCAGTATTGGATGTAGGTTCTATGATGACAATTAAGGTGATCACTAGTGTGATTATAGGGGAAGGCCAGTTCAGGTACCTTCTCCACTATTGGTAGGAGTCTTAGCTGGGCTCATCCTTGTAGATTCCTGGAAATTTACCTTGTACCTGGTTTTTCCCTAACCCCATAAGGGCTTCCTCTATCAAGATATCTCTTTCACTGTGCTCCTTCTCTGTCACTCCTACAATTTGGACACCAAGAGTCCTCATTTTTCCATCCCCCATCCTCTCCCTTTTACTCAACTTCTCAGCTTACCAGGAGATTTTAACTATTTATTTCCCTATCCTGGGATCCTCTATGTGAGTTCCTCTTAGGGTCCTCCTTGTCATCTAGCTTCTCTGGGGTTGTGGATTATAGCTATCTAATATCCACTTAAGAGTGAGTACATACTGTGTTTTTCATTCTTAGTCTGGGTTACCTTACTCAGGATGGTTTATTTCTAGTTCCATCAATTTTACTACAACTTTCAAGATGTCATGAATTATTTCTTACTATCTCTTAAGTTACACTCATGAATACGTTGGTTTTCAGGTATAATCTGTTTCACAATCAAAAATTCCACTTTGAGGATTTTTTTTTCAAACAAACTCCAGTTTTTGAGGTAAATGTAGTTTTAGTGGGAGTTTAAGAAATAACATGCACTTTATGTTGTTTTCCATAATGGTGGCATTTTCAATTACAATATCACAACCGGGGTACCAGTAGGATGCACTCTAAGGATAAGATCCAAATTTATTGGATTTCCAAGAAGTCATTTGAATGTTTCTGTGTTCGTGTGGTTTTAAGCAATTTTGGAACATGTATACAGCAGTCTGAATATTGCCCCAGTACAAATAAAACAATGATACAAGATAAAGATGTTTTAGCCCAACAGGTACCCATAGCTGTCTTGTTACAACTCTAGCTGGTTGTCTTCTCCCTCTGCTAAACTTAAGCTTTAGCAAACAGAACTTATACTATATAATATTACTATTTCATTAATTACACAACTGAAATCATATGGGACATAGTCATTTGCATAGTATGATTTGTTTAAAACTTGGGATGGGGATAATTTTTTGCTTGTGGATGTCCAGGTTTTCCAACCAGTAGCACACATTGTTTATAAATGTATTAAATTATTCTCCCTACCTCACCCCTTTACAAATGCCTTGAAATCTGTTAAAGCTGTTGTGATATCAACAGTATGTACCTTTTGGTGGCTAAGTGAAATTCTTTGGTATGGAGTTATCAAATTATTTTAGCAATTCACTCATTTAAAGACATCTTGGTCATTTTCAGTTCTTGGCTATTATGAACAAAGTGATCACAAACAAACATGTATAGAATTTTACATGAATTCAAGCTTCCCTTTACCAAAGGAAAATGCACTACAGTATGACTTTTGGGCTTCATCATAACTATTTTTTAAATATTCTAAGAAACTTGTTGAATAAATTCCGGGATGAATGCTCCATTTCACATTCTCTTCAATAATATTCAATTTGGTCTCACCAGTAATTCTTCGTAGTAGTAGTACCTTATGTTATCATGGATCTTTCACTTTTTTTCTAATAAGATTATACACAGAACAGCTTTTATGATTTTATGTCATTATTTGCTTTATGCATAACTTCTTTCCTGAAATGCCTGCCAGATATTCTATTTACTAACTTGATTGTTTATGTTTTGATGAAAGTTTTGCATGTATGTTATATTTTCATCCATAAGTCTACGTCAGATACATGATATTTACCTTTACCTCAATGTTACTTATAGCAGGTTCTCTCACTGAAAATAAAGTATGTCATTTTGACAAGATACAGATTAACTTGTCCATTTTATCTTTTCGGTTAAGATAGAGAGAGAACGAGTAAGACAGGGAAAGAGAAAGAACGAATGGAAGAACTTCTTGCCTAGCTAGTGTTATTAAAGATTCATGTGTATTTTTCTTAAAGATTTTATTAGTTTCATGCTTTATAATTAAGTTCATCATCATTTGAATAGGTGCTTATATAAGAAAGTATGGGAATCTTGCTTTATATATGGTTATTCACTTTTTCCTGCCAGAAACACAATTGAAATTTCTTTCAGTTGAACTTTTATCATTTTTATAAAAATCATACCAAAAATATTCATTTTTATTTAATATTTTATTTTTAAAATATTAACTTAAATTCCTAAGTAATTTAAAATGGATTATGTGTTAAAATGCAACAGTCAAGGTTATGTTAGGACTTATCTAATCCGATTGTTTCTTAACATTAAATACAAATATATTTTAACATTACTATAATCTGGTGAGTAACACTAAAGAGGGAGAGAATAATGCTTATTTCATGGTGCTACATTTCTCCAGATCTTATTCTTTGAAAAAAATCATTAAAATGCAAAATGTTGAATTTATTACCTTCATCTCATGATAAGGTGTGACTAAACTCTGAATTACAACACATCTTTCTGAAAACCAGACATATCTGGTTGACTGTGACATGTGTCATTTTTCTAGAGCAGAGTATACATGAGAACCTAAACCCTATAAGCCACACTGCTGCCACTTTGGGATTTTATTCTATCTAGTAGTACTAGGTCATGTTGATCGACCTGAAAATTCCTTAGAGCATAATTTCCATTAAACCTGTCTTCTCACATCAGAAGCATCAGCAACTGCACTATGAAATGCATAGAATAGACTCAGATCTTCATATAATAAGGGTGTTTGTTAATTCCTTGGCACACTAAGGATAGTAAAGTCGTGGGGCATGATACAAGGCAGATGAGTTTGTGAGGTTTTGCAAAGCAATAGATAGCAGAAGCCTTTCTAGGATCAAAAGTTTGGAAAATATTACATTGTGTAGGTTTAAATAACTTTATTTACTTTCAACTTGATTCAACTTCATAGCCTTATTCGCCCTTAAACAGATGACACCTGGCTATCGTGTGTCATATATCCTAATTTTTTACATTGTTAATCATACTTTGAGCTAAACAATCAATATTTTACAGAATGATAAAATAGCAAGTGAAATGCAAACTGCTGATGACTGTCATAAAACCTAAAGTATGCGACAGATAGTAGATTAGAAATTTACTTAGAATCATGATTTAGGGCTAAGAATGCATTCCTGACTGCTTAGAAGTGTGTGTTGAAACTTTTGAGGCATGTTCAGTATAAAGGACTGTAAGAGGAATCATGACTTGTATGATAAAGTCATCATTCTACAGCTTGATTGGCCCCGTGACTTTAGAATCTATCTCTAAATTTGATGCCTAATGATAACAGTTGAGAACAATAAAAAAGAAAGTTGACAGAAGAAAAACTAAATGTTTGCTGGATTGGGAAAAAAAAAAAAGTCAAGAGACAGGATCTTGATTAGCCCCGTTCCTGAGTCGCTGTGTGCATTCAGGTCAGCCACTTAATTTTCAGATTCTCCATTTCTTCCTTTATGTGAAGAAATAGTTGGCATTTAGCAAATAATCCAAGCATGATTACAAAGACTTGGGAATGAATGGTTCTAAACACATATAGCCATTGAACAGTGACCTAATAACACACATATTCTGAGCCTAAATAATTCATAAAATGAGATAATATTTCAATGATTTAAATTGTTGTGAAAATTAAAAATATGTGCAGAGGTAAATTATTACCTTGTACACAATAAAGAAAAACGTATGAAATTATATTTTCATAGTTATTCAAGTAAAATGAGGTAAATTCCTAGAGGCTAATGGAATTAGGTTTACAATCTAGCTAATGGGTTGTAATGTCTTAGATGTAAATCCAAATACACTATCGCTGCCTAAAAAATGAAATGTTATGAAAAATAGCTGCCTAACTGACTCAACAACTGTTGGTAGCCAACTGTGTGAAAAACGGAATGACTCTTCCTGTGTGGGCCATAATAGATAAGCCCATTTTAATAATAAATTTCAGAATATCATCCATGTTATATTTTTACCTTGCTCTTTGCTTGAAAACATACTTCTTGTAATGTTCATCCTATTTTTCCAAACTTTAAAATATCTTACATGTTTTTAAAGCATTTTATTATAAAATAAATTTGCAAATAAATGAAAATATCAATCATCATAATCAACCAGAACCAAACTTGACAGAGCTTTTTTTGTTTGTTTGTTTTGTTTGTTTGCTGGATTTTTTTCTGTCCTGGTTTAGAAGTTTGCAATGATGTGCTGTTTCTTCTGTAAATATTCCAATCAGGACAGAAAAAAAGCTACTTAATCAAAACTGGAACAATTATAATGTACATTCCTGAGGGTCGTATGATTAATGCCACTGTGGTTCACAGTTGAGCATACTGTGAGCCACAGAGATAGAATCCTGGGAGACCTATAATCCACCACTTTGTTGGAATTAAAAAGAACCCCTTTGTATGACTACATTGAGATTTTTTTATGTTCAGACTTTTATCTGAACATAAAAGTCCTAGTAAATTGTACTGTCTGTCTTTTCTTCAGATTGACCCTTATTATGCTTTTAATTTAGAGCATTTTCATACAAAAAGCAGTTCTTGTCTGAAACAAAATTCTACTTCCTTTAGTGTAGCACCAAGGTAAGGCAGTCAGATAAATAAAAGATACCACAAACTTTCTATCTTTAAGAATAAACAGCGCTTTTTTTTTTTTTAAGTTTTTCGAGACAGGGTTTCTCTGTGGTTTTGGAGCCTGTCCTGGAACTAGCTCTTGTAGACCAGGCTGGTCTCGAACTCACAAAGATCCGCCTGCCTCTGCCTCCCAAGTGCTGGGATTAAAGGCGTGCGCCACCACCGCCCGGCAAGAATAAACAGCGCTTAACTGAATATTTTGATACATTTTCTCTACTCACTAATCAGTTGATTTTAGGACTTAATTATTTTTATAAAGTTATAATCACCATGGAAACACAGATATCTTTTTTCCTACATTTTTATTGTAGTTGTTGAGCTATATGTTTTTCTCTGCTCCCCTCCCTTCCTCTCTCCTATTTTTCTACTCTCTCCCATGATCCCCATGCTCCCAATTTACTTAAAGGATCTTGGTTTTTTCTTTTCTACTTCCCATGTAGATTAGATCCATGTTTATTTCTCTTAGGGTCTGTTTTTTTTTGTTGTTTAGGTTCTCTGGGATTGTGGATTGTAGGCTGATTATTCTTTGCTTTATGTCTAAAAGCCACTATGTGTGGATACATATTATATTTGTCCTTCTGGGTCTGAGTTATCTCATTCAATTTTACGTTTTCTAGATCCATCCATTTGCCTGCAAATTTCAAGATGTTCATATATTTTTTCTACTGTGTAGCACTCCATTCTGTAAATGGACCACATTTTCTTTATTCATTCTTTGGTCAAGAGGCATTTAGGTTATTTCCAGGTTGTGACTATGACAAATAATGCTCCATGAACATAGTTGAGCACATGTCATTGTGGTATGATTGAGTATCCTTTGGGTATATAACCAAAAGTGGTATTGCTGGTTTTGCGGTAGATTGATTCCTAATTTTCTGAGAAAATGCTGTACTGATATCCAAAAAAGCTGTAGCAGTTTGTATGCCCATCAGCAATGGAGGAGGCAAACACAGATATTTATTCAACATATGTGTTATCATTTGTAGATACATGTGAATGACCCAAGGTCAGTCCCATGAAGGTTTGTGGTGGGTCACCCAAGGCCTCTGTGGGGCAGCAGTGGTTCACCCAGGTGGCCTGAGAACACCACCCTGGGAAACAGACATATGCCATGCAGAGAGAGTTTGGGTATAGAGTTTATTTAGTGGGTTATGGAGGGAAAAGGGAAGGGGAAAAGGGAGGAGGAGGGAGAAGAGAGACAGAGAGGGAAAGAGAGGGGGGCAGTAGTTACCTCTTCAGAAGTGGGACAGGAAGAAACAGGAAGAAAGAGCAGGCTGGGAAGCAGGAGGGAGATCCAAGGAGGAAGAGGTCGGGAGTGGGCGGGGCTTGTCTCTTAAAGGGACAGGGTTCCCAGGTGACAGATCAGGTCAGCAGATTATAACAGTATGTCTTTAAGTTTTCTGAGACATACTTGTATACATTTAATAACAAATATATAAGTTTTCATTCCAAGCTACAGACTATTAGACTTTCTTTTATTCTATATTTTTGCCAACAGCAGTCATATTTGACAACATATTCTCTAACAGTTGTGAGATAATCCCTCAGTGTACAGACCCCTGATAACATCAGTATTGGCTATTTTCAGATTTTTTGTCCATTTCTATTTATTTTTTTAAGATTTGTTTATAAATGTCATTCATATTTTTATTTAAATAGTAAGCATGTTTTCTTAGCATTGAGTTTTAGTTCACTGTGATATAGTTAAGAACTGAATCCCTTACAAAATGTATAGATATCAACTTTTCCCATTCTGTAGATAATCTCTTCACTCTATTAAACTTAAAATATTTCCATTTGTTTATTTTCTTGTTGCCCATGCTTTTTACTTATATGCAGAAATCAATTCACAGCTCAGTGTAAACTTTTCTACTGTTTTCTCTTATTATATTTTTAGCATTCCAGACAATACACTTAAGTTTTTAGTCTCTTTTGATAGTTGTGTGTGTGTGTGTGTGTGTGTGTGTGCATGTGTGTGTGTGTCATGAGAGATGAAACAGATTTTATTTTACATCTGGACACAGCTTGCTCATTATCACTAACTACTGAGATTATACTTTCCATGGTGTTGCTTTGTTATCTTTGCTGAAATTAAATCCATATTCAATGAGTGAATTTATTTTTGGACTTATATTTTGTACCATTGTTCTAAATTTTTTTCAGTAACATGTTGTTATAAGTCTTAGGACTTTGGGTATGTTTCAAAGTCAGATAGCCTGGTTTCTTTAGCTTTACCCCATGTATACACACAACACACACACACACACTCAGAATATTTCTCTTTTATTTGTATTATTTATTTGTTCATGGTGGAATTCTGACTGTAATAAAACAAGATAGCTGTATTAAAAATGCATGAAATCCCTAAAGAATGTGGGGTAGAAAGTGCTGACCTAACTAAAAATAAAAGGAATCTGTTAAACTAACAGCAATATGAATTGCACATAACGCTAGTACTTTAGTTAATAACCTATTTTCCCACAAGAATACTGTAAATGATTCTGATACTGCTCTAAATGTGAACAAGAGTTTAACAATTATGTAGATATATGGCAGTGTGAATGTCAGCTTCATTTTGCTTGGTATAATTAGAGATATACAATGGCAATAATCTAGTAATATCGATGAACTGGCGAACTAAAGTTAGGTATATGAGTCTGACCTCATGTTTAAGTTTAACATATATATATATATATTTATATTTATATAAACATTACTAGCTATGCAAATATATTTATTAATATTTATTTAAATATTTAAATATTTTATAATGTCAGGTAAAGGGACGTAGAAACAATTCCAGATCAGTTACATTTCCACACTTCATATACAAATTATTTTTCTAATACTTTAATATCCCCATTAAAGCTTTTAGAAATTCTTTATTAAGTGGGTACAAAATATATAACATGTGTTTCAAGAAAAATATCTTCCATTAACAAAAGAAAGAATTTCTGAATGCACACTCGTGTACACACACACACATACACACACAGAAAAATAGGTGTGTCATAGAACCACAAGCATCAATGAAAAGAATTTTTACTGCTCAGATCTGAAACATGTTGACTAACAAAGTAGTAGAGGGTCCAAAACAGGTTAAATGTCTGTATAATGATATCTACATTTAGTCTGAATAAGCAAATACTCATACAGAAGAATTTCAGTTCTGTATGCAGACAATCTTTCCTCAAATAGATGAAACAGAATTCTCTTCTTCATTGTGTGAACTGCATCTTAGAAAGTAGAAAGGCAAAAGGGATTTTTGTTTGTTTTCTTTGTTTTATTTTACATACCAGCTACAGTTTCCCCTCCCTCCTCTCCTCCTATTCTCCACCCCCACATTCCTCCTACCACCCTCCTTCTACATCCACTCCTCCTCTGTCTTCATTCAAATAGGGTAAGGTCTCCCTTGGGAATCAACAAAGCATAGCACATTCAGTTGAGGTAAAACCAAGCTCCCCCTTGTTGCATCAAGGCTGAATGGTGTGGAAGAATTCTGTATTCTGTCAATCATGTTATAAATAAACGCTGATTGGCCAGGCAGGAAATATAGAGGAGAATTCTGGGAAGGAGGAAATTGATTCCCCCCACTCCTGCCATACCACCAAAGCAGCATGATGTGATCTGCCTCACTGAAAAAGGTACTGAGACACATGGCTAACATAGATCAGAAAAATGGGTTAATCAAGATGTGAGAGTTAGCCAGTGAGAAGCTAGAGCTAATGGGCCAATCAGCTTATAATTTATGGAGACCTGTGTGTGATTTTCTTTGGGGCTAAACAGCTGGGGGTACTGGGTGAGACAAAAACCCCAACAAACAAACAGGCCCCTTCATGCTGACCATCCGACCATAGAGAATAGCTTTCAAAGAGTCAGCTCATTTGTCAGGGACAGGGCCTGAGCCCACTGCTAGGGGCCTCACAAACACCCCAAGCTACACAACTGTCATCCACAAACAAAGGTCCTAGGATCATCCCACGCAGTCCTCCTAGCTGTCCATACAGAATCTGTGAGTTACCAAAAGCTCGGTCAGCTGTCTCTGCATTTTCCCTTCATGATCTTGACCCCCAACCCCATATTGCTCATATGATCTCTCGATCTCTCCTCCCTCCCTTCAACTGGACTCCTGGAGCTCTGCCCAGTGCTTGTTTGTGGATCTCTGCATCTGCTTCCATCAGGTACTACATCTCTATAATGACAATTTGGGTAGTAACCAATCTTATTGTAGGAGAAGGCCAGATCAGACACCCTCTCCACTACTGCTCGGAGTCTTAGCTGGAGGTCATCCTTGTGGACTGCTGTGAGTTTCCCTGGTACCAGGTTTCTACCTAACCTAATAATGACCCATTCTATCAAGGTATCTCTTTCATTACTCTCCTGGGAGTTCCAGCCCACCTCCAAATTGACCATCCTGGTCCCCCATGTTCCCTTTTCTTCCTCTCTACTCCCCCACTTCCATTTTACCCAGAAAATCTCATATTTTTCCTTTTCCCAGGGAGCTCTATGTGTCCCTCTTAGGATCCTCGCTACATACCTTCTGTGGGGCTGAAGATTAAAGCCTGGTTATCATTTGCTATACATATAATACCCATTGATGAGTAAGTATGTATTGTGTTTGCCTTTCTCGGTCTAGATTACATCACTCATGATGATTTTTTTCTAGTTCTATTTATTTGCCTGCAAATTTTATGATGTCATTGATTTTTACCACTGAGCAATAATTCATTGTGTAGATATACCACATTTTCACTATCTATTCTTCAGTTGAGGGCCATCTAGGTTGTTTCCAGGTTCTGACTTTTATGAAAAATGATTCTATGAACATACTTGAACATACTTGCATTAGAAATTTATTGGATTCAACATTTTCTTTAACTGATGAATCTATTTCCTCTATCATTTATTCAACACCTAAGATTCTCTTTTCCATCTCTTGTATTCTGTTGGTGATGCTTGCATCTGTAGTTCCTGTTCACTTCCCCAGATTTTCCATTTTTGGAATTCCCTCAGTTTGTTCTTTCTTTATTGTTTCTATTTCAGTTTTCAAGTCTTGAACTGTTTTCCACACCTGTATGATTATTTTTCTTGCTTTCTTTAAGGGATTTATTGATTTCCTCCAGTTTTTGGTGTCTTTTCCTCAACTGCTTTAAGAGAATTTTTTATTTCTGCTTTAAGATCATCTATCATCTTTCTAAAATAATTTTTAAGTTTGATTTTCTGAGTTTCAGCTGCATTGGACTATTCTGGTTTTGCTGTTGTAGGATTCCTGGGTTCTGGTGATGCCATATTGCTCTTTCGGTTGTTGAATGTTATCTTAATCCAATGTTGACTCATCTTTTCTTACAAATGGTGTGGCTTCTGCCTGTGCCTATTCTTCCAACTGTTGTGCTTGCACCTGTGCCTATATAGTCTGCTGTTTTTCCATTTGTTGTGCATTGCAACTATGCCTATGTAATCTACTGGTTGTGTTGAGAAGGTCTGGTCTCAGGGGTGGAGGGAATTGTTCAAATGCCTGGGATTTGAGGCAGAGTGGATCTTGGTGGGATAGCATCTAGTAGATGTTGAGGGGTGGGGCCGAAGCCTAGAGGCATACATCTCACATACTTGTAGGCTTGTGGGAACTCCAAAAGAGGATCTTTACATGAGATAAATTTAGCAAAACACTGCCTTAATTATTGATTAAAGTTAATGCCAGCTGATGGAGGAAGGTCATTGGCTAATAAAGGAACTGCCTTGGCCCATTTTATTGGTTAGAAGATAGGTGGGAGGAATAAACAGAACAGAACGCTGGGAGGAAGAGGAAGTGAGCTGAGACTCGACAGCTCTCCTCTCGGGAGCAGACGCCTCAGAGAGACGCCATGCTCCTGGCTCCTGGGCAGACACACGCTATGAAGCTCCGACCCAGGATGGACATAGGCTAGAAACTTCCCGGTAAGCGCACCTAGGGGCGCAAGACAGATGATTAGAAATGGGCTAAATTAATATGTGAGAATTAGCCTAGAAGAGGCTAGATAGAAATGGGCCAAGCAGTGATGAAAAGAATACAGTTTCTGTGTAATTATTTCGGGGCATAAGCTAGCCGAGCAGGCAGCCGGGGTGCTGGGGATGCAGCCCCGCCGCTCTTATTACTACAGCCAGCAACAACCAATAATGTTGATAGAGTATACTCTGAAATGCAAATGGCGCTATATCTTGTGACCTTCCTGCCAAATGCAAACAGTACAGATGCAGCCATGAGAAAAACATCAGAGGACTACCAGTTATAGATCTGGATGATTAGCAATTCTCAAAACTGTATGTTCATTAATATAGACTGAGAAACTATCACAGACTAGTAAATTGAAAAAATTAAAAGTGTAATATGGGAACCACAATGGAGGACAGAGATGGCAAAAAGGAAAATGTCAGTAACAATAGCTGTGGCTATGACTAAGTATCTAAGAGAAACAGCTGGTGAAGTAAAGGCTTCTTTTGACCCATTGTTTCAAAGGTTTTAGATCATTTTGATGAGCAGAGTAGAGCAAATACAACAGTTCGCATCATGGCAGACAGGAAACAGAGAGAAGATGCACTTACTCGTTTTTTTTTATAGAGGTCCCCAGGCCTGTTGCATGGTACTGTCTCCTTTTAAGATAGCTGTTCTTCTATTAGTAAATTTTCTCTGAAAATATCTACTGAGAAATAACCAGTGGTATGCTTTACATATCTCCCAGGCTAATAATAGATATTTACCACCCTAAAAACATGGAGTTAAAAACTAAGAGGATCTGAAAGGCATGTTCCTGAAATAATGCTGGAGGAGAGAAGATATCAGTAATCTTATCTAATATGCTATAATATCAACCAGCTAGAAAAGCAAAGGGTAAGAAGGAAGATATTTTACAGAAGTAAGAAATCAGGTGCTTTCTTGATTGGATTCGAGGCCTTCTCTACAATGGGGAGTTTATGTCTCCCCAGTTTTATTTGGTAACAAGGCATGGACAAGGATGTCATACAGCCAAAGAAAAAAGCTATTATTTTTCTAAATTATCATATTCTGAAACTGATTTCTTAATAGTTTCATTATTTTTTGGTCAAAGAAATGTATTATTATTGTGGGTTGTGGTTAATGCAGGGGCATGTTGCTGTTTAAAATGCTGAGAACAATCAACTAAATGCTAGCAGACAAAGATAGGATATCTTTAACACTGTTTCAGATGAACACAGGGTTAAGAAAACATCACAAATGAGGACGCAGAAGGACTTTAAGAGCTAAAGGATGACTAGGAGAGTCCTGAAATACTGTACTTTGGGTAAACTATGGCTAATGTACACATCACATGAACTTATAGCAGCTAGAGTCATCTGCACAAGACCTATAAAAGATGAATCCAGTTAAAAATTCCAGCCTGGAGATGGGAGGGGCTCCCAAGGCCCCAAGCTTAACTGCAGAGTTTGGGGCAGTTAGTAACTGCCAGTGTGAAGAGTTGCTTTTCTTTGTAGGTTTGACCATTGGATTGTCCCCTGATCCTGGCTAGAATGACTTCTCATACATATATGTATAGGCAATACTAATTGGGTTTGGGGTTTTAAAATATAGATCAATTTTACAAGGAAAAACATGATGTTAGAAGAGAGATTAATGGGAGGTTCTGAGAGGAGAGTTGAGTGTAAAAATGAAGGCTGGATATTATCAAGAAATACTGTAATATAACTGAAATTTTCCAAAACTAAAGACGGAAAATGTTAGAGTAAAATAAAGATAATAAGGTGACTTCACACACCTGCTGCCATGAATTCCCTGCAGTGATCAACTGAATTCTCAAACTGTGTACCAAAATAAGCTTCCTTCCTTAAGATGCATCAATCAGGTTCTTCTTTATTTTTTTTTTATACCAACAAGAAAATTTACTAATACAGGTATCACAGAGCAAAAGCCAGGACTAATAAAATGTCCTTTTATAAGAGGATTGTGCACACAGGTTTAGCCTAGAAGCTGTACTTTTTTATTGCTTACTCTAAGCCATAGTACTGTGCTGCTTGTTAGGGATATCACTGAGACAGCCTTAGTCTATGGTTTGGGTTTACAGAAATAACTGAAAACCAAAGACAAGTCATAGTCACTATAAGATGCTCACAGTTCATAGTCACTATAAGATGTTCATGACATTCTAATCCCTGTTATAAATGCATAGGGATTATTGGAGATTCTCAAATCCATGATACACTAGCATAATTTTAACTAAAAACTTCCAACTCCTTTAATCTCCTGAATAGACTGATTTAATATTCTCCTGTAAAAAGCTTAATACATGAAGAAATACACCTATTTTCCTTTTTTACCACAGTTTTTATTGTGACACATAAATATTCTCCAAGAAAGGCATGTATAAACTTTTGTTGTTGCTGTTGATATTCTAAACATGAAATCATTGAGCTAGGCAGTGGTGGCACATGCCTTTATTCCAGCACTCAGTAGGCAGAGGCAGGCGGATCTCTGTGAGTTTGAGGCAAGCGCAGTCTATAAGAACTAGTTCCAGTACAATCTCCAAAGCTACAGAGAAACCCTGTCTTGAAAAACAAACAAGAGAAAATAATTTTGTTAGTTGTAATTCAGTCCAACCAAGGTTTAAAATTTGGAAAAAATAAAAAATAAAATAAAAGATTTAAAATTTGGGAGTTAGGACGTACAAATCTTTATTAAGAGTATCAAACAATATTTAGATATGCTTTAAAATCATTACATTTATGCTCCATGATGTATTTTTGCTCCAAAGTGTCAGGGACAGGCCTTCTCCTACTGCTAGGAGTACCACAAGTAGACTAAGCTATTAACTCCACATATGTAGAGGACCTAGGTTGGTCCCATGAGAACTCCCTAGTTGTCATTCCAGTGTCTGTGAGGTCCTGTGAGCCAAGGCTAGCTCTCTCTGTGGGTTTCCTTGAGATAACCTTGATCCCCCTAGCATGTAATTGATAACATTGTAGTCTTATGTTTTATGCTTTGAAATTACAACCAAATTAAGTTCACAGATCTATCAGGCAGTTCTTGTGGTGAATCAATGAGAGAGTAGTAATAGCAGTAAATTCTGTGATGGATTCTATGAAAAAGTAATGGAAGGTCTGCACCTTGGTAAATCAAATTGTAAATCTTATTAATTAAATAGTGTGCTTATATCAGGAATACAGAGCACAGAAACAACAACTACAAAAATCACAGAACCAAATAGTATTATGGAGGTTTTAAATGCTCTATATTTTAATTATAAACTTCAGGTTAGACCTCATTGAACTCTAGATGCAAGATTTAACGTTTGAATTGTTTACTAAAAACAAAAGTTGATTCTAGAGTCTTACAGGATGTATTAGCCCAAAATAGAGCACCATTTTAGAAGGAATTTTACTTATGTAGTCATACACAGCCTAAAAATCTGAACTCTCAGCACCTTGCATGCAGAAGACTTCCTCTATCTCCTTGCTCAAGGAATTGCTCTTTCCTTATTTTAAGATCTTATAATAACTTTGTCTCCAGCCATTGTCCTAAAAGGAGTTATGATTGTGGAAACACAGTTGAAATATCTGTCATTAGGAGGAGACTCATAAATAAAGCCAAACCTCACAATGCTTTAATAGGTGCAGTGTAAAATCGGAAGAAACCTACTCTAGTATGATGGCAGTGCTCCTCTGTGTGAGGAGAAATTAGAGTATGTGTTTCAATAAATGACACCAACAGGAAACAGAATGAAAAGAAAGGTAAGTCCCTCCTTGGACTGATTGTATTCATATGAGGGTATTTAACACATGTTGAGTTCAAATGTTAGCTCACTTAACTGAAAACTGCTTTATCACTTGACTTTGACAGAAGTTTGGAATTAATAGCAGCCATATTTAGAATGTAGATGAAGTGCTGAGAAGGGATTATCAAGTTCTCTGTGAATACCTGTTCCCCACAGAAGCTCCTGAACCCCTGCCTCGTCAAATTAGTGAAGAAAATGCCAGTGATAGATGTCCCATCACTCACGAGATGTGTTCTGACTGGTGGTCACTCACAATGAAAACAAGTCAGACCCAGCATCACACATGATGTATAATACTGTCAGTTCCTTCTGCAATTCTCATGAGTCTCAGTGTTGCCTTCTGATATCATTTGATAGCAATGCTGACTCCTTAGAGTACAAGCCCCACTTACACAGTGGAGCAGATTCATCTGAGCTTGACAAGCAGCGTGAAAGATCAATTACTTAGTCTTTTATTTTTAATACTCCTTTATCATCAGGGAATACATACAACTAGTAGAAATCTTCAAGTATATTAGATGATGACTGAAACTAATATATTTGCTTATACTATAGTTAAGGAAGAAGGCCAACCTCTCTGAAAAAGCAGATAGATTATCAAAATAAAAGCTGTGTCTCATAGGAATACCATTCTCATGTTCTTTCAAAAAGGAGAGATTATTTGAGCAATAATATTGGTGGCAATAGAGATGTCTGTTTTGTCCATGATTGAAATCTAAACATCAGTTTTCTCTTGGTGAATTGTCTCTCCAGTGACTAACTTTCTAGAGATGTAAAAGGAGTTTTGCATAACAGAAGTAGCTTAGCAAATGAAAAACAAGTTGATTGAAGAGAACCAAAACCAATTAATAACGGCCATGAACTTAAGGGTACATCTTAATTGACCTGAACTTCAATTTCTTCAATTGCCAAAAGAACTTCATTTTTTTTTTAAAAAAAAAAAGCATTATATAGAAACAAGCAAGAATAAATTAAGACAATTTACACAAATCCAACAGTAAATAGGAGGTTAAGGATAATGGGCAGCTATACCACCATCATTATTGTTATGAGCATTGAAGTTTGACTCCACATCTAAGAAACATTTCTTTTTTCAACGCTGAGGATTGAACCAAGTACTTCATGCACAGTATGTGAGTACATTATCACTAAGCTGCCTATGCCCCCTATTCAAGGACCACAACCTTAATGAACATAAATGTCTTTTAATTATTTCTGTATGGTCCTTTAAAAATAAAATGTTAATGATAAGAGTAATTGTAAAAAAAGTAAAGATTACAAAACAAATGGTTATTATTAAAAGGACAGCACTAAGAAGCCTGCTGGAGTGACAAGCTCAAAGCAAGTGGAATGTGAGCTATGTTCCACCTACCGTTCTTTAATGCCACTAACAGGGCAAGGTGACTAATAACTGGCTTCAGGATGTGGGGAGACACAACTCAGATAAGATTCTATCAGGCTTTCCATATATGTTTTTCAGCTATCAAATAATTACACATAAAATAAACAAGGAGTGATCTTAATTTTCAGGGAAGCATGGTATCTCTAATGGCCAATGAGCATTTAATTCTGAAAACTTATTTTAACAATCAGAAAGAATCAATCTTTATGACTATAGTAATATCATACTTATTTAATATTCTGTACACTCTACGGGCCAAGATAGGAAGAAATCTGTTAATCAGGTAATAATTTTAAACATAAAAACTTTGATATAATGTTTGTATATTATTTAAGATAAATAAAATGATGCTTATATGTACTTATTGATATTTCTATAATACTTCAAAATTCTTTTTCTATACATGAAAATATCTCTGAAATAAGTTTTCTGAACTTCCTTCAGGAAATTAGCATGATAAATTATTCTCCATATATTCTAAAGTGATAATAAAATGATGTGGTTGTTGGCATGCCTCCTTCTATTAGGTTCTCCTGACCTTTCTTACAAAGGATACCGAGTTGTCTACAGTGGCAGTGTTATGAAAGAACTGGAGAATGGTCTTTGTAGTAAGACTTGAATTTCAAAGAAATATAATTTTTTTGGGCTTCATGATATTGAGCTGTTAGTTTCCTTAACAGTTTCTAAGATTTATCAAAAGCTATTAATACATACATTACCAAATAACATTCTGAGTGCAACTAAAATGACCATTTTTTCAGAGTGTGTTGTGTGAGTGAACTTGTCTAGAATAAAATCTGATAGAAGTATAAGAAATTCTTCTCAAAAGGATCCAAAGGCAGTAATATACCTGTTCTGATTTTTCCCTTGTGAAACCCTCTATGAATGGAAGATTTACTAATAGGCAAATTTCAAAATGATTCAATGGAAAGTTGTGTAGTAGCATTTCATTTGTATTTTTATTTATTTATTTATTTATTTATCTATTTATTTATTTATTTATTTATTAAAGATTTCTGTCTCTTCCCCGCCACCGCCTCCCATATCCCTCCTCCTCCCCCTGTCAACTCCCCCTCACTCATCAGCTGGAAGAGCAGGTTCCCTGCCCTTTGGGGAGTCCAAGGACCTCCCACCTCCTTCTAGGTCTAGTAAGGTGAACATATATAAAGCTTGCCTGAAAATCAGAAAAATAAAACAGCCACACTGGCCAGCCTTACAGATCAGGCAGAAATGACACACATATTTAATTCCAGTAACCTCAATAATTTGCCATAGAAACCAGGCAGTAGTGGTGCATGCCCTCAATCCCGGTACTAAAGAGGATTATAAAGACAGGAGGAGACAGCTCTCAGGCTCAATCTCATTCTGAGGTTTCCTGGAGGTAGGATCACCATTTTCTGAATGCTTTGTTTTTGTCTTCAAGTTGAACCCCAATATCTGTCTCTGAGTTTTTATTAATTGTGTTTCAAAGTTGAGTTATGCTTTTAATTAAAACAGGCGGGGTAAGTTTTCACTGAGGATGACTAAAATAAGACTGAGCAATTTTATCTCTTGTGCAGTACCAAATTTTAGCTTCTTAGATGACCAGGTTTACAAATTAATTTGCCTAAGAAAAAAATCATACTACTAAACTACTTGAAGGCACCTCAGCTTCTGAGTACTATTTATTTCAAGAAAGAAAAATTCAAACAACCTTAAGTCCAACTGTCCAATAATCTAATGCATTTTAGGAATTAAATTCTCACTAGGAAGTCTAAGGACATTAAACCCTGATCAAGATTCTTTTTTTGTTAGTCAACAACACTTAAAGTATAGACTAATGACTCAAGTGATTCAAATGTTAAGTACTTGCTTTGAATTTTGGATAAAAATTAATCTGCTCACATATGTTCATGTCACTTTGTCCGTCAGTGCTTTCCAAGCTGCAGGTCTCAGTGACCCATTAATGAATAAATAATGAAAACAATTTACTGTGTCAAGAAGAGTGTTTTTAAATACAAATAGAAAATATCACAAAACTGAGTCATAAGAAGAAAGAATAAATTACTCTCTTAAAAATTATCTGATGTGGAATTTCCCTCTGTATGCTGTAAATACCATTGGTTAATAAAGAAACTGTCTTGGGCCTGCACAGGGAATAGAGGTAGGTGGGGAAAGCTAAACTGAATGCAGTGATATAATTAATACAGTTTCTGTGTGATTATTTCAGGGCTAAGTGTCTGGGAACTAACTAGCAGGCTCCTTCAACAATTATCTATTGGTTCTACATGCCTGTTTGAATGCATGCGTGTGTTCACACAGCCACACTTCAGCAATGTACTTCCCGCTGATTGAGGTATACTTGAAAAATAAATCTTTACAAGCAGTTTGAATACATTATATACAACAGAGAAATGTTACACTTCCATTTTCTTCTTTTAAAAAAAAATCTTTTTAAGCTCAGGGAAGACTGATTCATTCTAAAAACAACAAAAATGAATTCATATCATATTCCTTCCTTCTTTTCTTTCATATTTCATAATTCTTCATATTCATTGTTCTTCTTTTTAAAACAGGAATATTATTTCGAATTTGAAAGTGAAGGATTTAGAAGTTTGGTCTCTGTTTCACTCTTCCTAAGACAATAAAAATCTCCTGTTTTCAAGGTAATGGATTTTAAAGGAGCTTTTGGAAAAGAAAAAGAGCACAGGTTAAAATGTATGTTATCATCCTATCTGTTTAACACACAGTAGAAGCTTTATGAGTACAGGAATACCTGGAGGGATACATATAAAGCTGGATTCAAAGATCAGGAAAGTTGTAGATGTAAATCTAAACAAGGAGAGAGATTTGGAATATACTAAAACAAACAAACAAACAAACAAACATAACTCTATTAGTGTGAACTAAGTAAGCTGACTGGGAATCAGAATGAAGATACTTGGGTCAAGGAATGACATGGAAAATAAATACAATAAAGTAAAGAAGGAACTCCCTCTTCCAAGTGTTTGTGTGTGTGTGTGTGTCCACAGACAGAGTCATCATATAGGTGAGATAGTTTTCCCTTTGGCTATGTATAGTTAGAACCTTAACAGATACCAAAAAGCAGTTATTTGAATGAATCTATTAACAATGAGAAAAGGACTCTATTGAATATATTTTAATATAACTTACATGCCTATTGAACTCTGAAGCTATGAAGAAAGTTTTTGTGAGAGAAAGCCTGTTGAATTAGATAATTTTGAAGACAAAGGTTGTGCCTTGAAATCACATCAATGTGTTAATAAGCAACCTCATATCCAAAGCTAATGAAAAAATAATAGTAAGAGATAAAAAAGGGACAGACAAAAGTTTGTCTCATGAATTAATGAAGTGCGATTTCAAAGAAAAAATATTTACATATTAGAAGCGTCATGAAATACAAATTTAAAAAATTTCAAATGACAGTACATTATGCCAGTTTAGCAGCCTTAGTTTGTGACCACTGGAGACAGAATAAATGTGGATACTGGTATATGCATGGTAAGAGTGCATATGCACGAGCTAAGTATAAAACCTGATTTTGAGGAATAAGTACATCTGCAGACAATGGACTCAAAAAGAATGAGGTGGTATCTTGTATAAATTTACCAACGTATATAAGTTGTGCAGGTAAGGAAACAAAGTAGAATGTGAAATTTTGCATTACATGCTTGTTTTCAACATGCCAATGTCATTTAATATTCAAATTAAAATTTAAGCTTAGTAAATTTTGGTCTAAATTCTCTAATCCTTGTTTGCTTAGCCATTTTCACTTTATTACTGAATAGCAGTAATGTCTTTCTACCTAATAATTATTTATCAATTAATTATTAGTTAAGTAATACAAATACATTTGAATTACTTCTTTTCTTTTCTCACATTTTATAGCCTTTGTAAATTCCTGTTTCTTAGAGCAGAGGAGATGGATGACTTTGTCAAGAATTCACTTGCCTTACAAGTATGAAGATATGAGTCTTATATCTAGCTGCCATGAAAAAGCCCAGGATGGTTAAATAGGCTCATAATCTCTGGCAAGGCTGAAACAGGAGGAACCCTTGGACTTGATAGGCAGCAGCCTAGCCTAATTAGTGAGCACTAGGCCAATGAGATACTTTGTCTAAAATCCATGGCAAACAGTGCAAAAGTTAAAACTTAAGCTGTTCTCTGTTCTCTATATGTATGTATGTGCATACATGTATATACCTGCACAAACACACAACCAAATAAAAAAACCTCTTCATAATAGTATATTCCTACCATTGTTTTGAGTATTTTCTTCCATCTTCTTGTCATCTCTTTCTTGGTTTACTATGATAGATTCCAAAACTTCATCCACACAGTTGATGCATAATTCATAGTGCAAGAGTAAGAGATAAAGTTGTATAATATCACTTACACGTCAAATCAGTTCATGATTTCCCATGTCTCATGTGCTAAAGTCAAAATAATTATCACTCTAAATGGCCATGCTGGCTGCCTCTGTCTCTTTACTCATGTGACCTATCCCTAGATGCTCTCTCCCCTCAATCACCCAACTTCCATTATGCCCACTCCCTTACTCTCTAGAAGGCTCAGCCAGAAATCACCTCTGACCTTTCTCTACTCTCTCAATACAACTACAAAGGCAAAGCCTTAATTTCTTGCAAATCTTTGGACATAATTTTATACCTCATTTAAAAGAACAAAATCTTTGCCCAAGACATTTTTTTAAACTCATTGATACATTGGAATGAGATAGTGCCTGGCAACAAGAAGTACTTATGAATGCTTAATTGTGGAATGGATCTGTGAATGAGTGAATTTAGCTTGTTTCAAGCTTTTGGAAGAATATTCTGAGTTCTCGCTGCACCAAGTCATAAGATGTGCTTTGGATACATTTATGCTTCAAGTCAAATAAAAAATTAAAGTGAAGATGCCAAATATGGTTTTCATCTTGCAAAGTATCTTAAAATAATTATTGGAGAACAAAGGCTGTTTCTGTGGAAGAGAATATTCACAGGAAACACAGTAATATATATCCTCTTCTCCTGTCCCAGAAGACTATCTGACTCATCGTCATTCAAAGAAATCCACAGCTTCAAGGCAAATCACTTTGTGTTCTAGAATAAAGTTGTAGAACCCACACCATAGGATTCCGGTCACACTGGGAAGCTATTATTACATACCATATTTCATAACTTGAGTGCTTATTACATTATTTAGCTAGGTGGATGATTTGAGAGCTCAAATGTTTATGGGGTTTTGTCTGTTTGTTTTTTTCCTGCTCCATTGCAAACTTACTCAGAATGTACTATGAATGGGGTAGGAAATAAATAAGTAAATGACTATAGAATAGGTGAACATATAAATAAAAATAATGTATGTTAGAACATATCTGTGACATAAACAGACAACTATTAATGCTTATGTCAGGGGGCCAGAAAGATGGCTCAATAGTTAAGAGTCTGGCTGCGCTTTCAGGGCACCAATATTTAGTTCCCAGAACCCATTCTTGGTGACTAATAACTTCTTGTAATTCTAGCTCCAGAGGATCTGATGCCCTCTTTTGGCTTCTATGGGCACCTGCACTCACATATGCTTATACATATACAAGCATATAAGTAAATATTGCAAAGCAAATATTTGACTAAAAATAATTTTTATTTATTAATTTATTGAGATAAAAACTGAGAATATGGTTGCAATTTTATGGATGTCAGAACCACTATAAAATATCTGACTCTCTGTCTCTTCATTATGAGTTGGTCTGTTCATCCTGGAGGTAGAAGAGGAAGGATTTAGAAAACATTGAGAGATTTGTTATTTAGACATGAAGCTTATTAAGCAACACTGGAGTGATAATTAAACCAGCATGAATATTTCCAGTGCTTACTCTGATTATATATAGTAATTTCTTCATTCTGTCTTTAAGTTAGGATATAGATTCATGAATTAAATTATGGTATTTTCAAACTTATATGCACATATAACATTATACTTGGGGTCTATTTTCATCTGTCCTTTCCACATGTTTCTCCCCCTTCTTCATGCTCCTCCAGAGATGGTAATTTCTCTCCTAAAGAGTACTCTTTTATTCTTCTATATTACATTTAATTTATTACCATTAGTTTCCATACTCTTGAAACCTCTCTGTCTTCTATTTTTCTCCCTCTCATACTTCTATGACCTGCACATATTTGGGTTTGAGTATATCTAACATAAATTTCTGAATCTGGCTTATTTTATTTAGTGTGGCTATCTACATACCAGCCCTCTTTCCTGCAAATACTTGGATTTCATTTTTATTCATAACTAAAATAGTCCATTTTTATGAGTCACATTTCCATAGCTATATATTTATTGATAGATACCTAGGCTGGTTCTATTCTTAACTATTGTGAACTCTTTTTATGAAACTACAGTTACCCTGATACCCAAACCACACAAAGAGACAACTAAGAACAACATGCAAAAATAGTAAAATACTGGCAAACTGAATCCAAGAACACATCAAAAAATCATCCACCGTGATCAAGTAGACTTTATCTCAGAGATGAAGGTTCAATATCCCAATCCAGGAATGTTTCAACATACGAAAATCTGTCAATATAATCTACCATATAAACAAACTAAAAGAAACCTCCTTTTAAATAGTTGTTCAGGGTAGTCAAGTGACACCATAACAATATTGACTAACAATATAGCCCTTAGGTGCCTCACAGACATCCAAAGCAATCCCTTATTCCTGAGCACACTGAATCCAAATGACACAAGACTTAAATTATTCCAGTTGGATCTAACGTGAAAGCCTTCTTACAACCATCTAGTTTCAATAGAATAAGAAAATAATGTGAAAACTGCCAAGGGGAGGAAACAATTAAAAAACCTTATTCAGTTATGATAGCTATGATCTATAAAAATGACCAATAAAAAAGATGTTCATGAAGGTGGAATATTAGCACTCATATATTGGTGGTAATCAACAGCTGTCTAAGTGGACTTTAGGCCCATCAACAAAGGGAAATCATGCCCGGTACTAGAAACTTAACTAACTACCCAACACTAATAAGGTCACAGATCTTAGAAGAAAATCTACCACTGCCACTATGATAGATCAGCACTAATCCTGAACAACATTCTAAATCTTATTCTTATACTCACAGACAAGTGCAGATATCACCTCTCATCAAAGTAGCTTGTTTATAGAACAAACGGAGACCATCACAGAAAACCACAACTGGACTTAATACAAAGATCAACCAGGTGTGAGAAGCTCACCCCACAGGATGCATCTGCAACATTTCTCCTGCAACTATGGCTCAGGGAACCTTGCAGAAAAAGGGGCAGTAAGATCGCTAGAGTCAGAATACTAGGAAGTCTATTGTGACACTGCCTCTTTTAGAAATGGCTGCATAGAGAAGACTTGAACAGTGACAAAATCAAAAGACGTGCTTACTTGCAGCTGCAAACGTAGAACTCCACAGCTAAGCACTTGGCTGAGCTCCTGGAGTCCGGTAGTAGAGAGGGAGGAGCAAAAGGATCAAGACCATGATGAGGAAACCCACAGAAAGAACTCATCCACACTAGTTGGAGCTGAGTGACTCTGGACTGGCAGCTGGGGAAACTGCATAGGACCAAGCTATGCCCTTTGAATATGGGTGACAGTTGTGTGGCTTGGGCAGTTTGGGGGAACTACTGGTTGTGGAACCAGTATTTATCCCTATAGCATAAACTGGAGTTTTGGAACAGATTCCCTATGGAGGGATACCTTATTCAACCTAAATACTGGGAGAAGGGCCTTGGTCCTGCCTCATGTGATGGGACAGACTTTGTTGACTTCCCGTGGGAGGCCTCTCCCTCTCTAGAAGTGGATGGTGGGGGAAAGATGAGGGGAGCAGTAGGAAGATAAGGAGAGGGAACTGGAAATGGCATGCAAAATAAAAAAGATTGTCTTAAAGATAACAAAAAAAGCGGAAAAAAAATCTCAAAACCTCTAGAAAAACTATAGGCAACTAAAGACAGTTGACAAAGGAAAAGTTAGCCTCTCCTAGGGATGAACTGCTACAAAGTGGCCCACTCTGAAACCATAGACACACTAACAGCAAAACTGTTCAGCACGTTGCATTTGCTTACTTGTGCATACATACATGCATGCATACATACATGCATGCATACATGCATACATACATGCATACATACATATGTATACACACATCACATTCACACATCAAATCAAAGGAAAAGAGGCTATAAACTGAGAGTGACAAGGACATAGGAGGGCTTCGATAGAAAGGACATGGAAAGTACTGGAGAGAGAAAATATGGTAAAAATGATATAATTATATTTTCATTAAATGAATAAATAACTGAATAAATTATGGGAAAGGAAAACTAGAAAAATAAACAGAAAAAGTAAATAAAGTAAACAATCTAGCAAGCTAGATTTTTGGACCACTTTTGCATTTTCCTGTGTGATTTTGAGAATGTTAAATCTCTCAATATGTTTTACATGCTTATTTTTGTCAATAAAACAGGAGAAGTAATACCTATACAAAAGTGATGATATGAAACTTGAGATCACTCATCCAAAAATAATTATAAACTTTTAATTTGTTTCCCAAAGATATAATTTTTATATCATGAGACTTCATGAGCATCAGACATTCCTTAATATTATCCTCTGCAATAGACTTTTTTCAATTGCATGCTTTGTTGGATCACTGACTCTCAGACATGAAGTAGAATAAAATTCTGACACTCTTTCAAAAGTCCATTTCAGCAGCGAAAAGAAAATTGTCACAGCACTGATAAACATTTTCCCCAAATACTAGGTCATGATCGCAATAGTGCTAATAAAATTATACAGATGGATAGCCATCATCAAAAGCAGAAGAGAGGTAAATACCTTTTAGATCGAATATACAATGTAGTTATCAGAAGCAATTTTCTAAAAAGTTGTATTTTACTTGTATGCATGAGTGCAAGTGTGCGTGTGTGTGTATGTGTGTGTGTGTGTGTGTGATACTATGTGAATGTGCAAGGATACCTATTGGCTATAACTAGAAATAAAACTTACCCAATTGGCAGTCATATAAAAGAAGAATATAATGATAGGGGCAATACCAACTAGTTAGTTTCCTGGGAGACAGAGTGATCTTACCAAAGAAACAGGTTAACTGAGGCAGAGAGGATTGTAAAATATAGAAAAATATGATTAAAGACTCAAAGTATCCAATTTTTGCCTGGCAATCTTGTCTCCTTCCAATATCAGGAGGATAACTATACGTTTTTCTTTGGGTTCAACTTCTTATTTAGGTTCTCTAGGATCCCATATTATAGGCTCAATGTCCTTTATTTATTGCTAGAATCTACTTATGAGTGAGTACATACCACATTCATCTTTTTGGATCTGGGTTACCTCACTTAGGATAGTGTTTTCTGTTTCCATCCATTTGCATGCAAAATTCAAGATGTCATTGTTTTTTACCACTGAGTAGTACTCTAATGCGTATTGGAAGGAGACAAGATTGCCAGGCAAAAATTGGAAACTTGGGGGTGGGGATGGGGTGGGGTAAGGAGAAATGGGGAGAAAAAAGTGAGAAGGGAAGGATGGGGAGAGCTTGGGGGAATGGGAAGTTTGGGATGGAGGCAGGGTGGATATGGGAGTAGGGAAGTATATATCTTAATTAAGGGAGCCATTTTAGGGCTGGCGAGAGACTTGACTCTAGAGGTGTTCCCAGGTGTACATGGAGATGTCACCAGCTAGATCCTTAGGCAGCTGAGGAGAGGGAAAGGGCCCTATCCTATAGCCATACTGATGAATATCTTGCATATCACCATAGAAACTTCATCTGGCGATGGATGAAGCTAGAGATAGAGACCCACATTGGAACACTGGACTGAGCTCCTAACGTCCCAATGAGGAGCAGAAGGAGGGAGAACATGAGCAAGGAAGTTAGGACCGCGAGGGGTGCGCCCACCCACTGTGAGACGGTAGGGCTGATCTAATGGGAGCTCACCAAGGCCAGCTGGATGATAGAGCATGTGATCAAACCGGACTCCCTGAACGTGGCTGACAAGGAGGGCTGACTGAGAAGCCAAGGACAATGGCACTGGGTTTTGAACCTACTGCATGTAATGACTTTGTGGGAGCCTAGTCTGTTTGGATGCTCACCTTCCTAGACCTGGATGGAAGGGGGAGGGCCTTGAACTTCCCACAGGGCAGGGAACCCCAACTGTTTTGGATTGGAGAGGGTGGGGAAAGTGGTTGGGGGGAGCAGGAGGGAAATGGGAGGAGGGGAGAAGGTGGAAATTTTTAATTAAATAATAATAATAATAAAGTGCCCAAAAAGCAAAAAAAAAAAAAAAAAAAAGACTCAAAGTAAAAGAGAAGCACAAAACATCACCCAACCTAGCCTGAGATCTGACTACCTTGTAGGTTCCTTATCATCTAAGTATTTCTAAAATCATCCATTCACCGTCTTCCACAAAACAGTAGCCCTGCACATACACCTTTGAAAGTTATTATATGTTTCAGGACAAGATGATTTAAAATTTCTCCAAGCCAAAGTTCTGTGAACCTGAGATACAAGCTATACAGAGTAAAGACTCCAACATATACTGATATGTGAGGATTGTGACTACACCTGACTCACAGATTTTAGACTTGTCCTAGTCCAAGGAGCTAGTAGCTCCATGACAAAAGGTAGTGAGCTCAAGTCCGGTGCTAGAAACAAACCTTGTTCAAGAGGTAGCAATTCTTGTTCTTTGGCTAGCCTATATAGTTTCCCAGGTTACTCTTGGATCACCAGAACTCTAGACAGTCCTAAATCTATATACATAGACCAAGGAATAGGCATGTGTGGAAATTTCAAAAATATAAGTGAAACCTGCAACCACAGATATTCCTTCAATAAAAGAGAACCTTCTAAGTAGACAATTTAGTAGAACTGGCTAAGTCACAAATAATGTATCTGTAGGTTCATGAGAGACAGGTCTTAATCTCCTTTAGCTGGACTTTAGAGAAAGCTTTCCTTCCACGAATCAGGAAGAATAATTAAATATGAAATGAAAGTAGGAACAGTGATTACAGAAATAGTAATAAGAATATTAATATATACATAGGCTTTATTATGTCATATACTGTTCTGAGTGCTTTGAACATATAAATTAATAAGAATTTTAATTGAGAAGATATGAAATATCTCTGAGAGATTTTTTTTGATAATCTAGTCTCCTTAATTCACATCTTGGGGTGATATTACAGTGAAAATTCTTCAGCGTTTAAGAAAATAGTGTTAGTAGAGTGTTTATACTCTCTGAGTTCAAAAACAAAGTATATAATTTTGCTGAAGAGATGACTCTGAAAAATACATGTGCATAAAGGTTAAACGTTTTTAGACTTTAACCACAATGGTAATGATTATCCAAGCCAGAAGAGCTTTCTCCTAAGCAAGAACATGACTCGTCTCATTTCGCATTCACAGACACTCCTTCCTCTCACTGTGAAGCAAGACGCTTCTTTTAGAGGCAGTGACAAATCCTAGGGTCCGTGTTGTACTCATCTTGCATGCAGGGCTCCCATTGAGGCCACTTAATCCTATTGACGTCAGCCAGCACTCCGTGCACAGAATGTGCCATTCAGAATCTAGGAGAATCGATCATCCCTCAACTCACATTGCCATGACACCCAGAGCCGTCAATTTGTTTCAGCCTGTGGTTTCTTTACCGTCTCTTTCCTTTACAACTAAAGGAAGTTTGTGCTTTTTTATTCACCAACAACACTTATTAGAGCCTCAATGTTATCACTGGAAAATTCAGACTATCCCTTTGCCTTCGTAATTAGATTTGTCTAAGTAAAGTTTCTGTATAATGCCAGGAATGAAAAAAAAAATCTATGAGGACAAATCTCAGGATGCTGACTGCAAGGTCATCATTGTTCTAAGCATTGTTTTCGGTAGATGTGACTCTGGGATTTGATTTGCCCTGCTGGAGAAAGCAAAGGTACAACATCTATGCTTGTCTGGGAATGTGACATTTACTGCAGCATATAATGGTTTTCAGCCGTGTAGGATGAAAGCTCTCTATCATCTTTTACGAAATATCTGGAAATGTCTGGGGACATTGTTAGCTGTCACATCTGGCATGTTAAGTGCTAATGTTTTCTGTAGGTGCTAAAGACCCCACAATACATAAGAAAGAAGCCCCAGAACATATAATTACACAATGCAAACCTCAATAGCACTAATGCCAAGAAACCCTGAAACATCTCACAAAGTCATACGATGGTAACCCAATCAGTTGAAGGATGAAGTCACTGGATATGATTAACTGACTTGCCTATGTTTATGAATTTAGGATGGCTACCACAGGAAATTATAAAACTATTTAGTCTTGATTTCATATGCATTTAATTTTTTTCAACACTTTTATTTCATGAGAATATGAAAACATCTTTGAAGCCTTTATTATGGAGAGTTATTTTCCTGGCAACAACTCCTTGGGTATGCAGACTGTATATGGGGAAGCAAATTTCACAGATTTCAAGAAATATTTATCAAATACGCATACTGGTTACATTGATATTGGGATCCTATATGTATGTAGGAGTGTATGCATGCGTGATTCACTCTCTGTTTTATCCATAAATTCCAGACATGAATAAATCATGATATTCCTCCTCCAATTTGCTCAGCCTGGTGAAGAGAAAGGTAGACAATACAATGTACTAAAGTAAAGTTATACCCAAAGGGCAAGGATACCAGTCAGTACTGACTTTAATTTTGAAAGACAAATTCATTTGTCGGTGATTTATTTGACAAACAAATGTTGATTAAATTCTTGTTATAAACTCAGTGCACTGAGCCAGACAACATTGCTCGTAATTACAGAAGTGTGATGGGTGCTGAGCTTGAAGCTGGAGTGAAAAGATATAGGAGGGGGCATTCCACTCCCTTTGGAGCTGTTAGAAAATGTATCCTAAGAAGGAGCAGGACAATAAGGTTGGAGTTCTCCTGGCGCAGTGGACTGATGGATTTAAAGTGAGCATAGAAACCAGTCCACAGAACTTACACACAGAATCATCTGAACTGTTCTCTGGGAGTCAGATGAGGCCAACTACGTTTTTAAAATAAAAATAAAAAAACCTAATCTTTTCCATTTTTACCTTTTCTTTTATTTTTGAGATTATAATATACTTGTATAAATTTCCCCTTTCCTTCCTCCCTTGAAACTCTCCCATATACATCTCCTAGCTCTAGTTCAAGTTCACGGCCTTTTTTGTCTTTAATTGTTGTTACAGGCATATATTTATATGTAAATACACATATTTCTAACTATAACACATTCAGTTTGTATAAGGTCATTCATGTATGTTTCAGGACTGACCATTTGGTATTGAATTAAAAACTTGATGCAATCTTACCTGGAGAGAACTATTGTCCTTCTTTTTAGTTGCCTGCGGCTCTTTGCATAGGACTGAGACCTTTTGGGCTTTCTCATTCACTTTGGCACCTCTGTTGTTATCCTCTTGTTCATCTCATATTTAGATAGTAATGTTGGTGAGACATCACATGTATAGCTTCTGACAATCCTAGGAGACAGAGTATCACAGCAAATTCCCTGATCCTCTGGATCTTAGAATCTTTCTGCCCCTCTTTCCCAGTGGTCTTGGACCTTAGGGAGTGTATTTGTAAATGTATCCATTGGGACTGTGCTCCACAATTTTTCATTGTTATTGGTTGTGTATTTCTGCCCTCTTTAAAGATGGTCACAGTGTTAGATGATTTAAGGCAATAGGACGGTGGAAGGAGCACAAGCAGAGAAACACATCTCTATATGTTTATACTTATTAAGGTGGGAACTGGTATACTGTGGGGCAACCAAATGTCAGAAATGAGCTTTTCATTTAGTAATAATCATAAAAGTTCAATGATATTATTATTATTGTTTATATTTTCAATATGAATGCTAATAGATGTGAATTCTTTATGTAATATAGTACGTACCAGAGTCAAAATGTAACTACAGTGCTGGAGAGCCTGAGTTTTCTATTTTCTAACAATTGACCAATACTAAAAGCAGATACAAAATATTATTTACAGCAATTAAAATATGTATTTGACCTGAAAACACAATAAATGGCTGTTGAGAGCATAGTTTTGTATGCATTTCCTCACTTAGTGTCAAAATAAATATTAATTAATCAACAGGAGAGACAATTTAAGGCAAAGCTATGAGAATATATTAATATTTAAATCAAATTTCTCCTACTCATTCTTCATTTGCCTGGATATCACACCCCAATCAAGGAACTTATATGTTAGTTGAGAATAGCTGAAATTACAGCGAATTTATTTAGTATTAGTGCTGATATAATAATTGCTTGCTATTTCTTCTGTGAGTGCACAGATGTAAACTGAGGCATGGAGGTAAGTGGTTGGGCAAGATGTTATATTAGGATGTGTTCAATTCAAATGTCTTCTTCCATTGACAAACTCCTTAAGTTAGTAGAGTAATACACTTGAACCTTAGGAAAAGGGACTCCTTGTAAATACAGCATTGGCACTGTCATGAACGTAGATACCCAGATTTTCTATCCTCCACATTGTCCTCTGGTTTTCTTAAATCTGAGTAACTTTAAACCTCTCTTGATTTTAGAGAAGGCTGTTTTTTCTGTCCAGTACTTCATTGTTGACATCGAGTGAGTTTGCGGGAGTTATATTCATTGTAGAAAGTTCAGAGGTAACCTGCATGTCTAAGAGGCATCACCTCCCTGTGGTCTTTGTAGAACTAATGGCAATGGCTGACAGTATGGAAGCAATCTGCTGGAGATCACTAGAGTATTCATAGGAAGAGAGATTCTGTTATGTGCAAATATGACTTAACATTTTCTAAGAAGGGAATCTTGTTATTTGTGACCACACACACCCAAAAAAAAAATGCATTTTTTTTTGAGTTTAAGGTAGGCACACATGGAGAAATGCTGAATCATTTCATTAATATGTCAAAGCTGCTAAAATCACTGAAGTCATAGAACATTGTAGAATGCTGCTTACCAGGAACTCACTTGGGGGGGGGGGGTGTTAAATAGAGATTTGAGAGGTATTGCTTCAAGAAAACAAGTTTTCATTAGTTAGAATTAATTTAAGTGATCTTTGGAATAAGAGGGTGAATATAGTCAATAAAATTGCATTATATACTTTAAACAATTTAAGAGGATTTTAAAAAGTGTGCAAAAGGATGTGTGTAAGATAATGGATATGTCAAATAGTTTGATGTAAGGTTGTGTGCTCAAAGGACTTATATAAGGGAATGGACAGGTTCATTAGCTAGATTTGGACATACACATTACATTCCACATACATCAAACATTATTTTGCATGCCATAATTCTATCAATCTTTTTAATTAAAAATAAATATGCAGAGGCTGTGGAAATGGCTCAACAATTAAGATTATTTGTTATTTTTGTAGAGGATCCAAGCTCAGTTCCCAACATACAAGTCAGGTGGCTCACAAGCACCTACCAAACACTTCCAGAATCCATTGATCCATTGACACACACACACACACACACACACAAACATATGCACACATGCATACACACACAATGTATGCACCCACAGACACATACACACATACACAAAATTTAAAATAATAAAATTAAAACCCAAATAAATAGACAAATAGAAAAATCCTATTACAAGCAAGTAACACCTAACCAACACCCGTGATAAATAAAATGTCTTCCAAATTTCTCATTTGCCCCCAAAGGAATAAAATTCTCCATAGTGGCCATCTTACTCCATACATTAGTATAGAGTTGTACCTGTGAGCTTGTGATCTCTTTTCTAAGACTTTGTTCTCTTGACCCTCATCGCTACCCTTTCTTTCCCAGCTAGATATCTATCTCATCCTGTCTCAGAGATCCTCCATTTAAGGCTCAAGACAAGAGCTGAAGCCCTTTCGCAATACTGGCACCTGAAACCTGCTCCTCATTTGAAGACCAAGGCAGTAAAAAAAGCAAGCTTTCCTGATTGTGCATTCTTTGGGTGGAAAGGGCCTCATAAATCACCTTATTGTTCCGTGGGCCTTAGAGGGTGCTGCTGAGAATGGCAGTGTGACTCATCCCACCAAATTGCTGCAATATTAAAGAAAATAAATAACGGAACTGAGAAGGCATTAAGTGAGGAAATGAGGCACGATGTGTGAGGCAGAGGTGATCCTTCTGCGCTGCACATAAGTGGATATCACCCAATTACTTGGGAAGCAAACTTGGCGAGGGGTGGGGGTGCCACCAAATCATACTTTTCTGAATGAGCCACAGAGTGTACAGTCAGGTTGTGCTGAATCCCCCAGGCACTCCTTTTTCTCTGAGTGCTCCTTCTGAATAATAAGGAAGTACGTGCTCTCATGTTGTCAAAGTCTGTTCTCAGACTTAAGTAATAACAGTAATAACAGCGTCTTATCTTTGCTCAGTGCTTCCTGGTTTACACACATAAGTCATTCCACTCACAAGGCAATCATGTAGACACCCAGCTGTGAGGAAGACAGTGTTCCACAGGTTGTAGATAACATACCACAATCAGGAGAACACAGTTTCTTGAGTCTTAAGATTGGATTGAGAATAACAGCTCAGTCCAGCTCTGGAATCTTGAGGTTTATTCAGTGTGTCTTCACTGATGTTTGAAAGGGAGCAATAGCATATTGAAAAGGTAATCAATTACATCAGAATTATAATAGATGAGCACATTGCCATTGCATCATTGGCAATAGCCTTTTTTTTGGTATAATCATCATTATTCTCATTATTCTAATTGATAAAATGTAACATTAAAATGATAAATATCTTTTTTTTCCCTTCCCCTCCTCCCACCCTTCTCCCCCTCCTCCCACCCTTCTCCCCCTCCCCCCACTCCTCTCCCTCTCCCTCTCCAGTCCACAGAGCAGTCCGGGTTCCCTGCCCTGTGCTAAGTCCTAGGTCCTCCCCGCTCCGTCCATATCTAGGAAGGTGAACATCCAAACTGGCTAGGCTCCCACAAAGCCAGCACATTAAGTAGGATCAAAACCCCCTGCCATTGTCCTTGGTGTCTCATCAGCCCTCATTGTTCGCCATGTTCAGAGAGTCCGGTTTTATACCATGCTTTTTCGGTCACAGTCCAGCTGGCCTTGGTGAGCTCCCCGTAGATCAGCTCCACTGTCTCAGTGGGTGGATGCACGCCTCGTGGTCCCGAATTCTTTGCTCATGTTCTCCCTCCTTCTGCTCCTCCTTGGGACCTTGGGAGCTCAGTCCAGTGCTCCTGTGTGGGTCTCTGTCTCTATCTCTATCCATCACCAGATGAAGATTCTATGATGATATGCAAGATATTCGTCAGTATTGCTCTAGGATAGGGTCATTTCAGGTTCCCAATCCTCAGCTGCCCAAGGAACTAACTGGGAACCTCATCTTGGGCACTAGGGAGCCCCTCTAGGGTCAAGTCTCTTGCCCACCCTAAAGTGGCTCCCTTAACTAAGAATTGTGGTTCCGTGCTCCCCTATCCACCTTTCCTTTATCCCAATTCTCCTGTTTCCCAGGTCCCCCCTCCTTCCCTTCTACCTTTTCTCTCCCCATCTCCCCTTACCCCCATCCCACCCCACCCCCAAGATCCCATTGTCTCCCCGGAAATTTGGTCTACTTCCCTTAGCCAAGAGGACAACTATATGTTTTTCCTTGGGTTCACCTTCTTACTTAGCTTCTTTAGGTTCACCTATTGTAGACACCGCGGTCCTTATTTATGGCTAGAAACCAATTATGTGTGAGTACATCCCATATTCATCTTTTTGGGTCTGGGACACCTCACTCAGGATAGTGTTTTCTATTTCCATCCATTTGCATGCAAAATTCGAGAAGTCATTGTTTTTTTACCGCAGCGTAGTACTCTACTGTGTATATATTCCACACTTTCTTCATCCATTCTTCTATTGAAGGGCATCTAGGTTGTTTCCAGGTTCTGGCTATAACAAATAATGCTGCTATGAACAGAGTTGAACAAATGCTTTTGTCATTTGATAGAGCATCTCTTGGGTATATTCCCAAGAGTGGTATTGCTGGGTCCAGGGGTAAGTTGATCCCGAAATTCCTGAGAAACCAAAACACTGATTTCCACAGTGGTTGCACAAGATTGCATTCCCCCCACCAATGGATGAGGGTACCCATTCCTCCACAGCCTCTCCAGCAAAGGTTATCCTTGGTGTTTTTGACTTTAGCCATTCTGACAGGTGTAAGATGATATCTCAAAGTTGTTTTGATTTGCATTTCCCTTATTGCTAAGGAAGTTGAGCAGGACCTTAAGTGTCTTTTGGCCATTTGAACTTCTTCTGTTGAGAATTCTCTGTTCAGTTCAGTGCCCCATTTTTTAATTGGGTTAATTAGCATTTTAAAGTCTAGTTTCTTGAGTTCTCTATATATTTTGGAGATCAGACCTTTGTCTGTTGCGGGGTTGGTGAAGATCTTCTCCCAGTCAGTAGGTTGCCTTTGTGTCTTAGTGACCATGTCCTTTGCTTTACAGAAGCTTCTCAGTTTAAGTAGGTCCCATTTATTCAATGTTGCCCTTAATGTCTGTGCTTCTGGGGTTATACATAGGAAGCGATCTCCTGTGCCCATCTGTTGTAGGGTATTTCCCACTTTCTCTTCTATCAGGTTCAGTGTGTTCGGGCTGATATTGAGGTCTTTAATCCATTTGGACTTGAGTTTTGTGCACGGTGAGAGATATGGGTCTATTTTCATTCTTCTACAGGTTGACATCCAGTTGTGCCAGCACCATTTGTTGAAGATGCTTTCTTTCTTCCATTGTATACTTTTAGCTCCTTTATCGAAAATGAGGTGTTCATAGGTTTGTGGGATAAAATCCGGGTCTTCTATACGATTCCATTGGTCGACTTCTCTGTTTTTATGCCAGTACCACACTGTTTTCATTACTGTAGCTCTGTAATAGAGTTTGAAGTCAGGGATGGTAATGCCTCCAGAAGATCCTTTATTGTATAGGATTGTTTTGGCTATCCTGGGTTTTTTGTTTTTCCATATAAAGTTGATTATTGTCTTCTCCAGATCTGTGAAGAATTTTGATGGGATCTTGATGGGGATTGCATTGAATCTATAAATTCCCTTTGGTAGAATTGCCATTTTTACTATGTTGATCCTCCCAATCCAAGAGCAAGGGAGGTCCATCCATTTTTTGGTATCCTCTTCAATTTCTTTCTTCAATGCCTTAAAGTTCTTGTCAAATAGATCTTTCACTTCCTTGGTTAGATTTACCCCAAGATATTTTGTGCTGTTTGTGGCTATCGTGAATGGTGAAGCTTCTCTGATTTCCCTCTCTGCTTCCATATCCTTTGTGTATAAGAGGGCGACTGATTTTTTGGAGTTGATCTTGTATCCTGCCACATTACTAAAGCTGTTTATCAGCTGTATAAGTTCTTTGGTGGAGTTTTGGGGGTCGCTTATGTACACTATCATATCATCTGCAAATAACGAAAGTTTAACTTCTTCCTTTCTAATTCGAATCCCCTTGATCCCATTATGTTGTCTTATTGCTATTGCTAGAACTTCAAGCACTATATTGAAGAGGTATGGCGAGAGTGGACAGCCTTGCCGTGTTCCTGAGTTAAGTGGGATGGCTTTGAGTTTCTCTCTGTTTAATTTGATGTTAGCTGTCGGCTTGCTGTATATAGCTTTTATTATATTTAGGTATGACCCTTGTATCCCTAATCTCTCCAAGACTTTTAACATAAATGGATGTTGAATTTTGTCAAATGCTTTTTCAGCATCTAATGAAATGATCATATGGTTTTTTTCTTTCAGTTTATTTATATGCTGGATTACATTGATAGATTTTCGTATGTTGAACCAGCCCTGCATCTCAGGAATGAAGCCTACTTGATCATAATGGATAATTTTTCGGATGTGTTCTTGGATTCGATTTGCCAGTATTTTGTTGAGGATTTTTGCGTCGATGTTCATGAGTGAGATTGGACTGTAGTTCTCTTTCCTGGTTGAGTCTTTGAGTGGTTTTGGTATTAGAGTAATTGTGGCTTCATAAAAGGAATTTGGTAATGACCCTTCTGTTTCTATATTGTGGAATACATTAAGGAGTATAGATATTAGGTCTTCTTGGAAGTTCTGGTAGAAATCTGCATTGAAACCAGCTGGTCCTGAGCTTTTTTTGGTAGGAAGGTTTTTGATAACAGCTTCTAATTCTTCGCGACTTACAGGTCTGTTTAGATTGTTCACCTGGTCCTGGTTTAGTTTTGGTAAATGGTATTTATCTAAAAAAGCGTCCATTTCTTTACATTTTCCAGTTTTGTGGCATACAGGCTTTTGTAGTAAGATCTAATGACTCTCTGAATTTCCTCTGTGTCTGTGGTTATGTCCCCCTTTTCATTTCTGATCTTATTAATTTTCGTGTTCTCTCTCTGTCGTTTGATTAGTTTGGATAGGGGTTTATCAATCTTGTTGATTTTCTCCAGGAACCAGCTTTTTGTTTCATTGATTCTTTGGATTGTTTTCTGTGTTTCTATTTTGTTGATTTCAGCCCTCAATTTGATTATTTCCAGTCTTCTACTCCTCCTAGGTGAGTCTGCTTCTTTTTTTTCTAGAGCTTTCAAGTGGGCTGTTAAGTCTCCAATATGTGCTTTCTCTGTTTTCTTTAGGTGGGCACTTAGTGCTATGAACTTTCCTCTCAGGACTGCTTTCATAGTGTCCCATAAGTTCGAGTATGTTGTTTCTTTATTTTCATTGAATTCAAGGAAGACTTTAATTTCTTTCTTTATTTCTTCCTTAATCCAGGTATGGTTCAGTAGTTGACTGTTCAGTTTCCATGAGTTTGTAGGCTTTCTGGGGGTAGCATTGTTGTTGAATTCTAACTTTAATCCATGGTGATCTGATAAGACACAGGTGGTTACTAATATTTTTTTGTAACTGTGTAATTTAGCTTTGTTACCAAGTATGTGGTCAATTTTCGAGAAGGTTCCATGAGCTGCAGAGAAGAAGGTATATTCTTTCCTCTTTGGGTGGAATAATCTATAGATGTCTGTTATATAAGTCCATTTGCTTTATTACCTCCATTAATTCTCTAATTTCTCTGTTAGGTTTCTGTCTGATTGACCTGTCCATTGGTGAGAGAGGAGTGTTGAAGTCTCCTACTATTAGTGTGTGCGGTTTGATGGCTGCCTTGAGTTTTAGTAATGTTTCTTTTACGTACGTGGGTGCTTTTATATTAGGGGCATAGATATTCAGGATTGAGACTTCTTCGTGAGGAATTGTTCCTGTTATGAGTATAAAATGTCCCTCTCTGAAGTAATAGGGACGGCGGGGCTGCATCCCCAGCACCCGGCCGCCCCTACAGCTAGCTTTACCCAAAATAATTACACGGACACTGTATTCATTTAAACACTGCCTGGCCCATTCTCTTCTAGGCTAATTCTCACATATTAATTTAGCCCATTTATAATCATCTGTGTGTAGCACCCCAAGGTGCACTTACCAGGGAGATTCTAGCCTAGTCCATCCTGGGTCGGAGCTTCATCCCGGGAGCGGGGCATGGCGTCTCTCTCTGAGGCGTCTGCTCCCGAGAGAGCTGTGGGGTCTCTGACCTCACTTCCTCTTCCTCCCAGCATTTTGTTCTGTCTACTCCTCCCACCTATCCTCTAACCAATAAAATGGGCCAGGGCAGTGCCTTTATTAGCCAATGACCTTCCTCCATCACCTCTCCATCTCTTCTGATTGATTTAAGTTTGAAGTCAACTTTGTTAGAAATTAGTATGGCCACACCTGCTTGTTTCTTAGGTCCATTTGCTTGATAAGCCTTTTCCCAGCCCTTTACTCTGAGTAGGTGCCTGTCTTTGTGGTTGAGGTGTGTTTCTTGTAGAAAGCAGATTGTTGGATCCTGTTTTCATATCCAGTCTCTTAGCCTGTGCCTTTTTATAGGTGAGTTGAGCCCATTGATATTAAGTGATATTAATGACCAGTGGTTGTTAACTCCGGTCACTTTTTTAGTAGTAGGGTTTGTGTGTTTTCCTTCTTTGATTTGTGCTGGTGAAGAGTCTCTAGATGTCTGAGTTATTGTGGTCATTGTTGGACTCCTTGGTTAGTGATTTTCCTTCTATTATTTTCTGTAAGGCTGGATTTGTGGCTGCGTATTGTTTAAATTTGTTTTTATCTTGGAAAATTTTGTTTTCTCCCTTTATAGTGAATGAAAGTTTGGCTGGATATAGTAGTCTGGGCTTGCATCCGTGGTCTCTTAGTTTTTGGAGAACATCTATCCAGGACCTTCTGACTTTCATGGTTTCCATAGAGAAGTCAGGTGTAAGTCTGATAGGTTTACCTTTATAAGTAACTTGGCCTTTTTCCTTTGCGGCTCTTAATGTTCTTTCTTTATTCTGTATATTTTGTGTTTTGATTATTATGGCAATAGCCTTTTAATAGGGGTCCTAGAAGGAATCTTCAACTGAGTAAGATTTAGAGAATATGAAATTGATCTTGCAAGATGGTTAACGGCGTAAAACTGCTTGCAGCCATGACTACTGACCAGTGTTTGATCCTCAGACCCAGATGATGGAAGGAGAGGATATCTCCTACAAACTTTGAAAGTATATATTCCCAAACCATAAATAAATAAATAAAAGTCATGAAAACAGAAGTAATATTTGCAGTAGACATTGGTCAAGATGAATATGTAAGTACAGGCTTATAATTCTAATTAAGCAAGAGGCTGACATAGGAAAATGTAAAATCCAAGGCTAACTGGGTTACAGGATGAGCTCAAGACTGGCCTGGGTAAATCAATGAGATGTTATCTTTAAAAAAATACATAAAGTTGGGTGGAAATGTAGCTTTAATGGAAACAAATCCTGCTAGGGGCATGTGTGGTGCACCACGTATTCGGTATTCATCATTACTACTTCCATGGGAGAAAACAAACAAACAAACAGGAAAAGCTTTTTGACTAGAAACAAGCATCTAACTCTCACCTTTGTTTCTTCATCTCCCAATGGCTCAATTTCTGCATCCAAAAAAAAAGAGTTTCTTGGAAAGTAAATAGGTCAGTAGAAGAAAGATTATAACAGCATTGTACTGTCCCTCTGCCTTTGGCTCTTAATACAAATTCTAATGTATAATTACTTCTTTCCTTAGCTAATGTGATTTCTCCTAGTTGATCTTTTTTTTTCACCCCCCCTGAGACTGGATTTCTCTGTAGTTTTGTAACCTGTCCTGGAACTAGCTCTTGCAGACCAGTCTGGTCTCATACTCACAGAGAGCTGCCTGCCTCTGCCTCCTGGTTGTTGGGATTAAAGGAAAGTGCCACCACTGTCCTGTCTTCTCCTAGTGGATCTTTTAAATACATTTTTAAAAGAGAGATACTGTATGTTATATTGTAAAGATCAAAAGTGACCAAATAAGTTCTTACATCTTGCTCATATCATATTGCAGGCAGACTGTTTTTTGTTTTTTTTTTTAATTGGTGGTGATGGTAGTGGTGGTGGTGGTGGTGGTGGCGGTGGTGGTGGTGTGTGTGTGTGTGTGTGTGTGTGTGTGTAGGTAAAAGGAGAACTTACAGGGAAGTCTGTCTATTCTTTCAACCATGTGGGCTCCAGTGATCAAACTCTGGTTTCCAGGGTAGGGGCCAGGGAGTAAGAATTTTACCCACAGAGCCAATTGTCGGCCCTACCTGTTTTATTAACACTTCCCTAGTCACTAATCATTCACTTTATTCTTCAGTTGTCAGTTTTTCATAGATGTAATCAATTGTGTATCTCATTTTCTGAACTGTCAAGTACTCTTGTCTTCACTCTGCATATTTAAAGTTTCCTTCTTGCAGAACATTTTTAGCCACCCTGCCCCCATTTCTCTGTTGCAACAGCCTTCTCAGAGTCTGACACGCAAAATTCTTTTCCTCTTTTCTTCTGGTAACCACACATACAGTGCTGTAATAAAGTATTTCACACTTTGTACTCAGAGTTTCACAGAGACATTAACAATCAAATAATCTCATATTCATTATCACAGGAAAGGTGTTCAGCCCCGATTAAGCCAATACTATCCTGTCTCCAGCAGAAAACATTTGTGCCTATGAAAAAAAGACATATGATCTCAGCCAGATCAGTTGATTCTTCTCTGGTGGATTTGCTGTAGTTATGATGTCCCTTTTGTGTAACAAGATAGGAGAATAAATAATATTCAGAAAAAGTTAAGGTTGAGAAAGAATAACTAGACAGGAAATGTACTTGAGTTTTTGGTTATGGTAAGGAAATTTATTCATTTTCCAATTCAAAATGGAAACAGGGCAAAGTGCAACCAATAAATTCCATTTTTTTCATTAAGTTGCTACAGTTCAATTTCTGTTTTTAGAAACTAACGACTTATGAGTATTTTACTAAACATATAGATCATCCAAATACGTGTCAAAGTCCTCTAAACACTTCTAGCTCCTATACCAAAAACATGCAGTAGCTACTATTTGGCAGCTTTAAATTTCTTCATTTACTGAAGAATAAAATTCATATTGGGACATGTTAAGCTTTGGAAATTTAGAAACTTCTTTGGTTGATCCATAGTGTCATCAGTGCATAAAGAAGAACCAGGACTATGCCTTTGGTATATATATTCTCTAATTGTTTTATAAACATTTATCCCCTTTCATGTCAGAAACTTATCTTTGCAATAGGAAGTCTTTCCACATGTTCTGATCTGGAAGCAACTAATTTAATATCTCTTTGTCTTTTCAAGACTGTATTTTTCTCCACAGCTATATATTTTAGCTTCATATTAATAGGAAGGATACCCAGCAAAAAGCAATAATAAGAAATATCGTCTAAATAGCAATATATGAGATCAATTAATAGACCAATACTAAGCATACTCATTAATATCAAGTACAATATGATCATTCTAAGTGTCTTGGTTCATTTTTTATTGCTGTGATAAAGATTATGACTCATATCAACTTGTAGAAGAAAAGGTTTATGTAATTTCTGGACAGAGACTGCCAAGGGTCTGGACATGATTCTGGGATATTCAAGGGAGTAGACCTAAGCCAGGATCCCTATGGGTCTGGGCTTGAGTCTAGGATCTCCAAGGAACTAGGCTTGAGCCAGGAACTCTGTGGGTCAGGACCAACTCCAAGTCAGGGACCTCTGCGGGAGAAGATTCAGACCAGGATTTACAGAAACAGGTCAAAGTTGGTAACCTAGGCCAAAGTAGGCCTGAGGCAATAAAAATCCACCTTGGGCTACAGCAGGCCTGAGGCAAAAAATTCCATAGGAGTGGGACTGAACCAGCTATCTAGGCTGGGTGGGTATCAGAAAGAAAACTCCACAAGGCAGAGGGGATCTAGTCCAGGGACATTGATGGACCAGGACTGAGCCAACAACCTGCACCAGAGCAGACCTGAGACAGCAAACTTCACAGTACAGGGGAGCAAACACTGAGCTAGTGAGCCAGAGCCAGAGACCACAGAGGGTCCAGATATGAATCTGTGACCTTCGAGGGAGTAGACCTAAGCCCATTCCCTGTGGGGATGGATCTGGGTCTAGAACCTCTGAGAAACTAGGCCTGAGCCAAAACCTCTGTGGATCTGGGCATGAATCAACCTAAATGGAGAAAAACTCTCAGTGATCCCACTGAAAAGGTTGTCCACTCTCTCCATATCTATTCAATATAGTTTTTGAGGTCCTAGTTAGAGCAATAAGACACCACACTGTGATAAAGGGGATACAAATTGGAAAGGAAGAGGTCAAACTCTCACTATTTGCTGATGATATGATAGTTTACATAAGTGATGTCAAAAATTCTACCAAGGATACTCTACAGCTCATAAACACTTTCAGTAATGTAGCAGGATATAAAATTAACTCAAAAAAAAAAAACCCAGTAGACCTCTTGTTCACAGATAATAAAAATCCTGGGAAAGAAATCAGAGAAACATCACCCTTCATTATAGCCACAAATAGCATAAAATATATTGGAGTAACTCTAACTAAACAAGTAGAAGACTTGTATGACAAGAACTTAAAATCTTTGATGAAAGAAAGTGAAGAAAGTGGAAAGATCTCCTATGTTCTTTGGTAGGTAGAATTAACATAGTAAAAAATGGCACTCTTACCAAAAGCAATCTATAGATTCAATGCAATGCCCATCAAAATTCAAGCAAAATTCTTCACAGACCTCAAAAAAAATGATACTCAACTTCATATGGAAAAGCATAAAACCCAGAATAGCCAAACAATCCTGTTCAACAAAAGAACTTCTGGAGGCATTACAATCCCTGACTTCAAACTCTACTACAGAGCTACAGTACTGAAAACAGCCTGGTACTGTCATTAAAGCAGACAGGAGTACCAATGGAACTGAATCAAAGACCTGGATATTAATCCACACATCTTTGAACACCTGATTTTTGACAAAGAGACAAAAAATATCAAATGGAAAAAAAGAAAGCATATTTAACATGTGGTGTTAGCGTAACTGGATATCAACATATAGAAGAATGAAAATATACCCATATCTATCACCATGCACAAAACTCACGTAAAAATGGATCAAATACCTAAACATAAAACCAGCCACACTGTTATAATAGAAGAGAAAGTGGGAAGTACACTTGAATGCATTGCACAGGAGACCACTTCTTAAATATAACTCCAGCAGCACAGACACTGAGAGAAGCAATTAATAAATGGGACCTCCTGGAGCTGAAACACTTCTTTAAAACAAAGGACATGGTCAACAAGACAAAACGACAGCCTACAGAATGGGAAAAGATCTTCACCAACCCCACATCAGATAGATGTTTGATCTTCAAAATATACAAAGAACTCAAGAAATTGGTCATCAAAAGAATAAATAATTCAATAAAAAAAATGGAATACAGACCTAAAAAGAGAACTCTCAACAAAACAATCTAAAATGGCTGAAAGACACTTAAGGAAATGTTCAACATCCTTAGTCATCAAAGATGTGCAAATCAAAACAACTCTGAGATTCCATTTTACACCTGTAAGAATGTCCAAAATCAAAAACACCGATGAAAACTTATGCTGAAAAGGTTGTAGGATAAAGGGATCAATCCTGCATTGCTAGTGGGAGTGCAAGCTGGTATAGCCCCTTTGGATGTCAGTGTGTTGATTTCTCAGAAAATTAGGAAACAACCTTACTCAAGACCCAGTAATACCACTTTTGGGTATATATCCAAAGGATGCCCAGTCGTGCTACAAGGACATGTGCTCAACTATGTTCATAGCAGCTTTTTTGTCATAGCCAGTACCTGGAAACAACCTAAATGCCCCTCGACCAAAGAATGGATGAAAAAAAATGTGGTACATTTACACAATGGAGTACTATACAGCAGGAAAAAATAACAACATCTTGAAATTTGCAGGCAAATGGATGGTTCTAGAAAACATCAATTTGAATGAGGTAACCCAGACACAGAAAAACAATTATCACATGCACTCACTCATAAGGGGGTTTTAAACATAAAGCAAAGAAAACCAGCTCACAAATCACAATTCCAGAGCATCTAGACAGCAATGAGAACCCTAAGAGAGACATACATAGATCTAATCTACACAGGACATATAAAAAGACAAGATCTTCTGAGTAAATTGGGATAATGGGGACCTTTGCAGAGGGTTGAGGCAGGGAGGGGATCAGAAAAAAAATGTAGAGCTCTATAACAATCATTAAAACAAAAGTGCTTCTTTCTTTTTGTTTTTCATGGAATGCTCAGTCTGCATGTAAATCCTTGTAAAATTAAAATCTGTTTCTGACTACTCAGGGGTGTCAGTGCCCCAGTTGGGATTGGTGTACCCACATCCACCATTGATCAAGAGTATGCTCTAGAGATTTGTGTATAGGCAATCAGATGGGGCCATTTTCTTAACCAGCAAACCAATAAATAAAAACACTATCAATACCAACACGAAGAAAGGATATTGATGCTAATGAATACTTCTTAATATCAAGCAAATGGGAAGTAAAGAAGTTGCTAAAATGGAAGGTTACTCTTCTGACAAGAAATATATTTTCTAAACGAGCTGCCAATATCACATTTGTTTTATTTATTTATTTAGTTAGTTATTTTGAGAGGCAGTTCAAGACAAGGTTTCTCTATATAGCTTTGGAGCCTGTCCTGAAGCAGGCTGTCTTGAAACTCATAGAGATCCACCTGCCTCTGCCTCCTGAGTGTTGGGATTAAAGGCATATGCCACCACTGCCTGACCTATGTCCATTCACATTAACATTAGAAGCAGTACAAAAACATTTTTGTTTTTTAACATTGAATAAAATTCTACCAAAGCAGCAAACTATGGAACAAAAATAAAAACTTTGACTATTGGGTATTAAATAGAAGTACCATTGTTTATAAGTAATATCAATCTATATAAGGAAATATAAGACAATGAGAAAATGTTCTCTTACACTTAACTTATCTTCAACATTTATCTAGTATTTTATTATCATACTTCAAGCACAGTATCTGAAATACACTGAAAGTAATTAAGTCAGTGATCATGAAACTTCAATTATAGCAATCTAAAAACACATTTATCAAAACTATTATTTATTTTACATAGACATAAATAACAGAAGTGCCTATGGATATTATGGTGTGGATCCTTGTAAAATAGTATATGTTATTATGTAGAATACGTTGAGTCAGGTCCTGTTGAAGATATCCCCTTACTGAATAAATATTTGAATATTTCTTAGACTTGCCATACATTAGCAGTAAAGTGGAAAGGGACTTTGTACATGTGCTCTCATTCAGAGTCAAGATCTTCTGTGCTCTGTGGTGTCTGTGACAATGGAATTAGAAATAGGGAAGATTCTATGTATGAATGGTTAGGCAGCACCTATCTTCTGTGTGGCTTATTCCTTTAGCAGAATCATATGCAGTTCTATCCATTTCCTCCTAATTCCACAATTTTATTTTTTCTTAAATATGAATTTAATTTCATTGTGCATATGTAACATATTCTCTTTATCTATTCCTCTGTTGCCAGATATCTAGACTAATCTATCATCTTGCTTAATATAGACATAAGGAGACATATTACATAATTTCCCCCCAAAAAAGGAAAAAAGGGCCTTTAACAAAGCCCAACATATTGCTATGACAGAAGGCTGGAAGAAACATTTCACAGTATCATAAAGGCTATAAGCTGTAGTCAATATTATGCTAAATAAATAAAAGATAAATTTATTTCCCTTAAACTCATGGAAGTGACGAGAGTACTTACTTTCAACTCTTATTCCATAATGTGTTTAACATCTTAGCTAGAGCAATAAGAAAGAAATTAAAAGCTATCTTTTTTTTAATTTTATTTAATTGAGAAAAGGAAAAAAAAAGTTTCAGCCTCCTCCCAGCCTCCCATTTCCCTCCCCCTCCTCCCACCCTTCTTCCCCTCCCCCCACTCCTCTCCCCCTCCCTCCACTCCTCTCCCCCTCCCTCTCCAGTCCAAACAGCAGTCAGGGTGATCCTTGGACTTCCCACAGGGCAGGGAACCCTGATTGCTCTTTGGATTGATGAGGGAGGGGGACTTGATTGGGAAAGGGGGAGGGAAATGCGAGGCGGTGGCGGGGAAGAGACAGAAATCTTTAATAAATAAATAAATTAAAAAATTTAAAAAAAAAAGAGCTAGTTGGGAGTAAGGCCAAGGTTTCATAATTTAAAAAAAAAAGATGTAAATTTTAAACTGTTCTTGCTGTCATGAATTTGCTTTCCCGTTATGAATTTAAAATCTTTGCAATAGTTAATCCCAAATTAAGCACTTTCTTTTATAAGTTGTCTTGGTATTGGAGTTTAATCACAATAGGAAAAACAACTAAGACAGCTTCCCTCAGTGATGGACTATACTGGGACATGCAAACCAAATGAATTCTTTCTTCCCTATTTTATTTTTTGTCCTGGTGTTTATTGGGGAAATATAAAACAAATTGGAATGCCTATCTTTGCACAATAAAATCTAGTTAACTCAATGAGACTTAAGTGGAATTACTCGGTTCTGTTTCTTGAGAAACCTCCAGGCTCTGGGGGCAGGCTGAAACAGCTCCTCAGAGTTTCACATTCCTGCCACAGGGACTGAAAATTTAATGTTGTACCAGTGCATGGCAGAAACAGTGAATGCCCAAATAAGAAAACAAAGCCTGCCAATCAGAATTCTTGTGCAGAATAAGTATTATTCTGAGATATTCCAGGAATAGACTGGATGTTATGCAGAAGCATGCACCAGTTTGGGTCACTAGTCTCTGTAGAGAGTATTTTCTCATGCCTGTGGAAGTTGTGTGAGAGAAAATATTCAACTCATGTGGATATCCCTGATGAGTTTACATCTAAGAAAAAAGAAAAGGTTTTTTTCTCTTAATGCCTATAAATAAAGCCAGTTCTTGACTCTCTCTGACATGTTTTCATTCCAGTGCTATAGTCCTAAGCTGTGTGTTATAGGACAGTCCTCTGCCTGAGATGAATGTTCTGCTAGGAGAAACAGACTGATTTCTAGAATATTAGGTGTCTCATAAAGGACAAGAAAGACAAAGGACAAAATCTTTGAAAATAAATAATTCCATCTTTATATCCTTAGAGATGATTCTGCACACATTGTCACTTTTTCCCTAAGACTCTAAAATGACACTACTTTCTTTTTTAAAGTTTTTATTCAGATTCTTAAATTTCATTTTACATTTCAACCATAGTTCTCCCTTTCATACATCCTCCTGCCACCTCTGGGTCCCACCAATCTCACTCCTATTGGATAAGAGTGCCCATGGGGAGTCAACAAACTTCTGCACATTAAGTTGGGGCAGCACCTAGTATCTCCCCACTGCACTAAAACTGAGCATGACATCGCTCCAACAAGCTAGCTCATCCACCAGGGATAAAACCTAGTCCTATTGTCTGGGCCCTCAGATATACCAAATTTCACCACTGGCTCCTTCATGTGGAGGACCTAATTCTGTCCATGGAGACTCCACGGGTGTTCATCTAGAGTTCAACAGTTTTCACGAGCTTGGTTTAGCTTTCTTTGTAGATTTTTCAACCATGATCTTGACCTCCCTTGCTCATATATTCCCTCCTCCCTCTCTTTGATTGGATTCCTGGGGCACAGTCTTGCACTTGTTTGTGGATCTCTGCATCTGGTTCCATTACATATTGGATGAAGGCTCTATGGTAATAGTTGGGGTATTCACCAATCTGATTACAGGGAAAGGTCAATTCAGGTACCCTCTCCATTATTGATTTTAGCTATAACTTGGGTCATACTTGTGGATTCTTGGGGATTTCCCTAGCACCAGGTTTCTCCCTAACTCTCATAATGGCTCTCTCAATCATGATCTTTCCTTCATTACTCTCCCACTCTGTCCCTCTCCCCCCTTGACCATCCTGTCAAGTTCTCATCTCCTATTCCCTCCCAGTTACTTCCCCCTTACCCCCAGTTGATCTAGAAGACCTCATCTAATTCCTTTTCTCAGGGCCACCATTAAGATCTTCCTTGTTATCTAGCTTCTCTGGAACTGCGGATTGTAGTCTGGTTATCCTTTGCTTTCCACCTAATATTCACTTATGAGTGAGTACATACTGTGTTTTTCTTTCTGTCCAAATTGGACAAACAGGACGTTAAAGAGAGTGACTGCCAAACCTTGCCAAGAAAATGTAGGACAGTCATTCAAAACTCCTGATTCATAGAAAAGTCTGTTGAATATTCTAGGGCTGTAGGCCAAAGATAGATGCTCCAACAATACGGATAAACCTTGAGTGACTCTCAAGGCAATCAGATAACTCTGTTATTTCTAGGGTTTAGGAAGTTGCTTAAATGCACTTCATGTTTACTCAGGTAATATTATATCCTTCTGTTATCTTTAATGGAGTTGAAGATTAAATAGTTATAATTATAGTTTTCCTTACTTATAATAACAATAAATTAGATGTGAAGCTTTAGTCTCACAAAGATAAAATAGATGATAGAAGATTTTTTTTTCAATTTAGTGAAATACACATAGGCTAAGTTTTGTAACTGTAATTCTTTCTTGATAACCATTTTGCTATACATAATTTTACCATGTAAAAGTTAAAACTGTCCTTTTTAATTAGACAGCTAACAGGATGTAATATGGTATGCCTCTCTATATGCTGTGTATATGTTTTATTATCATGGTTAATAAAGAAGCTGCTTTGGCCTTTGGTAGGGAAGAAAATAGCCATAGGATACAAGCAGAGTTAGAGGAAGAAAGAAGGCAGAATCAGAGACAAGCCAGCAGCTTCCTGGAGTAGTAAGATGCCAGGAACATTATGAGTAAGCCATGGGCCATGTGGCAATACACAAATTAATAGAAATGGTTTAATTTAAGTTGTTAGAGCTAGTTAATAATAACCCTGATAATAGGCTAAACAATTTATAATTAATATTAAGCCTAAGAGTCCTTATTTGGGAACTGATAGGTAGAAGAGAAACCTTCAGTTACAGAGAGTATTTAAAAAAAAGATATCACATCTAATTAATCTTGGAATCTCAAAAGTCAATTTTGCATTGAACTCCTGTATGTAGGTGCTTCATCATTATAAAATTGAGATAGAGAAATTATCTTGACCATTGACATCTAACTAAATCCTATTAGTCATGATTGACAACTCATTCTGCTATTAAACCATTGTGCCTGTGTCAGAAAAAACCTCCAAGCCCACACATGAGAACTTTCAGAAGGAATCCTATATATCCTTCCCACAGTTGCCATAGTGAATATTTATTTAGTTTTATTGAGAGTCCTCGATGAAAACTGCTAACAACCAGTGGCAAATTCCAAAAGTCAATAATATTGGAACAGCTTGTCCTCTATCACAGTCGAATGCTACTTTTTACTGTTGTGTTTCTAGTCTATCCTTTCCAAAGGTCAAAGCACACACACCAATAACAATGACATGAACATAATAAAAGAATTTAATAAATGTCTTCTTTTAGCATTATTTGGAAGTTTGGATTGGATTGAAACTGGTCACATTTCTGAAAAAAATACCTTAAATAATTAATATAATTATTGCTTGAACAAATACTTCTTGAAAAGAGGATTCAGCTTGACTATATGGAATTTGAAATTCTTTTCAAAATTATTCAGTGTGGAATTGTAAAATAAAGTAAATATTTGAATTATTTTTAAGACTATAAAAATATCACCTGCTGAGGTGGACAGGAACCTTGATAAGAGCCAGCCAGCTGTAAACTGTGTAAACTCTTCTAGGTAAATCTTACTACAACTGTTTACAGCTCAGCTGGATCTTAGCCTGAGTTCAGAGCACTGATGACTGCTCCAAGACATGGAGGGGAGTGTTCCAAAGCGAAAGTAAAAGAGAAAAAAAATATGAATAAAATATTTGATGTTGAAAATTCATAAAAACACATTACTGTGTTGGCTTATAAAATGTGAATGATTTTGAAATGGATCAAAATGTGTGTGTGTGTGTGTGTGTGTGTGTGTGTGTGTGTGAGAGAGAGAGAGAGAGAGAGACAGAGAGAGGGAGGGAGAGAGACAGAGACAGAGAGACAGACAGAGAGAGAGGGGGAGGGAGAGAGAGAGAGGGAGGATAAGACATAGAATATTTTATCTCGTACAACTTATATGATTCTGTAAGGCCTGGCACTTTTTATGTCTCTGGGAGACAGTCACGGCTTCGTATATAATATGGTAACATAAAAGACTGCCTTTATAAGCTGTATTAGCTTGTGGAATACAGATCTATTCTTGATCTACGTGCTAATTCTTCAGTTAAAAGAGAACAGGGCTAGAAGTCTTACCTTGGCTGTGTGTCCCACAGCACCAAGTACGGAGTCAATAGGCTGAGAAGTCTGAGGGCTAAAGTTATGTTTTATGTTTAAATTACCGTGCCCTAGAGCTCTATAAAACAACACGCCTCTCACCTGTAAGACCCACTTGCCCAAGGACAGGTAACTTCCTGGAATGCTGGGGGCTGTTGCTCAAGTAAGATAACAAGCTGTGTTTTTAGCTTCTGTCCATAAGCTTCGTTGCTCTAACTGTGCAGGATGTGATTGGTCACACACAGGCGGGTCGTGTTTAGTCGGGAAGTAGGTCACTATGTATATTTGCCCCCATTGGATGAAGGTGGGAAGTGCATAGCTTTGTGGGCTTTGCCCTTATAAGCCCCAGACTAATGTAATTTGTAGTCACACTCTGGGAATCCCAGGTATGGACCTGGCCAGCATCCATCAGCCAGTATTTAATAAACCTTGTTTCAAATTTGAAAAAAAAAATATCACCTGCTGTTGTGCCATTGACATAATCACAAAGTTAGCTGTGTGTGTGTATGTATGTATTTTTGTGCAAGTGTATTTGTGTATATAGGTGTGCGTGTGTATGTATTTATGTTTGTACACTTTATAATATGGGATTTCAAATTCAGAGTTATGTGGTAGAAAAAGAAATTGTTCAGAACATGACCTTTTTAGTCTAATTATAGATTTAAAAGATTTTTCTTATTTGGTTCAATGGGAAATCTCTTTCCATTGTAGCAGTTTATTCCTCTTCTTTTCTCCCCTTTCCAGGCATATTCTAAAGCAGGAAATATAGAATTTCAGACAAAGAAATGATCTTGAATTGTTCTTTTCAAGGATAGCAAATATGGCATAATTTGCAAAGAGCAGATATTTTTACAAAGATTTAACCCTTATGCTTCTGGAGAATTAAAAGTCAGTCATCAAGATAGCCATATCTGCCTTTTTGTGTCATAATATGGAAGCAGGCACTGCATCATGAGATCATGTGTGAAAGTAAAAGCATGGGGGCCTCTCATGGGAGACCTTGTTCAAATGTATGCCATTGTGGCCTTGCGGATAGTTCCATAAATACAGTCAAGGGACTTTTACCTCCATAATGCCATATAGCCCATATGACAACCTAAACAACCATCTCCAAATATCATTTTTGGATGGAAATTCTAACACATGTGCTTTAGGAGACCTATCTCAAAAATTGCAGAGATGATTCTTACATTAGCATTTCCACATCTGTTTTTTGCCAATTTTACAAATTTTGGGGTGTTCAGAATATTTATTAAGGGAATCTATACTGTTGCCATCTTATGAGTCCCAGATAAGATAACATTAAAGACGGGAAAAATTTTATGACCAAGAAATCAGTGTAAATTCTGTTTAATATGGACATTTAACTGATTAATATAGGAAGTTAAAATGATTCTCAAACATAATTTACATTTCATTTTGAAAGTTTGAAAATATTTAGGTTTTCTAAAATGCATCTCAAAATTACCTCTATTTGTAAATATATTTGATGAAAATTAAATATTCTTTCATTTTTTCTTAAATATAATTAAAGACATTCCCTGTTCTTTTCCAATTGGTCAAGTTAATTATAACTAAATTAGTGGTACTGGCCAAATAACTTACCATTTAATTTGATGGGAAAATGATCATTTTATGGCATATAAGAGGCTTGAAATTCTAACCAAATAGCTATGATTTTCTCTAATAAATATTATAAAAACTATAGTTTTACCTTACAAGAATCATATATAATGTCATGGAATGAGTAGTGGAATCTTTTGAAAGTCCTAATATGTTTACATCTGATAGAATTTAAATATGAAATGCCCAAGGAGGCTCAGGATTTATCTAATATTCTGCATATTTTGTAAATGGTAACTGGCTAATAGGGGCAAAAAGAGGAATATCTTTGGAGGTATCTTGTCTCTGATCTCTTACTGTCTCTCTCTGAGTCTTTTTGACCAGCCTAGATGATCTGTTGCCTCACAACAGTCTCAGAAACATGCTCTGATCATGACTGAAAATTCTGAAAATGGACCCACACAAACCCTTCCTCTCCCAAGTTACTTATATCAGATGATTGATTACAATGACAAAATCAATTAACGCAAATCCATAACTCCAAATATTCTGTTACTTTCAGGTAGACAGGAGGCAATTACACCTGAGGTTGAAGTGTTCATGAATATAAGATTTAAAGACACACTCCAACAGTGTGACCTGTGTTCTTGATGCTGTAAAACAGTGTGCTCAACAGTTCTTAAAATAAGAACTTCTTTATGGTAACTATATTTTAAGGATTATTGAATCCATGCCCACTGCCATCTTTTCAACTTCATTATATAACTTCTTGCAAGTCCCACAACTAGTGACTGAACTCTAGATTATCAATGCAAGTTACATGCGTGTATTCAATGCAGGCATCAAACCCCCACCCCCACAGTCAGGGGTCAAAGATGAATATTTCAAGGTCAAGAGAAGATTTTAAGATGAAACAAAGTTAACTGAAGAGAATTTATAAGTAGTTTTTGTTTTGTTTTGTTTTTTGTCTCTGCTGCTACTTTTAGGACATTTGACTTCTGTGGTTCTCTTTGCCAAACTGATCTCAGTCTTCATTACTTTAGACTAGGAAAGCCTTCAAAATATTTTAAAAGACATGACATTAGTGCATTGGCCAAGTTTTAGGCAGTATTTTATTATTAGTGAAGAAAAATAACAATCAGAAAAAGCCAAATGAAACTGCTTCTGTTATTTTATTTTTATCTTGGAATGACGTTACTTGTAGTATACCTTAGTAGCACTCATGAGACATTAAGTTCAATTCCCAGCACCATGGAAACAAACTGATCTTTGGATTCTTTAATAGTTATCTACCTTTAGATTCCCTAGTTGCCTTCTTAGAACTCAGTATCAGACTTAGAAATGACGCATAGAGCACTATAATGCTTCTGAATAAAAATATAATTATTCACTAGGGTGATATTTGGAATGTGCTTCTTTATGATTTTTGAGACTTCAAAATTAGTCTCTTGTATGAGGATTACTGTTGGTGTGACGAAACATCCTGACCAAAGCTATTTGGAGAGAAGGAGGTTTAGTCTGCTTTTGCTTTCACCTCATAATTCATCATCAAAAGAAGTCAAGACATGAACTCAAGTAGGTCAGGAACCTAGAGGCAAGTGCTAACGCAGAGGACACAGACGAGTGATTGCTTAAAGTGTAGACTTGATTGCTCCTCATGACTTACTTAGCCTACTTTCTAATAGAACTCAAGACCACCAGGCCAGGAATAGCACCACTAATAACGGGCTAGGCCTTCCTGCATCAGTTGATGTGGGAGTGTCATATATCAATCTGTTGATTTCATTGGTTAAGTAATAAACAAACTGCTTGGGCTCATAGCTTAGAACATAGGTGGGTGGAGTAAACAGAACAGAATGCTGGGAGGAAGAGGAAGTGAGCTCAGACTGACAGCTCTGCTCTCTGGAGCAGAGACACCATGCCCCGCTCCCGGGCAGACACACACAATGAAGTTCCTACCCAGGATGGACGTAGGCTAGAATCTTCCCAGTATGACCGGTGCTCACAGATTATTAGAGATGGGTTGATCGGGATATCAGAATTATCCAGTAAGGGCTAGAGCTAAAGGGCCAAGCAGTGTTTAAATGAAACAATTTGTGTGTTGTTATTTCGGGCCTAAGCTAGCAGGCGGCTGGGGTGCTGGGGACGCAGCCCCGCCGCTCCTATCACTACAATCAGTTACTAAGAAAATTCTCTCCAGACTTGCCTAGAGCTTGACCTTGTAATTTCCTCAAAGGAAGGTCCCTCCTCTTTGTTGACTCTAGCTCATGTCAAGCTGACATAAAACTAAGCAGTATAACAGACCCCTTGACTCAAAAACCCAAAACTTTTCAATCAGAATCTTATCTTTCTCATTTATCTCCAAGATGCCATGTTAATAAAAATATCAGAATATAAAACATAAATAACTTTAAAAGTCCCACAGTGTTTACAAATTCAGACACATTAAAAGTTCCATAAAATATCCAATCTCTTTAAAAACTCCTCAGCTCTCGCTGACCAGTATTGAGCTTCCCAGTAAAGCAAAGGTTTCACTTTAGTAGTTCTAGGGTCCCTGAACCTGAGCCCCAGCTAACCAGAAGCACATTTTTTTTTTCACATGAAAGACAAGGTAGAGTCTTTGCTTTCCTCTGAACCTTCACAAGCCAGGTACTACTAACTGCGTTGTTCTCATAATTCTTGTATTCCAAACTCCTACAGAACAGCTCATTGAGAGCTCAATACTCAATGATGCTTTTAGCTGAAAGCTCCGAACTCCTTCCACAATCCTCCCCAAAATAACATGATCGGGATTGGCATAACAATACTTTACTCTTGGTACCGACTTGTCTTAGTTAGGGCTACTATTGTTGTGGTGAAACCCCATGACCGAAGCAGTTTGGGACAAAGGAACTTATTTAGATTACAATTTCCACATTACAGTCCAACATCACAGAAAGTCAAGACAGAAACTCAAGCAGGAAAAGAACCTGGAGATGGGAAATGATTTAGAGGCCATGGAGAGTCACTGCTCACTGGCTTGCTTTCGTGGTTTGCTAAGTCTTCCTTATAGAACTCAGACCACCAGCCCAGTAATCACACCGCCCATAATGGCCAGGGCCTTCTTCGATCAACTTCTAATTAAGGAAATGTCTTCCAGGCTTGCATATAGGCAGATAATAGGGACACATTTTCTCAATTGAGAATCTTTACCCTGACTCATCCTGTGTCAAGTTAAGATAAAAGTAGGCAGCATACGTATGGACCAATAACATTTACTGAAATGTCAAATCACATATTTGAATGACACAGCTAAGAAGATACTAAAAGGTAAATCTTCCAATAGAATCTGTTTCCTTCATATTTATTTCTGTCATTCTGTATTTACCCATGACTATAAATAATTTTAAAACTATTTTCAGAAATTATAACGGTATTCTTTAATGTGTGTGTTTGCTACTGAAAGGAGCTTATTTTTAATCAAAATATTCACACCTTTCCGAAAATCAAAGATTTGTCTTGATTTAAAAATGAAAATTACTTTAATTTTTCACCTATAAATTGTTGTAGTTTTAAAATTTGTAAGATATTATACGTGGTAGAACTATATATATGCATATGTATTAATGATTAGAAAAATATGAATATTCATATAGCTTCTAATGTCTTCAGCATGTCTTTATGAAAACTAAGATTATTACTCTGTCAAAATGTTCTTGTCAGTATAAAGAGAACCATTTTTATGCAGAATAGTAACAAAGACAAAAGAAATTATTTTTGCTAAATCATTATTTGGCCAAGAGTCCCTTTTAGTGAGTACATTAATTCTCATTTCAGGAAATGAGAGATGTAGGCATACCATCCCATCAGTATTTGCACAGAACAAATTATATTGTAAAATTATATCAAAATTTTCAAAATTTAAAGTTTTAGTACTTATTGAGCAAGTCTGAAAGAGATGTCACCAACACACTTAAACTTATTCATGCTCGCTTACTGCTTTGGGCTGCAATCTAGATCAGCAATGCTTTTCAGCCACTCACTGAATTTCTTTTAACCCATAATTCTAATTCTGGTTATCATACTTTTTCCTTGGAGTTAATAGGCAGAAGCCATTCTTTCTAGACTTAAATAAGTCAGTCAAAAATACCACCTTCTGAGAAAATCTCCACCCAAAAAGTATTATTTTTATTTCTGTGTATTGTTTAATTTTTGTCTGTGTGGGTATTTACCACATGCCTTTTAGGATGCATGCAGATCATAAAAGGGTTGCAGGATCTGGAATTGCAGACTGTTGTGAGTCACCTGATGTGGGTGGTGGGAATGAAACTCTCCTACTCTGGAAGATGAGGCCTTTATCCCTGAACAGTCACTTCAGTCTAGGCCAACAAAACATTCAGTAGCCCTTAGGATACTTTCCCTTATATGTTTTTTACTCAGACACAGATGAAAACAGAGCCCTTTATTTTCAGAGTTCATAATTAGTTCCACAGACATCTGG